>NC_091279.1:1374599-2061898 GCF_042100115.1 Alternaria dauci
TGATGGTGGCCACGGAGGGAGAGAAGGATTGAAATAATGATTGGGAGTGGGTAGATTCCGGACGGTGTCAGTCTAGGACAGAGGGCGATGAACAAGATAGGCAGCCACATTGAACTGTTTTTGTTTTTCGTGGTTGCTTTTGTGGTGTCGAGAAATGCGGTCAAGTATCACTTTGTGCTTCGCACCAGGGATGACTAGTTCACTCACATTTCCCCAAGCGAGACAGACAAAGCGGATGAAGAGTAGGACCGGTTTCTGCCAACCTTCAGGTCCAGCGGCTGGGGAACCGTAGTTCACGCAGTGCCGCTAGTGGGGTACGAGTACATGGGCTTGGCAAGGCCGACCTAGTACGATAGTGGCGCTTTGTCTGCATTTTGTGTATGCATTGCGTCCCAAAGCGTACAGCATGGGAAAAGCTGCTGCACTGAACTCCATCGGTGTTCACTCATTAGCCCCGTCTCATCTCCGCACCTTTCCTTTGCCGTCAAGCCACCACCCAGACCCTTGCGCATCTACCCAATATCCATCTCGTCCACTGCTGCAGCCGCTCTCTCTCTCCTGATTGCATCTTTCTTTGCTCTCCGTGCAGCCGCCTTGGACATGCCCTTGCCGCTGCTGATTTTTCGGTACTCGTCCAGAGACATGCCTCTTCGCTCCGCAGCCACGATCTGAGCCTGTAATGTCTTGTCTTCCGACATGTCCATTTTGGGATTAGCCACTTTTCTTTCTTTGCGAGCCTGCATTCTGGCAAGGTTTTGACGAGTGCGTTTGGCTGGGGAGATTTAGCATGACGGTGAAGAGACGCCATTGTAGGACAACGCACTCATCTTCTTGCCCACCGGCTCTGAATCGATTGCCATGGTCTGGTCAGCGTTCGGTTGCTGTGCCGAGCCTGCATGTGATGTCAGGTCCGCTCACTTCGGTAGCAGCGATCAAAAGCAAGTGGTCGCAGCATCAATGGACGTTGGATGGACAATGTCCCGACACGTGACATACCAGTCTGCAGGTCAGCTTGGGGTGCCGAAAAGGCGTCGCCCAATACGTCGACTAATTCATCAGCTAGCGCGCCCATCTTGCGTCGGTCCTTTTGCCTTTTGCTTTTCGACTTGGTCGCAGGTGCCACGCCCTTTGCTCGCCTGGGGGAGGCGCTTCGCTGGCTCGTCTGCGATTGGTCACTGTCGCTCGCGTCTGAAAAATGTTGCTCTTCGCCCAATCTGAATCCTGTGTTTGCAACAGTTGGTGTGCTTGCAGATGCTGCAGCTGCTTCGGGCAAGGCGGGCGCCATGATGCGAGGTATAGATGGCCGAAAAGAGAATAATGTAGGATGCAAAGTTGGGTGCACTTCACAAAAGGCAAGAGGCCAAGCTTCGGCAGAAGGTTTTTCCGGCGCATGTGATTTGTCCGTCGGTGTTTATTATCGAGTACCAATGCTGTGTCGCGCTATGCGCTCTATCATCTACCTCGTCTTCAGCCTTTTGAGGATTATACTGTAAAAAAAAAATGCTATGCACAATGCCGCCCTGAACGCACTTGAAGAGAATGTGTGAATGCGAAAAGATTGGCGGGCCGAACGTGTGAGAGATGATGGCCCCGCAGTGGGGATGGAAAGAGAGGAAGATACGATTAAGGAGATTCGTGAGTCGTGAATGCATGTCCAAGCACCCGTTCCGGCGGCCGACCAGGCCAGTCCTTTGCGCCCAACTCCAATGCCAAGCCCTGTCTAGCTCTTGATACCAACTCCAGCCCAAGCAAATATGTGATGCGACGCTATTCGTCGTCGTCTACGAAGAATCCCCAAAAGAGGACCTCCTCGTTCTCCCGTCCCCGCAGACTGCCCCCGTAGACGTCTGCGCACATCTCGATGGGCACCTCGAGTTTGATGCAGCCGTTGCCAAGGAAGGTAAAGAGCAGCCACGAGTCGTATTCTGGGAAGGTGCCCTGGTCGTCAAACTTCCGGCTGCGTATGCCGCGATTCCGCAGCGAGGGGGTTGTGGGGAGGCGGAACGTGTGGTAGGGGAGCGTCTCCTCCGAGTCTGCGACGAAGAAGGAGTCGTTGAGGGCGAGTTCGATGGTAACGTGGGGCGACGGGGCGTGTGGTTGCGAGGGTGTCTCGTGGTGGGTCAGATTGTCCTTGTGGAAGCGCAGGGTGCCAAAGCGCAGGTCGGTGGGCTGGCCGAGGAGGTCGAACAGCTCTGTCGAGTAGAGGCGGAAGTAGCCATTGTACAGGCTGCCCAGGTCGCTCTCGTCGTCTGGGGCGTGTCCGCTGAGGGAGAGCGTCTGCAGCTGGTCCTCGACGCGCTTTCCCTCGAGCTCGGCGGCATCGAGCGACCGGCGGATGTACTTTGGAGTGTACTGGCTGCTGAGGTCGGAGATGGCCAGCCGGCACGCCTCGCGTCTGACAGCCACGCCGTCGCTGTGGCCGTGGTCCTCTAGCGAGCGCAGCAGGCCCGTCTCGAAGCTCTTGACGAGCTCCTCAAACTCGCGCATGACGCGGGCGAGGGGGGACGGGTCTTGGGCAGAGGATTTGGCGTCGCGGGAGACTGCATTGCTCTCGAAGACGGCCATTGGGGGCAGGCCCTCAGCCAGGACGCGGCGTGGGCGCAGGGAGGGTGCGTGGTGGACGCGGTGGGTAGGGTTGGGCCCTGGACGGAGAGGGGTGCGGCGTCGATGTCGTCAATTGGTTGTGCTGCGAGTTGTTGTCGTCGTCGCCGCCGTCGTCGCCGCCGTCGTGGTGCGGGTCTAGGGTTCGGCCGTTAATCGTGAGGGAGCGCCGCAAAACAACAACAACAACAACAGCAGGGTGTCTTCGCTACCACTCGAGTGCATCAGGAGACAAGGACGGTCGGGACCTCGAGGGAGGGACCGAAGTTTTGCTCGCGGGTCGAAGGCCGCCAAGAGTGCTGGGTAGATGCTTCCCTCTTTCCAGCCCACCGGAGAGCGCTACTGCATCCCCGGCCAATGAGGGCGAGGCTGCCACTCGAGCGATGCGCTGCGAAGGGGGGTGGGGAGGGGGGTGCTTCGGGGTGCGACTCCCCCGGGCTGTACGTGATACTGGCCCTACAGCGGTTAAACGTCGCCTGCGACCGAGCTGCCAGCGCTAAGCGTTTCTTCTGCTCAACAGTCGCCGTGTGGTGGGCGCGCTGCGTGGTAGCAGACGGACCCCGGCGTGCGCTCGCTCAGTTGATGCAGCTGGCGTACCGCCGTGTCGGTAACCAGTCAGCGGCTACTCGAGAACTCTGAGACACAAAGTTGCCATGGGCACCTCGCTAAGCCCTCGAGGCGCCTGACACGTCCAGGGCCAGCCTTCATGCCGATGCCGTGTGTCCATGGGCCGTCGATGCCGCTCCTCCTCGCCCAAGACGACCCCACTGCCATTGTTCATTGTTTGTTGCCCATGGCCACTTCCTCGACTCCTCCAAGCCTGTTCCCTTCCCTTCCCACCCCAGCCCCTTTCTCTCCGCCTCTCTGATTGCCTCTCAGTCAGCACTCTGCTCCCCCTTCTTGGCTGGCCCCCTCGTATTGATGACTGCGGTGCCCGCGCCAGCTCATCGGCCTGCTTGCCTCGCGAACCATCCCGCGGCCTGAGACGAGCCTTTGATCCCCGTAGTCTGCCGCCAATCGCTCACTACGTCACTACTGACACTCCCAAAGTGACCGCATACACTCACATACACACACACATGGAGTCGTGGCGGTGAGGCCTTTGCCCTCATCCCACGGCTGATGCTGTCTCTGCATCAAACACTTGCACATCTCCATGCACATGGACGCTTCCATCGCTCGCTAGCCACCGACACGCGACTAATATCCACGCTTACCGTCAGATGGGGCCCCCAGACCATGAAACCAGCCCAAGTCCCCTGGTTCCAGTCGTTCATCCCGGCTTTGCGGGCCTGCTTCGGCTTCTTACGTTATACCATGTCCGCCTCCAGCCTTCCCGAGTGAACCGATGCATCCGTGGTAAAACTCGCACCTCGTCTGAGAACATGGTAAGCTGAGTGTGTGCAAGATAGTAACCTTATTTTGATGACATGCTACTAGTACAGACAATTCTGTGAGTTACACCAGAAATCGACGTGCATTCCCAAATCAGTCAAGAACATCAGCAAGACGTACCCGACCATGGACCCTGCTTCCTTTGTTGGCGAGCTGCGACTCCGCGTGGTGAAGGTGACGCCATGATGGAGTAGGGAGCAGGAACAAAGGTAACCATCTGTGAGGCAGTTGCTAAACACGAGAAGAGAGCCGTAGGCATCAACTTGCCCATCACTTCTTCTTCACGAGCCGGCAACAATACACACGCTCCAACATTCCCACGGATCACATCGTTAACACGTCCCTCACTACCACAAGCCCAATCTGTCTCCAATCGACGACGCCGTCATGTCCACCCCGCCCACTATTCAGATATCCAGTCCATTCTCAACCCCGGGACAGTCTGCCCCGCCCAAGCCTAATGCCCATGTATCCGATGCCGGCTTCGATGCCGACTCCGATGGTAAGAACAAGTCGAACGGTAGCCGTCCGCTCCTGGAACACGCTGCGAGCCTTGTCATCAACATTGAGACGCTCATCAAGCTCTGGCATCTAGAGCGTGCAGACGCCGTCAGGATCAGAGATACCCTCATCAGACAGTACAACGATATCTGCCAAGAACTAGCCTACCGCTTCACGGCCCGCCAAGTGTCGCACAACCTCCTCCTCTCCGTTATGGAACGAGAGACTATCTGTGACGAAAACGTCGTCGCTCACTATGACTGCTTCGTCCGTGAGATGGAGCAGGCTGAGACTGCCACGAGCGAGGAGCACAAGCAAGCCATGCTGACGAAAGCTACCAAGAACATCAGGTTGGCTCAGAAGAATTCACAACTCGCCAGAGATTTGCGACCAGAAATCGAGAATATAAAAGCTAAGCTAAGACACGACGGCGACGAAATCATGACTGCGAGGGACGACATGGTCCATCTGTTGTATACCGCTGTTCTATATTGTCTGGAGGGGGCTAGTGGCACTGTCCAGGCTAAAGAGAGCGAGGACCAGTAGGCTTATCAACGGGCACGAGATGACCGCGAATGTAATTTCTAGTGAAGTTGTAAAAGCCAGCAGAGACTATACTGAGGTATACAACGAGTGCGGCTTTGGTTACCTTCCACAAAACTTCTCAATATTGCGTAGCAGTACATAGATAGCACGAGCCTTCAGTGCTTCAGGTGTTGTTTCCAGTCGCAACGCCCCAAAAGTACGCCGCCCAGGAGCCTACAACCAAGAACAATAGCGCAACGAACAAAGACATGCTGATCTTCCTGTTCCTCTGGCCAGCAGTGCCCGACTCAAACTCTTCTCTCCGCACATTGATGACCTCGCCCTTGGCAATACGTTGGCGTCTGGTCCACTGAAGCTGTGCAAGGTCACTTGTCCAGAAGCAGCCAACAAACATGCTTGCTGCTACCACGACCGAACAGACAGAAAGAACGACATACACGACAACGACATTGTCGTAAGAGTTATCGTCGCGGTCCTGGATCACTCCCGTGATGATACGGATGATGATAGACATGGCGTTGTTGACTGCAATCTTGACGGCATATCCCGAGCCGAAGACTTCTTGGTACCACATGGAAGTGCGAATTGAGTCGATGATGACAGTCGGGCCAAACATCGATGCGACACCGTAGATACCGAACGAAGCCGCCGTGCCAGAGAACGTCGGGCCCCAAGTCGCCAGACACATGGATAGCAGCATGCCCAGTCCACAGACAAGCATAAGGGTTATGCGATTGCCCAAAACGTCCACAAAGACGCCGATGATAGGAACGAGGAAGAAGCCCAGATACTGCGCCAGCGAAGAGTACCACCCTGCCTTGACGGCATCCATATCGAAGCGCTGCTCAGCGAACTCAGTCGCATTCTGGGCGAAGACAGATGCCGTGCTGGTTTGGAAAAGGGAGAAGGCGACAATACTCCAGAAGGTCCAGGGAAGCCGCAGGACCTTCCCAAACTCAAACTTCTTGTTGCTCTCCGTGAGCTTTTCGCCGGTCGCGGGGTCAGCGGTACCGGTATACTTCTTGCTGCACCACCGTGTGAAGATCCAGTAGAGGAGAGTCGTCACGTTGGTGAAGAGGTTCATGAAAACCGCGACCCAGTACACCCAGCTAAAGTCGCCCGTATTCTTCGCGATGACATTTGCCGTGGCCTTGCCAACGAAAGATCCAATCTTGCCAATACCGAGTTCGAAGCCAAGAGTCGATGCGAAGCCGTTGGAGGGCGCGAACCAGGAGCTGAATACCTTGTACTGTGCAACTTGCGTGGCAATGTCTCCGAATGCCTGGACGATCGATCCGAATATCATAAACTTGTACGACCGAACCGTGGTGGCGGCTGCAATGAAAATGGCACCTATACTGTAGATGGCATTGCCCCAGAGCATGGCGCCTGTTGAGGTGCACAGTCAGCGTCAAGACATGGTTGGATAGGTAGAGGAGAGACAAACTTGCACCACCAACCCTGTCGGTGACAAGACCGCTCACGAGGATCAGAGCTGTTTTCATAAAGTCCTCACTAGCTTCTAGCACGGAGTACTGAGCGTTGTTGATATGCAGTTCCTTCTCCATGTCAACTTGTGCAACTGTAACGAGAACCGTATGCTCCAGGGCTGTCCATACCTTCTTCACAGTGCTTTTCATCGCGCCTGTGACACCACTACTCCAGTGCGACCCGAATCCAGTTGCGGTAACCAAGAGAATAGCAACGAGCTTCATCTTGAGCGGGATCGCCGAGCTCCGGTCGCTGCCATTATGCTCACCGGTCGATGCCTCACTTGACGCTACGACCACATTTCCAACCTTCTCCTCGGACAGAGAAAGCTTCCGAGCACGTTTGTCTGCTGAAAGGCCATGGGTGCGCTCAGAAGAGGATCGTGTATCCATGGTCTCTGGCCACTGCGAGCAAAAGATGTTCAGAAAGAATAAGAAATGTTCCTACATCTTGAGGGGCGTACATCGTCCATTTAGTACTGGCGAACGGGAAGGAAAACCTCGTGTCCCCGCTGCATGGTTACAAAGCCCGCGTTATCTGCGGGCCTTTTACGAGGTGGATTGTCGTGTAGGCTGTCTCCACCACTCGAGACTGTGCGCTGCGCACGCGTTGAGACTTGGCTACCACCGGAAGTTTGCCTGTTTTGATAGACACTATACCACCCGTTACCAGATGCTCCGAACCCGCCTGGGCATGGCAGACCTTTTCCTGCCGTATCATTGGTTTTGTGTACCACAAACGTCCAATTTTATAATTTTTTTTGCAGAATCATGTTACTCTCTAGCTTGCCCAGCAGCGGTAGACGCCCGACACATGGTTCGCACCACCAATCCTAACGGGGCAAAGCGCAACGGAGAGAATTTTTATCAGATCATCTTATCACACGCTAACGTGAATTCTAGCCCCTCAGGGAATGCAGGCTACTCATGGTAGATGGACGGAAGAAGGTTCACACGACATTGGAACATTGAAGTGTACCTAGCCACATCCACACGCCAATCATCACATCCATTCATGTTTTTGTATCCATCCCCTAGACGCCTCATACAAACATGTTTGGTCTGCGCATCCAGACAGATTATCCAATCTACAACAAGAGATTGCACAGATTATAGAGATTTGCTTCTGATTGGAGTGTCTATGAATCCCCTCAAAGCCTTGTAGGCTTGGATGCTCTGTAATCCTGGTATACGACCTCCTGCGCCAAACGCCTTGCCAATGCTCATTTCCCCTGCGCTCAGTGCGAGGGGGCTAAAATGTACCAGTCCCTCGAGGTATCATAGAGACTCTCAAGGTGAGCCCACGTCTTACCAGCTGATCACACCTCCATCCTGATCTAGTCCAAATTCTAGAAGTGACGAGCCCGTAGCCACAAACATGCATGATGCGCATTGCAGGCTCTGGCCGAGAAGACCCTAGGATTCGCCTCTCTGCTTCTTCTCGATTTCGTCCTTGAGGTTTACGAGATCTTGCTCTGTCGCCTCAAACTCCAGACCCTGCTTGACCCACTGTGCCGCTTCGTCCAATCTGCCCATCTCGAGCAGACACTTGCCCCGTCTCCACCAGGCCTTTGCATTGCCAACCTTCTTCATCTCCACACTAGCCTCTGCGTCGACAGCGCCCTCGACCCAGTTCTTGAGTGCCATGTTTGCCTGTGCGCGGTTGCTCAGCAGCCCAGAGACTTCTTCCCTCACCAGACCCGAAGGCTCCCATGCCGGGCGAGCGAGCGCCATATCGATCGCGAGAGTATAGAGCTTGCCTGCCTCCTCGGGCTTTCCTTTCCTGAACTCGGCGTTGCCCGACTCGCGCAGCTTGTTGATTTGAGCGGAACGCTTAGGGTTGACGGGAACAGGTGGTGGCGGCGTGCCTGTGGGTGTCTCAACTTGGAGCAGATTTCTGTGCAGATTGTTCAGAGCGGCTAGCTCGGTCTCGAGGGCGTTGCTGAGGCTTTGGGATGCGGTGATGTCGTTGGTCTTGGGGTCCATCTCGAGAGGTAGGAGCGTGAACGTATCCGGTGACTCCATGATGACTATGTGCTTGTTGTGTATCAAACTCGCGGCTTTTATGGCGGTATGTATCGTTGCTGGCGTAGAGGTCAAGTTCGCGCAAGTTGTGGTTTTGGGTGGAGGGCGATGAGGACAGTTGGATAATTGCCCGGGGTGTTATCGATAAGGGATGCGCGCTAACACGTGTCTTGTCTCTCCTCACTTCAGTCGCGTCCAACCGCGACGCACCATTCCGTCTTCCTGCCCGCCTCGGCTCTCATCAACGAGGCTGTAGGACTCAGCTTGATGTGACGCCACGAGCGTATAGCTTCATGGCATCCTCTCTCTTGTTGACATGATCCCAAACTGTCCCGTCGCGTCTTCTTTTCTCATTGGATCTGTCATATCGATCATCGGTTCCAAACGAACGTAGACATATCTGACACGGGATGATAGGGAAGCTTAATGGCTACAGTCTCCATGTACAAAACTCGGAACAGGAAGACGCTTCGAAATTGGGGAAGGAGGGTCCACAGGTGACGCGATGCGAATGATATGTACATGTTCACCATATGGGGTATCAGACTCTGCGGTTCCTACTACCAGTAAGTGTTCGTTTTCCACCTGGTGCCTGAACTTGGACAGCGCAAATATGATGGTTGGCTGTACTGTAGCATCAGCGCACTTGGCAAGTGCTATTTGCACGCAAATAAGCGCTCTATCAGTTTTGGTCACACACACACATAGGGCTACACCATCATGCTAGTCGGTTTGCAAGAACCATCATATCCTACACTTCATTGGTGGTTCGTTTCTCTTGCACGTGCGGTTCGGTTTCCTCCAGTTACTCTGAGCCGTCTCATTGAGGTTCCATGGTTATCGACTCGTTTGCATAGCTGAGATACGAGCGCAACATCCTCTTTCTCCTTCAGCGTGGCTCCAAGACCATGTTTGATTTGCTAGTGGCCGCCACAAACACGTGAACACGTGCGCTGTCCCTTTTAGCTACACCACATCTGCTCCACTAGCTTCCTTCCCCCACCTCACAACAGGCTCGACATCGGAAGATTCAACCGCGTGCACACGCATAATATGGCAAGATACACGGTCATAGTTGCGGCGGGAGGCAGAAGGGCGAGCTTGCTCGTCGTGCTTTCGCCGTCTCAGCTCTGCTCAGCCTTGCATGATAACATCCAGTCGCGGCTGCCAGCCTTAGCCACCAAACTAGGTCTCACCGACGCGGAGCGACCCCAAATTACACTGCATCTGAACAAAGATGATGGACCAATGCTGGATCTCGAGGATCTCCTGTCCGACGTCCTACCCGACCCTAAAGAGACTGTCTATGCAGTCATTGATGTAAGTGACTGTTAAAACTAAGCTCATCATAAACTATGGCAGCCATTCACATAACGGATATTGATTGTACCTCAGATGCACGAAGAACAGTCCACTTCCCCGCCCCCGCCACGGATGGCGATGTCTAGTGGAACGACAAAGACGCTGCGCATTCGCGTCATTACCCCAGAGTCAGCTCAGTCCAATATTAGTTTCATCAAACCAATCTCGACGCCCATTGCAACCACCAGCACTCTAAAGCATCTCAAAGGCCTCATTCATGAACACCTAGGGTTTCCGATGGAAGATGGCGACTATCCTGCTCTAGAGTGCAATTGCAGCTTTGCTCGGAATATTGATGAGAATGCCGTTCTTAACGCAGACAGAACTGGAGACCACGATGCTCTCCATACAATGGTTCTTGTTCATTCCAACAACGTCGTAGTCGCCATCCCAGTCGATGATGCCAGGCTCAGTACGATTCAACAGGCAACGAATGCTTACATGGAGCGAATCCTAGCGCGAAAGCTGATCGACAAAGTTACAAATGTATTGGGAGGTGTTGTGGATACAAGCATGCAGCTTTCTGGAGACAAGAGCTATCTCAAACTCCCAGTCATGGCCGTTTGCTCGGAGCGATGCAATTCCAAGCGCCAAAATCAAGGCCGACAGGATGGAAATGACACAGCTCAGCGAGATCTGGTCGTCGACATACACTCATCAGAGTGCCCTCTCGAAATAACCGCACACAATGCTGATACTACTATTGAAACGGCGGGACTGGAAGATTGCGCCATCAACGGCATCATCGACATCTACGCTGTGCAGCGATGGACGCTAGGTCAGAATGAGCCCGTTGGTTCGGGGAAAGCTGGCATCTTCAAGAAGTCAGAAGCGTGGGAACATCACATCGGCCAGACTGACCGTGGGCTAGCAAGTCTCCTATCGACACTGCGCGTCTTCACCGGACTGACAGGAAATGCGAGCATGGAAGATGGCCAACGAGATTCGATCCTGCATATGATCCATCTCTTGACACGATTTCCCCCTGCTGTGCGAGCTGCATATATCCTTATGCGTGGCGAAACTCCGGGACTCCCTGAGCGTGCCGCGTTGGCACAGTGTCTATACGAGGTTCTCAAGAATGTCGTCCCACTGCAAGTTGTACGCTCTGATCCGAAGCGATTCTTCGAAGGATCTCGTCTGCTTTTCGGTCTCATCCTAGAGAAAGCCAAAAACATGAGAATCGATTCGGGAGAAAACTCTACGCTACCGTACATTGGGATGAAGGTTTATGACCTACGAAACTTAGTCACAATGCATCCTGTTCTTTCGGAATCTGTTCAGACAAAGTCCGGTCTCGTCGACGCTGGATTTCACGAGGCTTTTGGAAAAAAAGGGCTTCTGAGCTGGATCAACGGAGACAGTCACAAAGTGGTATCGACAGTCGACTCAACCTGGAATCGGATTGCTAGGGTTTCCGGTGGTGCTAGAACACAAGTCGTAGTGTTCAACTCCGATGCCGTTAGGACCAGCTCGCGCTACGTGGACAGTGACGACGTCAAAAATGTCATCTCACCAGCGGAGTATGTTGACCTCACATATCTGGCCAATCTCTGCAGCCGCAACCAACTAAGTGTCATTCCGCCAGCCAGTCTAGCTTCTACCTCTGCTCCCGTCTTGACTCTAGACAGAAATGGCTTCCTGGCCGTATATATGGGGCGTGCAGATTGTGCCGTGGCAGGTAGAGACATTCTCATGTTCCGGCCAGTTAGTGCGAGTGAAGAAGAGGCCGTGGACGTTTCGATCATCACACAATTGTTGGAACCAATCCTTACCGAACGTAAAGCTGACGGATCCATTGTCTTTGAGGCATATGGCGATAGTCATCGTAAACTGACTGCTCCGGACGAAATAACTATGATATGTGTCGATCTGTCCTCAAGTATGGATGAGCGTTGCGATTTCAGTGACGTACAGAGCAGCGAAGATGCTGAAGAAGAGATGCAGGAACAGGTGCGGTCCATCGCGGGCGCCCCTCAAGCGCCAGCAACAGAGAATGGTGCTTTCGATTTACCTGATCCTGACGAGCTGAAAGAGTATATCCGCTCTCACGAGTCGTACGACGATTTCCTTGCTATCATCAGCACGGGTAAAGACGATTACCACCGCCGCCAGAACGCCGAAAAGGTGTTCAAGATTCTCAAACAACTCCATGATCAACAGATAGAGGCGAAGATGACAGAATTGGAAGGTCTCAGGCAGCACGCCAGCCAACGGTACCATCGTATTCGATCGGAAAACGTCAATCGCGAGATGAACATTCTCAGCAATCGGTCCTTACGCTTGCAAAAGTACAGGAGCCTGCTGTGCGCATGGCTTATTGCTTGCCTTGGCAACGCGTCGGTATCGGATCCGTTAACATGGAGGCCAGGCCAGGTTATCCCCAAGCTATACAAGACTCTGCCTACTACGGAGAGCCCTAAGTTTGAGGTACCGGGCGAGTATCATTGCCCTATCAGCAGTAATGTGATGGAGGATCCTGTGACTACGGTGGACGGGTTCACCTATGAGCGGAAAGAAATTGAACGGTGGTAAGTGAAGATCTGACTTCCTCGTAGCCTCGCTTTATATGAGTGCGTGCGATCAACTACTGATCATAATCTTCTCTAGGCTTCGGTCCAACGAGCGTTCACCGTGCACAAACTTGATCCTCCCTAGCAATGATCTACGGCCCAACGTAGAGATGCAGGAGCAGATTACTGCGTACATAAATGGCTCTGACATAGTGGCAAAGTATGCGCAATCGAGCAACAGGACGAGCGCTTCTTCCCATACACTGCGCATCACTTTCAGATCACCACTCGAGACGCGCTCGATGGATGTGCCATGCGAGCTGAAGGCGGCTGAGCTATGGGAAATTGCCTTTCGTCTGACCAAAGGCCGCTACGCGAGCTACGAGCTACGACATCGGAACGCGCGGATCCCTGCAACTCAAGATATTGCCGTCAACGTGCTCAATGCCGCCTTCGAAGTGTTTATCACGCCTCTAGAGCCGACCGTATCGAGTGAGAGCAGTGACCTTGAGGAACTGTGTCTCATCAAGGTCTATCCCGGTAACGACTATCAGAACAGTGTCGTGTCGTATTGGGAATCGAGACAGACTACGAAATCTCTAGCATCAGCTGTCTTCAGATATTATCGCCAGAGGTTCATAGACACGTCGACGTATCATATTGAGCAGCCCTTTCTCTTCTGGACCGGACTACATGATATTGGGGACAACCACGTTGTGGGTAAAGCAGTGTACGATCATTGGAGGCCAATGGCAGACTTCCTCAACAGTAGAGATTCAACTGGCCGGCTAGCAAAAGAGAGTGTTGTTGATAAAATCTCTAACGATAACGAATCGGTCGATACAGATCACGAAGACACAGCGATGGGTATCCGCCCTCTTGTGTTCAAGATACTTCTAGGGGAACATTCACGCTCTAACAAAAAGCGTGATACACTGAGCCGGCTAGACGTCTTGAAGCAGATGTTTGATGCCTACATCAATCGTCTGCTCGCATATAACTTCCAGACACATCTTGGTTTGGTCACTTTCAGTTCCAAGTCATCTGTGTCACAGAAGATCACGAACGCTGTTGAAAATTTCCGTCACAAACTCAACAACACGAAAGCCTCTGGGGATACGGCTATATGGGACTGTATCGCTCTTGCACAGGATCAGCTCCAGGAGTACGCCAAGCAGTACCCGAACGCGAAATTAAGAATTATCTGCATTTCTGACGGCGAGGACAACAAATCCAAAACTGAAGCACATAGCCTTCCCTCAAGCCTGTTCCGCAACGGCATCGTGGTCGATTCATTCTGCTTGGGCGACGCATACAAGAACGCCGATCTCAAATCGATATCTTACCTGACAGGTGGGTATGTTTTCCAGCCGAAGAGTCTAGAGGAAGCTATGGCGATCTGTGAAATGGAGCCTGTGCTTTCCCTCTTGGAGCGGCCAGAAAAGTCTCTCAAGACTTCTGTCTACCATCGCAAGTATCTCGCCAATCCAGGTCTGTATAACTTTCGTGCTACCCAAGGTATCGCCAGGGTCGATGAAGTCAGCCGCGATAAATTTCCGGATCGCAAGCAGCATCCTCATCTCGCAGAGTCGTTTGTTGAGCTTGGCCATCTCAACAAAGTCACAGCAACCAACCGTACAGACAGTAATGTACGTTTGAGCAGGATTCATAACGAAATTCGTAATTCAGGCGCCAAACCGCACCCGCATTATGATATCTACATCTGCGAGTCGAACATGGGGCTCTGGAAGGTTGTCATGCAAGGTACGTCGCTTGGTGCTTTTGCCCTTGCAAGGTCTCATAAGGTAGCCTTTAGGGAGATGCTAACCATCTTTAGGCCCAGTTGATAGCACCTACGCTGGTGGTACTTTCCTCCTCTATGTAGAGATGGGAAACAGCTACCCCATGTCACCGCCAGAAGCACGCTTCATCACACCCATTTACCATCCCAACATTAATCGTCACGGTCGCATCTGCCATTCGATCTTGGACCGCAACTGGACACTGGATACTTCTACAAAAGATGTCATCGATACCATCTATTCGCTACTGCTTGTGCCTGAATTCAGCGACCCCATCAACACTGTCGTCACACTGAACTATCATTGGGACGAGGTTCAGTTCAAGGAAGAGGCACAGCGTCATATTGAGAAGCACGCCAGCAAGAACAGGAAGTCTTGGCGAATCGAAATGGTAGGCTAGGCTGGATGATAGGGAGAGCGTCTGTGCAACAGCAGAGACGAATGGAGAAGAAGACCGGTGGCCTTTCGAACACATGTAGCAGTTGAGGCGTAGTGCTGCTCAGACAAGAATTTGACAATGATACCATTTGTTGTTCATTTAGTCGTCTTCGAAATCTTAGCGGCCATACTTCGTAGTGAATAGATATGTTACGAAATCATCTTGTCTACAGATTTGACAAGCCCTACCTCTCCATCTTCGGATTTCCAGATCTATCGAAACCATCTAATATACTGGACGGAGAATCGTGTACGCTTAGTCCAGACGCTTATCCCACCCGCGTTAACGCCACGTCTTGGTCCCTAATTCAGCAAATCAAATCCCTTTTTCCTCTCTGAAATCGATGTGAGAGGTGCCTAGCCAGCTGTCTGCTGTTCATTGTTGTCACCACTCTCCTTTATGGGGGGGCGTTTCGTCCGCAGCACCAGCCAGATGTACCATGCTCTTTCGGTCAAATATCATGCCACTGCTTTGTCTACTCTTTAATACACGCCCCATGATTAATAGTTAAGCCGCATCTGAGTCATTAGCCAAGAGTTAAGGTGAAGGAGTAGGCGTAGGGCGAGATGAGGGGCGAGCGGCGGGTAAAGGAGACGACTACAAACTCGAGGACGTGTCCTCGTATTTATAAGCTAGTATCTCAGAATCCTGACGGTGATCTGTAGTAACACTAAGGCTTTGGCCTAGTACTGTAGTAAGGGCTCCAATGTCGCCAGTAGAGACGGAGCGGCGGCGGCGGCTGAGTGGTGGAGCATGTAGAGCCATTGGTTGGTCTTCTTTGTTCTCGCCGTCTTCTGCTATGTTGTCGGGCGGGGTGCGAATATAGCCTGTAGGCTTGGTCGCCTGCAGCCTAGCAAACTTCTGTGCAAGCTTCTCATTTGCTTCCGTCAACCTTTCCTTGTCCTGCTGCAGAACGGCAATTTGAGACCGTAGCTCACAGTTTTTAACCATGAGTTCAATGGCATGACTACGCGCTCGCTCAACCTCATCATCGATAGAAGGCGAGAATGGTTGAGAGATCGGATATGCTAGACCTGTTTGAGCAGGATAGATGCGGTAGCGCTCCAACGGCACACTGCGCTCCTGCTGCATAGCTTCGTAGAGACACTTCATCTTTATGCCTTCTATGACATCTTTGGGAAGCTGCTCTGATGTTGCAACAGTGGTGAGTGGCTTGCCAGTCTGTAGATGAGCGATACGTGGGCCCACTACCTGGAGTGAAAACGCACGCAGGCGCTCCTGGATGACCACTAGCCACTTTTTGTACTGCGAACCTTGTTGCGGCTTCAAGTGGATAGCTAGCTTATACAAATCGTGCAGCTTGGAGTGTGCGGTTTCAAGAGTCTTGAGCCGGGTAACATCGTCATCTTGCAACGAACGTCCATCTATGACGAGGCTGCTGTACTTCATCTTATCTGGATCGGCGAAGCGGATCAATAACGTATGGACTGTGGACCGCGGTAATCCGATGCGGTCACATATAGAGTCCAACACAATAAGGTCGAATTCGTATGCAGCACCCGTTGCCTGTATCTTTGCCAGGAACTCACCCAGGGCGACCCAGCCGCGCATTTCCACGTTGTTGATCCACTTGTACCAGGCCTCGGGGGCTTCGGGAAGTTCAACGATATCATGATACAACATCCAGACCAGGAAATCGCAGAGTTGCGTAGAATTCAAAGCATTGGCAAACGCCTTGGTAAACTTTGGGATGGCAGGCAGAGATGGCGAGGGGTGCGTGAGCACTGGAAAGTGTGCTTCTGGCTCGCGCGACTTGCTGAAGAAACTACGCAGACCTGTGTGACGACATTCAGGCCGAGAGCTGGGAGGCTTAGATGACGTGGGGGCCAAAGGACGTGTGCTATCGGACGTCGTGCGACTGGCTGATCGATACTTGTTGTGCATTCCGAGTATGGATGGCTTACGCTGCGGAAGCTTGTTTGGTGGATCCATTGTTGCTAGTAGCGAGGCGGGGTCTTTCTGGTGCGGTTACAATACGGCTGGACTGAAGCTGCAGTCGATATGTAAACTCGATGTGGTCTTCTTATGAAGAAATTCTACTGCCTTTTGTAAGCTTCAGTGTTCCTAGGTTTTCATCACCACGTGAAGATAGTTTGGTGAGATGCACAATTGAGTCAAAGAAGACGTTACTGGCCGCGCAGAAACTCAAATTCACCAGGGGGCTTGAGTATTGGAGATCTAAGTCTCTCCCGATATTCGTGGTTGCGACTGAGGCGAGTAGACTCGCTTGTACCAGGCTGAAAAGTTCACTAGAGGCGATGCAGATGCGCAAACGCCCTTAGTTACAGCTGAGTGAATGCTGATACTGCGCAGCTACTGTCGTAGCTGACTAATGAATCACTGCGTTCACTTTGAACGCGTTTCAAGGGGTTTACGTACGTAATACGCTTTGAAATCTCTTAGAAGTACAGTGTCGATTTTGTCTACAGCAGCTGCGTTGAAGAGGTAGATGTCGCGTCATAAGCTACTAATGATAAGTCAACCGTGGGCACGTGTTCTATTATCTAGTCTTCGTCATGGCTTTGCTGCTCGTCATCGGCAAAGACCTTTGGCAAATATAACTTGGTATTCTCATAAACCAGGAACGTAACAATCGTGGTTGGAATGACTCGCAACGTATTGGGGATAACACTGTGAAGGTCAGCTATGCACTGCATCCGGGTCTAGAACGCAACGGGATTTCCTACCCCTTGTAGAAGGCCAAGAATCCTTCATTCTGATAAGTCTTCCTGAGCACATCCAGCAGTCCGTTGTACTGCTGAGCGGCATTGTACTGTTGCAGTCTCGCTCTTATTGGCTGATACGGGTACGTGATGGCTCCAGCAAGTAGTTTGCTTCCGCCGCTCATGTAGACGTACTCCCAATTGCTCAACTTATCCTGTCCGCCAATATGTGTTGCCCGTCTCTTCTTCATGTTCTCGTAAATGCTAAATTGCACTGCGCCGTGTAGTACACCCAGTGACGAAGGCAGAAAGCCGGCCCAAAGCCCCTTCAATCCTCGAGTCTCGTATACGTGACGGAGACCGAAGGCCATCGACTTGTATGCAGAAGGATGATTCGCGCCGCGCTCGAGCATACGAGTCTTCACCACCCATATAGGATTTGTGCATGCACCTGTGAGAAGACCTAGCAAACGGTCAGTAACGCCCATCAGGGTGCTTTTGCTCGACATACCAGCAATTATACTTGCGGAGAAGAATTCAGCACTCCCCAGGTGCTCTCCTTTCTGCCTCCTACTTTGAAATAATTCTTTCAAATTGCCATAGAACAGGAAGTATAAGCCCCAGCCCAGACTGTTGCCCAGTAGATTTGGCCACAGCCCTCTGTATAGTGCTCGTACGCCTCCTTCATCCTTGATAACGTTTCGAAGTATTCGATACGAGTCACCAGGTCGCGATCGGCTTTGTGTATTGAGTTGTAGTCGGTTCTTTAATAAGTCGAGTGGATGTGCGGCGAGGCAAGAGACGACGCCAGCGCTGAATCCGGCTACACTCTCGACAAGAGATGCTGATAAGGGGCTCCTAGGCGCGTTTGCTCGTTTCCTTTTATCATTTTGCTCTACGGGTGGGAATGCGCGGGGCATTGCGGGCTCGGATGGTAGGCAGTCAAAACCGGCAAGGACATCCTCAGACTTGTCAGGATCAAGACGGCACTGGTTCGTGGAGATAAGAATGCTATATCATGGCTGCTGACACGCGGTATTGTGAACGACGCCGGCAGTCATGGGAAGAGAGAAGTTGTCGATTGTGGACTCGGTGGAAGCTTGGACCCGCCATCGGAGCTACCCGCGGACAGCTCGCGTGGGTTACATACGTCACTCTGTGCATCACCGCGCACTGCCGATATAGCAAAGGAGGCAGCATACCGCGACAGTCTGCCGGTGCAACGCATATAAACCTTGTACGCGTAAAGATGCGCGACGAACACTCAACAGAATCACAGGCTGCATGGATACTATAAATTACACGTACATGACACGTTCAGACTACACACCAGCCCCAAACTTCTGGTCCGAGCAACAGGTCGGAGGTGTAGCGCTATCAGGCTTCTTCTCCTCTCCAAACGCCATGCGAGAAATCTTATCTACCAACGTGCTGCCCTGCTTGACACCACTTGGAACGCTGCAATAGCTCGGTGGAACATCCATACAAGGGTTGCGTGTGAAGAAATTGCGTGGTCTCAGCAACAGCGTCATCGGCTCAGCAGGCATGATGGGAAAGTCTTCCGGTGATGGGAAATGTGTGATTCCGAATGTGTGCCACAAGACGACGTCGGTGTTGTCAAGATTCTCGTTGGGGTTAGCCTCGATCCAGGCAGGAATGCCTTGGGACGGCTCGCCAGAGGTCTGCGGAACATGACGGCCTGCTGGGTGGAGTTGCGTATCGTCGTCTACAATATGTCAGTCTATGTCTTCGTACGTGATTTTCAGATAGGACCCACATTTGGTGACATGCACTGCATGTCTCGCGAAACCCGCTCTCTTCCACACCAAACTCCCGGGCTTTGGTAGTAGATCAGGCACTTCTCTACTCACCAGCTTATAGGAAACCGGCTTCTTGCTGTACGGATTCAGCTTATTGGTATTAGCCATCTCCCATGTTCTGCTCGTGGCGCCATTATAATCGGTTGCCGCCTGCTCAGGCGTGCTGAGCTTTGTCTTCTTCGCGTAGAAAGCGTTGCCGTACTTGTTCTCCGCGCTGCCGACTTCGCCTTCGCCACGTACTGCGTCAACCATGAAAACGGTATTTTCTGGGCCATCCACGTTTGGGTCTATGCGCATACAGAACAAATGTTGGTGGTTGTGCGCATTCACGCCAGGATACACCTCCGTTCCCCAGCCTTTCAGATCCTCGCCAGGCAGCATGGCGTATGTGTTCAGAATACCAGTAAGCTTGATCTCCAATTGAATGGTGCCATCGAGATGGAAGATCCAGTATACGCAGTATTCGTAGTTCGCGGCGGTGAAGATCTGTGAGATGATGAGTTTGCGAGCACGAGTGACAGTAACGCTATCATCGCGGAAATCTGTGTGCTTGAACAGAATACCAGCATCCTCTTCGTGAATGCAAATAGCGTTCTTGATTGTCGTTGCCTGGCCGGCACGGTTGACAAATGCTGCGTCCATGTAGTGGATCGCACCCTTGCAATCACAGCCCAGGCTTAGCGAGTTGGTCATGTATCCACCACCGTATTCTCCGAGGTCAAAGGCGTGCTTGCGCTGATGTGGATGTTCTGGATTACCGTACGGAACCACCATCTCCGCAAGTGACAGGCGCCAGAAGGTATCGCGAACTGTACCTTTGTCGTTGAACGTGATGTCGGACAGAACTAGGCCTTCGCGGTAGTTGAAGCCAATGTGTAGCTTCCAATTCGCCCAACTGATATATCGCCCATCTAGTTTGAATGAAACGCCCTCCGGCTGCGTGATGTTGATAGGTTTCAAACCGGTCTTGAATCCACCTTCAGCTTCGATGGCGGCTGCATGATAGTTGTTTGGTGGGGCCTGGTTGAGCGGTCTTCGGACTGGTGGGACATCGATGTGGATGATCTCCTGCGTGTCGGAATTGTAGATAGGGCAGAAGTCCAATGGGTACGTGTATTGGCAGTCATCGACATGTGGGCGGTAGTACATGAGAGCTTGCTGAAGACGGACTTTGGTGCCAAAGCGCTCATCGTAGCCAATCGTCCATGGGTCACAGTAGACTTTGTGCATATCCTCCGGTGGGATACCAAGCAAGCCACATTGCTCAATAACCTTTGGATCTTTCCGTACAATCGTCTCTACTATCTGCAAATCTTCCATGGTAATCTGAACCCAGGTCAGAGGAGAGTTCAGTGCATCAAAGTTTCTTCTCAACTTACAAGTGGTTGCACGTTATCAGTCAATGCCCAGGTGACAATTTTGCCTTCAGTCAGATCTGCATGCCCGTCGTACACCTTGCTCCCGCGGCCAATGCAGACGACGTCAGCAACTCGATGTGGCCGCGGTGTGTGCTCGGGATCTTTCAGCCATTTCATCATATCCGCCTTGCGCGGTTCCAACAACGTGATGGCATTGAAGAACACATCGTTGTGCTCCTTTCTGATGATAGCGACTGCGCGCTCAATCTCAGATTCACTCAAAGGATCGAATGGGTGTGGAAGCTCTCCAATTCCTGTTATGTGTGAGGCTGCTTGCTTCAGTCGATCGAGCGCCATTGCAGAGATGTGTTGTCGTAGAGGTGGTTGGGGAAGGCTTACTGTCCGAAGCTATCAGGGTCCAGCGGGGTCTTTATACTTTTGTGACAGATCAATAGCCCAACGGCCTAGCAGCGCGATCTCAACTGTCTGGCTATCGACTCAACCACTGCTTCTTCGCCAATCAGATAAGTCATTGTTGCATTGAAATATTTCCAACTGTCAACTGGCGGTCTCCAACGCTTTTATCGACGCGATAAGCAGAGGCCGCGGGACTATCGCGCCAGTTTCGGTTAGTCTGCCCCACTTCTCCACGCACGTCACCATCTGGGCAGTTCAGTTCGATGCATCACTTGTGCAATAGCTACCATCTCTGGACGCTGCCTGTTCTATCGCATTATTTCCGCAAACATAGCGAGTGTTATCGCGGTGTCTTGATGCGGTAGGTCCAGCCGACAGAACATTGCAGGTAGATGGTCATGACGTCTCGTGTCGGACAAGAAGGTCCGATTCTTCGGCCTGTCAAGTCCGCTGTCACGGATTCAGAACACAGCAAGGCCACGACATGAGGCTCTTTAGGAGGTGGATCAAAGTGTAAATCTAACGTGGCCATGGTCACTACTCATAGTTACAAATCTCGTAGCATGGAGGATCCAAGCTGAATTCTCAAACATACTTTTCTTCATGTAGTGAAGCCAAGTGGCTACAATGGCCAGTGTGATGGTATTTTCTGTCCTTCTCCACTCACATTCATATCCTCGCAAACATGAAAACGAGCACCCGGAGAAATCTGGAAGACATCTTCAATGGCAGAGTCGAGACTTTCCACCAGTCTATCGCGAGCGGAGTCATTCCATTCTAGATAACGATCTTGATCCGCTGATTCGACTTCAGGTATGAATTTTGGAAGACTTGTCCCCATCTAGGACATAATTACGTCTATTCCAGTTTCTCCCGCCAGTTTTTTGCTTGTTTATCTGGTGGTGAGTTCTTCACGCTCTTCCTTGGCCAGTCCCATGTTCTACCGGACAAGTCTCTTTCGAGCATTGTAGATATGGGCCGAAATTTTGGAAAAGAGATAGACGTACTCGTACTCTGAAATGAGCTGGACTATACCGAGTCCGTGGGGCTTTCTGTACATTATAGATATGGCCACTCGGCGAACAAGCTTTGAACTGCAACCATCGCGCGCTCGACGTATGAGAGAACGAAAATGATTATCAGCATCCCATACTGATCTTGTCTCGCCGTGGCATGACTAGTGGTACACGGAATGCGCTCATATATCATGAGAACAAGTTCCGCCTGGAGGTTGAGGAACGGCGAGTAGGTAATAGTCATACAGGGACGCAAGACTACTCGTGATGTCGGCATCGCAAAAAAGAGGTATCGCCTGTTCTGTGTTTTGCCGAGAGCAAACGCGTAATGGTTCTGCAGGAGGTCAGGCGAGGTGACCAATCCTGTACAATACCACTCCTCTTCTTACGGATATCCAACTGCAGCGCTGAACATCTGCCAACAGCGGCTCTGGGGCGATTTACCGAGCTTCAGGTTGATAATCTATCATCGAAGCGATGCGTTACGCTTAAATGAGTGAGGGGTCAGCAGATGCAAGTTCATACTGCTCTTGAGAACAAGCGCTTCGCGCTGGACTCAAACCAAAATAAGGTTATCAGCATTTGCAGCAGAGACCAGCCGAATAAGAGTGACAAATGAGAGCCTTGGAGGGCAGCATACAGCCTCAATTACGCCACTCGATCACGGTGGACATTGTGGATTATTAATGGACTATTGAAAAAAAAAGAAGAAGAAGAAGAAGAAAAGTGGCTACTCCTTTCAAAATATTTGTCGAGGGCGCAGAATCTCATTGCTGTGAAGGATCTGCGACAGGCCAATGAGACAATATCTAGGAATCAAAAGTCTTCCTAGTTTCCCTCTTGATCAACTTGTTTGTCCTCAGACCGGGTCGCTGGATGTTTTCGGAACACATTGCGGAAGACATCGAAATTGGGCTTGACCGACAAAGATCCGCCCGGTACTGCCAAAATAAATGACGTCACAAGGTGCAGGTACACCTTACCTGCCCCATTAGTCTAGCTTTCCCCAGACAGTCCACCTAAGCGCCCGCCTGCAGGGACCATCCGTGACTTTCCATACAACTACACTCCATCTGGTTAAGACAACACCGCGGCATGGTGGTGCTAAAGTACTGAGCATATTTGCCGAGGTCAATGCTTCAGATCTCTAGACCTACGGCAGGCGAACACGAGACCTCCAAACCGCGCTTGACACCAGCGACGATGACGACCAGGATAACTTCCCCCGAGGTTACGGCGGTAAGCGCGTGACTCTGTGTTGACCGTAACAAAGCCCTGGAGTGATGATGGCAAATGCCAGGCAAGTGGCACAAGATTAGTCCTGCAAAGTGAAGTACGGTCTGCATCTTAGCCATCTGGGGAAGCATTCTTCTAAAGCACTGTTGCATGAGATCGAGGAGGGAAGCTTGACTATCGGGTAGCCATTTCCTGAGAATGTCGCAGGAGGCATGCATCCTCGATTGGCGCCATGTAGCAGCCGTTGGGTCACCAGTAAGGCAGCCTTTCCATGAGCATGACGTGCAGACTGGCACATTCTCCACTGTCGATACGGAACCGTTTTGAAACCTAAACGCCATGACGGCCCGCCGTGGAAGGACAGTGCCGGTGACCGAGTACGAATGTTCATGGTAAGCGTGCTAATGGCGGCGATCGCCGACACGATCCAGATATAGAAACTGATAGAAAGTAACGAGTTTGGTACATTATTTCATCATAATATTAGCTTTTTCAAGCCGCCATTATTGCATCTTTCTCGGAAGCTTTTGTTCTGACGGAAAGTAGCAAAAAGGTGTCTGGACTAGCGAGGGGTGCTTACTATACGAGTAAAGATCCGCGCAACGGGCCGCTATGGAAGTGGTGAAGGAGAGGCTCTCAGACCTCCAGTTCTTGTAATAGCTTATTTCCGCCTCTAACTGTGAAATCGCCTCAGTTCGGTTAGGCTATTGCAATTTCCACGCCGCTTACCAGTAGCGAATGAGAGCTACTCTACATTCACTGCCCTTCGAACTTGAGTTCAAGCCGAGAAATTTGTTACACCTCCTTCTTCTTACAGTCTTAACTTGGCAGCTGACTACACATGTACCAGAATATCTTTCAACACGTTCCTAACCTTTTCAAAACTCACGAAGTTATGGTGGTGTCAGGCGACGAGATAAATCTCCAGTGAGCGAGCCGTGTCGCTCCACCTCGCACTGTCTTCGTGGTCGCCTGATCTTGCTAGCATCGTACTATGCATCAACTTCATGACTACCATAGCTGATCTTCGTGAAGGAAAACGAACGATGTCACTCCATTGCCTGCTTGCATACGACATCGTGAGCTCTACCCTGGTCTGCTCCGGGGGCCTACAGGATATCCACAAGATTCTTGGAGGATGAGGTCCATCCGGGGGGCTGGTGATCCTATCAAGACTCGCAAACTCGAACACCAGACCGGTCAAGTATCTTAGATCGATGGCCGGCCTTGCGCCTCTTTCGTCAGCAAGGGCCCCCCTTTGGCAATTTGCTCCATGTGGACTCACGATGTAGTGTCTCCGTGCCGCTTAGCAAGACCAGTCGAAGGTCCGTGAAAAATTTATATAGTCCTCCAGTTGCACGGTGTAACAGCGCAGCAACTGGACATTCATTCCAGCAATTCAAGTCCGAGCACCTTTTCCTGTTTCATATGGAAAAAAGCAACTTCTCTTCTATACTTAGATACCCCACAGTCAACCCCTCCTCATTATGAAGAGTTCAACTCTTCTGACCTACCTGTTCGCTGCCTGTGTTCAGGCCTGGATGCCTGCGGACCGCGAACTTCCAGCCTTCAACCGTACCAGCAATGATTTAAGCAAACGTGCCCATTCACTTCCGAGTTGGAAGATTCGCGGAGTCAACCTCGGGGGTTGGCTACTATCAGAGCCATGGCTGATGAACCAGGAATGGTCAGAGATGGGCTGTAGTGGTTCCTGCTCCGAATTTGACTGTGTCAGCAAGCTTGGCCAGTCTCAAGCAAACACTGCTTTCAACAGTCATTACTCTCGTTGGATCACTCCAAGCATGATTCAAGATATACATAATGCTGGTCTGAACACCATTCGTATTCCAATCGGATACTGGAGTCTTCACAGTCTGGTAGACAGCAGCGAGCACTTTCCCGAGATGGATCTCAAGTACCTCGATGCCGTTATTCAGAAGGCTGCGGACCTGGGTATGTTTGTGGTGATTGACCTACACGGTGCGCCTGGTTCGCAAAAGGTGGGCGATGCGTTCACTGGACAGGTGAGTCTTCGAGTACTCGATCTGTTTTGAGTCAATGCTCATAAATACTGCAGTGTCTTCCTGAAGCAAACCTTCCAGGCTTCTTCTCCCAATACAACTATGACCGCGCGACAAAGTGGCTCGACTGGATGACCAAACGTATTCATAACACGCCTTCATACAGAGCTACTGTCGGCATCATCGAGGTCGTCAACGAACCGCAGACCTCGCGTGACAAAGGCGGTATGCCACAGGCCGAGAAAGATACTTTGACCCAAAAATACTACCCGCAAGCTCTTGCGGCTGTCCGCAATGCTGAGAACACTTTGGGTGTCTCTGACAACCAGCGCCTCCACGTCCAGTTTATGGACTCCCTGTGGGGTGCGGGCAACCCCAAGTCCCATCTCCCCTCGGACTCGAAGGTAATCTTTGATGATCACAACTACGTCGGCGGAGCTGTAACCTCCAACAACCCCAGCGCCACACAAGGCGACTACATGCACTACACGTGTTACACGGACAACCGCCAGGCCGACGGTGACAACCCAAAGATCGTGCAAGAGTGGAGTCTTACTGTTGCCAACGAGTACACCACTGAGTTTGACTGGAAGAATGAGAAGAATGCTCCGTTCTACAAGCAGTGGTTTATCGCCCAGCAAAGACTCTACGAGAAAACCAACGGCTGGATCTTCTGGACGTGGAGGACACAGCTCAACGATCCACGATGGGATTACAGTTACCTGGTCTACAAGAAATGGATTCCGACCTCCGCAGCAGGACTGGACAATAGTGCAAACCAAGACGTATGCAAAACGTACTTTGGCAGAAGAAGGAGGTCACGGGGAAGGAAGTAAGAGTTTGACGATGTCTTCCCATGCTTGCCGTTCCGCGCATGAAGAGGTCAGTCTGCATTTTCCGTTTTCTAGTGCTTAGTCGACCGCGGCGATTAGCAGGATTCTTCTTGTTACGATACTTTACCTTTAACCCAATGTTCATATATCGTATTGTCGAATAGTATTTCTTCATTACATTTGCAAACGACCATATTGCCAGCGTGATTGTAATGATCTTCCACCAATTCCAAGATATCGCCACAACGCCAAGTAGGTAGGCACTTCATGCCAAGGTAATCGCGACTCTCAAAGCCCAATGAACGAGCGGTGAGACTGTACCGTGTGATCCTTCGTCGTGCGATGACCGGTCGCGATCGACAAAGGATGCATGTCGAAGTTCTGACGCTTTGTCGCAAATCGAAGAGGTCAGGCGACTGAGGACGGTTGTGCTAGCGGCAACAGTAGAGTGCCGACGTTGACCGTTTAGAGAGGTTGGATGTTCATGTCAGCTAGTGTAATGGAGGGAGCTGCATACCGTGAGTAAAACATCAAGATCAAAGTTGTCGACAAAAAGACTTGGTTGTAGTCGAGGATGCGCTTATGCCGCAAGCACTTACTTTTGTCAGCGAATGCGTATGCCTCGTAGTACTATGCCTGCCTTATGGAACAGTTTTTGGTAACCGCGCTGAAGCCCCAGACGGATTGGGTCATAGCCATTCTAGTCATTAGTTCGGCGGAACGCTTTTGTGTGGCCCGCCTAGTGAAAATGAAAGCCACTGGGATTTTGCCTTCCTTTGGTTGGTCACGGAAACATGACGTTGTAACTACCATTAAGTAAATATTCAATTCAACTCTGCGTGGAAAAATTGCAGAGTGTTGCATTTAACACCCGACCCAGGCCTTGCAGGCGGTATATCATCCAATAACGCCTGTATTGCAAACCCAGAAATGCAGAAGCAAGAACGCCGACCTCATCCGGTCAACGCCGATCCATGATTGCGTTCTCGGCCCTAAAGTACAAAGAATGAAAAGATATTAACAGGCCGTGACAAGCACGGTTAGTCGTTAGTCGTGACTTCAGAGACGTCATGAACGCATAGGTAAGTAATCAAGATGTCCGAAAAGCAAGAGCGGTCAGGCTAGCTGACGCTCTGTGAGAGTGCTGAAGATAGATGTGACGCAAATTTGGCGTCAATGCCGTCTTCTTGTACACCGAGGCCAAGACCTATGCCACTATCGTCGTGGTTCGGCTCTTGTTGTGAAGGATTCATGTCGTACTCGTATTGAAAGCTCATGTTGTATTGTGATGACTGTTGAGCAAATCGTCCAGCATTGACTGATGGTCTTGCGTTAGTCAACAACTACCATGGGAGGCCATGTTGTGGGTGGAGAAACTCACCTTCCTGGTTGGACCCGGTATCCTGAATGGTGACATGGCTAGCGTTGGAGATGAAAGACTGATCTGGTCCAAAGTCGGCTTCTAAGCTGCTATACCGGCTTTCATTGTTGCTTCCGCTGCCGCCGTTGGTCATGGTGGCGTTGAGCGAATCTCCCATTACAGGCGAGTAGTTGGAGGAGTTCCAGTCTGGCGGTGCATGGCCGAGGAAACCACCTATCGATGCTAGCCATTGTGCCATTTCGTCCACGAAGACCTTGGTAAGCCACCAGCCTTGAAAACTGATGCCATTCTCGACAGTGATTTCCCGTATAGCAGCCGAACCAAGTGCACTAATGCAGTGCATTATTGTACGGGCATGTGCACCAGGAAAGCGGGACGGTAGACGTGTTAAGAATGCGGCGATGCGATCAATGACTGATTCCGATGGATCGGCGGGTGGATCAGGGTACGCTGCGCGATGTATCGAACCGGAAGGCAGTTGGATCTCCTGTGGGAGGGGACCCAACATTGATCGGATCTCGGTGGTTAGGATGTTGTACACTTCCTCGTGTGCACAAGAGGCAGGTAACTCGTTCGCAATGATGCGCTTGATGTTAACGTGCTGGAGCCAGTCGGCAAACATCTGAGTGCGGTGGCTCTCTGCAGTGAGCATGACGGCTGCCGCGTGCGCAGCGGAGTTGACGCGAAGCATCTGTCGGAGGAGGTGGGCGAACAATGTAGCGGGTTCCAGTTTCGCTTCGAGTACATGTACGGGGAGGGACGCGAACTTGGCAGTAATGTGTGCGTGCAACGTCTTTGCAACGTTGTCGAGGAATTTCAGGACTGGCGGCGGCGCCACTTGGAGAGTCAGCTGAGAGACATTGCGAATCATCTTCTGGTACATCATCCAGTCGCACTCCTTGATCCATGGCGCCAGTTCGGGCGAAGCAAATAGCTTCTGCACCGGTACAGTCAATGTCCCGTGAAAAGTGCCAAAGAGGCGGAAGAACTGCTTCTCTTTGCAGTACCGCACTGAGTCCACCAACGAGACGACATGCGATCGGTACATGGCGACAAGGTTGTCAGCAGAATCGGGATCGGTACGTGCTGGTAGGTACGGTTTGATATCCGGCAGCTCTACCACGAATGCATCAGGGGCCTCGAGGATATCTGCCGTTGGAAACCTGAGCTCGTGCTCGTACGAAGTTTTGGTACGTGTATGCGAAGGGTGGAACTGAGACGAGTAAATGTCGGTGAACAGAACGCCGCGTGAGGAGGCCGGGGTGTAGTAGCTAGTCTGCGACTCCACGCGTGCTTCTCGCGGGGGAAACTGTGCGCTGTCTGCAGGTAGTCGCGGAATAGCACTGGATGTTATTAGCATATACACCGACACGTCATGGTGAACGGCACATACTCCATGTTGAGTCTTGGCGTCCCTGAAGCCTGACGCTTCAAGGAATGGTGCGCAGCAGGACCGTTGCTGCCTCGACGTGCCTCTTCAGCATTATCGTTGTCGTTGATGAGCTCGAGATCGACGTAGTGGTACTTGGACTCTCCCCGAACACCGAGGCGCCTAGTCTGGATACCAGGGAAAATAACGCGAACGAGCTTGCCAAAAGATGCCGGGTTCAGAGGGATGACGCGGTCGGTACCGCAGCGCTCTGCGTACTTGGAGTAGACGCGGTTGCGCGGGACTGATGTCTTGGCAACACGACAGACGGACTGTAACCTGGGAAGCGTTAGCACGCTTTCGAGATGGAACGCGTAATACCTACCATAGCATGGCGAACAGCTGTTTCGACTTCTCTGCCTTGGACGTCCTGTCGTTCTGGATAACCTCAGCTGCGACCTCCTTTAGATTACGGCCTTCATTCTGGTTCAACAGCTGGCGCAATTCCTTGTCATTGGTCGCGGCGCCCGAGGTTGACGGCCTCTTCTTCTTGTCTTCGGTGTCCATTGGCGGCGCCATGAAGCTGTGTTGCTGTGAATGCTGTGAATGTTGAGAGAGCGAGTTCTGGTAGGCGTGGTGGTCTGGCTGTGCGGGCTGGCCACTGGGTTGGGGGTGGCTCGCGGTCGGGTCGGCTGGGTAACCAAGGTACTGCTGGACACTTTCCAGACTCATGTTGATAAGCTGGTCCTGCGCGCTGACTTGTTGTGCAGCCTGGAGCAATGCAGGCTGCAGCGCTTCACTGGTCGTGAAGGGAGCATGGTATTGTGGTTGTTGGGGGAATTGGTTGGGTCGCGGCTGTTGCGGCTGCTGGAATTGCTCGAACGAATGTATGCTCGTCGTCGACGCGCGAGAAGGAGGGCGATTACTCCTGGTAGACATGGACGTATTTGATCGTGATCGGCGGATGTCGGTCATGGTGCGGATGCCGGCTGGCAGATTTTCCGTCTGTTTACACCAAAACAATGCGATGGCAACGGCGCGGAGATGGCGACAACACAGGCGGGAGAGTGTGCAGGACAAGCGATGAGGACTCTAAGGATACCAAGGTGTAAGGAGTATATCGACGAAGCTACTCGCGCGTCGGTCCAATCTCAGCGTGTTTTTGGGGCTGGCGGGTTTGTTTGTTTGGGCCAGGGACTAGCTCAACACGTTGCTCTGGCGGCTAAGATGTCATCAACGTGGTAGGATGCTGCGAGGAAGAATGTCCGGCTCCAACAGCTGTCGTCGGCGTCGTCGGGCGCCCTCGAGCGGGTTTGTTATGGGATGGGGTTTGGATGTTTACGCTTTCGTCTGAACTCGATCGCACCTGCAGCAACGGAGACTGGCCGGCGCGCTCGGGCCAGGACAGTCACATGACTATCGTCATAACGCCCGTGCAATCGCACTACTCTCTAATTGCCAATGTAAGGGAAAAAGAGATGAGTGAATGCAATCGCGTCGCCGTCTCGCAGCTGGCCTCGTCGCAACACAGGATGGACGCACGCGTTTCCGTCGCATCGCGGTCCAACTGCAGCGCTCTGGCTGGCTGGCTCGTGAAAGGCGGTGACGTATTTAGCGATGACGAGCCCACTTCCTCCATCCCACAATCTCCAGGCTCCACGTTCCTGCTCCTCCCATCCTACTGAACACATTGCAGCCCCTCTGCTTCTTCACCCACAGTCCATTGCATCCCAACCCTTTGCATCCCACCACACTCAACCCCCAAACCAGCCCTCAACATGTCTGTCCAGGATAGAGCCCAGGCCCAGCTGTCGCAGCTCGACAAGGAGGTAGGCGCCCTCGCTTCCGCACATGGCACAATTGTCAAAATACGGCCTGTATAGGTGTTTTTGATGAGAAATCGCCATGAGAGTAGTTTTCGTGCGAATCCACGTATACTGACTATGCTGTGTTCCAGCTGTCCAAGTACCCCGCACTCAACAACTTTGAGAAGCAAACGTCGGTCCCCAAGGTCTACATGATCCTCGGTCTCGCTGGCCTTTACTTCTTCCTCATCTTCTTCAACATTGCCGGCGAATTCCTCGTCAATGTCGCTGGATTCATCATTCCCGGTTACTATTCGCTCGAGGCTCTGTTCAGCGCGAGCAAGGTTGATGACACTCAGTGGTTGACCGTATGTGCACCCCACTTTCTTATCGCTGGCAAGACATCTGGCCATACTGTGGCCATTTCAAACTCCACGACAAGACTGACGCGGCATCACAGTACTGGGTGACCTTTGCGTTCCTGACCGTTTTCGAGAGCGCCGTAAGCGCCGTCTACTGGTTCCGTAAGTCCGCCAGGATTAGCGTACATGGTTTACCACTGACCTTTCCAGCCTTCTACTACACCTTCAAGTTTGTCCTCATCCTCTGGATGTCTCTCCCCCAGACTTCGTAAGTATCCCTTTCCGCGCGCATGATTCAGACTAACAATCTGCAGTGGTGCTCAGATTGTCTTCCGCTCTTTCATCCAGCCCGTCTTCTCTCGCTACTTCTCCGCATCAGGCTCCACCGCCGCCGACCTTCGCGCCAAGGTCGACTCTGCTGGCAAGCCTCATGCCTCGTAGAGCAGTTGCGAGCTTAACACATCTTTGGCAGCCGCACGACAATATCATAACAAGAAAGAAGTCCGGAATACGCCCTCTGCTGTGCCGGAGACGGAAGAACCGGGCTTTTCAAAGCGTGCGGCTGTTGCGGCTTGGAAACGCTGCATGGACGAAGGCTTACGAGTAACGGATCATGTTCATGACAGTGTTGATGTACGAAAGAAGAGGCAGGTATCCTTACGTTTCATGATTACTTGCTCATAAGGAAGCGGCTTGGGTAACATACTGCGGTCCTTGGCAGTGGTTTCTGCGACTCGCTTGCGAGCAATATCATGTATCCGAGTCTGGCTTGTCCTCTCACAAGCATCAATCACAAATTCATACCCCCTACACCATTGAAGATATAGGCGTGCACAATATATGAATTGGGACGGATGGCTGCTAACTTCTCCAGCAAGACTAATGGATGATGGGAAGCATTTCACATGTCACGGATGGAGAGACGAGAAGGACATCGTACAAAACCTCAGACCTAAGATCGTCGTTCTATATCTGGACGCATTGCAGAAACAAACAACTAGAGGTTTTTGTGCTTTACCTCGGAAATATCTCTATTTGTAACGCTGCATCGTTACTTTGATGCGAACATTAGCAGAATAAAACAACAACAGCCGCAATAGTTCCGAAATTTCTATGATTGGGCGCAGTGTCCAAAGAAACAAAATCCGCTTCAACAGTTCCAGTTCAGCACAAGCTACGTAGCAGTGTTGTAAAGGTTACCAAGCCCCTCTTCGCCAAATTAGTCTAATGCCGCTCTGCTATTACACCCGTGCCTGTAAACCTCACTATAACAGGGGGCAAGCCCCCTATATTTGCTTCTTGCAAGATTAGGTTTAGATTCTGATCAAGCTATCGTCTCACTTGTTTACTTCCCAAAATTGCCTAGGGCCTGCGCCATCTCTCATTAGAGGTTCCTTGATGTTATGTGGATGGATTTGTCTTCTTCCTCATAGTGTGTTCGCAAGGCTGAATGGGTGTTGCGATAACTACTCAACAAAACTTCGAACCCTTGAATCAAGTCAGGCTTTACATTGAGAGGATCTCGAGTACCCAAGGAACAGGTAAAAGAACTAAATTTAGTTTATGCAACTTGGCTGATCGTTTGGCCATTGCATCATCCAAGTTTAAGATTGTCAGCTCGGCGTAATGTGCCCGGTTCACAGGCTTGAACTCTATGTGGCTTACAACCAGCTTGTTGTGAGAGTCGGTACAGATCGACGCAAGTGAGATTCGATCAAACATGGTGAAATCATGAACCCCTGGACGTCAGTCATTGAGAACAGGTGAAGTCATGATTAAATTTCCCTTGCTTGCTTTTACACAACTAAATCAATGCCGCAAAACCAATGACTCTGGCGCCGCAGAGGATTACCACGTACGATACATGAAAAACATATCACTTCCGTCAACCCCTTAGACGGTGCCCGCAATGCTCAAGTCTCTGATCTCTTGCAGCACCTCTTCCACCCGTGCGTCCAGCTCACCCTGTGCATACTGATCTCTTGTGTTTGCATCCAAATATTGCTGTACCTGCGCCATCCTCGAGTATGCTTCAGCACAGAATCTCAGCTGAATCTTGACCAGCGCCTCGAAACTGGGGTCTAGGTAGGGCACTCGCAGATCAATAAGTTGGGGAAGTTCGGTGGTGAGGGTGTCGTTGAGTTGGTCGTAGGCGGCCTTGGCCAGTTGTTCGTCCTTTTCGGCGCGCGGTAGCTTGGTAACGTCCTTGTCGGGCTTGTCGGTGAGCTTCCGGACCTGTGCACGCATGCGGTCGTAGTCCATTTGCTTGTGTTCGCGCTTTGTGATACAGGCGTTGATATCGGGGAAGTAGGAGCAGAATCGCTGAATGGGGTCTAGGACGGTGGTTCGGTAAGGGCCGTCGAGGGCTTTGATCGTCTCGGCGTCTAGATCGGTGACGGCTTGTTTGTACGAGCGCGACACGCCATCTTTTGTTCCTGCGTCGCCATAGAAGGCGTCGATGGTTTCGGCAATGCGCATTTGCGAGGCGGTCATGGCGCGCAGAGAGTCCAAATAGCCCTTTGCTTCCTTCTGGAGCTTGTTCGCGGCCGTCTCCATGGTGCGGTAGCGGCTGGCATGTCGTTAGTGCTGCTCGAGCGGGATGTTTTCTTCCTGACGAGGAGAAGGGGGGTTCTGGGTGAGGAAGCGTACCGCTGCTCAGTTTCGAAGTCGCGGTCATTTGTGCGCTCGACCTGGCCAGTCTTCATAAGAACTTGCGTCGTTGCACGGTTGACGCCTTTCTTGAACCCTGCGTCTTGTAAGCCGGCGGCTTCCTAGATGGCTGACGAGGGGCTCCTTACCGGTCCAAGACATGATTGCGGTGTGGTCGCTCTAGTTCGGTGGGGAGAGGGATGTATAGTGGGTGTATACAAAACAGGATCGTGAGTGGTAAGTCGTGGTGTTGTGGGGAGAGCCGCGGGAATCAATGGAGACGGAGTTGGTGGTTGGGCGCAGTCGAGTCGTCGTTGGCGGGCGGCAGTGCCACAATGACGACGCTACAAGACCCCGGCCGCGCTTTCTGGTGGCTGAGCAACAACGGCTCCGATTTTTTGATCCAACTGTCCGACTTCAATGAATTCACTTCGACCGCTGCAGCGTGCAGCGCCCTCGCCTTTCCGTATATGCTCGAATTGCCTGCGCAAGTACTCAATCACTCACCCACGACGACAAGACGCCAGTGAGGGACAGAGGAAGGTGATATTCTCCGGGATCCAGCCCACCGGAATACCACATCTAGGAAACTACCTCGGCGCACTGCGACAGTGGGTGAGGCTGCAAAATGAAGCCTCTCCAGACACCACGCTTCTGTTCTCGATAGTCGATCTGCACGCTATCACAGTAAAACAGGATCCGAGTGCATTGGCAACATGGCGCAAAGAGATGCTGGCTAGTCTGCTGGCAGTGGGATTAGATCCAAAGCGATGCATCATCTTTGCGCAAAGCAGTGTGAAGCAGCATGCGGAGCTGATGTGGATTCTCAGCTGTGGTGCAAGCATGGGTTACCTGGGACGGATGACCCAATGGAAGGTAGGCGACAGCAGAAGATAGGCTTGGAGAGGCGTAATGTTAATGTCGTCTTCAGAGTAAACTCTCCCTCCCAGCTAATGCCTCTCCGCTTGACCCCTCAAACAACAAAGACGCCCTCAAACTCGGTCTCTTCTCCTACCCCGTCCTCCAAGCCGCGGACATCCTCCTCTACAACACCACCCACGTTCCAGTCGGCGAAGACCAAGCCCAGCACCTAGAGTTCACGCGGGAGATAGCCACTGGTTTCAACCATGTTTACTCCGAGTCACAACCTCTGTTGGCTGTTCCACAAACACTTCTAAGCCCTGCCAAACGAGTCATGAGTTTGACCGAACCAACAAAAAAGATGAGCAAGAGCGACCCGAAGCCAAAGAGTCGCATCATGATAACAGACTCAAAAGAGCAGATATACGCAAAGCTGAAGACAGCATTGACAGACTCGATTGAAGGAGTCAGCTATGACCGTGAAAGCAGACCCGGAGTGTCAAATCTGGTAGATCTCCTGTATCATTTTGATCACTCTCTTGCTGCATCACCGGAAGACCTGGCAAACGATCTGAAGGATTTGAGTATGCGGGCGCTGAAAGAAAAGGTCGCTGAAACCGTTGACAGGGGCATCAGCGATACAAGGCAACGATATCAAGACTTGATGAACGGAGATCAGAAGGAATTGGTGCAGTGTGTGGAAGAGGGCGCGCAAAAAGCAGAGAAAATCGCCGAAAGCACCATGCAGAGGGTGAGAAAAGCCATTGGCATGGCGTGGTAGCACACTCACAGACATAACTATGCCATGTCCTTGCTGCACGCTAGTAAAGCTATACTATCTGTCGGTCTATCTCGATCTAGACGCCACCACAAGAACCCAGTAGTCCCGCCTCTAGGCCCTGTATCTTAGAAGAAAGGCTGCAAAGTAGGGAAAACAGGCCCAGGAATTGATCCAGGGGGGTTTTGTAAGCACGTCGGTGGATTTACACTCCACATCAAGGTCGACGTAAAGGACGTGGTGCTCTGGAACCTAGAGGAAGGTGAGGTGGAGGCGGGAGTAACTTGAGTGGGAGCTTGAAGTTGGTTTATAGAGGAATGCCGCATGGCACATGAATACCATGAGTCTTGACACGACGTCCTTGCAGGCCTAACAGTATAATTCATGCATTTCATAGTCTACGTCCGTTCAAAAGCAGCCCCTGCGCCGCAAGCCGCAAACCCAAAGTAGCCATGCCCCGTATGATAAAAAAATGACCCGAAAACTCCTTTCCCATGCAATGCAAATGCCATTGTAATAGTGACGAAGCCCTGGGCCAAAAAAAACCCGTCGCAAGTATAACACCATCAGTCCCGTACCACAACCGAACGCCGCGCTTACAATGAAGATGTGGAAGAAGTGTGAGGAATCAAAAGATGGGGAAGGTGGTGTGAGGCTGATGCGGATGCACTAATGCGCACATGTCCACCATGTCGTGTATCTGGCATGAGAGATTGGGCCAGAAGATGCCGATGGAGACACGATAGCGGCAGAGGCGGAACCCGATTCCTCGGGTAAGAGTGCCCCGCCCCTTAATGACCCTCCCATGCGGGTCAGAGATGCGCGCATGATGAGGGGCTCGGATTTGCAATCCATGGGCAACGTCTAGCGCTTCATGGGGGTGTCTGCGTCCTCTTCTTCCGCGTCGTCGTCATCAGCCTCGAAGTCAGAGTCCATTTCTTGGTCCTCGTCCAGGTCGCTTTCACTGCCACCAAAGTCCAAGCTCTCGGCATCGCTGTCTTCCCAGCTCATGTCGAATTGGCCCTCGTCCTTCTCCTGCTTCCACGCTGTTTCTTGGGTTGGCATGACAAAGTCTTTGGGAATATCCGCCTTTGACAGCTCGAGATCCTTCTTCACCATCTCCTTGTACTCCGCAGGCTTGTTGCGCAGCATTACTCCAGCGTCGACGTTGGCGGGGGACGAAACCTCAGCATCGTCCAGTAGGGAGAGAATAGATATCAGAACCGTCTCGACGCGCTGGACAGGCGACCAACGCTCGGCGGCGGTCTCGCCAGACATCTCGTCATCACCGGGAGCGTGGAGGATGGAGATACATAGTCGCCCGTCGGGGTAAATGTTCGGGTGGTAAAGCGGGCGAATGAATTTGAAATCTGGCCGACCGTTAGTTCCTCCCCTGCGCTTCGCAACTCTTTCCTTCCTTGGAACATCGTATTGGCAGTGACGTACCTGGCGGGCTATGCGGATAGTTGCGCGGGAAAGTCATCTTGGCCTTGAAGTAGCCGCCGTAGTACATGGACTCCTCATTCATAACAATGAGGGCGACGCTCCACTCGAAGACATTCTCGTTGATGAGCTGTGACGTGGTTAGCTCGGTGCTCCTGCGTCGCCACTCTGACTCCGACGCTTGACGGAATGTCACCGCGACTCACTTCGATGTTGGTCCACTTCTCCTTGCTCAGCTGCTTGAACTCATTCATGAGTATCCGCTGCGCCATTTCCGCCATGTTGCTTTGTCGGTCTGGGGCTCTCGCTGAAGTGTGTAGTGTTTGTGGTGTTGCAGGAACAGTACAGCGTAGGCGGGGGTAGTCGGGCGAGTAGATATCCACAAGTAAAATGAGAGAATATGGGGTGCAGGGAGCGTCTTGGCGATGTGTGAGGAGTGAGAGAGAGGCGGGAGGGTGTGAGAGTTTGTACTTAAGGGAGTCGGCCGGCTGAGGCGCTGCATGATCGAATGCTCTCGCCGAAGCAAGGATCACTTAGTCCGCCCCCTCGGAAAGAGCCTAAGTCACCGCTTCCGAACTTGCGGACAACGAGTGGAACCTTGGCCGTGGTACTCATTGTCTGCAGCGACTCACCGTCACCACGTTCCTTTGTTTGTCGGCAGAGTTGCTATTGAGGTACCAAAGTTGGTGGGCGTGCTGTCTTGGGCAAGCTTGCCATAGTTGCTTCCGACCTCGGAACGAATAGGAACGGTACGGAACGACCCCGTCGATGCGTCCCAAGGTCGCCGCCATGCTCGCGTGATGGCGAAGAGTTGCGGCTTATCTATCATGACCTGTCCTGTACCGTCACCCATCGACATGTCCTGGAACGTCATGCGAGTGTGCCCACCACAACATTTTGCCTTGACAGGAACTTATAACGCTGCACCATCTCACAAACTTTAACGTGGACAGACCTGAAACAGAACAGTGCAACAGTCTTTTGCTAGGCTCGTCCGCAGACGCCGACCGCTTCGGCCAACTTCTGCGTGGCTCACCGTACAGGTGTGCGAGTGTCGTCATTTCATGCTTGCTTGTTTCTTCCGTGACTCCAGGTCCGCAGGCTCTCAAATCTATTACAGTGTTTTTGCATGTGCCAGTAATCGTGGCTGCTGTCAAACAATCAGGCATGTAGTGGTCTTGTGCTTGAGAACAATACTTTTCTACTCTAGAGTGTATATCTAAAGACGACATGATCGTGTATGACATGACCCAGGATTTCGACAACCCCCAGTACACCAGCGCTGACATTAATGCGTGTACTAAACGAATAACCAACTACACTAAACAAGAGAAAAACCACAAGGAAAGGATCGTCAGGATGATGGAACAAGACAGTCCCAATCAGATGTATCGCAACTTCTTGGCAACCCCCAAGCAGACGGAAACGAAGAGGCAGATGACACCGACAATGCCGAAGAACCACGCAAGACTGCCATCCTGGCCCGGAACCTTGACGTTCATACCAAAGAGACCGCAGATCAAGTTAAGCGGGACAAGGATTGTAGCAATGACCGTAACCTTCTGGAGCGTAGCGTTACTCTCGTTTCCTTGAATGACTTGGTCAACCGAGATTTGCGCGAGGTAGTTGGAGTGCGCGCGGCTGAGCATCTTCTCAAAGTGAGCCAGGTTGGACATCATAGTGACGACGTGATCCTGGATATCGCTGAGGTACATGCCCACATCGCCCCGAGGAGCAACGCTGTACGACTCGTTGCAGCGTTTGGCGAAGCCCTTGATGACATCTGCCTTGCCACCCAAGAGACGCAGGAGCTGCATGACACGCTTGCGGCAGTCGCCAATCGATCGAAGGATGACGCGTGAGTCTTCGATACGCGCAGTAAAAACCTGGTCCTCAATTGCATCAGCTTCATCTTCGATGCCTCGAATGACCGGTGCAAAGCTATCGACAATGTCGTCAATGAGGGCGTAGCAGATCCAGTCGGCATTCAAGTTGATGTAGTCGCGAAGACGGCTGATGCGCTTGCGCACGTTGAGCGTGTGCGGACTCTCGCAGAAGGTGAAGGTCAGGATACCCTCCTTGAAGACGACAGCGTAGAAGTTGACGGGCTCCAAGTATTCCTCCGACTCCTTGTTAGCTTGGAAGAAAGAGCGGAACGAGACAAAGTAGTATTGGTGAAACAGCTCCACCTTCTCACGCGGCTCTTGAATGCAGATATCCTCGCGAGTGAGGGGATGCACTCCGAAAGCCTTGGATATGGCAAACACTTCCTCTTCTGTGGGATTGACCATATCGAGCCACCAGACGCCGCCGTCTAATGGTGTGTCAAACAGATCACGGAAGCGTTCGCCAGGCATAAGTAGTCCGCCCAGTTCGGCAGCATGGATCGTGTCATCCAGTTCGGACGAGAAGAAGGTCCAGCGGTTGGTCTTTACTTCCGGAGTCTGCTTCTCCGCGAAGACGTGGGACAGGCCTTCCTCGGCAAGCTTCTCTTGGACCGCCGGGTCTGCATTCTTCAGACTCAAGACGTCGCTGTCGGTCTTGGGGGTTCCTGACTGGCTTGACTTGGGGCGAAGGTCGGAGAAGACCTTGGGCTTTGCGGAATGGTTGGACACGGCACTCGCTTTGTGGCGTAGAGGCTGGCCGATGGGCGTCTTGTCGTGAGCCTCAGCAACGAATTCCTCCAATTCTTCATAGTCGAATCTGGTAGTCTTGCCTGTGTCCTCGGATACAGGAAAGCACACATCCTCCTGTGCCGAACTGTGCGCAGACGCGACTTCAATGTCGTTTGGCTGATCCGGGCGCTCATCGCTAAGAGTTGGTCGGCGCGCAGTGCCACGAGAGAGCGTCCTGTTCAGTCCAAGCTCAAGCTCGGAACCTGCATGGCTTTGGAGAGTATTGGCACGGTCGCGGCGCCGGGGACCAGCGAATGCGTCGACAGAGTTGGGAGGAGAGACGGATCGCGAAGTCGTCGACGAAGCCCGGCTCCTAGTCAGGCGCTCGACTGCCGGGTCGCGCGGGCGCCTGAATGTCTCTCGACGGGCCTGAGGGCTGTGTGCTAGAGAGCCGCGGCGAATGTAGCTATCGGGGGCCAAGTGCTGGTCGTCATCGACCACGGCGCTTTCGAAATCGCGCCGCGTAATGTCTGCCTCGAGGGCTTCGTTGACTTGAAGGAGTATGTTGGGCCGGTCTTGGCCCTGGGCGCTTGCGAAAGTTGGTCGGCGCGACCGAGGCGGCGACGATGCATCGGCTCGTGGAAGCGACACAGGCTGGTGGCGATGGTCGTCGAGTTCAGACACCGGGGTGCTGAACCTCGTCTGGGTCTCGGATCTCGGAGTGTCAGTCATATTGGCGACTCAGGCGGCGATGAGTTTGACTCCGAATCAGATGGCGTGTGCTTTGGTTAAGCCAGATTGGTGGTGTACTGGGCGACTTCTTGCAGCGCAAGAACCACAGAAGCGGGCGAGTCGCTTGTGAGCGCTCACCTCCGAGGCGCGCTCAACTTGACGATGGCTTCGCGTAGGGTCGTCCCCTACACTAAGCCGGTGGAAGACAGAGTCCGGTAGCCAGACTTCCACACCCTCTCTGGGAATAGGAAGAGTTGTAAAGACGGTGATGCAGTAGCGAATGTGTTGTGCTTGCCGTTAGACGCAGTTATGGTGGCTTGTGGTCGCCTCCGTATACCCAGGCTTTTGTGCCGAGCAAGGGGCGAATGAAGGAAAGCTTGTCGAGGTAGAGTCCCGCCAACTTGGTGGTTTGTATGTCTATGGACGCCGTGGCGTCAGGAGATGCGGTGTGAGGGGATGGTTGCAAAAACAAAGACCCCTTGAGCGATCAGTCGCGGTGGTGGATGGCGGTCCACGGAGACGGGTGCCGGGCAGATGGAGGGTGCGCGGTGGCGACTGCTGGTGGTTTGTATCGTGAGGCAGTTGAGGAGTCGATGCGAGATGCAGCAGGTGGGAGTCCAGGCGGACGGTGAAAATGGTGTTTGAGGGACGGTGCGGAACTCAAATACGGGCGGTTGAGCGATGGGTCAAGGAAAAAGCTTGTGCACAAGGAGCCTACTGGCCCCAGCTGATTGGGCAGAAGCGCTGCTAGACGTGCATGTGACGCGTCCAGAACTCGGCCGTTGTGGGGAGTTTGCGAGCAAAACTGCTGCCGTCGATTCCGCGGCCTAGTTGTTCTTGGTCCTTGCGATTTGTGCTGGGAACCAGGTACCGCGTTCTCGCTGCGTCAATCTTGGGCGTGAATCAGCGAGGCGTTGCTAGTGAGAGTTTAGTGCGGCTGCCCACCCCTGCATTCCCCAAACCTTGCCCTGTGGCTTGTGAACATGCCACCTCTCCGAGACGATTAGGCCGGACTCTGCATAGGGCCAATTGCCAGCCATAACCGGAACCTGAACTGCACTTGCTCTGCGTCGCAACACCACAGACGCCTCTCCCAAAACTAGTAAAACGTAACCAGCATGGCAGACCAGCTGTTGGAGCAAGCGCGCGACGCGTTTGAGGGTCAGATTGTATGCGGCAGCCACGCTACTACTTTGCTACCATACACACTTGCTGACACGAACAGGACTTTGAAGGCCAGAGGCTTGCAGAGATGCTGAGTACTGTTCTGCTCGGAGCAGCTGGTGTACGGCTGCCCTCTGCTCAGATCGCGCTCTACGAGGCTGACTGGTTTAGATCATCGCATTCATCGTGGGCTACCTGCAGCAGGACATTCGACTAACCCTCTACATTGGCCTCGCCGGCTCCGCCCTCACATTCCTCGTTGTCGTACCGCCATGGCCGTTCTACAACAAGAACCCCGAGGACTGGCTCCCACCGTACAACTCAGCGTCACAGTACAACATCGACGTGGACGGGCAGAAGATCGGATAGCCGGCTGGTCGCATGTAGCAAAGAGAAGGAGGAAATGCATGGTCGGAACACACTATGTGATCGTAATGGAATCTGATTCGATGATGCTGCCCGCCTATGCTGCCACTTGGTGCTCTCATAGCCCTTTTGTGAAGGCCCTACTAACGCCGGACGACCGAATGAAACCAAGGCCCATGTTTGTTCCTGTTGAAACCCAAAACCTCTCCCACAACTTTCGCAGGCGTTCATCGGCCGTACTTTTGAAACTCCCAGTCTCGGTTGTCTAGCGGGCACACTTGGCGCGTCTTGAGCCATCGTGAAATGCAGTGGAAGTGGAAGGCGTGCTGTCGTGTGTTAGCATGGCCCAGAGAAGGCTTGTCACAGAACGTACGTTGCAGATGCCCCAGGCGACTGTGCATTCCTCGCTGGTGGCGGAGGCTTGGTTGGCCTGGCATTCGATGCAGAGGTCCATGATGTGGTTACGGCAGATGGCGCAGTTGTCGACAACGATATCCCATGCCCAGAGAGCGACGGCGTTCCACTGGATGAAGGTTAGCTGCAACTTCCCTCTGTTGCCATCTGTCGTGTGGTGCCTACCTTCTTGACCTCGAAACGTTTCTTGTCGCCTTCTCCACCAGCACTGGCCTTGCCCGTCTTCGTCTTCGCCGGGGGCGCATCTGCCATGTCGACGTCGGCCATTGGTGTGTGAGGTATCGGTGTAGCGGGGGATGTGCGGGGACTTGGTTGAAGTTGAAGCTCGAAAGGCGGAGTGAGAGCGGTTGTGGGCAGTGAGCGGTGGGCGGGTTGTGGCGCTTGGAGAAGAAGGCTTCACAGCTTCTGGAACTGTGTCGAGTGGCAAAGTGCTGTTGAGGTGCTGCCGGTGTGTTTGCAGTGTGAAGGCGCAGGGTGCAGGCGTCAGGCTCCAGCTGCGAGCTCAAAGTTGCCAAGACCGGCCCCGTCTACCAATCCTGGGACGACGTGACGGGCGACAGAGGATACCGATGAATTCGCTAAACGTCCAAAATCTCCTCAGACGAGCAAACGCCGGAATTCCAACAGTTGTCACGATCCAGAGACGGGCGTCCAGCAGACTCGCACTTCGACCATAGCCAACCACTCCAGCCCTACGCCGCCGCAGCCGTCAGTGCACCTTGCCGAGATCAGCCTTGTTTGACCACAGCCACCTCCGCACCGTTCACCGTCGATGCGACCGACGCTGCTCACGACACCCTCACCCTTCGCCCTGATTCACCCGACGGCGCGTGCCTATCTATACCCCGCGAATCTGGATATGACCACTTCAACATCCTACCCTTACCCAATCCCACCTTATCAGACACAAACAAAGACACAGACCGCGTCATCGCCCACCCCCCAGCCCACTTGCATATCGCGAACCAAGAGCGTCCGCCTGCGCCCCTCGAGATAACCTGCACTCACCCCCATCGCAATCACACTCCAGCTAAGCGCCTCACATGTCGACGGCACAGACTACAGCCTCTCCACGCGCTCCTCGGGGCAAGCCACAGAGCCCAGCTCAGGCACCGCACACCAGCCAAGGCCGGCAGTCGCAACGGAAACCACGAGGCAACCGCGCACACAATGGCTACAACCAGAACCAGCACAACGGGGCAGGAGCCTCCCCGAGCAAGATGCCCGCTCAACTCGCCCACGCGGAAGGCGCGGCCCACTCGGGCGAGGACGCGCAGCTGCCCTCAGCACCGCGCAACATGAGAAAGCCCAACCAGTCTCACCCGTCCATTGACCGTGTCTTCTCTCCGCCTGAATCAGAGCCTGTTCCGATCAACCCGTCTGTCACTCCGGCCAAGGTCCAGGCCGCCTACGCTGGGCCGACTTTCCATGCCTCTCCCGCGCCTTCTGCTCTGCCTATACCCAAGTTTCTTTCTCGTTCTGTGCCGGCCAAGACACGTGCCGGTCCTCCAACACCTCCCCCCGAAGATAGTTCTGATTCTGCGTCTCCGAGTCCCTCTGCTTCTCCTTCTCGTGCCCCGGTGGCCGTTCCCCCTCGTAATGAACAATCCCCGCTGGATCTGCTTTTCCAGGCCGATGCAGCCGAGCGAGCCAAGGGCAGCCACGCACCCCCATTGTCGTATGGAGCATTCAACCCAGTCGACACAGCCAGGCCCCAGCACTTCAAACATGATTCTTACCATTCCATAAACGGCGTTTTCCCCATAGAGCTTGATGGTGAAAGCAAGCACGCGCACATGTCTCCTCGTCCCCTGGCATCACCGGCCTCGCACCGTGCTGTTACAGATCCCAACCAGGTCCCACAGCTGAAAGATATGCAACAGCAGGGCAGCGGCAATGACGTTATGCAGGACCTGTTCAATCGGCTTTCAATGTCGCAGAAGAAGCCTTCTGCAACACCACCTCGGCCAGATGCCCAAGGACCGCCAGGTTACTCAGGCCAAACACCGTCACCTTTCCATGGGGGCCGGCCAGCTGCCCAAAATGCATCTGGGCCTACCACACCGCAGACACAGCCCCCGAACCAAGACTCTGACTTTTTCTATGGCAACCAAAACCTCTCCCCATTGTTCAAAGCAGCACAGGGCGACTCAGCAAAGAAGCGAAACTCCGGCCTTCGCACTGAGATCTCAGCCGAGTCTCCGATGGTTGGACAAGGCGACTTCCAGAGCTTTCCTTCAGTTCCTCCAGCTCAAATGATGGATTCTAATGCTTTCTCTCGAATTCAGCCAGGAAACAGCAACGGAGGCCAGCCAAATGCGCCTCGTTCATCAGCACCTTTTGTGCAACACTATCAGCAGAGCCCCAACAACCGCAGGAGGACCCCGGGCCGACAGCCACACCAGCCTCGCCCCGATTCTAACCAGACAAGAGGCAGCATGCCTGGATCTAGGAAAAATGCTGCCAACGGCCCCCCAGCATCTGCGGCGAAGCCTCCCACAAGCATGATGTCATTTGTTCCTTCCTCTGTCGCAGCCAAACAACGCAAGACATCAGCACCCGCGGCTACCGCCACACCAATGAAGACCTCCACCCCCTCCGATACGTTGTCTTTGGAGCAGGATCTCAAGCGTCTACTTAATCTCAAACCGGCTGGCGAATCCAGCGTCGGGTAGCCTGTCGTGTTCACGAGACTTGTCATATTCGGACATATACACCGTCCACTACCTTCCTTTGTTTATATGGGTTTCTATTTGTTCTATGTTCATGGTACATGATTGTACTGTCATCTGATTGGGAGTTTATGGCGTTACGAGCGACCTGCTTTTCTGGTTGTAGTGAGCATTGACGGGTACGTCGTCTCATGTTCTTTTGTCCAGCGCAAGCGTTTCTTTCGTCACTGTTCATGAATGGGTGCATGGACATGGGATTTCAAGATTTGGACATTGGGCGTTCTCTGGCATCACGTTTCATGTTCTGGTGCCTAAGCACTTTTTGAGGTTGTCTCGACTGGCTATGAGAAGTGAGCTTCCTCCGACAATATTCTGCTGTCCACGATATGGATCCAAGCACGACTCGACTCCGCTACTATCACTACACAACCACAAACCATAAGTAAAAATCAAGAAAAAAAAATAAGGGCATGATGCTCGGCTCTGGTGCTTTCCTTGGGAGGCACCGAGTTTTCATGTCCAAACATGGTTTTCGTTCGGCACATTGTATGATGGTGAGATGTTGATACATGACATGCCCTTCTCTTTTGTCCTCGGTGTCTTGTTTATCGTGTCCAAGATCCGGAGCCAGAACGCCAAATGGCATCCTCAAAAGCAGCGGATAACGAAGCTGATTAGTCGATGAGCGAGGATAGCGTTGATGGTCCGAAATCTGTCAGTTATATCTCAGGCTCTCCTACATCCCTGCGTTCTGATTCCCTTTTGGGTTGGCTTGCTGCGGTAGGAGCTTGACTGAGCTCTCACTTTCACCGTCCGAAGTCACTAGCGCTACAGGCCAGTCCTAGCTTGGAGCTCAACGCGATGTACCTCACCGTGAAACATTCCCAAGGGCACATGTTCACTCCACTCTCGCCGTCGCAGCCTTTTCCATCCACAATTTCTCGCACCACCATCACCCACTCGTTTCGGTGCTTATCGCGCGTAATTACGCGACCTTCGTACTTCATAGCTAACCCCACATACTGATTCAAAACCAACTCGTTGCAATTGTCGTCGCAACTGATCAGGATGAAGAGTCTTCGGAGTAAAGGTGAGCTCTTGTGACACTTTCTGCGTGGTTTATGGCCGATTGCAACTCCCGCCCTCGCACACCAACTACAAACGATCAGTGCTAACGAAAACGCAGCCTCGCACTTCTTTCGAGACAGCCCAAGTCGTGATGAGAAGGCCGCTATCACAGACAGCTCGGACGTCGACTTTGACGCTGGGATCCAAGAAGCTGGTATGAAGAAGCGTGGGTATTCATCTGCGTATAGGCGCAGGCATGTAACTAACTCAAACTCGTAGCATCACGGTTCCTTGGGCGCAAGAACGACAAGCCACTGCCCATTTCGCCGTCGGAATCCTCGTCACCTACGCTACTTGCTCTGGTCTCTGACCGCGTGACTGCAACAGAACCGGGCGATAGCTTCGATAACTTGCCTGACTACGATGATGACAATGAGGAAAACATACTTGTACCTGTATCAACTTCGCTAACCCTCTCGGCTCCGTCTGAGCATGACCATATCAATGGTGGATCTGGCTTGCTTAAACTAAAGTCCCGCCCCAGCTTCGCGTTGCTGAAGGACAAAGGTAGGTCACTTAGTACCTGTGCAATAGGCTCAATGTTGACGCAAATTCTAGGCTCGCGCCTCTTCGGAGGCAGGAAGAATAGTAGCCCTACACAGTCATCACAGTTTCCGCCAGTCCCACAGATTCTGGGAAGCGTGTCACTCACCAAGCCACGTCGTCCTGTCCTTACACCTTTAGCCGTAGCTCGCGGATCCCGCATATCTCTTACCAAGGGTCAAGGCCGCAGCATCTCCATTTCGCGCCCACAACTCATGGCACAGCTCTGCAGCCCTCCCATCTTAGAGAACCCTATCACGGTACCTTTCGAGAAGCGCACCGGTCCGCCACCTATTCGTCCTCCTCGCCCCGATAGTCTCGACGACGAGACGTTGGCCTTTATGCGCGAGAGCGGTACCCGTATGGTCCTCCCGTCTAGCAACCGTGCTAGCGCAAGCACAGCGACGGTCTCCACATCCCGTAGTCAAGCCAGTTCAATCGAAGCGCGTCTTGGCTTTCCTTCTGGTTGCGGTACTGCTCCACGCAGCTGCTCCCTCGAGTCTCCCCTCGCGGCGCGCTTCATGTTAGATCCCAATCGGTGTCTTCCCGTCCGCGACAGCAGTGGTAGCGTAGGATACAGTCGCTTCAGCGAGTATGTTCGACACCGACACGACGGTATGCGTGCGCCGGATGGTGTCGATGCAGAGGATCGTGAGATTGGACCTATCGAGCAGTATGATGTAAGCAAGGAAGGTGACTGGATGCTTGAGAAGCGGATTAGTTATGGGCGCGACGGGAATGGGGGCGGTATGTTGTTTCGCGACAGGTGGGGTGGCTTCCACTTTGTCGCTGATATCTGAGGTCGATATAGCGGAGTCTCGAGTGGCTGCAAGGGCCCGACATAGGAGGGTAGTAATGGTGGAGGCATGTCGTTGTTTCGATATGAGAAACATGCAAAACTGCTCCATGTCGTATGAAGAAGTAGTCTGCTCTTCACATAGAGACTGAAACAATCAGGGCAGCGAGAATTGATGAATACATGATCGACGTCTTTCTCAGGAATAGCTGTGCCTCATTTCTATCACTCGTACGCTGCAGCCACTCACTAGACAAGCATGGGTGGTTTGTGTCCATCTCCCTCTTACCTGGAACCACTAGGACATGAATGAGTATCCAGGATTAAACTCCCCGCGTCTGATCCTCTCAGTTGTCCTCATTTACTCCAAACTGGTCTCAGCACTTTACCTTCACCCACTTCTGACGCTAATCGCTGGGATACTTCAACCTCCATCATCAGCTTTCCCTTTCTCGAGCCTACTCACAACGCCAGTTCGCTGTGGGGTCTCCAATGCAATGCGCGTAAGGCTCGCCTCTTGGGGAGGGCAATACCAGAGACCATGGCAGAATACAGGTTCAAGTACCATGTATGGAGGAGACATCAGACAGGGAGCACGGCAAATGGGAATAAAACTGGATCAACAGGAAGTATGCGCCAGTATGAGACAGCGAAGGATCCCTCCAAAGCCAGTACGAAATGTGGGTGAAGTCAACACTCAATTGTTGATTGATTAAGGAATAGTAGTATGAGTAATATCATTAAAGGAGGGGAAACTATACAACTTCCCCCCATACTTATGCAGTAATGTCTAGCAGAGCCCTAAGACACCCATACTCAGTTACTCGTCAGGTTCACGTCGCGAACCAGGGCATCTTCGTCCTTCCGGTATGGGATACCCGCCTTCTGTCTCGCCATATCGTTGATCCACTGACCATTAGGCGCGACATGCTCACCCTTGGAGAGCTCGTCCGCCAGATAAAGCCACGACAGTGCATTTCCCACGGTGCTCACTTCATCGCTAACGTGCTTGCTCGCGTACTCTGACATGGTCGAGTGAAGTTCCGAGTCGGTGAACAGATCATACAAGTGCTTTGCAACAGCGTCGTGATCACCGGGCTTAACCAGGAAGCCAGACTTTCCATCTTGAACTTGCAGGGGGATACCGCCAGCGAGAGTCGCGATGATGGGAGTGCCTTTGTGGAGCGCTTCGCTGACCTTGACTTCAAAGCCTTCGCGGGTGGAGAGCTGAAGGGCGACGTGGGCACAGGACATGAGTGCGTTTAGCATTTGATCTGATGGGCCGATGCGCATGATGATGACATCGTCCTTGAACTCGTTGTAGACCCCGTTGAGAGCAGTCTCGGTTTCCTTGAAGATTCTGGTGGCATCAGGATCATCGACGGCGCCATGTCCAGCTATTACGAGCTGCGGAATATCGGCAAGAGGAGTGTCTTTCATGTAGTTCTTGCGTAAACGGGCGTATGACGCGAGAACGTCAGGTATGCCCTTCGCCGGGTCGAAGCGAGCGATCTGAACAATATACTTGCGGTCTGGATGGGCCAGTTGACGCATGCCAGCTGCAAAGCACTGAACCTTGAGCTCATGGAGGTAGTACTGCTCGTCCCAAGGGTGCATGTGCTTGTTCAAGCCGTCTAGCCAATCCGTAGTTGCGGGCAGGTAGCCCACTTTCTCAGGAGTGACAGTCTTGGGTACGAATGCTCGAACAGGGTGACTGACGAAGACGTCACAGTCTTTGACGTGGTTCCAGATCCAATTCCACACCTCGGATGTAGCGGTTCCTTCTTGATCAGCCAAGTCGGCTCGAACCTGGATATGACTGCGGAAGATGACTGGGCGGCTACGACCAAGTCAGTACACAGCAAAGACGACTAAGATCTGACAGAAAACTAACCTAGGATCTTTCTCCTTGGCAATCTTGACAAGAGTCGGCATTTGAGGATCGTCAACAATAATCACATCGGCGCCGCCCTTCTCGCGAGCCGAAAGAGGGCCACCAAACTCAACCCAATGGCACTTTTCGGTTTCTTCAACCACCCAAGCATCGAGCTCAGCGATCTTGTCGCGGGTAAGTCGCTCACCGGCCGTTGCGACACCTTGGAGGATGTTGTGGTTGTCTTTGGTAATCCTGAAGATGTTGGTCTTTCCATATGGAACGTACCATTTACAGTCTATGCCGAGAAGACGAAGATATCTCATCAGGGCATGCCTCATCAGAGCCACGCCTCCGCCCTGAGCTGTGCTGTTGAAGAACGCGATTTTGGTCCTTTTGTGCTTTAGCGAGTTGGCGTAATGCATAGTTGCAGCCCCTGTAGTATCTGTCCTGATTGTGGAGTCGTAGCTTTCACGCTCGGCTATGCGTACTCGGCCGTCAAGATCAACCAAGACTTGGCGGCGGTGGCCCATCTGAACAGGCAATTCGCCCTTTACGTTGAATTGCTTTACTGTCTTCCTCGCCATACGCTCGGCTTCTTGATCAAGAGGGATCGATGGCTCGTCCTTGTCCTTCGGGTCGGCCGGGAAGATGAATGGTATGATGTCTAGTTCGGTCCACAGGCGGACTGCAAGATGGGGACTTAGGGTAGCGAGTTGGGTCGTCAGAGTAGCACCCATAGGCTTGGACAGATTCTTCTCTCGATAGTTGCTGAGAAACTCAATGAAGGCTTTGGCTAGAGTTTCAGAAACGTCTCCCACAGACATTGGTGTGGATACTCCGGATCCAACGCGGGACGATTCATTCGATGAGTTGCCGTCAGCTGCACTTCTGCCCGGCTCAAGGGATTGGCTTTCGCAGTTGATGGTATAGGTTCCATCGTGCAAAGCAATGCAATAGCGCAAGTCTCCATCGTCTGACTGGGCGACAGCAAGACCTGCGTAGAGAGGCTGCCAATTCCACATATTAGCGGATAATCTTTAAAATGTGGATTTAATGGTACGGACCTCGACGGCGGCCGCAAGAGTTCCCTTTTGTTCCTTGAGTTTGTGGAGCGCGTCCGAGGATTTGAAAGAGGTGATGCTGAGTTGACGTCGCTCGTACGTTGACGACTGACGTCGGTGCACATATGTGGGCCGCTGCTCGGCAGTACTGTCACCCTGAAGCGACATGGTGAACACTACTAGTGTTGAAGTTGGTTCTGTCAGAAGATGGAGCCGGAAGCTTGAGGTAGCGATTAGTTAACTGATAGCAAGTAGCAACCGATGGCAATCTTTGATGATAGCGAAGAATGCTCTGGATTGGAATGTAACTACGGGTGGGTGCAGCGCTTTTATGGTGAGCCTGGGCAATAGCCTGTGACTGCCCCGGACATTGAAGCAGCCACGGCGATTGCGAGCATGCTAAGTGCAGCATGAGCATCACACCAGGAAGCAGTGGCGATTGCTGGTAGCCAGTAGACCGTAGGCCAGTACGGGCTGTCGGATCGCGCATTGAAGAGGATACGCAGCGTCGGCCGCCGGAGACGGTGACTGGAAAGATAGGGATCACAGGATGCGCTCATCGTGGCGACCAGCAGACAATAAGATAGACACGGGAGGATGGGGTGACGCGACGATAGCCTTGACTGCGGGACGAGATCTGGTGAGGTGAGCATTCCGAGATGGCTTCCAAGCCTAAGCCACGGCGCTAGGCACTTTCACGGGTGACTACGAATAAGAAAGAGCGACAGCGACACATTTCTTGAGCTTGTCACGGCACAGCGACGAGGACGACCATATTGCGGGATCTGCTGCGTTGATCTCGATGCAGTGGAAGAGCGTGTCCTTTGACATGAACGAGTTTTCCGTGGCTGTCTTGGACGAATCAGACGCGATACCGCCGGCAGCACGGGGCGCTCGAGGGGCCGCGTGCCATGAATTTGGCTAGATATAGATATAATTCAGCCGCCAAACGCGTCGTGTAACCATCGTGATTACACGTGAGCCAGCACCGCAGATAGAGCGGATACGGGAGACAGCGTTGTTCAACGTGAAGGGGGGTGATACGGATATAAGGTGTGATGCGGCACTGAGAGCGAGGAACTAGTTCTGGGCTCCAAGCATTTGCACAATCCCGGCCGCCATGACACACTGGACCATGTATGCAAAGTCGATCTTCCAAGGACGCTTACAAGTAGAACAGACGGGCGACTAGCTGAAGCACGTCGTGGGGGTGGCAAGTTGCTGTGGAACAAAGTCGTCTGCGTCGATATCAGTACAACTGGGGGTGCTGATGTAAGGTGACAAAACCGATTGTACCCAAACAGGACAAACACGTGTGATATGCAGCTTGGCCCGATGCCCTCTAGCGTGGCGGGAACGGCAGCGTTAGCGCGAGCAAGGGTCCGTCATGATGGGGTGGAGCGGAGCGGCTGACAGGAATGGGGGAAGAGATGCGGTCGAGGCCCTGGAACGAGGGGATTGGGATGTGAGGAGGAACAGTGCCATGGGCGCGTGTCCCAATGCTGCAAGTGGTGCGAAATGTTGCCGTGGCTGAAGAGCAGCTCGGCGCAGAGTCCCAATGCTGATGTTTCCCGCCCGCCGGATTTGAAACGCTGCTTCCTCCGTGCAAGCCAAGCAAAAGCACCAACCACAGACCCACCCATCGTGCGCTCAAACCTCAGCGATCTCACAGCCACCACACCAACTGCAACTCGTCTGCATCGTCTGCATCGTCTGCGTCCCTATCTGCCTTCTTTGACCATCCATCATCCGATACCCGTCGCGCCCACCACAGGGCCGGCCCCGTCAACGTGCACCACTGCTAGATAGCGCGTCTTCGCTGTGCGACAACAGCCTTGCGACCACGAGGCATCCACACGGCTCCGTCGCATACCGCGCCCTGCTGTTCGCGTCTGAGTAGCGCACGACGCGAAGCACATCGACCGCTCATCTTCGTACCGTCCTCGACGAGCACGAGCGCGCGTCAACTGCCAGCATGAACCATTACCCTCCCCGTGTCATGGGAGGCCCCCAAGCTGGCCCGGCCCAGCGCCTCAATGAGCTGCTCGACAACATCAAGACCGAGTTTGAAGCCGAGTCGCAGCGTAGCGTCGATGCCGAAAGCCAGAGTGAGTCTCGTCCATGCCACGCACCCGCGCGCTGAGGCTGCCGCGTTGCAAGACGGAAGCGTCTCTAGAGCAAACTTGCTGCGCATGTCCTTTGGTGCATCCTGTCGCGAAAAGCTCGACTTGTTGCTATGAGCAGCTGCTGACTGCGTCCTCCAGTTACCCGCCACATTCAGGAGATTGAGTTGATTCGCGGCAAGGTCTACTCACTCGAGCAATCACACAACCAGATGAAAGCAAAGTGAGCCCTCCTCTACTCACCGCTTAGGAAGACTGCTGCGGTGCTTTGCATGCTGACCTGCACTCTAGATACGAGGAACGCATCGCCCAGCTGGAGCGCGAACTCGAAGCCCGCGGCGGCCCCAGCCAGAGCTCGCAGCACCACGGCCCCTCGCAGCCTCAGCCCCCTCAGATCGGCCACGGACCTAGTAACCTGTTCGGCGGCATAATGGCAGGCAGTGCGGCGCAAGGTGGCCCGGGACTGGCACCTCCCCCACAGGAGCCGCCCCAGGGCCATGGCATGCCACCACAACTAGGAGGTCCCCAAGGCCCGCCCGGACTCAACCCTGCTCCTGGCCCACCACAGCACTTTGGTGGCTACCAGCAGGGCCCATCTGTGAATGGTCCGTTTTCAACGACTGCTTGTTCTCAACTCCATCTTGGCTAACATGTCGCAGGTTATGGTCAGCCTCCACAGCCCACTGCCTCTCCTGGTGCTAAGCGTCCAGGTCCTGCTCGCGGTCCCCCCAATGGCCCTCCCAACCCCGCGACTCCTCAGCAGAACAACCCTGCTCCCTATCCTGGATCGCCTCAAGTCCCGCGACCAACTCCTCCCCCCAACCATCATCAGCCGCCGAATGCTTTGATGGCGCCCAACCACATTCCTCTCAGCCAGAGCAACGTGCTGGCTGACCTAGACATTGAGCAGTTGCCGGAGAACCTGAAGAAGGAGGGCAGCGATTGGTTCGCCGTCTTCAACCCTCGCTCCAGGCGAGTGCTTGATGTCGACTTGATCCATAACCTGCCGCACCAGAGTGTCGTCTGCTGCGTACGCTTCAGCTTGGACGGTAGGTGGGTTGCGACAGGTTGCAACCGCTCAGCCCAGATTTTCGATGTCGAGACTGGTAACCCTGTCGCGCATCTTCAGGACGGAAGCCTGCCCGAGGACGGTGATCTGTACATCAGGAGCGTCTGCTTCAGTCCCAACGGACAATACCTCGCGACCGGTGCTGAGGACAAGGTCATCAGGGTAAGTCATCTTATCGCGTAATGAATTCGAAAATAGCTAACGCCTGGCTAGGTCTGGGATATTGCCAGCCGCACCATCAAGCACCAATTCACTGGACACGAGCAGGACATCTACTCGCTGGACTTTGCCAGGAACGGCAAGATCATTGCTTCTGGTAGTGGTGACAGGAGTGTCCGTCTGTGGGATCTTGAGTCCAACATGCAAGTCTCCAACTTCTCCATTGAGGACGGTGTCACCACTGTGGCCATTTCCCCAGACAATCTCTATGTGGCAGCTGGATCGCTTGACAAGAGCGTTCGCGTCTGGGACATTCAGACTGGACAGCTTGTTGTACGCCTCGAAGGCGAACACGGCCACAAGGATAGCGTCTACAGTGTTGCTTTCGCTCCTTCTGGAAACCGTCTTGTCAGTGGCAGTCTGGATAAGACAATCAAAATGTGGGAGTTGTCGACCAACAACCGCTTCGCTCCAGGCGGACACCAGCCGAGCGGCAAGTGCATCCGCACTTTTGAGGGCCACAAGGATTTTGTGCTCAGTGTTGCGCTTACCCCGCATGGTGACTGGGTACTGAGTGGTTCCAAGGACCGTGGTGTCCAGTTCTGGGACCCTCACACTGGTGTCGCGCAGCTCATGTTGCAAGGACACAAGAACTCTGGTACGTTTGCAATATCACCAAGGCGTGAGCAAGTCGCTAACAAGGTTTCTTCAGTCATCTCTGTAGCCCCGAGCCCCACAGGCGGCGTCTTCGCTACCGGCAGTGGCGACATGCGTGCGCGTATTTGGAGATTTGACAGGTATCCCGGACCTTAGGCCAGTCATGATTCTGAAGTCAGTCGCGTCACGTTGCGGTCACGGGAAAATTCAGGGGACGAGCAACCTCCCCCGATGAAGAATGAGTCTGTCGATAGTCCGTAGGGAGATGATTTGGATGGTTGGGGAAAACAGGCAAAGGAACATGAGGGCAATTGTGTTGGTTTCGTATTTTTTCGTGTTGGTTTGATGAAGTCAGGCCTCTATTCGGTATTACTTTGATTCCCAATTTTTCTTTACTATAGTGAATGCTGTTGGTGTCACGACTTGATATTGCTGCTTGAGTGTGAAGTGCTGCTTTGCGTGACTCGACGCCGAGCTTGTGTATGCTTCTCTTTTACTACACATAAGCTTTATATCCTTCAAGTGCCCTGTTGGATTGAAACGCGTATTGGATTCAAATTGCAATCTACATGTAATGGGATCTATGAATCGCAGAGACGAAATAGCGGTGACCGCTTTTCACCATGACTCACGACATACGACGCTATGCACCAGGCGAACAAAGTCGCTAGCCAGTATTTCCAAAGATGAGTCAAACGCCATGAATGCCATCCGTCTACTAGTACAATCAAACATTACTAGGACCTGGGCCTTTCCCCTGGTCGAGCAGCAAATGCGGTTTGAGGAAGCCGTCGTCAATCTGCTTGAAAGCGTTGGCGGGATCATGACTGATCTCGCTAAACAGCTGCTTCACTGCGCCCGTGGCAGTGGCGACCCTACTGGAGCCCTCTGCTGCGCCGACCGGCCTTATGCCTGACGTCGGGTATGGAGATGGGTCTCCCAGCAACGGCGACGGACCGCGGTTGGGCGAGCGGCGTGCGCTGGGTGGAAGGTCAAGATCGATGTCATCCTCGTCAGCAGAACCACTATCAGCGGGGCTGAGAAGGTTTTGGTCTGCGCCGTCTTTGGCACGTGGATGGCTCGAATTGCGTCGCATAGCGCCGTTGGGTCGTGTCGGCGGGCTGTTACGACTAGCTGATCCACTTGAGTAGGTAGCGTCTGGTCCGCTGACATTGTTGAGCGAGAAGCCATTTTGGTTCGGGCGTGGAGTGTTTCCATAAGCTTGGCCCTGTTTGCGTGTGTAAGTGCCGCCATTGACGACCTCGATATCGAACTCGTCATCGCTGTCAATCTCTTCGACTACACCAGTGCGAATGCCTAGAATTTCCAGCATGCGCGCAGTGGTGCCTCCAAAGATGATGACAGTCAGGACGACTACAACGAGAACAGTGGCTCGCAGAGTATCACCGTTGTTACCTGTGAGCCCTGCGGCAAGTGCAACACCTACAGCACCACGCAGACCTGCCCAATAGATCATGACCTGGTGGGGATAAGGAATCTCCTCTACAAGCTCGTCGCCGCGACGGCGCTGGCGATATCTCGTGACGGAGTTGATGAGTCTTGAAAGTGGAAACACAGCACACCAACGAGCGGCGCAAATGCCGAAGACGGTGATGAGAATAAAAAGTGGCTTGTAGTCGAGCTTGTCATCGGTGAAGAGCGACAGGCCGAGGTAGATGAAGATGAAGTTCTCCGAGATCTGCGAGGTAACCTGAAAGACAAACTTGGTGGTTAATTGGGTGCGTCGTGACATGTTGTGGTAAGCGTAGTGCTTCAAGCAGATTCCACAAAACAGCAGAGACACGATGCCTGTAGGATGATTAGCTGATAGCTGTAGGCGATAAAGGGTGGCACTGACCAGACATGTGAATGGCGTTGGACAAGAAATAGGTCAAGTACGCGGTGAGGATAATGAGACAACTCTCAGTCTTGGGGAATCGCCTAACATAGGTGAACTTGAGCATCAGAGATACGCCAATGCCCACCATGACACCGATGAACAGACTCCCGAAGAAGACGCCCATGAAGATACCTATGGCTTCGAAGAGGCTGCCGATTCCGAGGTGTTCAGCACCGTCTTTGTACTTTTGCGCAGTCTCGAAGACGACGATGGCGATGGCATCGTTGAGAATGGACTCGCCGAAGATGAGCGTGTACAGCTTTGGTTCTACCTTGTAAGTATCGAAGATGGCAAGAATGGTCACGGGGTCGGTGGCCGAAAGCGTAGCGCCAACGGACATGGCCTCGACGAAGTTGATTTTGAAGCCATCGAGAGGGATCCTGGTCCACAAGAACAGGATGATGCCAAGGACTACGGCGGAGATGAAGGAGCCGGCAAAGGCAAAGGTGAGGATGGTTCCAATGTGGCGGAAGAAATTGCCCTGATGCAGTTCGTAGCCAGCTGAGAGGATAATGGGAGGCAGCAGCAAGTTGAAGAACATCTGATAGTCGAAGCTGACGACATCTCGCACGGAACTGACAGCAGTCAGGCGCAGCAGCAGGCCAACGACCATGCCTGAAGGGCGTTAGCGAGCATCATAGCGCGACCACCTTACGAGATGGACTAGGCGACATGGCAGGGTGGATATGTGCAGATTACCCCACACTTAGTCGGGTGATGGGCTTCAGGCTGCAAGTGATGGGATTTTGCGGCCTTGCCCATGCACACAACGCCGAGCTTGTCTCAACGGATGCCAAGGCCCAAGCAGGCGTCGAGGGTGGTGGTGTGGGCACAAAACAACGTACCGGCAAAAATGGACAGGACCGTCTCATGGACGGCCTGGATCTTGCGCGTGTGCAGTATGTAGCTCGTGAAGAGGGCGATTATCAGGAGCATTATCAGAATGGACAGAGCCCATGATGTGAATATCTCCTTCTGGCCCGCCTCTGGCTCGTCTGTTGGGGGCGCATTAGAGATGGGATCGCCGAGTGTGCGGTGGAGCGGGGAACTGACCGTCCGGGTCTGCGTCGGATGCATCGCGCTCTGCGGCCAACAGTCAGTACGTGTCGCGGGGGATGGCATTTCTGGAAGCTTCGAGGGCGCATACTGAGTAGCTGGCCGACTGCCCACCACCCCATTACAGACGCCATGGTGGTCTCAAGGCCGGGCAGTCATCCACAGCGCGACTGCGTGCGGTGTCGCTGGACGTGTGCGCGCGGGCGGGGCGGGGAGATGAGCGTGTCTGGGAGGTGAAGGGCACAGGCAGGTGGTGGTGGCAGTGGCAGTGGTGGTGGTGGTGGATGCTGGGATGCCACCTGGGCTCTCTGCCTGGCTGGGACGGAACCTGAGGTCCTGAGGCAACGTTGCGCAAGGAGTCGTCGGTCGGGGTACAGTCACGGCCACGCGCGCGGAGCAGGGAGCAGGCAGTGTGGAAAACACTGTACAGCAAGGCAAGGCAAGGCGACACACTGCGATGCGATATGAGGCTGACAATGTATGCACACGGTATTCACTCGTCGGAAGCTCCTGACAGACGCGTCGCCCGCTGCCTCTGCGTCTCGACATGTCTCGGCGTGCTGTTCCAGCGAGCGCCAATCAGCTTGCGGGCTAGCGCCATGGACCAGGGTCTTGAACCGCTGATGCGACGACGTCATGGCACGCACACTGGCTGAGACGGCTGCATGACATGTCCTCAGAATCATCTGCAAGACCTGCTAGGCCCCTTCACCATGCCCCCCCGAGGACGGCTCGCAGACGCATGACCTACACCGCCTCTTGCCAAATTGTGACGACGACGACGCGCGACGGTTGTTATACCTGTCGCCGGCTCGCCCCTCCATCCTCTCTTTGACGCAACAGCACCAAGCACTCCTCCCGATTGCGCACTCTGGTCGAGCATCGAACATCGATCGCCGCCCCAACCATCACCCGTCCCACTAGCGGCTCTTTTCACGGTCAAAGGGCATGGATTAGGTCCCGCCGCGCCACTTGACTTTTGTTGGTAGCCCTGCCTCTCTCACCACCTCTCTCCACCTGTTGCGTCTCGCACCTACCCACCGTTGCTCCTGCCAATCACAATCTCGCCGGCCCTTACAGCCTGACCCCCCCACAAGCCTCCAGGGCTGACCACGTCGGCACGCGCAGCCCATAGCAAAGTACCACGTCCACACCCACCGCGACTGCCACCTGTGCCAGCATGTCGTCTTCACGGCCCCACGGCAGGGACTCGCCCTCGCCCTCTCCTCTTTCCTCTCCTCCCTCCAGACTCGACACAGCGACCCGCCCGCGCCCACGACCCAAGCTCGTTTCCTTTGGCCGCGACTCACTCATGGGCGGACGGCCCGACACTGAAGGCCACACGCACGTAGAAATCATCCACGAAAACTCGCCCACCATCATCCCCCAGAGAATGTCTTCCGAAGTCGATCCGCTCCTTAAGGAGGCCTTGTCGCCTGACGACGATGACGACTGGCTGGGCGAACAGCAGGTCGAGGAGACCAAGAGCAGTTGGTTCCTCTTCTTGCTCACCTTTGGTGGCCTCGGTCTGCAAATAGGATGGTCCGTAGAGACGTCCAACGGATCCGTAAGTGCTTTTTCTCCATGCAAATCTTCACCACGACGGCATGGACCCTGCATGTAGATCCGGCCCATGATCCGTCGGACCACCGCAGCTCCTTCTCAAATGCCAAACGTGCTAACCATGTGTGCAGCCATACCTGCTCTCACTCGGTCTGAGCAAGTCGATGCTTGCCCTCGTGTGGATTGCCGGCCCGCTCTCCGGTGTACTCGTGCAACCCTACGTCGGTCTCAAGAGCGACAACTGCCGTCTGCGCTGGGGCAAGCGGAGGCCTTTCATCATCGGTGGTGCCGCTGCCACCATCGTGTCCCTCATGGTCCTCGCTTGGGCAAGGGAAATCGTCGGTGGCTTCTTGGGCCTCTTCGGTGCTGACCCAGAGTCAAGCGGTGTCAAGACCTGCATCATGCTGTTTGCCGTCTTGTTTGTGTACGTGCTGGATTTCGCTATCAACGTCATCCAAGCCGGTGTACGAGCATACATTGTCGACGTAGCACCCACTCATCAACAAGAGTCTGCTAATGCATGGCTCATGCGCTCCGCTGGTATCGGCAATATTCTGGGCTACCTAGCAGGTTACATCAATCTGCCAGACTATCTTCCCTGGCTCGGTGGTACGCAGTTCAAGGTCTTGTGCGCCATCGCCTCCTTTGTCATGATCCTCACGGTTGGCATCAGTTGCTCGACCTGCTCGGAACGCGATCCTCAGTTCGACACCGCACCAGCCGAGCAGAAGGACGGTGTTATTGCCTTCTTCAAGGGTCTCGCGCGCTCGGTCAAGAAGCTGCCTCCTCAGATTAAGAAGGTCTGCGCTGTTCAGTTCTTCGCTTGGATCGGATGGTTTCCTTTTCTCTTCTACATTACCACCTACGTCGGCGAGATATATGCCGATCCCTACTTTGAGGAGAACCCCCACCTGCCAGACTCCAAGATTGACGAAATTCTGGAGAACGGTACCAGAATTGGCACCAGAGCCCTTTTAATTTTTGCCATCACCACCTTCTTCGCCTCTGTCTTCCTGCCATTCGTCATTCCTCCGACCTTTCAAGCTCCGGAACCTGACCGTCCGATGACACCGGCAACGCCCATGACACCAACGACTCCACACTCCATGGGTGGCTCTGGCTACTTTGCCCTAGGGCCCGCCCCCAAGAGAGACTCGAACAAAATCACGGACAAGATATCCAGGTCAATGGAGATGTTGCAGATCAGGTCGCTTACCCTTCGTCGGTCCTGGTTCATATCGCACATCCTCTTCACCGTACTCATGGCCCTCACCTTCTTCGTTCGTAGTACGTGGGGAGCGACTGTCCTTGTCGGTGCTATTGGTATCCCTTGGTGTGTCACCAACTGGGCGCCGTTTGCCATCATTTCTTCCGAGATCTCCAAGAGAGATGCCATCCGCCGTGGCATCATCAAGCCTCGTGACCGCGAGTCACAGCTCATCGCCGAGGGTGAGGACGACGGTTCGGGCGCCGACTCTGCCGGTGTCGTCTTGGGAATCCACAACGTCGCCATTGCAGCGCCGCAGGTCATCGCCACGCTCGTCAGTGCCATCATGTTCAAGCTTCTACAAAAGCCCAGAGGCACAGCAGGCGACACAAGTGTGGCCTGGGTGCTGCGCTTTGGTGGCGTCTGCGCTCTAGTTGCTGCATGGTTGACACTGCAAGTCAACGAAGAAAAGGAGGAGGAGGTGGAGGAGGAGGAACCCTTCAGGAGGAGGCGGATGTCTTAGGACGACTTCGACGAACAGTCTGTTTCACGCCTAAGACAGGACTTGGAGCGGTCATTAAGCCGAGAGAACTCGTCAACCGAGGGGACATTGAGTTCGCAAGACGACGGGAACGACGAATGAGTCGAGAAGGAATGACTTCAACGAACAGCATACGTTACACTACACGAAGGGCCGCACGGCTTGACGCTAGCGTCGCACAGGACCGGCTTGGATTGCGATGCATCTTAAGGCGAAACAAAGGCGTTCTTGTTTGGGTTTGAGCGAGCGAGCGAGCATAGCTTTGTTTTGTGAGCGCGCACGCGGAGTTTTGGGACGTACACATGGATTGGTAGAGGGGAAAATCAACTTGGCGCACTCCTTTAGGGTAACATCATCTTACTAGGCAAACACTGGCACATTTAGAGCGTGATGGAATAGTATCATATTAACTCTGCTACCACGCTACCCAGAACGATTCGCAACAGAGAGGCCGGCCCGTCTGTCTTTGCTTCACAGCCTAGCACACGATTACGAAAACGACGATGCTTACCAAACAAGAGTTCGCTTGCGCTGTTTGGGACTCTGCTACTATGTAGACAGTTGAAGCAATGTTTTCAATGATGGTTTTACTTGACGACTTCCTCTTCCACTGAATGGCCCATCTATATACAACATGCCTTGTTCTCAGCAGGCATCATCTCTTTCTACCTTTATGCTACCGACTCTGTCGATGAGACTTGAAGTAGCCACGACTTTACAAAGCAGGCTTAGCGTTCCTGACGAGCATCTCAAAGTACGCCTGGTTCCACTGGCCCGCCTCAGGACTCGGCTTGAAGCTCTCTGACTTGCCGCAGAAAGAGTCGTATCTAGTTGCCGAGCTGTCACTAGTACCGTCACTCTCGCCACCAGGCTTAACCCACACAAACGCATCGACAAGGCTGGATCCCGTGTTGCTCGTGGGACGAACGCCGAATCCAGCGCCGTTGATGTTGCACCAGTTGCCCCACTCCTGGCGCAGACCGGTAACGCCGTTGCGGCCTGTATCGACAATGGCCTGGCCGGGCATACCTGCGGATCTGAGCTCAGGGGAGAAGAGCTCGACGTACTTCTTCTCGTTTTGTGCTTTGTTCCATTGGGCGTCGGTGGCCTTGGAGAATTCTCCTGGAGTCAGGTCCCAGGCGTTCCAGCCGGCAACATTGGTGGCGACGCCGCGGACGGACTTGGGGCTGCCAGCGTTCTTGTAGACGGTGGCGAGTTCCTTGGCTCCGGGCTCTGTAGGACATTGTTAGTGATTAGTTGAGCTTCTAGAGGCGATGAGAAGACGCTTACTCAGGTTGTCGTTCCAGCCGAGCCAGCCTCCGTGACCGGCATCGATGTACATGGCAATGTTCGGCAAGTTGAGTTGCTTCAAGGCATATGCGACGCCCTCGCGGTAGCCAGAGGCAGAGTCTTTGCACGTCTGGAGGTTGGAGTTGGTGACCAAGTTGGGCAGGGAATCGGGCTCGATGACGAGAGCGATGGCGGTATTGGGGTACTTTTTGAAGATGGCGACAATGGCTAATGTGTCATCAGTATGGGTCGAGCTCGATGAAAAAAAAAAGAAACAGACGTACGGTCAATGTACTCCCTCTTGTAGATGTCAATCTCGCCTACGGCAAGTTCACCGTTGGAGGCCTTGGCTGCGCAATCACGACCGGGCAGATCGTAGATAACGAGTGCAGCAATCTCGCCGCAGGGAACGTCTTTGATGCCGTCCTCGACAACGGAGATCTTGTCACGGGTGTCACTAAACGTTTGTTAGTCCAAACCCACGCAAAGGAAGAGCTCGCCACCTCACATCCACAGGAAAGTTCCAACGTCAGCGACCTTCAGAGCAGCAGAAGCCAGGGCAGTGTCGGTCATCTGAGCAGCCGCAGATACAACCTCGGAAGAGTAGAACTTGTTGGCGTAGATTGAACGGGACGCAAAGGGGTTTCCAGACAGGGTAACGGGAGTGGCACATGCTGCAGCTTGGCGGGCAGTGATAGGGCCATTCTCAGTGGGAGAAGGAAGCGCAAAAGCGCCGGTAACGACCGAAGCCACGGCGAAAGAAAATAGACACTTCATTTTGACGTCTGGATGTGGTGGTTTGGGTACCTGGGAGTGTCGATGCTGTAAGGTCTGGGGGATACTGAGAGCTTCTTATATCGATGTTGGTGGTATGCTGCTAGTGGGATGCCAACTCAGTACTAAGGTACCTGTTCATCAGGAAGTAGGCCCGTGAAATGCGAAAGTCAGTCTTTGGCTGAGGTCGGCGCGATCGGCGCTTGGGATATGAGGCTTAGATGAAGGATTATCAGCGGCAGCATGGTACTATAGTAAATCCCCAGTCAAGTGATCTTAATCGAAGGCGAGGCAAGAGCTAGCATCTTCGGAGTGGGTTCGGTCTCTGTATTGGAACCTTTTTCAAAGCTGGACTGGCGCCGATGAGACATTGCCGTCTCGCAATTCGCCATCATGGAAATTGTACTGTGAGAGACTTGTTCGGTACTCTATTCGGTTTGTCCGACGAGGACATGCTCTATTCGTTCCCCGATATTAGCTTGCTATGTTTCTGGTCGCTTGGATCAGATTTACAGAGTAAATAGATGAACGTTTACATGATACACCATAGGGCGGCGGCGGCGGTGGTCATTCACCGGGTCTCCTACCCCGCGATCTTCGCGCTTAGCTTCCGGCCTTGCTACGAGTGCCACGATTGGGGAATAGGACTCGTTGATGTGTCATCGGTTTATGAGTTGCGATCATCTTCTGTGGCCGATTTCCAGGTATTGCAGTGCTCACAGATGGAGAGTCAATCCTCTGATTGTGTCAGAAGTAGATGCCTTCGGACTGAATAATGCACCTGCGAGCTCTTTGGTTCCTCTGAAGGTTTGTTGACAGCATCGTGCAGTTTCACAGGCGGATTTCCTCATCGCTACGACAGTGGTTGACACGACTGGAGACAAAAGGACGCGAATCAGCGCGTCCAATATAGTTGCATCAGGTGGTGGTTAGGCCATGAGAGGCCTATGGTACAATTGAATCAGGTACGCGAAGGCGACCCGGAAATCTGTGGCCGGAAGAGCTTCTCGAATAACTATAATGTACACATGACAGTCGAGATTGATGAAGGTTGAACTTGAAAGCTCCTTAACCTTGCATTTATCCTGATGCATTCCAAATGAACCGCCGTAACGAATGGGAAACCTGGTCAGCAATATAGCCAATGCTCGTTACTGATTTGATATGCTCGAACGAAAGCCGTGTGATGCAGCATGAGCGCCTAAGGTAAGATTCTAGAAAGCCAAGATCGAGAGAGCTTCCGAACATGAGTCTGCCTGGTTAGAATTTATGAGTGCACGGCAGGGTGCTGCGACATAGACAGCCGCATGAATACGCGTTATACCCTGGTGTCAAGGTTCTGTCGCGTGAATAATACCACATATCATCCCCAATCTCTTGTCGCACTGGACGACTGCCGACACACAATCGCATCATAGCGCCGCGTGTGAAACCTAGCGCTCTCGATGGTACGGTAATTTATCCAAGTTCAGTATGTTGTAAACTCATCTGAAGGCGTCGGATTACTTCAGTCTATGTTTGAATTGCACGACGCACCTCTTGGTGCATCACTCCCACTAACATGGAAAGGTGTGTGAATGAATGAGCGCTCGAGATGTGAAAGGCAACAAAGAATCTGAAACCGGTACACGGCGACGGCAGCAGTGCTTGAGGGGTGATATGTGACTGGGTGAGGAAAGTGAGGTGGTTTGTGTTCGCAGATGCCGGAGTGGTCGGATAATTGAAGATTGATTACGCTAAAAGTGAGCCGATTCCAATTCCGTCTTAGCGCCAATATGGAGCTCAGCGCCATCGCCTCGCAAGCCTCGCGCTTGAGGAAGATTTTTGAGCTTGTGTGAACGTCTGTGACCTCTGAGACGATGGAAAGTCCCCGGAAATTCCGTATTGTGAGCAAGCTAGAAGAAATTTTCATAGTACCTAGGTAATCCCCCTTGTTGACACCAACGGACTTGCTGCAATCCAGCAAAACCTTCCGAGGTTGACATGGCCTTAGGAGACCCCTGTGGCTCTGCGTCGGGACATCAGCTAAATATCCATGACTGTTATATATTGATGATACCAGAGTATGGATTGGATCACATGCCCCAAGGAGGACAGATGCCTGGGTGTGTGTGTGAATCGCACCGGCTACAGATGGCAGGATGAGCAGGGAAAGAGGGCTTCGAAAGCACGTTTCTCCAACGAGGCGCATTGAATATGTGCGTAGGTGCTCTACCAGTTGTCGCCGATGTCACGCCGGTCTCCGTTTGTAGTGAACAGAGTACTGCAGTTCTTGTCGAATCACGTTACTCTCTGGCTCAAAGTATCTCTCCTCTTGCTGGAAGGGCCTAGGCTTCTCGAAGGTGATGAAACTAGAGCATTGTTCGACAGTGCTTCAGATCTGAGCTTGACTCGCGTCGTATGTTGTTCGAAACAGCATTCTGCCTAGGACGAGGCTGTATCGATGGAGACCTCATGCAAAATCAAGTGAGGTGATGTTTTCTGTGATTCTTCCGTGTTTCTCGATGTAGCACTTCGGGCAGACAATTTTTATCCCTGAGACGACCCGTGAACGCGCATGAGCTCACCGTGACCAAATCAGTGGTGATAAATTCCGTAAATCGCTTGGGCGCGTAAACTTCAAAGTAGCTGGATGTCCTGGATGTCCCACGTTCGCGTCCTCGCGGTCTGCGATGTTGTCGCCGGACCAAAAATTGCTGAGCAATGTCCAGTTCTTACGTTGTAAAATCAGGATGTAAGCACACAGGGCTTATTGTGGCGTCGCCTCCGAGATTGCAGTGCTGATCATGACCCGGTGTTAATATCATGTTCCAGCAAGAGCTTCATTTCCCACCTAACTGCAAGACCTTTGAGTGCTCTGACTCCATGGGCCTTGCATCCCGGCACTCCTTGAGAGGTGTGTGCGCCTTGCTATCGCTCTCCAATTGTTTGTTCTTCCGCGTTGTTTCTAATGGCTGAGGTCTGAACCTGTCCTGCACCTATTCTTTGATGCTCATCGCTACTTGGTTGGAATACGGTTCATCAACCATGTTGCCGATTGTAAGCGCTAAGATGGGAGTGCATAGTGTGGTATGACACAGAATTCGTTACGGACTGCCTATAACCATGTCAATAGAACGCTATACCGTGACGTGCCAGAGCCTATCGTTTCTCGACGCCGTGCTGGAGTATTGCACCCGGCAATCGATAATATAGAGGCTGTTGAGGTTCAGCTGACGACCCTCACGACGTGATTACATTTAGCATACGCGGTGTGCTTGACTTTGGATTCGTACTCTCTGGACGAAAATACAGAGCAAAATCTGCGCACGCTTAACTCTTACGAACGCGAATCCTCGGCGAAAGGGTCATGTCATTCAATAAAGCTCTAGAGGATGTGAGTTGTCGTACAAGGCGCGAAGGATTTGCACGCGGCTTGGGGAGTGTGGTGTTGCTGTGCAACGTGGACGAACGGGGTGGGTTGACACCGAGGCACGGGACGGCCCCCCACACCATCCAGATGTTCGATCAACAACGCTGCCGTCGTCCAATCAGCTTACGTTCTTTGTGCGACTATTAATACACAAAATGCATCAAGCATCTAGAACCCTACAATTCTCGATACACAACGTTTCCACTTGGGCAAGCTTCATCCAAGCTTCCATATTCACAAACTGAGGTGACGTATCGTGTGGCCCCGGTGAAGAACGGTATCGGCGTCCCTTGCGTAAACTGCATCTGGCGTGCGATCCTTGCATACCCAATCCGCGGACTAGGTGGCGTCGGTTACACGACGCTTACATTGTCTGGATTGATTCGCTAAAGCATCCACATAAACCGGCGAACGTCCCGATAACGGCAGCTGATTTCCAGCCCTAGCACACGGCTTGTAATAATCATGTGTAGTTTTGCCTGGAGAATCTGCATCTGGATCGCGTTAGCAGCATTCCAATGGGACAATTTTTCCGCTCAACGTCTCTCTCTCCTCTTAGGACATCTCTTGTCCCTGTCGATTGTCGTTGGTCTGCAGTGCCGCAGTTCACACAATGGCAATCTTTGGGGAAGCAAAAATTGCGAATGCCGAAGAGTACGACATCGGAAGCAATGAATCCAGCGCAACGGATAGGATGTATGCCAGTGTACTGGGAGGCACAGCTCATGATGCATCGGACATGCACAGGATGGGCAAGAAACAGGAACTGCGGGTACTGTCACTTGTTGCAACCTGTATGAAGTGGCTCTACTGATTGTGCAATCAGAGGAATTTCCGCCTGATCTCCATCATCGGGTTCGTGGTTGTACTGCAGTCAACGTGGGAGAGTGCTCTGTTGTAAGTTCTTCTTACCTGGCGTGACAATGCCTCCCTGCTTACTCGCGGCAAGGTCTGCGTATTTTGGAGTAAGTCGTAAATATGCGAAATGCACATCTGATATGTACTGACATCGTATCTCCATTTTTCCAGCTGCTCAATGGAGGTACGGCAGGTGTCATCTGGATGATGATTGTTACATGGATCTTCGTCCTAGCCATGATCGCCTCCCTCGCTGAGATGGCATCGATGGCTCCAACTGCTGGTGGCCAATACCACTGGGTTAGCGAATTTGCGCCGCCATTATTTCAAAAGTCGCTTAGTTACATCGTGGGTACGTTTCAGACTGAGCTATATCACTACGCCCAATGTGCTGACAGTATATCCAGGGTGGTCTGCGGCCGTCGGTTGGGTCAGTGGCATTCCCGCTTGTGCACAAATGCTTTCGAGTCTTGTCATCGGGATGGTCCTTCTTGCGTATCCAGACGCGGACATTGGAAAGCTATGGCATGTCACGCTTCTGATGATGCTCTGGTTGGTACTCATGGTCGGATTCAACATCTTCCTGGCACAGCATCTGCCCCTCGCCGAAGGTATCGGTCTCGTCTTGCATGTTTTTGCCTTCTTCGCCTTTTTGATCCTCTTTTGGGCGATGGCAGAGCGGTCTCCTGCAAATGAGGTTTTCACGACATGGACGAACGGAGGAGAGTGGAGCTCGATGGGCGTTTCTGCGCTAGTTGGCCTCTCAACCCCACTGTGGTGCTTCATTGGTCCAGATGCGGGCGCCCATATGTCTGAAGAATTGAAAGACGCCTCCGTAGTGCTTCCCAGAGCAATGATGTGGGCTGTCTTCTTCAATGGCATCTTTGGATGCATCATGGTAAGAACGCATGAGCATCACGCTGGATATGACACATATACTGACATCGTACCTGCTGTTATAGATGGTCACATTTGTAATGTGCGGCGGCGCTCTCGATTCTGTCCTAGAATCGCCAACGGGACAACCTGTGCTCCAGGCTGTATATAACGCCACAGGTTCTGTTGTCGGCACAGAAATCATGGGGGCGCTGCTTGTCATTCTCGTCTTCTTCGCGGCAGTTTCTGTCACTGCGGCTTCTTCGCGTCAGATCTGGGCCTTTGCACGCGACAAAGGACTTCCATTCTCCGTGTGGATCGAGCAAGTTCCAGCCGGCTGGGACATTCCTGTAAATGCGCTCCTCGTCTGCCTCGGATTTTCATGTGTGCTCGCGTGCATAAACTTCAGTTCCGACGTCGCTCTGAACGCCATCATATCCATCTCCAACGCTGCTCTCATCTTCTCCTACATCGTATCGATTGGATGTGTCCGATTGAAGCGTTTCCGCGGTGAGCCATTGCTGCGTCGACGCTGGAGCTTGGGCAAGTTCGGAGGTATCGTCAATGATCTTGCTCTTGCTTTCCTGGTCGTCTCTTTCGTTTTCTCTTTCTTCCCCATGGTCCCAGACCCCTCTATTACAGATATGAACTTCGCGTCGCTCATGTTTGGCGCTATGGCGATCGTCGCCACTGTCAATTATTTCCTGAGTGCACGGTACAGCTACGTTGCGCCTGTTTCGCTGTTAAAACGGGACTAGATGGCGAATGTATTGTTCCAGCGATTGTTTGAGGCCTATAGATGAATATATTAGCATGCTATGAACGTGTACTTGGTAGTCTGTCATGAGGGACCAGCGTAGTTTAGAAGTTGGGCTTTGTTACAAAACAAACCTGAGAACCTCTCCGCTCATACGTGAATAGTGCTAACACCTCTTGTCTTGCACTTTGAGAATGGCCTAGTTGTCGTTCTGCTGACCTTCGGCGGGCCAGGGCAAGGAGAAGACGTTTCCGGTTCGTCATACTCATCGTCTGTCTCGCCTTCAGCGTCTTGGTCAGCGATGCTACCGTCACTGTCGTCACTGGATGCATCTACGTCCTGGCCCCAGCTCAGCAAGCTCATCTTCTAGCGCCAGGTCAAGCTGAGGGCTGGATACCTCAGGCGCTTGAGCTGGTGAAAACGAAACTCGCCGCTCAGACACGTGGTCTTCAACGCCGTTAATATTGCCGTCTTCTGAGTTGTACGGATGGTAGCTGGGTGCCCATGAGCTGCACTCGGACCGCGGAGACTGTACCAATGATGCGACCGGGGGGTTGTTAGAGATAGGGCTGCTCATCGAGGCGCGGAAGGCACCCATCTCCTCCATGGCCTTGTCGTAGTTCTCTTCCAGTGCCGCTATGCGGGCTTCGTGCTGGTGTACCGTGTCGATGGCTTCGTCGAGCAGGCTCTCGCGCGCCGCCATGCACCTCTTAGTAATCTCCACTTCATTCTTTACGACCTTTCTCACGAGCTCCTGGAGCTCTCTCTTGGTCATACCGATCTCTGGTACTATATTAGACCCTTCGGTTGAAGAGAAATAGTTGTCAAGACTTACCTGGACTTGTTTTGGTGATCGTGCTGTACGTTGCCACTTTGTAGCCAGCCAGCAAAACAAACATGGCGAAGCCCATGACGAGGGAGAAAGCGAAGAGATCGCTCTGCGGTTCGTAGTACCTTGGTGGGAGGTAGGCTTCCATTGCAGTGTTGGTGGGTATGGGTTTGTTTATGCGGGTGAGTATGTAGTGACCTGGGAAAGTTGCTGTTGTGTATATCGAAGAAGCTGGTTCTAAAACGAGAAGGGGTTCCAGAGGGAAGTTTTTAAAATGATAACGATGTCAATGTGAAGGGTGGGCGAACACGCGAGTCGTGGCAATAGAGCTCACCTTCACTCCGGGACTATACCTGATCACATCGTCTTTATTCAGCATTAATAGCCTTACAATACGATAAATTGTTAAAGTTGACTTGAGAACTGTTGGAATTGTGTCCAACCTCGCTGTCGACTGAGAGTATATTAAAAGCCTCGGGAAGCCGTTCTGGTCAACCCGCTTTATCAGGGCATGATGTCGCATCTTCCAACCCAGGCATTACGTGTCTAGCGGCGACTCGGTCTGTAAATGCGGAGGTTTGAATCTTTTGACCAAAAGTACGCGGAAAATGGACTGTGATGACTGGTGGTGGAAAGACCTTTGAGGCATGCCACTACGATTGTTGCTCGGATATGAGGATCATTGTGATCTGAAAACAAGCACTCGAGATTACTGAGCCAGGTCTTTGTATTTCACTGAGGGTAGACAAATTCCAAAACGTTCATGTAATAAAGTGAAGTCGTTAGGCTTACAGCAGGGACGTCTTACGCGTCACGCTAGCATGACTCGTAACTATGACGCCATCTGGAACGCGTCGCGATGTCTCGAACATCCGCGCGTAGCTCTTTCTCCTTGTGAGCCAGTCACAGCCAATAGTCTTACCGTCCGATGCTGCACACTCAGGTCGGAAACGCGTTCGAAGTTGCAGCAGCAGCAAGCCCGACCTGAATGCAGCTGTTCACTCCTCCAAGAAGCAACCACATGATACACGCAGACACAGTTCACTTGGCGATGATCGAAACGCGAATCAGAGGGCAGAGCCACGCGTAACACTTAACAATGACGAGTCGGTTATGCAAACGCTGTACAAATGCTCCTCCTCATGCACAGAGAATTCGGTGCATGTGCGCACTCTTACGGGATTACGGCCTGAAACCTGACCAGCCAACAATTGTCTGAGGCACTATCATGAGAGCGACGTGATTATGGCGCATCGTTCGATATACTTGCATTACCGAGGCACGAACGTAATTGGAAGCAAAGAAAGTTCCTACGTTGGCGTATGGGCTCAGCTACGAAGCGCTACAAGAGGTCAGATCAACGTCGCCGCTTGACAGACGCTCCTCGTTCTTGAACGCCGTTATCATCAGGCGTTGTATATGGGCAACGGGTCTGTCAAAGAGCTTATCAATACCCACTCTAGGAAGACTCCCCAAGGTACCAGCATCTAACAGTGTAGCCATAGCGCCTACGCCGAATCACCTGGGACATCTAGCTATTCGAGCCATCCTTCGATCGATCGCGCTGTATCTCAGCTGGCATCTCAAGGTGTCAAGCTCAGGCGTAGAAGAGACGACCATCGAGAGACCGCTGAAGATGTGAAGGCCTTCTATCAGAAACATCGTGCAGAGGACTCGTTAAGAGTACACATTGATCGGCGGTTGACTGATCTGACATCATAGAACGTTTTACGAGTTGCTCGAACCACGAACGACACCAAAAGCCCACAACTACTAATTAGCAATCTTTGCTGCACTTTGACTTTCAAGCATATAATCTGTCTCTTTACCCCGCATTCTAGTAGCATGCCGAATTCATAGTCTAGTTCCTTGACGCGTCCGGACTAGCGTCGTCGACTTCACTATGAATTGGTATCACCGTACCTTTTCGGCCTCACCACCTCCGCGTCTCTTTACCTCTGGACATCGAAAATACTCCAGAATCAGCCGCAACCAACATGAGTTACTCCACAAGGCGTGTTCCGCTGGATTCGTCGCAAAGGGAAATGCCATACCCTGACCGCATTGAGGACTGGCTAGCGAAGCTGGAGAGCAAAGACTCCGAGACAGATGAAAGCGAAGGCCACCAAAGCACCCAAAATGAGATACGAGCCTTGGAACCCACGACTCCCATCAAGCAAGCAAACGCACGTTCAGCACCGGATGAGGTTTCGCCCACCGACACTACGTTCTCCGGGTCGAGTATTTTCGATAGGCCTCTCCGCAAATGCTTGTTTGGTAGCCCTGCTCCGAGATGCGAAGTACGAGATGGTGACTCCGATACGACCAGCATCGGTAGTACGGATTGGGAGCCAGCAACCAAGACTGAACGTCCAGTTGAGCGGCTGGCGCCACCCCACTTTTCTCTACAACCCAGCGTGCCATCGGCCAGTGTCGACCTCTGTGATTCGACTTCAAATGCGGATTCGGATAAGCTTACGACTGTTCCTGATCGTAAAGCTCAACCACCTCTTCCGACACAAGAATTAGACGGACCGCGACCTGTTTGGATAACCTCTTGCTTGCAATGCATACTCGCCGGCCTCTCCTGCTCAAGGACATACCCGCACTGTCATAGATGCAAGCGAAATGACTGCGCAGAAGAATGTCTACTCCATCGCCGGCGTTTCACTTCCGAGACCCTCGATCCTACCTCATCAGGAGGCTGTAAGACTCCCATTCTGCTCAAAGTGAAAGGCGAGAGCAACGAGATCTGGGAGCGGAAGGTCGAATTGGCTGAGGAGCTGCGCAGGAAATGGGTTGCAGAACAAGAACAGAGGAACTGGGTATTGCCAGATATCGACAGTCCGAGAGGTGGATGGCGCACCCGCCAAGGCAAGATGAAGAAAGAGGCGCTGTTACACCCGGGCGAAGGTATTGGACGTCTGTCATTCTGTGAGTTGTCCGTCTATTTGGATGCTTGAAGGCACTTGGACACCTGGAGCTTGATCGTCGTAGCCTTTGTCTTATGGCTTCTGGTCGGGCGTCTTTTCGGGGGTTCTCGCTCCGTCGTCGCTCTTTGAACCTTTAATCACAGGGGAGGTTTTCTATGCTGTGGATACGAGGTTTCTTCATTGCAGGTCGGAGGATGGCGTGTGATCAACAGGAAGGCGCTCCGTGCAATAATGAACAACATGCACTAGATATGATAAGTTATATAGCGACACTGTCCAGCGCAGAGCTTCGTATCAGCAATCTCGACTGGTATTGCAAATGAAGAAGTATTACCGTATGTATCACGCCTTCTTGTGAGCGCATTTAAACTGTACTACCTTATCCCTCCGTGTCTGTCAAACTACCCTCACAGCTTCGCCCCGCCTTTACCTTCCATCATCATCAACCCTTCAATCGGAATCTCACTGGTCATAAGAATGCACGTATCCCTCAGACTGGGCACGCGATGCCTATGGTTGACCTCTTGGTAATCTTCACTCACCAGCATGTCCCTAAAATGCAGAATACTAGGATAATGCGCCAGCGCAATCTCATCCCAGTCATCTCTGCCGCCACCCACTTCACCGTTGGTACCGACGCTACTGTTCGAAGACTTGGTAATGGCCAAACCGTTGACGTGTGTCGCGTTTCCGACAATCTTTGCATTGCCGCCGTGCTTCGAGCCGATCGATTTGGCGAATGCCGCACCGTATTTCAGATACTCTTCTTTCATTCCAGGGTTGAAAGCGAGGAGGTTGAACATCGATACTGCGCCTTTGCCTTCTTCAGCGCCGCTGTTGACAAAGGTCTCGATCCATTTATCCAACTCATCACTGAGTTCTAGGTTTTGGCTCGACTCAGTAGTCTTGCTGCTCTTTTGTCTTTGGGCTTTAGGCACGGAACCTGGATCTGGATGTAAAAGCTTGTCATTCTTCAATGGGAAATCCTGAACCAAACGAGATGGTACACCGGCAGTCACGCTCCAGTGGTTTTCGACTAGTTTCTCGAGCTCTGACGGAAGGGCATCGGTGCTAGGTAGGATAAGTAGAAGATCCCAGTGAATGTTCCTAGCGAGGAGATGTTCGGTCGAAAGCTTGGAAGGGAGAATGATCCAACGTATGACGCGCGAGACTACGAGTGGTGATAGGTTCGCGGATTTTAGTGTTGACAGGAAAGTCAAGACTGGGTTGGGTGTGGTGCTGTGAAGAGCGAGGAGGTGAAGCGTACAAAGAGGCATTTCGGTAGCAAAGATGTGTATTTGATGATGCCAGACGACTAACTGTTCCGGCTCAAAAACATTAGGTGACGATCGAGATGTGACATTGATGTTTACATGGTTGGGTGATGACGTAAATTGCGTCTACTTTACCGAGGCTTAGACGTGAGGAGCTGCAAGGCCTCGGAGACTGGACCCATCAACAAAGCTTGCAGGCTCCTGTGCACGACTACTGCACTAGCATACTTAGTGTGGCTCAGCCGGTGTTGGAGCTCGTATATATGTGATGTCGTGAGCTTCCAGAAGCGCGTGCTCGACTGCGGGGCATTGCACCAGACAGGCGGGTAAGCACTTAGCAGCCACCAGTACACAACTGTGACGTACGTTCTTGCTAGCTGTGGATCGGCAAGCCCACACGATTTCAAAGCACCAGGAGCCTTGTAGTTTCGACATATACCGTCACTCATGCCAACTGTTTTCTTGACTGTTTCCGCTTCTTCGATACAATCACATTAACGCTTCAAACATGCCAAAGCTTTTCATGTAAGTCTGTACAAATTCCCCATTCAAGCACACGTGAACCACCAACGATACTGGGAAGCAGTTAAGTCTAGCATTTAGATACTGATAGAGTTCAGCACGGGTGCCACCGGTTACATCGGGGGCGATGTCCTCTGCGCAATTGCAAACACCTACCCAGACCTTGAGATCACTGCGCTTGTTCGCAACAGTGACAAAGGAGCCAAGGTTGCCGCACAATATCCAAAAACTCGACTTGTGTATGGTACGCTCGACAGCACCGAGCTGCTCACCACCGAGGCTTCCAATGCCGACATTGTCCTTCACTGCGCCGACTGCGATCATGTAGCCTCTGCAAATGCTCTGGTTGCTGGACTTGCTCGAAGCGGAAGGAAGACGTACCTCATTCACACGTCTGGAACTGGCGTGTTGTCTTTCGAGGACTTTGAGACAAACACGTATGGTATGAAGCGAGAGAAGGTCTACGATGACTGGGACAATATCGGTGAGGTCACCTCAATCCCTGATGTCGCGCTCCACCGCAACGTCGACAAGATCATCCTCGGATCGAACGAGGTGTCGGCAGGCAACATTCAGTCTGCTATTGTCTGCCCGCCGTGTATCTATGGCCCTGGACGCGGCCCCGACAACCAAAAGAGTTTGCAGGTATACGATATGACCAAGGCAGCACTGAAGCGTATGAAAGCTTTCGCCGTTGGTGATGGCGACAACATTTGGACTCAGGTCCACGTCCAAGACCTGAGCAATGTCTTCCTGGCGCTGGTAACGGCTGCTCTGTCACCAGACGGTGGCAAGGCTACCTGGAATAAGGAAGGGTATTACTTTGCTGAGAGCGGAGAGTTCCGCTGGGGTGATATCAGCAGCAAGATCTCCGAGATTGCATTTAAGAACAAGCTCATCAACCATGAAGGCGTCGATCACGTGAGCAAGGAGGAGGCTGACGAGTTGAGGCCAGTGGGCAGCTACCTTTGGGGCGAGTCACCCTATGCTCGGGAACAGGACACATGCTGACAGACTCCAGGCACCAACTCTCGCTGCAAAGCCATCCGAGCCAACAAGTTGTTCGGTTGGACCCCTAAGCAGAAGAGTGTGTTTGATCTGCTGCCAGAGATCATCGATGCTGAAGCGAAGGCGCTCGGTCGCATTAGGCAACATGCTGAGGAAGCTGCTGAGGGGCGCATCTTGAAGTAGTCGCATGTTGGACTAGGTCGGCAGTGTGGAGAAGTTTGCTGGATATCAAGGCATGGTGACGAGTTCAGCTACCTGTTGGACAGCAAAACCCAAGTCATGGCTGCCGAAGTGCGCACATGCCTGGGCACGGATACCTAATGCAAATGCCTGTTGTCGATGAAGGCGGAGTATGATAGTGTTGGACCAACAATGCATTCGCCCCACGGTGGGGCTCCGCGTGTCTGTCCACCATTACTGTGTAAGTGATGTCAAGGCTAAGAAATTGAAGCATGGCCAAAGCTTAGAGGGCGAGCATTGAAAGAATCATGGTTGATGTCGAGCTGAAGAGCAATCGCGAATGGATTGTCGAGTGTGCCTTGGCGGCGTCATGTTCCTGAGCTCTCGCGCTTGAGCCACGTCCCTCGCTTGCCCTGACCGACGACCGCGTCGACATGGAAGAGCGAGCAAGACGACGACTCGATTAGTCTACGATTCCAAGTGTACAGTGGCACACTGATAGTTCCTTTGCGACCATGGATATCATACAGGCCGTCTCTGGCTACATCACCAAGATGGTGTCGGTCGGGGACACCGCTGCGACAGGCACCTCCGCGGCCAAGATGAAGATCCTCTTACTCGACAACGAGACTGTGGGTTTGTCTCCTCTACCGGGTGCTCTTATACACGATGCTGATAGATGCAAGGTGCCTATTGTCTCCACCGCGACGACACAATCCGCCCTCCTCAACCATGAAGTCTACCTCACTGAGTACTGCGCCCTCACCATGCACGATGCCATGCACGGCTAACACGTCGGTAGCCGCATCGACAATCCAAAGCGGGAGAAGATGCGCCATCTCCGCTGCCTGTGCTTTGTGCGACCGTCCCCAGAGTCTATACAAAGCCTAATCGAGGAGCTGCGAGAGCCCAAGTATGGCGAATACAACATCTGTACGCGCTTGGAGGAACGCCGAGTTACGAACGATTGCTGACACACACAGACTTCAGCAATATAATAAAAAAGTCCGCGTTGGAGCGCCTCGCCGAAGCCGACGACCACGAAGTCGTGCGCGCAATCCAGGAATACTTCGCCGACTTCCTCGTCATAAATCCGGACCTCATGTCCCTCAATCTCGGCTTCCCAGACCACAGAATATGGAGCACGACCCCGGACTCGTGGAACCAGGATGCACTACAGAGGTCAACAGAGGCAGTCATGGCGCTACTTCTGTCGCTCAAGAAGAAGCCCTTGATAAGATATCAGAAGAACAGTCTGCTGGTCAAGAAGCTGGCGACTGAGGTCCGGTACCACATGACCCAGGAAGAGCAGCTCTTTGACTTCCGCAAGACCGACACTCCGCCCATCCTTTTGATCGTAGACCGAAGAGACGACCCGGTTACCCCGCTGTTGACGCAGTGGACATATCAGGCCATGGTTCACGAGCTACTCGGAATACACAACGGACGCGTAGACCTACGCGACGTGCCGGAGATACGTCCCGAGCTCAAAGAGATTGTGTTGTCGCAAGACCAGGATCCGTTCTTCAAGAAGAACATGTATCTCAACTTTGGCGATCTAGGGCAGAATGCGAAGGAGTACGTTGAGCAGTTTGCATCAAAACAGCAAGGATCGCAAAAGCTCGATTCAATTGCAGATATGAAGCGCTTCATCGAAGACTTTCCTGAGTTCCGCAAGCTCTCTGGCAACGTCACCAAACACGTTACACTCGTTGGTGAGCTGAGCAGACGAGTTGGCGAGGAGAGTCTGCTGGACATCAGTGAGCTCGAACAGAGTCTGGCATGTACAGACAATCACAACAACGACGTCAAATCGCTACAGAAGATCATTCAGGACCCCAGGGTCCCCGCGAACAACAAGCTCCGGCTTGTTGCCATCTACGCGTTACGGTATTCAAAGGCCTCTTCAAATTCGACAGCCATGCTCCTCGACTTGCTCGCCGTTGCGGGCGGACTGTCGCGGCACCGCATCAATCTTATCACCAAACTACTGACCTACCATGACTCGCTACAAGCGACTACCGCAGCAGGCGGGGTACCGGACCTGTTCCAGCCTGGATCCTTCTTCGGGGGTGCCCGAGATCGACTCAAGGGCCTAAAGGGCGTCGAGAACGTCTACACGCAGCACTCGCCTCGCTTGGAAGCTACGTTGCAAGACATGATCAAGGGCCGCTTGAGCCAGCAGCTGTACCCCTTCGTAGAAGGTGGCGGCTCGACCAAAGACAAGCCGCAGGATATCATCGTATTCATGGTCGGCGGCGCGACCTACGAGGAAGCTAAGATGGTTGCGCAGGTCAATGCCAGTTCGCCTGGTATTCGCGTTGTGCTCGGCGGCACTACTGTGCATAACAGCACTTCCTTCTTGGAGGAAGTTGAAGATGCCGTCGACTCGTGGCCCGAGCCTCCAGCCACATCAGCTGCGGCTCGCCTGAAGAGAGAGATAGGTAGATAGCTGATGTAGTCTTGCGCAAGTTCAATTGGGGATTGCGGAGTTGGGCGTCGAAGCGAGTGGCGTCACTTGCATGTTCAGGTATTACGGGGCGATAGGCTTGCCGTGTGAATACAAGCAATATCTCAATGATAGTGTTCGTCAGCCAAGTAACGCAATGAATGCAGCAAAGTGCATGCCCCGCGCTAAGGGTCGAGATGCATCTCACCAAGGCCCACATCATTCGTTTCAAACCGGCCCTGGATGGCAGCGCTGACCTATGGCTCGTAGTCAATAATCAGTTGTTGGGCGGTACCTGCATGACTCCGAAGGCGGCGAAAAGTCTGCTAACCTGCTCAGAGCCAAGAAGACGCGGCAAGGCTGAACACGTGCATCATGCCCAGCTGGTGTTATAGGCAACACGGTGCCCTCACGGGCCGACATCCGATCGCTCTCTCCACCATCAGCCGCAGCCCGCCTTCCCAACATTCTCCCACATATGGCGCGAAAATGAGGATTGCGAGACATGCCAGAACAAGGACAGGTCTTGCAGTCTCGAGTGGTCCGCCGGAGAAATCCACGCCCCATCAACAGCTGCGTTGAATGTCGGACCCGGAAGTCGCGGTGCTCCAAAACCCATCCCTGCCAGAACTGCACAGCCTTCGGACGCGAGTGCGTCTTTATTACCGTCCCTGAGAGCGCGGCACGCAAGAAGGAAAGGGAGCAGCGAGAGCGCGCGCAGAGCAAGAGCGGCGCCGGTGTAACCATCCCGGACTGGACCAAGAATCTCCCCGTGCGCACACAGAGTAGTGCGAGTGTTCATGATGGATACGACAATGCGGGATCCGTTGACACCACGACGCCTGGCACACCGCCCCGAGACTACGAGTGGGAAGCCTATCAGCAGGACGTCGAGCCCGAAACGGATGCTTGGGAGAGACTGCCTGCAGAGCCGGAAGAGACACAGGACGACGTGTACGAAGACGAGAATGACGACGAAGATCAGATCGCAACTGATCTCACGATTCGAATCGGGAGGATGATTATCTGCGAAAATGTCACTGGATTTTTCCGCCCCCAGTATGCCGAAGAGGTACTTTCTGCCCTGTCCGCGTGCTTTATCCCGCATTTGCATTGCCTTTCCATGACCGCAGACTGAAACGTTGTGTAGCTCGGCAAGCTTCTGTCGGAGAGCTTCACGCCTTCTTCGTCAGTCACGGGCCAAAGAGCGACACAGTCATCTGCTCTTCTGTCCGCAGAGCAGATGCCATCGCTTGCGCCGTCGCTGAATCTGTTGCTAGGTGGCTCGCTGCCTATACATCAGAATAACGAAGTTGAGGCGCCCCAGCTGCCCACCAAGATGGAAGCCGAGGGCCTACTACAGCGGTACATGGAAGCCGTCAGCCCACTTGCGCACGTGTTGCATCTTCCGTCGTTTAGGCGCATGTTTGATCGCTTTTGGATGAATCTCGAGATTGGAAACCCCAACCAGAATTCCTGCACTGCCTTGATATTGGCAGTATGTATGGCTGCTGCTGCTTCTGTCTCGCCATTACAGGCCAAGTCACAGTTTGGGATTACAAAAGAGGATCTCTTCCTGCGCCTCCAAAAAGCTACGGAGCGGGCACTGCTTCGCGCTAATTGGGCAAAGACATCTAACATACGGACTTTGCAAGCTTTGACAATCTACCTGGTACGCCATTGAACTCTTTGACAGCGCTCATGCATGCTAACAATTGCAGATACCCCTCTGCCGGGCACAAATATCACGAGCGACGTCTGTTGTAGTTGGCGCATTGGTCCGCCTAGCACAATGCATAGGCATACATCGTATGAGCCACAGCTCGGCCAATAGCCTAACACCGCTACAACGACATGTTCGGTCGCTCTTGTGGTATCAGATTTGTTTCTTGGACTTCAAGACAGCAGAAGCGCAAGGACCCCATCCCTCCATCAGGTCGGATGACTTTGACATTGCTCTCCCGCTCAATGTCGATGACGACGTCTTTGAATTTGGCAGTCCGAAGTGGCAGCAACACCCAACCTCCACAACCGGCTGGTCAGACGTCACCTTGTCGTTGATACGCTACGAGTGCAACGAGATACACCGCCTTATATTCCGCGGCAGGATCGAGATGGATCGCAAACACATCACCCTCCATGATCTCCGTGCCCGCGTAGAGGCCAAGAAACGCCAGATCCAGAGCAAATATCTCCAATATCTGGATGCCACCGTGCCCATACAACGATATGCAGGCCTGGTTGCAACGCTCCTTATGTCCCGCTGTGACTCTATGCTCCTGTACCGCCACCTTCCACAAACTTCCTTGCAGCCTCGTTCAGAATCCGAGAACCGCCTTCGCGACGTTCTCCTCACTGCAGCGCTCACGACACTGGAGATCGGCGCAACGCTGGACACACTGCCCTCCCTCTCATCCTGGGCTTGGTACTCGACCACCTACCAACAATACCACGCGGTCCTGCTTCTCCTCACCGAGCTCTACCGTACACCCGATCTGCCCCGGAAAGAGCGCATGGCGACCATCATCGACCACATCTTTGGTCACTGCTATGGCGTCGGTGTACGAGAACGCTGTTCAGATCTCCTCTTCACCGTGAAAGAAAACCTGGAAGCGTTTTATGTAATGAAGGGGTTCAACAAGAAACGGCAGCAAGTTGCTCCCCAGCAGCATCCCACACTCCAACCGCTACCCTCGTTTGGTGGCTCTGTGACTAGTCCTGGCTTCGGTGCACAGCAGACACCGAATAATAATATTCACAGCCAGTTGCAGAGAACGCCCACGACGGGCACACTAGATGGGTTGAATGTGGATTTTGACAGCATACTTGGTAGCCTGAATGGTGGTGGTGGCGGCGGCGGCGGTGGCTCGGATCAGGACTTTGATGTCTGGGGTGGAATGAACGGTGGTGCTGGTCAGGATACGGGTGCTATTTTTGTGCCGGTGGATACTGGGCATCATGCCGAGTTTGGAACTACCAGTCCGAACGGAGGGCTACAGCAATGGGTGAGTCAAGGATCTTGTTTGGTAATGGAAAGTTGATTGTACTAACGTCCATGCAGGAGAACTGGAATTTCCCGCCCCAACAGCAGAAATACGAGCAATGAGGGAGCGTACACGAGACACCGGATACGGCGGTGTTTACGCAAGGCCCACAATTCTAGAACGGCCGAGGCGTGTATGATCGGCCTTGCCATGTTGAGTAATAGACGCGAATTGTTTTATCTTTTCGGAAGCTCTCTGGAGTTGTGTAAAAGAGGTAGATTTAGAGGTCAAGGCCTAGCATGAATGCTATAATTGAACTTGTTTCTTTGCATAGCAGGTACTCGCTGAGAAATGCTCCACCAAGACCACAAAACGCCACTACACCAGTGTTCAACGAATCCACAAAGCACAACGCCGCATACGCCAGACCGCACTGCGGTCCATAATGCAGACCCAGTTTTCCGACAAGCGAGCCCTGAACAACATGTCGACGCGTCAAATATCGGCATTACCAACTGGAAACTCTGACGGAGGAGGACATGGGTTCTACGGACAAACTTGTTAGCCAAAAAGAAGTAGACGGAGTCAAGATGAAAACGGGCTAGTAGCGTGCCACTTGAGATTCACTCAACGCACTTCGCTTCATTGGTGGTGGAGGTGGCGGGGGCTTCTTCGCCCTTGATGGAGGAGGTGGCGGAGGTGCCTTCTTGCCGTTGCCTCCTTGTCCCTGCTCGTTCGCTGTCCAGCTCGCTGCCCGCGACATGTTGCCACCGCGTCCACTGCCCACAGACGACGATGTATCGGGGCTGGGTGGCGATCGATCACGCCTGTACCCGTTGCCGTTAGATCTCTCATAATCGTCCTCGTAGTCATCAGCAAAAGCATTCTGTTGGCTGGCGCTAGCCTGGCGGACTGGACGGAGGTTGGTGCGGCTAGAAGATATGGCAGAGGAATCGGTGGGGACGCGGGACAGTCGGCGGGCAGGGGAGTCGTCTCGGTAGCCACTGGCGTTATCGTAGGTCGAAGTTCGGCTAAGAGACGGACGCAGCGAGTAGTTACCTGGTGACTGCTCGGGGCCAGGGGAGCGGCTGCGCGTCGACGTAAGCTTGGGAATAGTCATACGAGGGACTTCGGGCTCGGGTTCTTCTTCGACCGGGTTGAAGCGCTCTGCATAGCCATGTGCAGTGTTGGATCGGGAGCGCGCGGGACGGCTAGGAAGAGCCCTGGTGTCTCTGTGTCATGCGTCAGCAATGTACTAAGTCTTACGCTGATGGAATAGTCCTTACCTAGCCGGCCACTCCCGCTTGACGTTGAGGAGGATCTCACGACAGCGGTCGTAGTAGCTGAGCTCTGCTTCGAGAAAGGCGGTCAGATCCTGGACCATGTCGACTTCCGATTCCTTGATGTCCTGCATCCTCCTGAAAACCTCTTCGCTGGTTTCTTCGTATTTGGCCTTTTGGGCGCGTAGTTCCTCCTCCATGCGGAAGTCTTCCTTCTTCGTCTTCTGCATCTTGGCGAGGGAGGTATCGTAAGCCAGGCGGCGCGTCTCGAGCTTCTTGCGGGTGGCCTGGGGCCAATTAGCTTCAATGGTTACAATCATGTTGGTGCAGACGCTGTCCTACCTGATACTCCTTCATCTGGATCAGAGAGCGCTCGAGGCCCTCAAGCCATGATGACGTAGCACTTGCGACGTACGTCTCCTGTACTCGCGCCAGACGTTCGTTGGCGCGTCCCAAGGCTGCTGGCAGTTAGTACGGTGTAGATGAACCAGTTGATCTCAAGACTTACAGGACAAGCAATTGCCAAACTCCGAGTCGGGCTCAAAGTCTTCGCCGTGGGTGACCATGGACGAACCCAGATGGCCACCTGGAAGCTGCTTCTCCTTGTCGGCGCCCTCTGCGCGCTTCGACAGCGATTTGACATAGACGGCCATGGCGGCCTGCATCTTTTCCATACCTGGAGACATGGTCAGCATGCGAGACTGCAGCTGCAGGGTCCGGATTCGTGCATACCCTCATGACGCAGATTCATTTCTACCTCGAGCGCCTTGAACTCTTCGGAGAGCCCAGTGCGGGCCTCCGCACCCATCTTCTCGTTGGTCCATTGCTTCAAGCGATCGAATTTCTTGGTGACATTCATGGCTGCGGTTGTGAGAGAGAGAGGGAGGGAACGCGGTAAGGAAGCGTGGAACAAGCAGAGTGACGAGGGGGCTGCGGCGTGCGTAATAAGATATGGGCCGCGTGCAGGGAACAGCTATCGATACGGGCCAGGGAGGCAGGCGCGGGACGATCAACACCCAGCGACAGACAGACGGGGAGAAAGGGGAAGGGGAGGGGGAAGAAGAAAAGGAGGAGGCAGATTCACCGCAGGCAGGAACAATAGGTGGACTCAGGAGAGTAGGTTTCGCAGGAGTGGGCGACAGTCGAGAGCCAACGCGTGTCAATATCGCAGGCTAAGCAGGCGCGACCCTGACCCATTATTCCAGAAACCACAGACCGTCCCAAGTGCCTGCTCTTCCAACGGCGATCAGCGCCGCCCAAAGACGCGGCCCAGCCAGTCGTCGACATGGGCGGGACAGACTGTCGCTATTCCGGGGGTTGCCGCCCTAACACGCCTTTCCGCCGGCGCTCCGTCTGCCCACCACAGCCAACTCACCCACACTATCGCCCTCTGTAGACATGCCCTCCGTTTCACCCGCCCGGCCACACATTGCAGACAGGTTGCCAGCGTCGCTCGATGCTATTCTTGGCACCATCCATGCCACGGTTTGTGCAAGCAAGCGCAGCATCATGATGGATGTGCAGTTTCACCCTCGCCACCCGTACCAATGAAGCGTCCTTCCTAGCTGCCCTCTGTCCTCTGCGCATGTCACCGAGCAAATCACCGGCATCAGCAGTAGGCTCCTGCTCGGTTTGTCTTCCTATCGCGCACAGCCATGGGATTCCTTTGGACCTCCAGAAGCGCATCTTGGTCGTCTAGTGCGCCTTCCAGACTCCTCAATATGCAGCCAGCAACGACGCGAACTCCAATCTCCTTCCCTTATCAGGCCAAGCGCGTCTTGTTTGCAGGCGTAATAATATATCACCTGGCCTTTGCAATCGCCGCCAGAGCTGAAAAGCTTACCTCTATATCGTTGACCAACCTTGGCATATGCGATCAATGTAGTCGCTATCTTCCCTCGATCCACGGCGAATATACACGTCCCATCACAGAGCCGCCCTCTGTCCACGTTGCCTTGTCCCCCTCAACTTCTTCTTTTGCGCAACTTGGGGCCATAACCGGAGAAAAAGGCGAGTATTGAGATGATCCAATACTGGCTGTGAGGTCATCGTCTGCCTCCTTGTGCATAGTGACGCACGTGACTTGGTAAGCGCCATTTCTTCTGCTTGGGTGCAACACCAACCTCAATGTCGCGTCTCTGCTCAGCCAAGTCAACACCACATCATCTGCGCTTTGGCGTTCCTTTGTGATAATTCCATCAGTCTTTTATGGTGCGTCTTCAACTCGGCCTCTTTTTTTTCATCCTGCCAGGTCTCCCTCTCTCACACTCGATCTTACACGATCGGAAACTATTTCTTTCTGATTGCGACACACGATTGCGCGATACCCTCATTGCTAAAGCAAATGTTATCATCATGTATGCGACAGGGAGTGGGCAGATGTGCGCTGCAACTTCAGGATTCCCCGGGCTAGGTACAAGTTCCGACTAGAAGCCCGACACATATGTGCACGCCCGCAGCCAACACCTGATCCATTAACGCACCTGGGCAAATCCCTCCTCGACAGATCCACTCTAAGATATTTTCTTTGAAAGTTTCGCTTCGTGTCGCTCATGCGGATTGTGAAAACGTCAAGAGAAGGGCCCAACTAGTAAAGGTTCATGTGCCAGCACAGGCAACACCAAGATGTTTGCGCAGGAGTACACGCTCTTGTTGCAATTTGCGTGCGCGGAACCGTGAAGCGTTCTCCGCATGGCCGGCGGTCTCGAGGGCTCACCTGCCCGATCAGCAAGATGGCCCAAAACATGAACACCAACGTGCATGGATGCGCTACACGAGCAACGGAGGCCTATGATATGCTCGAATCGCATCAGTCCAATCGCATCTCCACGTCTAGTTGTGCGTTCCAGGACGACAGAGGTTTGCGAAAAATAATAGATGGCGCAAGACCGACCTCAGAGTGGATGCAAGGCACGCCCAAGCTACCGGTAATTCGCATTGTGGAACTCTCGAAGCTCGGCAAGCCGTGATCTTATGACCGACCTCAACAAAGCGGGTTCTGGGATAACGGATGAAGAGCGACGGTTAGACTCGATGGCTTTCCTTTCGCTCTTGTTCCGCCCTATGCGAATCGAGGCACGATTGCGGCGCTACGCCAACGTCATGTACATAGACGAATGATACTCTCAGAATACAAAGTTTGCCCTGACTGCACCGCTCTTTGCTCGCTGCTGTCTGCCGACACTCGCTCTACCAAAAAAAGGTGGTCTGGGTGGTCATTGTCATTGTCCTGTTTACCCCAAAGTTACAGGGATCCATATAGTCGATCTCTGTGCTAGCCAAAGTAGCATTACCTCATGCCTGCCTAACCGTGCTCTGTTCGTAGTTCTCTCCTCGTCCCGCAACTGCAGCCGCATTTACCACCACCAACACCAACCCCCAAACAACCACAACCATGGCCGAATCAGACTCGTCTCTATCTTCTGCGCCCCCGACTGACGATGAGATGGACCTTGAAGTCCCAGAGGCGGCTGTTGCAAAGCCCGCACCTCAGAAAAAGAAGAAGAACGGCACAATCTTGACCTTTTTCAACAAACGCTCGCCCTCGCCGCCTCCAAGGAAACGGGCGCCCTCGCCGCCGCATGAGCCTGTACCAGAGGACAATCCAGACATTGCTGTACGTATTGGACGCGTCCGTCGCGTCGTGACGCGCTGCATTGCACGGCAATCGCGCACGACTTGTCCGCTCAGCCGTCGCTAATGCCATGTGCCTTAGTTTATTGTAATGTTCCGGTCACGTTTCAACGAAGCATTTCCTCGCGGTTCCCCTTCTGTAGGACCTCAGGACATCGAACAGGGCGTCGCGGAGGAGACGCCGTCCGCCGACGTCGAGGGCCTGCTATGCGCCTTGCTCGGCCTCGTCCTCAATCGCAAGAAACCTGTCGAGTCAGTCTCACCCCTTCGCTCTTCGCAAATACCCATTCCTCGGTCGCGTGCGCGTCACACTGCAGATGAGATAATGCAAAAACTGACACGTGTGTGTTCTATAGGAAGGGTCATTATGGTCGCGCTCTCGAGGAAGCCATCCAAACCCAAAAATCACAATGGCCTACAAAGTGGACTGGAAATCCCCTCAGTGGCGGTCGCAACTTCAATATAATGACGGCAGTAGAGCGAGTAAGTAGTCATCTACCCTCATGCTGCCAAATGCTGACCGTCGCCTAGATTACCCTCCTCCACTCACTCTGCCTTTGGAGCCTCAACCAAAACGAGCAGGTCAAGGCCATGATCAATAACGCATACAAGTCTCGCACTACCAAGGACAAGCAAGACACAAACATACCATTGTCGGTGCAAGCGTGGGGCCGCGACGGTGACAAGCGCCGGTACTATCTAGTCGAAGGACAAAACGATACCCACTTCCGCATCTACCGTGAGAGCGACCCAAGCCGCAAGAATGTACAATGGATCAGTATCGCCGGCTCCATCGATGAGTTGAAGGCGCTTGCAACAAAGCTGGAGGAAGTAGATGGGCACAAAGAGGCCAAGGCACTCGGCGAGCGTATGCTTAATGCCGTGCCGCGATTCGAGGCTTCGGAAAACGTACGCCCCGTGCACCCTGCATGCCATCCTATGCTAACAGTCATGTAGAAACGCAAGCGACGAGAGTACACACGCCAGCGCAAAGACGCCTTCACGCGCCCAGAACCTGGTTTCTCCCTATATGAAGGCCGCACCCGTGGCAAGCGCCAACGATACACGTTTGACGAGGAGAACGAATTCGATTCAGACAACACCTCCGTACGTCGATCAGGGCGGCAGTCGGGCCGTGACACACCGGCTGCACCTTCTGGCCCTACTGTGACCGCCAGTGGTCGACAGGTCCGATCTCGAGCAACAGGTTTATATGGCGAAACATTGCTCAGTGGACAGGCCACAGACCACGCGTCGCCTGCGACTGGCGACTATGTCCGATCTGATGTGTCGGAAGAACCGTATTCTGGCCATGGCCGATCGACTCGCGCCGCCAACAGGGGTACCACAAACGGTCGTTCATTCAACCGAACAGTAGATTCCGAAGACGAGGAAGACGCGACATCCTGGGATGGTGGAGATGACGATGAAGAGGAGCCAGACCAGATGGAGCTTGACGACGATGAAGATGATGCAGCGGACGATTCTGACGAAGAGGAGGAAGAGGAAGAACCACATAGCCTCATGGTTACTCTACGCTACCGAAAAGGTGCATCTGATGGCGCTGTTGCTCATGAACAAGACACGCCCATGGCAAATGGCGTGGATCATGGCTCCTCTGCTACGACAGTCGCGCCGTCGACCGGTACCAGCGCACCAAAGCAGCCCGAACCTGCGCCTGCCCAGGAAGCATCCGCACCCGCCCCTGCAGATACTATGAACAGTATCTCTACACCAATTGTTCCAGTCGCACAGCAACAACAGACTTCTACCGGCAACCCAGAAGCGCTACTCAAGCCCGATGGATTCTTTTCTGCACCAACTCCGCCTGAAGAAGCACCAAAGCCTCAGGCACCAATTGAGGCTCCAGCTAGCACCTTTGAGGCTCCACCACCACAACAGTCTGCGCCTACCCCTACTATCAACGGGCAGTAATTGTGTCTGCGTACCCTGAAGCGCCGCTTTGCTGCATGCTGTCTCGAGGATCTGCGTTCAGCCATATTCATCTCATTGCTATTTACTTTCCTGTCATGACTAGACAAAGACAGATACCCATGGCGTTTTTCTTTACCTCCGCCCTCATGCCCTCGTGGGACAAAGGCATTGTCTGTCGGCTTAGCGTTGTGTTGCAAGGTGTACTATTGGCGAATAGACCGCCTTGCTAGTTAGTAAATCTAGATGAGTCGGTGTAATCAACAAAACTGAGGCTGTTGAAGTAAGCATTAGAGATGGCCAATGTGTCGTTTCATCTGGTGATGTATGCAAATCCAGTGTGTGTCTGTGAGATATGGCGCCAGGTAATCTTGAACTTCATTACTATATACACGTATGCCTCGAGCACGCTTCCCTCCACGACGCCACCGCTAGCAACATAATATACATCTAGTCATTTCATCATACGGATACTCATCCCTGTCATCTCGGCAAAGCGCCAGGTATAGCGCCTGCAATACCAGTCGTGGTCCGATTCTGTAATTTCGGTCTACTAGGCGGTCCCTTTGGCCTGTCTCGATCTCTCTGCTCACCCCGCCATCGCATACCATCTTCCCGATTATTCCGACTTCGGCTACGAGAGTCACTTGCACTAGGTTTCCTAACCCCAGCTCTGATCTCTGCTTCCCGCATTTTCTGGCCTTCAGCTTCTATACGCTCTTCCAGGGTAGCATTCTCCGCAATCGGGCTAGGAACGAACGACGTTGAACCTGGCGCGGTACCATTTCCTTCCATGACGGCAATCTCATTATCTTCGTCATTCTCGTTTTCTGCAGCTGCGGCGTCGGCGTCTTCGGTGGCGCCTCCGCCTCGCGTGTTGTGCTTTCGGGGCCAGAGCGAGGGGAGCACGATTTGTTGGAAGCGGGGTTCTACGGCCCGCTCGTCGAACCAGGCATGGACGCGGGATTCGATGAGCTGAGCGATTTTGGGCACGTCTTGTAGGCGGGACCGTGAACCTACAAGGGAGCGGACGGAGAGATCGAGGCGATAGTCGTCTAGAAAGGTGAACGCCAACGTTGTAGGTCGGTGTGGTGGTGCGCCAGACGATGATGCTGGACGACTTGGAGAGGAACTTCGGTGGGTCTCGGATGTTGGCGAGGTCATGGACGCGGCGGTCGGTGGAGGTGATGAGGAGGGTATAAATGATACGGCCAGTGTTCCTGAGAACCGCACAATGCTCACAGCAAGCGCGACGGGCAGGACTGCAGACATGGGCTTCGGCCAGTTTAAGTTCAGTGTCGTCTCAACGCCAATGGTGATGACATCGCTCAAATCGACGTCCATGCGTGCTTGTAGTCTCTCCTTCTCGTTCCCTGTGTTTCCTGGGCCATACCAAAATCCGTCTTCTGCAGGCATGACTCTGCAATTGCTGAAGATGGGGAACTCGTCGCCCAACGCTATCTCCGTGACCCTGATCTCGCCAATCCAGTCTGGCTTGCTACCCGTGTTCAAAACTTCGGTGAGCGACGTGAGGATTGCATCGTCCTGCCGTGCGTCGGCTCTTAGCTGTGCGATTGTCTGGGCAATGAGCACATTGAACCAGTCTAAGCTCTCCGGCTGATGTCCCTTTACGTTGTAGTACGTCTTCGCGAGAATAGTTGTGATGCTTGGTCCTCCTCTGCTCTCTTCGCCCTTTCGTATGATGCTTCTCGACGGTTTGTGGCGCAGGGAGAGGGACGTTGAGTTTGCGCGCGTCCTTAGCTGCTTGTACGATTGTTGGTGTGCGAGGGTTCGAGCACGGCGGAGGGAATTGAGGTGCAATGCGCGGTCGTCGGCGGATGGTGGCTCTCCAAAGATGAAGAACTTTATGAAGCAAAACATCAAAATCGCGATTGAAAGCTGACCGAGCAGGAATCCTTGCGTGAAGGAAAGTCTACAGCATGTTAGCGGGGTCCTACGTAGAATGGAGGTATTATTACGATGACGAGCTGCCCGGTGGGACCGGCAGCACCACAGGCGTGGGCACTGCTGTGACCATGGTTGATATTGCTATGGGTTGAGCAATTGCATGTTGGTTGGAGGCTCGTACAAGGCAGACAGACGTAATTATGCATCGGAAGGATGCCGCGCAGGGACCGATCGCTATCGATAAGAGAGCCTCCTGATCATTCCACTAAGTCTCTCTCTCCGCAACCCCGAGGTCTCCCCAGACTCAGCGCCGCCTGAACCCTCGATTCTGCCTAGAATGCCCCTCCTTTCCAAGGTTGTCACCTTCAAGACCCCTACCAACCGTGCCGCTGCTATCAAGGCGAACAGAGTAATCCGATCCATCAAGAGCAGATACCGGGCGCAGGCCTTTCTGTTCCTCGCATACCACTTCTTCCTCACGTCGCCTATGCACCTTGATATATTTATCATGTTCTTCATTCTGGTCAGCAACTTTATGAACCGACAGCAGGCCTTCCCCGCCCAACTGGTCATCGAGGGGCTGCGCTTTCTCATCGACGAGAGGAGGTTCATCATGCCTTGAGTGCCACGTCCAGCCACGATGGTTCCGATATCTTTGTCCCGACGCGACACGATATGTTATGCGCATCAATTGCGCAACGGACCCTGCCCCTCCACGCGTCTCCTTCACTTGAAGCACACGGAGATAGCGGCAGTTGCAAGTCCGATTGGCTGCCAAGCTCCCCACCTTCTGCACCAGCTCGAGATCGCATAACATTGTAGAGATTCCTCAACGTCCCTATGGATTTCGATACACAAAGCCAAAGCCTCTCACCAGGCGCAGCCACTCGCAATCCCAGTCTCATTCTGCCAGCAACATGCGACCCTCCATCTGAGCACAATCCACCCAAACGAGCAGTATGGATTGTAAGTCACCGGATGGGCTACATTGGTACCGGTAGCTAACTCCCAAACGTAGGTTTTCGGGGCGACCGGTCATATGGGGCGTTCCCTCGTTCGAGCGATACTAGCGCATGGCGACCAATGCACTGCGGTTGGATGGACTGAGGAGAACACACCGGAACAGATGGACAAGTGGCAGAGTAGCAACTGTCTGGGCTTGTTGTGCGACGTAAGAGTGCGTGAGACAGTCGACCAGGTCATTAAAAAGAGTATTGAATACTGGGGGCAGGTGGATGTCATAGCGAACAGCACCGGTTACGGCGTCATAGCAGCATGCGAGGATCAGGACGACTACGACCTGCGCAATCAATTCACAACAAACTTTCTCGGAACACTTCACATTCTACAACTATCCCTCCCATACTTCCGCTCCCAAAACTCTGGTCGATACCTTATATTCTCGTCCACGGCTGGAGCACTTGGGGTACCCGGACTCGGCCCGTATTGTGCAACCAAGTACGCTGTTGAAGGCCTGATAGAGTCCATGTTATACGAGGTCGATGTATTCAACATCAAAGCAACGCTGGTCGAGCCCGGTCATGTCCGACTGGACGAGCCAGATGACAATATATTACCACCCAGTTATACTTCGGCGCCTACTCCAGGGACGGGACCTCCAAAGCCGAAACGGTATGGCCACTTCTTCGTGAAACCGAACCCAAGCGAACCCTATGCGGGACTGACAAGTCCCGCGCAACATGCGCGACGGATGGTACAATGGCTGAACGACAGACAACCGGTGAGCGCTGTAAAGAGTGCAGAGTTGGTGTGGCAACTTGGTCATTGTAGTTATCCTCCACTCCGATTGATCTTGGGCAGTTATGCTGTAGAGAGCATTCGTGACCGCCTGAAGAGCATCACCGAGGAGGTGTGTAACAACTTTCTCTCGCTGCACAGGAGATGCTGACTTCTCGCAGATCGAAGATTGGAAGCATCTTTCGTTTCCTGTTTCTATGCCTCCAGAGGAAGAAGGTGGGAAAGATGATATCAAGGAAGAGCAAGAGCCAGACGATGAACAGATGCAGGACTAACGGGAAACTTCCGGTATTGGCACTACCAACCCCACATGACCCAATGCAGGCATCCGCTCCTGCCACTACCCTACTGTCCAAATATTGCAGCTCAAAGATATGTGACAAATGGCAAGCTGGGATGCAAAGCGTTCTTGAGATCTTACTGTGACAGCGCATTGTTTGCGTTTTCAGCACTGTAAGTTTTCGAGGACCAAACCTTGCGCGAATTCTATTCTGGGAATCTAGACACGAAAGAACTAGGCTAGTGTTGAACTGCTCCGCCATCCGAGCTGATATGCCAATGGTATTGTGCATTAGCGAAGACCTCTGTGGCTGTTAGGTTTCACCGTCTATCTTATCTATCGACTACTTTTCAAACTTTTCAGCTATCCTTTATCGCGGTTCTGTGGAACAAGAACTCAGAGAATGCGGAATGACTAGAACATCATCTCTGGATGCAATCGCCTTTTAGGAATTGACACGTTCTTTCCAGCTCAACGCGGAAGGCGTGGCTCAAAGACCGTCCGATCTTATTCTCCCCGCGATTGGACAATCTCGCTTCGCGCGTCTGTGATGGTTGAAAAGGGTAAGGTGTGGGTTGGCAAGCCTCATGCGGCTGACGTCTGCGTCCCTTACGCGCTCACGACCAATCGTCGACAACGCCGACATGCACGCCCATAAGCCTCTGTGGGTTTCCTAGTAAGCTTCAGCCCCCACAAACAACTAAGATGTAGCATGAACATTGGGCTGGCTGAAGGCAAGGCCTGTGCTGATGCACCGGCATCCTGTGCCACATCGTTTTATATGTACTACGATTGCCAGGCGCACGCGATGCGAATATGTTTGCTTCTCCCTTTGTTTGACGAGGTCTTCCCATCATCTGCTCGTCGTTTCTCTAGCTTCAGTCGCTACTGGGCTTCACTTGTTCCATCCACCTGTGGTGTTGCTGCCAGACGCTAGACTGCCACCATGGAGAATGAGATACGTCAAGTCCCACAGTCGCCAATATTGGTTCACGATCATTCTGGACACAATAGAGACAGCTGGAAGACTGCTCCAAGTTCACCAAAGGATGGCTTCAAAATCGCAATTGACGCTGTTACCCAGGAACGCGAAAACTCCACCAGCTGCACAGGCAGCTCTAGCGAATTGCCAAACACGTCTCAACAAGATTATCGCGAAAAGTTCTATCATGCCGAACATAATTCAGATATGGACGGTATTGATTGGAGACCTGGCTTCAAGCATCAATTTCCATGGATCGGCTTTGCGGGATTGATGGTTATCCTCGTGGCCACTGCTGGAGCCATAACCATCCTGGCTAAGTCTGACAAAAAGAGGGTCGAGGACTGGCCATTTACGAAGTCAGTCAAACAAGCTGGTTAGACATGAGGTGGGGGACTGACAGCATAGATTTACCGCCCAACCCAACGTACTACTCAACATTGCGAACCAAGTCCAAAACCTGGGGCTGGTTACATTGATCGGTCAGGGGTTGGCTATCGCATGGTGGAGGACAGCCTTGCACGGAAGCTCACTCCAGAGATTACATCGAAACCACGCGTATTCTTACAGCTTCTATGCAATCATCACTTCCGGCAGACACTTCAACATTATCGCTCTCGCCGCTCTTATGACGAAATTCGCCGTCATCGACAGTACGCTATTTCAAAAAGCGACAAAGACCATCATCACCCAAGAGGTGGCCTACATGAACCACACTATGACTGGGTTCATTGAAACAGACTGGCCAGCAAATGCTGGTGGTATACCCGGAGCAGACGGCAACATCAAGACCATCGACAAGGCATGGGCTGGCGTGCTAGATGCGTACAACGGCAAGATTGCGAATGGCAAGGTGCACGACACTCTTGATCACAAGAAGTCTTTTTGGGATTGCCCTTTTCGACAGGAGTGCAATGGCACTATTGAAGGCCTAGGCTTCTCATTCAACTGCACCAGTACATCCAGTCAGGTGGACTATGGCTATGGAATACGAGATTCAGAGATACTACAGAGCATGCCTCTATCATACAACTCGTATCCGCTGTGGGATGTCAAGTTTGATGCTTCGTGGCCAACGGAAACCAAACCATATGCCAGTATCGATCTCGAGATGATGTACGTCGACAGCAAAGCTGGAGAAGACGAGTATTCTTGTCCAGGTACTATGACTATCCGTAGATGCGAGATCAAGCCCGCACTCGTCAAGTATCCCGTGACTGTCATGGTACCAAGCGAAGAAGAATTAAAGGGCAAGAACATTGTCACACACATCAAGTTCTTCAACGATACTGACACTTGGGAGGTTGGTAAAAGTCTCGACAACATTACACAGATCGACGGACTTCAGGTAAAGGACACTGTCAATCTCGAGGAGCAGTTCGGCAAACGCTCTACTATCGGCGCTTTGACATATATCATGAACAATCTCTACGGATCATCGGCGAATCTTACCTACAACAACGACACCTGGGATATTGTCGCTCGTGGCGCCTCGGCTCAGAGTACCTTTTACTCCCAACTGGATGAAACGCATAGTCGCTGCTGGTACAACATTAGCGACCCACTCAGAGACGATCCTGCCATCGAGGTATTGCGAAAACTCAACACCTTGAGCTTCGTGACCGCGTTGTACATCACAGGCGCGCCTTTGCGCGACAAAGACCTAGATGCCGACCACGGCATGGCCCACCAAACCATCACAGCATCAGTCACCGGCATCGTCGAGCAATACAAAACCTCCTACGCCTACGTTGCTGGCGCCCTTGTAGCAACCTTGGTCACCGTCATGCTCGTCCTGCCCGTATATTGGGGCTTCTGGCAGCTCGGCCGCAAGGTAACGCTTGGCCCGCTTGAAATATCACAAGCCTTCGGTGCGCCCATCATCGCGCCTGACAAGACAAAAGCATATCACGGCGACTTTGATCAGGTGCTTGAGGATGTTGGCAAGAGGAGAGTGCAGTATGGACAACTCAAACATGCGCCACCGGGACAGATGGGCCTTGCAGAACCAGAGAGGATCGTGGTGCCAAAGGCCAACCACCGATGGCGAGAGAGTGGGCAGAGGGAGAATAGGAGAATTGGGCTTGTTGCGGCTATCGGCAGTGTGGTTGCTGGCACTATCTCGGGAAATACGAGGCCATGAGAGGTAGTCTTGTCAGGTATTGGGTGCGCTGTAGGCAACAGGCGTACAATACAGCAATCAGAGCCGTTCAGTCAACATGTTCTCCAACGCACAAGTCGACTGCCATTTTCGTACAAAGCCGGGCCTGTAGCAGACCCAAAGGCACGCTCTCATGCGTGTGGCGTACGAAACAGCGTTCATGTGCAGGCACTAGTTTTTGTAATTGGAGCCAGAGCAGACGCGGCGAAATGAAATATCTGCAGCATAGACTAGATAGAGTTCTCGCATAGGCATCAAAGCCAGAGAATGCCGGAAGAATGAAAAATTAATGACAGTTGTGCCTGCTTTATTCGATAATGTCTGCCACGCGTTGCAACCCGACGCGGGAGCGGAGATAGCCGGCGCTAGTCTCGCTTACCAGCCAGCCACGTGCGCGTTAAACCACTCGCTCAAAAACACATATCTGTCCTCCACTACCACCACGATACGACTGTCTCGCGGGCAAAAAACGAAGATGTTGGATGCATCGGCCGGGAATCGAACCCGGGGCTAGCCGAATCGGTCCTGTGATGGATGGCAACGGCTAATTTTACCACTAAACCACCGATGCGAGATCTGGAACCAGCTGAGATTGCTGATTTGATGGAAAACAAAGAAAGCGGACTGTATATATCGCACTTGACATTGTACGGTACGCAAGAAGAGCGGCTTCGGTGTTTCCAACTTTGCAGTGGGTCTGCGGTCTGGGTGGGGAATAGCCTCGTGCACGAGTCGCGAGCCGTTCCACGTACGAAGATTGTCTGGAAAGATTGTTCATCTTCACTACCGGCGCCTAGACGGTATGCTGATGTAAGATCTCGCCTAAACATACGTGCTGGTTTTCAAGGAAAGCCTAGCGAACACTGCGCTACTGTGATTCCATCCGCAAGGCAATCAGTGCTGGAAGAGCATACGCTGGTGCATTGTGGGAGATGCTGATGTTGAAGCAGCTTCACTGAAGAAGTGACACCCAGGGTATAGCTACGCAATCTTCCTAGCATTGCGGAATACTTCCAGGGCCATCTTTAGGGCGACCTCTGGATTGTCCAATGAACAACTCGAGACCCCCATGCAATATACGATAAGCGCACATAGACCTAACTGATTCCGTACAAGCCTATGTAGTCTTCACACTACTATGCCAAGCCGGTCCATTGTTCTGTCACTGTTGTGTAGAAGTCTCCCGAAATCGCACTCCCTTCGTGATTGAACCTCAGGTGATATCATGGGTCTCCTAGTATGCTCTGGATCGCTCACTCACATAATGTGATCATGAATCAGCTGCTCAGATATGCAAGGCCCATCACCCGGCATGTTGTTGCAGCGCAATGTTCCGTTTGGTAGAATATCACGCCCTACCCAAGCCAGACAAGCAACCCGACCCACAGCGGACACAATTCCGCTGGGCGGTTTGTTCTTTTCACACGCAACATTCCGCGGGAAACACAACAACAGCACAAGATTTCCTGTTGACATCCCTGAATCATAGGAGCATGAGCAGATAAGACGTCTGTTTTTGTGTATTGCTTGACAGGGCGTGCAGCATTCGATCACCACCAGATTGCACTAACCAGAAGCGGTAGGTACATGCGACATTCCGCCAGAGAGCATGACGGGGGTTATAGCTTTACGTGCTTGGACTTATCGCCACGCTCCATCATCCAATGTCCCCGCTTCTACGGTTTGGGATACAGGCTCGGCATCATGTACACGCCTGTAGATAAATTGGAGGATATCCGTCAGACCTGATGACCACCATATCTCACTCCTACCTACACTTCAACATTTCTGGATGAGCATAGGATCGCATCATCATTCCTTATCCATATTATATAGCTTACCATGGCACCTCACCCCTTCAAGATCCTTAACGTAGAGGAGACACGCATCGCGCGTGACACTGTCCTCTCTCTCCACAAAGACTGTGTTGTCGACTTTCGAGAGATCTACCTGCAAGAACCCGAGAAGGAGCTCATGAAGCAATACCTCGACCTAGAACATGCAGCCAAGCCAGGAGAGTCACCAGCTTCCAAGCGACCGGCGCGGTTGGCAAAGTGTCAATACGACGTCATTGGCTCCGACAAGATACCAGAGTACCACGAATCTGTCATTGATGTTGAACAGAAGAAGAGGGTGCGACACGAGGTTGTCGGTAAGGAGAATCAGGCCAGCTTGACCCTGTGGGAGTTCCAACACCTGGTCAAGGCCTGTGAGGAGAGCGACATGTTCAAGGATGCTATGAAGGAGATCAAGCTACCTGATGGGTTTGAGTTGGTTGTTGAGCCTTGGTAGGTACCTACTTCTCAGATGTCGAGGAACACTACTAATGTCACCAGGCCGTACGGCGGTCTTGACATTGGCGCAGAGAACCGAAGATACTTCCAAGGATTATGCTTTGCCCAAGACACACGAAATGGAAACGCTGACTCCAACTTCTACGCCTACCCCTTACCACTAATTCCTGTCATGGATGCGCAAACAAGGAAGATCATTCGCGTTGACCGCTTAGCCACAGGCGGAAAGGGTGATAGCCTTACCGGTCAGACACACGCTGAGCGCGTTCTGGACCACTGCGAGAGTGCGGAGTACGTTCCCGAGATGGTCGAAGGCGGCCTTCGACAGGATGTGAAGCCCATCAACATTACACAACCGGAGGGGCCTTCTTTCAAAGTCACAGACGAATCGCTAGTCGAGTGGCAGAAGTGGAGCTTCAGGGTATCGTTCAACCCGCGTGAAGGGGCCGTTCTACATGACGTCAATTATGATGGTAGAAGCATCATGTATCGGATGAGCATTTCTGAAATGTCGGTCCCGTACGCGGATGCACGACCACCCTTCCACCGCAAGCAAGCATTCGACTTCGGTGACGGAGGTGCTGGCAACTGTGCCAACAATCTTTCCCTAGGCTGCGACTGTCTCGGCGTGATCAAGTACTTTGATGCGGTCATTGTTGGTTCCGATGGCGAACCAAAGGTCCACCCCAACGTGGTTTGTCTTCACGAGCAAGACAACGGTATTGGCTGGAAGCACAGTAAGTTTCCTCAGATCATTTCCTCGGTATGAGCTAACGTGGTAAATCAGCGAACTGGAGAACTGGACGCGCAGTGGTGACACGACTACGAGAACTCGTCGTTCAGTTCATCATCACCCTAGCTAACTATGAGTATGTGTTTGCGTACAAGCTCGACACCGCCGGCGGCATCACTCTCGAAGTCCGAGCCACTGGTATCGTCTCCGTTGTCAACATCGACCCAGGCAAGACATCAGAATACGGAAACGTCGTATCAGGCGGTGTACTTGCCCAAAACCACCAGCACATCTTCGCTGCTCGTTTCGACCCAGCCATCGATGGACACAAAAACACCGTTCTCTACGAAGAATCGCACACCGCTCCCTGGAACAAAGAAACCAATCCCAACGGCAACTTTTACGAAATCCGCAAGACGACCATCGACAAGTCATCTGGTGTCGACGCAAACCCCTTTGACCACCGCGTTTTCAAGATCATCAATCCTTCCAAGACGAACCCAAAATCTGGTAACCCCGTAGGATACAAGTTTGCGCCGCTCCCTACGCAGAAGCTACTTGCTAGCCAAGGTAGCATCCAAGCGCAACGAGCGCTCTTCACAAACCACCACGTGTGGGTGACAAAGTACCAGGACGACGAGTTATACGCTGCGGGTAGGTTCACACTACAGAGCCAGCTCGAGAAGGGCGGCGTGCACGATATGGCTGCACGAAAGGATGATGTCGAGAACGAAGATCTTGTTCTTTGGAACGTGTTTGGACTGACACACAACCCACGGTAAGATTCGTTACCTTTGACCAAGGTTAACGCAAATACTAATAACAAACAGAGTCGAAGACTGGCCCGTTATGCCTGTTGAGATCTACCAAGTACACTTCAAGCCCAGCGACTTCTTCGAGCGGAACCCGGCCATCGACGTACCAAGCACGAAGAACAATGCGTCAGTTTTGGTTGAGAAGGAATGCTGTTCCGGAGAGCAGAAGCTTTGAGTGCTCTTGACATGAGTCATTAATTTAAAAAATGTTCAATGAGTTCGCATGTATCCCGCTCGGTGTGTCCATTTGCAAAAGTGATGTCAAAATTCTGCACACACACACAGTGATACTGTGATGGGTAGTAGTTGATGCTATACGATACTATGTATGCGGTCTACGTTGCAAAGACTGAAACCAATCTGAAAGTCATCCAATCGTCAAACAGTGGTATACCAAACGCCAATATACGCCAAAGTCAAGCTCGTAGACGAGTATTTACATGCCCCAAGCGCCAGCGACGGCATTCAAAGCACCATCAACGGCCTCCTCCAAGGTCTCAACCCGCAGTCTGAGCGTGCGGTTCTCCTCTCGCTCCTTCGCCAGACGGCCCCACACAGCAGATTGTGCACCGCCCTGGCAGTTGGCGCATCCCCATCCACCTTTGGCGATGTCGACTTTGCCTTCTCGGGCCTTGTCGTATGTGCTTCCCCGTTGTAGCGATTGAGGCTTTCGGCCCTTGGGTGTGATGTCGTGAACATCGTTGTCGAGAATAGAGGAGCGGTCGGTACCGGTAGGACTGAGGCAGTTTCTTGAGAAGACGCTCGCAGCGTCGGTCTCGTTCTCCGACTCGAAACCAGAATCGACGCTGATTTCCGAGCCCGACACACGGTTGTGTCGACGGGCGGACTCCTGGCAAGAAGCGTGCTCACACTGTGGTGTTGCTCTGATGAGGGCTAGACTCCTCTTGCGAGCTGCCTCTTCTTCCTGACGAGCCTTCTTCTCAAACGCGAGGTCTTCCATAAGGACGCGCATCTGCTCGTCTTGCTCGGCTGCTCGCGCTGCCATTGTCTCCAGTTGCATCTTCAGGTGCCTTGCCCGTGTCTCGGCCTCGTCAAGCTCATCATCCTGTGCGCTCTGTTCGGCATGTGCATCTCCGAGGGCAGTAGAGAGTAGGCGGTAGGCGGTCTGGTAGCGAGAGAGGAGGGCTTCGGCGTTGGTGAGAAGGTCGTGGAAGGACGAAGGTGCTAGGGGATCGGCGGGTCCGTGTGGAAAAAGCGAGTGTGATATGTTCAAGTTGAGTAGCTCGTCGTCGGGGTTGTGGTATGTGGGCGACTGCTGTGGAGGGGGGACGGCGGCGTTCTTTTGTGTGGACAACAGCCATGCGAACTTGCTGCTAGCGGTGGGCTGGCTCGGTGCCTTGCTCGTGGTGTGAGTATCATCAGATCGCATGGGGCTCTGCGATGTGCCCCTCGTAAGGGAAGAGCCGCGGTTGAAGAGGTTGGTCATCATGTTACCCCTCTCCTGCTCTTCCTCCTCCTCCTCTTCCTCTTCGGACTCGGAGTCGTAGCTCTCTCCTGACTCGGAGCCGGAATCCGAATAGTCGTCCTGTGACTGGACACCTAGCTTGACGGGCGCAGAGGAGCCGCTGAACCAGTTCTGCAGTGCTCTGATTTTGGGCTGGCTAGCGCTGGACTCGATGGCGCCTCGCGAGGGGATGAAGCTTGCCAGAGACTTGGTAGGTGAAGATGCTCTTGAAGTATGCTGTTGAATGGTCGATGTTGCGCGATTGAAGTTGTCGAAGATGGTGCCGGTCAAGGTGCGCTGATGACTAGTGCGGCCAGTCCTAGGGAAGTCCTCTAGTGGGGAAGGCGCATGTGGGTCATATGCAGTTGCAGTAGTGGGTGTTAAAGCGGAAGGTGGTGGTTGAAGTCCGGTGATGTCCACGTCGTCGAAAGTGTTCCGTTGTTGGCTGACGACGGGCGCAGACTGCTTGCGAGTGTGGTATGACGGCGCTTTTACGCCGCTATGTGGCGAGCTATGGGTTGCATAAGGGGCCTGAGGCGGCTGTTGCAGCTCCAAGTCCTGAGGGGCGTGGCGGCTCATTCCAAACTACTGCCGCTAGACGTCCGGTCCCGGGATTGCAAGACGGTACGCTATCTGGCCGTCGAGAACTGTACCACTCGCCCACCGATCTGTCGAGCAGACGGATCGAGATGGGTGAAACGCGAAAGCACTTCTGTCCTTGCTGCTCGGCGGGGCGGGTGCTGAGGGTAACCCGACCAACACGATCAATTTATCGATAAGCCTCGAGGAACGAGAGTCGCGGGGAAGAAGGTAAAGCGGAGGTCAACGAGCGTCTGGTGGTAGAATGTGTAAAATATGCAATGCGAAAGTGGACTGCAGATGTGGTGTACCAACGGGCCAAAAAAAAGAGGGCTCAAAGTTTCGTCGAGCAAAAGGGCGAGGTTTTGTCCTCGATGGCTGTTTCGTGTGGTTGGCAGGAAACAGCGTGGCAGGGAAGCCAGATTTTGTGAGGCTGGGAGGGCTAGCGGCCCCGTCATGTACGCAACGCACACCGCAACACGTAGCCGTTGTCGCTTAAAGAAGCCAATGGCCCCTTGCGAATCGCCTTGGTCTAATGCAAGACCAGCTGTAAGATGCACTCGACCCTGCTTTCCACCCGTTCTGTTTGTGTTTGTGTTTCAAAACATTTCGTCGTGCAACTTTAGCGCACGGCTAGTACGCGTGGTAATCAGCAGCGAAGACCTCTCCAGAGAAACTCTTTCAATAACAGAGGCTTCACAAGTTACGACGCTAGTTGCATGTCTCCTGTGGATTGTTGCATCATACATCCGCCTCCTCAATCAGTGGGCTGCCTACACCACTCGCCCACTGCACTACCCCACTAAAGTTCACACCGAATAATGGCGTACCCTGAAAAAGTTCACCGCATCTTCTTGTGCCTAGACCTACATTGCAGTTACTCTACTTCTGCATGAGCAGGTGAGCATCTTCTGACGTTCCCCAACGCTCAGTCCCGTCTTCGGGCAATACAACCCATGGCGCTTTCTCTTTCAAAAATATATGCTTCACAACCTTGGGTGCCACCTCAGTCTTGAGACTTTCCAGATCGACTGTGGCCATGCACAGCCCCATTCCGTCGGGATCAGATGTGTAAACCATGGATATTGGCGCACCGCAACCTGAGCAAAAGGTTCGTTCCGCAACGTCCGATAGTCTTAGAACCTGACGCGTATCCGAATGGCTGAAGGAAAGACTGTCTCGGGGGACATGGATAAATGGGAGGAAGCCAGAGCCCGATACTTGCTGGCATGTGCGGCAATGACACAGCGTGATATCGGACGGTGGAGCACTCGATGTGTACTGCACCCCACCGCAACGGCATCCGCCCTTGAAGACAACATCGTCTTGAATGGCTTGCGGTACATACCTCGTGCCGTCTGCAGCTACACACCATGTTAGCTCGGTGTCAATACACCGCTATGGCTTACTTACGTCTTCTTGCAATACCGAGGAAAACAGAGTCAATTTCCTCAATCTTGCCATCTATCGCCAACTTTTCCCATTCCTCTTTGTAAATGCCTTGCGCCTTTCTTCGGATGTCGTTATTCGCAAACGTTCGCGCAACGTCCTTGACAATCACGTTTTCGACGAAGAAATCGTCCCATTGCTCCATTTCGTAGAAACGTCTGCCATATCCAGCTTGGTTCTCGACTGTGAAAATTTGGTCTACCTCCAACCCCGCTGACTCTAGCATCTGCTTCAAGGTATCCTCCGATTTACTCCATGATCGATTGTATGGAATCGGAAGCTCCAATCTGCGAGCTACCCTCTCAAGAACCATGTCGGAAATCAAGTTCCTTGGATGTGTCGCATCCATTGCAATAACCCCTCCAGGCTTCAGGAACTCTGTCCAGTGCTCGATAGCAGCCTTTGCATCGGGGAACAAGACTAGGGCAGAAGCCACTGTTATGACGTCAAACTGCTTTCCCCTGAGCTCTTCCGTTTCGTCCAGATGTAAAGCGTCGCCCTTGAGGAAAGTTGTGTTTGCATATTTGTCGCCTCCTTGAGTCTTCCTGTGAGCAGCGACTGCGAGCATACCAGGGGTGACATCAACTCCGACAACATGCCCTTGCGGCCCTACTGCCTCTGATTCGCGAAAAGTCAGTAACCCTGTGCCGCATGCCAAATCCAGTACTTGTTGGCCTGGTTGTATGTCGAGGTGGGAGATGAATCGCCTCGTAAAGTCGTTGTGCCAGGTAGCATCATAATCCCAGGACTTCGAGTCATAGAATCGGATAGCATCCGCCGCTTGTCTTTCGCTCGACATTCTGAGTGATTTCGAATTATCAATCGTTGGAGAGTCGGAAGGTCTCTTCAGATATGTTGGTTTTGGTTCTGTACATGGATAGGGCGTAGAGGCGACTGACCAATGAGCGGCAGCTTGGTCAGCTTGACTTGCTTTGGATGTGTCCAGTCAAACTTTAGCATGTGCTTCCTTCTCTTCTTACCGGTGATGACGCAAACTTGCCGACAGTAAAATCCTGAATACTATTGCGCACATTTGGGTTTATAGCTTCCCCCAAGGTTTCGTGAGCGTTGCTGAAACTCCCGTGATGCCGCAAGAGGGGTGCCGAAGCTGTGAACCACTTAGGCTGCAGTTGGTAAAGCGCGGGTGACTAGCCAGCCCCTCCTGCTCTTTCCGAACTCCACGGTGCAGCTCTTCTTTCCTCTTCCTCAATATTACACATGACTCGGATCTCCATCTAACTACTTTGGTGCGCGTCTCTACATGAAGCCGTTCTCAATAGCAGGATCAACCACTGTAGGCTTGTCGGCAGTCTAGAAACGAAATGACCGTAGTTCACGCGGGCGGTGTCGGCTTCCAGGTTCATCGTTATCGACTGTTATCGACTTCATGACGCTGCTGCTCACCCAGCCAGGGGCGACTATGAGATATGGATTGTGCAACTTCACCACCAGCGTTCTGATCTGCTAGGGGCATGTAATCCAGGCACTATGTTGCAAACCTCAAACCAGACATGGAGTGCAATACCGATCCTTGCAACTCACCATATGCCGTGTAGACGCTGTGAAACCAGGCCATGTCCCTACCACGACATAGCCCTCTCGGCAATAGAACGAATGCGTCCAAACTACCAGCTCATTACACACGAGGAAATCCCCGAACAACAGATAGACGAGACAAGTAACAACAAGCTTCTGCGCAGGACACATCAAGGCTTCACGAAGCTAGAAGGGTGTCGATCATATACTACCGGGTGAACTTGCGTGGTGACGAACAGGCTAAACGGCACTTCAACAAGTGCCCCACTGCACCCCGCAACGTGGGGAAGCATGTAGAGCCGCCATCGCGGTGTTAATATCCGTTGAACGGTCGAACAAGGGCTTCTAGAGTGCATATACCTTCCTATGCCCAATTGATCGTCATGTTCTGACGAGGTCCATTTGGAAATTCTGGAACAGCATTCGCTACAATACGCCATGCCCACACCAGCCTACAATACCCGGATCTGAACATAGACGAAGTGGTCACGTTCTGTTTTGGGGACATGACAGGCCAAGGGCGTTATAGTGTGAGGCGGTTTCCTCACGGCTCAAGGGAGCTTTTGCACGCCAATCGACGGTACTGATTATACAAATCACGAACAGATTTTCCATCAATAAATCATCAACGCAGGGTAAAGTTGTACTCTATGACGACAGCAGTACCGCGATTGTCTGGGTGGGTTACCTGGAAAGCATCGAAGGTCCAACACTGCTCATGTTGAACTAAATCGATGATATGAAGAGAAGGCCATATCAGCTTTTGTGAGCCTGGAGTGTAAAGCACGAACATATGGAGTAAAACGATGCTATTCATATGCAATGGTTCCGAGCATACACCGTTCTGTCGTGATGGCTTTTGCTCCACAAGTACGTGGCGAAAGTAGAGGAGACCAGCATGAGCCAAGGCGTGTTGCCCTGATTGACCCGTAGTCACGCTACGAAATACACTTTGTCATCTCCACGGGTTCATTTAGTGGCTATATTTCGCCGCGGGAACTCGGAATGCTTGTGGAGACCACAATCACTATATAAGGGTTAGGAGTACCTCAGCAACCATCGTCCTCCAGTGTCTCGAGTAGCTAAATCCGCCCAACATGAAATACTCACTCGTGCTTCCGTTTCTTGCTACGACCATCCTTGCGGCGCCGGCCATTGAACAACGCCAGGACGCCACATGCACTGTTCCGACTACCTTCCCTACTACCGCCAACGCGAAGTTGCCAAACCCTTTCAAGTTCTTCGACGGAAGGGCTGTTGCCACCAAAGCGGACTTCGCCTGCAAGAACAAGGAGGTTAGTGCTGCTATACAGGCACAAGAACTTGGCGATTTCCCCAAGAAGCCATCAAGCGTTACGGCTACCTTCTCTGGATCCTCGCTCTCCATTACCTCAACCGAGGGCGGAAAGTCGGTTACCTTCTCGGTCTCTATCAAGAAGCCTAGCGGAACCGGACCTTTCCCAGCCATCATCGCATACGGCGCTGCCAGTATCCCTGTTCCCAGCAATGTTGCGACAATCACCTTCAACAACGATGAAATCGGTCAGCAACAGGGTGGTAGCAGCCGCGGAAGGGGCAAATTCTTTGACTTGTACGGTTCCAGCCACAGTGCTGGTGCTCTCACCGCCTGGGCATGGGGTGTTGACCGTATCATTGACGCTCTCGAGGCGACTCCCAGTGCTGGTATCGACCCGAAGCGCGTCGGTGTGACTGGTTGCTCTCGCAACGGTAAGGGTGCTTTCGTTGCCGCTGCGCTTGTTGACCGCATTGCTCTGGGTCTTCCTCAGGAGTCTGGCTCTGGTGGTGCTGCCTGCTGGCGCATCTCCGACTCTGAGAAAGCCAAGGGAAAGAACATTCAGACCTCGAGCCAGATCGTCGGTGAGAACGTATGGTTCTCCACGAGGTTCAACTCGTTCAGCACCAAGTCCAACACCCTCGCCACCGACCATCATCAACTCGCTGGTATGGTTGCCCCACGTGGTCTGCTCGTCATCGAGAACGAGATTGACTGGCTTGGCCCTGTATCCACCACCGCTTGTATGAAGGCCGGTCGCCTCATTTACAAGGCTCTTGGTGTACCTGACAACATGGGCTTCACAGGCTCCGGCAACCACAACCATTGCCAGTTTCCATCCAACCAGCAGGCTGAACTTACTGCGTTCATCAACAAATTCTTGCTCGGCCAGAGCTCGAACACTGCCAACATCGAGAAGGGCCCATCAGGCGCCGACGCGGCGACGTACATTGACTGGACTGCTCCCACGCTCACTTAGGACTAGAACCTCGTGGTATGGATTTGGGAAAAGATGAGTACTGAGTAAGGCTTCGACATGTACATAGTTAGCAACGAGTTGGTAGCCAAATGATTATTTGCCAGAATTATGACTCTGTGGACATCAACCCTGGCTGTTCATCTGGTACCGAGGGGCCCAACTTTACAAGTGTTAAGATAGATGACCGTGCGAGTAAAGTGTGACATTTGGCCAGACGAGATTCAGTGGACACTCAAGTGAAAAACTATCCGGTGGCCTCGCTGTTAGATCGCTATGTACACAGTAGAGCGCTATGGACGGGCTGGAGCGCGCGCTGAGAGCCTCCCACCGCCATTCAGCGCGGGTCCAGAAATCTCACCACCAAAGGCCTTTTCGCCTGATAGAGCCGCTGTAGTGGACACAGAGTTAGGGGAAGGCGCGTAGGATTCCGAAAAGGTATTATGTACAAGCCGTAGCAGTGGGACTAGGCTGGGGAGGAAAGTGAGACAGGTTTGATGTTCGCTGGACCGTAGTAGCAGGTTTGGAGGGGTCGTTGGACGTGGCACGCACTCCACTCGTTCCTCCGCCTCCGATGCGGTGGCTTATTGCGGCACTAGTCCACGTCAAGCGCGTTGTTTATCTCCCTACCCCACAGCACAACGGCTCTTACAGTGAAGGCTCACGAATGCGACTGGGGAAGAGTGAAGAATTGCAGCAAGGAGACGACGCCCGCGCTGATTGGCCCAGCCCCAATTGAGCCGTCACATGATCGTGCCAAGCGGTTTAGCGCGCTAACTCGTTTGCGCGAACAACGCTCAGGCTAGAGTGGACGTCCGCAGACGTCCAACACCACCCATCCCGATATCACGAAGACTTGCGCCCGCATCTCGCCATCCCCGCAACACGCTGTCCACGACGCGTATAGCGGTTGCCGACGCTCTTCGAGCGCGTCTGCGCCTTTGCCACCCCCCTCACCGAAATTGCGCGCTCCCCCTTCAGCCTCACCACACAACGCGACTCTGTCAACGGCGGACCCCCGAAGGTCTTTCATCGGCTTCATCGACCAAAGGGCCTCCACCACCACGCCGCCCCACGATAATGTCATAGAAGCGCTGCACGCGCCCCCAAATCGCCCACGACTGTCTTTCCCTCTTAATTGCGCGATCTTCCACCACCCAGACCCCGTACGGCGACCGCGTTCGAGCGTGGATATCCCGTCTCTTGGCTGTTTACTGCGCACCATAACCACCACCACCACTGAACCACCATCACCATGGCGTCGGTTCAACCCAACTCGGAAATGCCTGGGCAGGCACCCCTTGCCGCAAACATCACGCGAGAGCAGATTCAACATGTCTTCCAGGTACGTACCTTTCTGCGCTTTTTGCGCCACTAGACATAGCCCAAGCATAGCAACATCACTAACAACATCCTCCAGCGCTATACCGCGATGAAGCAACAAGGCGTACCCGAGACCAACCCCGAGTTCATCAAGGCGCGCAACCTTCTCACCATGGTGCAGAAGCAGAACCAGTTCCAGCAACAGCAGAAGATGCTGCGACAACAGCAGATGCAGCGCCAACAGGGCCAGATGGATCCTCAGGCTGCTCAGCAAAACGGCGCCGGCATGGCCATGTCAAACGGCACCAAGCCTGCTGCTCCTGCTGATGGCAAGGTCGCTACGCCTGCGCCTGCTTCTAGTGGTCCTTCATCTACAGTGCAAATTGCGACTGCTAGTGGGCAAGCTCCTTCTTCAGATGGTCAGACTCCCACATCGGCCACCAGTGGCTCAATGGCGCTGTCCAAGGACCAGCTGCTTATGCTACGTGCTCAAATCGGAGCATTCAAACACCTCTCCAAGGGTCTGCCGTTGCCCACCAACATGCAGCAGCAGATCTTCGGTCACCACCAAGCCAAAAAGCCCCAGAATGCTGCCGAGGCTGTAGCTGCTGCTTCCCAGATGCTCGATAATGCCACCCGCGCAGGCAGCACCCCGGGCGCAACTGGTGGCGCGGTACAGGAAACTCGAACCTTGCCTCGTCTTCCAGACACGTTCATCGATCCTTGGAGCAGCGAAGCTTTCCGCGATGTAAATTACATATCTCACACCCAGCGCAAAAACCGACCGTACCTCGCGACGATCATGCCTCAGGGTGTGGACATCGATGCAGTCCAGGAGAGCATGGCGGAGATGCGCAAGGAGCGCGAAATCCTACTCTACAACCGACTCACAGCAAGAAAGGCCGAGTTGGAGAAGGTCCACGCGAACATTGGTTCCTGGGATACCAGCAAGACCGATACGCCTGAAGACGACGGAAAGGTCAAACTGGCTCTGGTCATCGAGCAGAAGAAGCTCAACCTACTTGAGAAGCAGCGCAAGCTGCGGAGAGAGATTGCCCAGCAAATGATTCATGCTGACAACCTTGCCATGACAGCAAACCGAACAGTATACCGACGCCTTAAGAAGCAATCGATGCGCGAAGCCCGTCTTACCGAGAAGCTAGAGAAGCAACAACGCGATGCACGCGAGACCAAGGAGAAGAAGAAGCATCACGAGTTCATCGATGCTATCCGCAAGCACCGCACAGAGTTGCAGGAAGCTGGCGCCGCTCAGCGCATGCGTCTGCAGAAGCTCGGCCGTACCATGATCACAACACACCAGAACATCGAGAAGGAAGAGCAGAAGCGTATTGAGCGAACCGCCAAGCAGCGTCTGCAGGCTCTCAAGTCCAACGACGAAGAGACCTACCTCAAACTTTTGGGCCAAGCCAAGGATACTCGTATTTCGCACTTGCTCAAGCAGACGGATGGCTTCTTGAAGCAGCTCGCCGACTCCGTCAAGGCACAACAACGATCTGCAAACAACTCATACGAGCCGGAGGAGCCGGAAGAGGAGAGCGACACCGAGTCTGGTGACGAAGACCGCCCGGGCAAGAAGAAGACCGACTACTACGAGATTGCTCATCGCGTCAAGGAGGAGGTTACACAACAGGCCTCCAACTTGGTTGGAGGTACCTTGAAGGAGTACCAGCTGAAGGGTCTGCAGTGGATGATATCCCTGTACAACAATAACCTGAACGGTATCCTTGCAGACGAAATGGGTCTTGGAAAGACTATCCAGACCATCAGTTTGATTACATACCTCATCGAGAAGAAGCGACAACCAGGACCTTATTTGGTCATTGTCCCGCTTAGTACGCTTACCAACTGGACCAACGAGTTCGAGAAGTGGGCACCGAGCGTTACCAAAATTGTCTACAAGGGTCCTCCCAACTCACGTAAACAATACCAACAGCAGATCCGCTGGGGCCAATTCCAGGTTCTCCTCACAACGTACGAATTCATCATCAAAGACAGGCCAGTTCTCAGCAAGATCAAGTGGGTGCACATGATTGTTGACGAGGGTCACCGTATGAAGAACGCCGGTTCAAAGCTCAGCATGACCATCACACAGTACTACACGACGCGTTATCGTCTCATTCTTACCGGTACCCCACTGCAGAACAATCTTACGGAACTGTGGGCTATGCTGAACTTCGTCCTTCCTACCATCTTCAAGTCGGCCACTTCCTTCGACGAGTGGTTCAACACTCCCTTTGCAAACACTGGAGGTCAAGATAAGATGGAGCTTACTGAAGAAGAGCAGTTGCTCGTCATTCGTCGTCTCCACAAGGTTCTTAGGCCTTTCTTGCTCCGTCGTCTCAAGCGCGATGTCGAGAAGGATCTTCCCGACAAGACCGAGCGTGTGATCAAGTGCAACTTCTCAACCCTCCAAGCGAAGCTGTACAAGCAACTTGTCACACACAACCGACTTATGGTCAGCGACGGCAAGGGCGGAAAGACTGGTATGCGCGGATTGAGCAATATGCTGATGCAGTTGCGTAAGCTGTGCAATCATCCATTCGTATTCGAAGAGGTCGAGGACGTCATGAATCCGACCAAGGGTACCAACGATCTTCTGTGGCGTGCAGCTGGCAAGTTTGAATTGCTTGACCGAATTCTGCCCAAGTTTCAAGCCACCGGTCATCGTGTCCTTATGTTCTTCCAGATGACGCAGATTATGAACATCATGGAGGACTACTTGCGGTTACGAGGTATGATGTACCTGCGTCTGGACGGAGCAACCAAAGCGGATGATCGATCTGATCTTCTGAGGCTCTTCAACGCTCCCGACTCACCATACTTCTGCTTCCTGCTATCCACGCGTGCCGGTGGTCTTGGACTGAACCTTCAAACTGCCGATACTGTCATCATCTACGACTCTGATTGGAATCCTCACCAGGATTTGCAAGCACAGGATCGTGCCCACCGTATTGGTCAGAAGAATGAGGTCCGCATTCTGCGTCTTATTACCTCCAACTCTGTTGAGGAGAAGATTCTCGAGCGAGCCAACTACAAGCTGGACATGGACGGCAAGGTTATTCAAGCTGGTAAATTCGACAACAAGTCCAAGGACGATGAGCGAGATGCCATGTTGCGAATCATGTTGGAGTCTGCTGAAGCTGCCGAAAGCCTTGAACAGGAAGAGATGGACGATGACGACCTGAACCAGATCATGATGCGACACGAGCACGAGCTGATAACTTTCCAAGAGATGGACAAAAAGCGCTTGGCTGAAGATCCATATGGTCCAGGCAAACCGCTTGGTCGCTTGATCGGCGAGAGTGAGTTGCCAGACATCTACCTGAACGAGGAGGCTCCCATTGTTGACGAAAAGGACGACACACCTGCTGGTCGTGGTGCTCGAGAGCGTACTCGCGTCAAGTATGATGACGGTCTTACCGAGGAGCAGTGGTTGGAGGCTGTCGATAACGATGAAGATACCATTGAAGCTGCTATCGCCCGCAAAGAAGCCAAGGTAGCCAAGCGGGGTAGGAACAAGAGCGGAAGAGTAGGTGAAGAGGATTCGCCTGCGCCATCACGCGCCAGCTCGGAGGAACCCATGCCGAAGAAGCGAGGCCGCAAACCCAAGGCTGAGAAGCGCAAAGCCGACGAAGCCTCTCTTGATGCCGACCTTGCACCTCGCAAGCGTGGCCGCCCCGCTCCAGCCAAGGATATGCTACACCCTGACCAGAGAGCGTCGCTTCAGAAGGTCGTTAATGTCGTCTACGAAGCTCTCAACGACCTGGAAGAAGAGTCGCAAGATCCCAACATCCCCAATCGCGGTATCATCGACCCATTTATCGAGCTGCCAGACAAGTGGGATTACCCAGACTACTACCAGCTGATCAAGAATCCCATCTGTATGAAGCAGATTGAGAAGAAGATCAACAAGAAGGAGTACCAGTCTGTGAAACAATTCCGTCAGGACCTGGGCTTGCTGTGCAATAACTGCCGCACATACAACGAGGACACGTCACTGCTCTTCCAAGATGCCAATCTAATAGAGCAGACTGCGCTCGACAAGCTCCGGGAAGCGACGGCAGAGTTTCCGGAGTGGCAAGATTACGATGATGGTGGTAGTGTGCACGGTGGTGGTATGAGCACCATGACAAGTGCGGTTGGTACACCACGGGCCGGTGTCTGAAGAAGGTAGGTTGCAGCGTTGAAGGTTGTTTTTTGGGGGTTTCCACTAACAGCGATAGATGAGAACATATGTCTTCAGAACACGACGCTTAATCGACGACATGGTTTGATCGGCGTAGCATTGAACCACCTTACATCTTCTCCACATGTAGTTTTTGTCCTCCTGTACAACTTGCAAGACCTGGAGGGAGATTGGAGAGGCTTAATTCCAGGCATTTTATTGCGCGCGCGCTGCACGTTGTTCCTCGCTCTCATAGTATTTTGCGGCGAGTTCCCATGGTTCTAAGATGCTTGATTGAGTAACACGATTCTGGGGTTAAGGGGTTTTCTTCTTCAGTGGGAGTTTGATGCATGCATGGCTACTGTAGCTAGAGCGGGCTTAGTTTTAGCTCGCCTTTGATAAAAAGGCAGTTTGATGTTCATAGAGAACGAAGAAATGCAACAGTTTGCATTGTTTAGTTTTTTTTAGGTGTCTCATGTGTCTCATAGCCGTCTATGATAGCCATGTAGTCTCGTCATTCATGCTTGCTCTGCATTCCACTTGACACAATCTTGGAATTTGACGCCTGACCCGCCAAAGATGTCCAAGGCGCTACCGATGGTCAGGTCAACCTTGCCCTTGCTCAACTTCTTCACCAGTTCTAGATCTTCGAGTGAACGACCTCCACCAGCGTATGTGACGGGTATGCTGCACCACTCTGCCAGCTTGATAACAAGTTCATGGTCAATACCGCGTTGTAGACCTTCGACATCGGCGGCGTGGATGAGAAACTCGCAGCAGTGCGGTTCAAGGAGGGATATCGATTCTACACATGTATGTCAGCCACTTTTCAGGGGACAAGAAAATCCATATTGGGTGCATATACCCTGATTTAGCTCAAAGTCGGTGATGGTCTGCCACTTGTTCGTCGCAACGAACCATTTTTCGTCTTTCTTTCGGCACGAAAGGTCAATAACGAGTTTGGTTTTATCGTTGCCGATGGCTTGGAGGACGGCTTGCAGGCGGTCCATGGAGAAGGTAGATGAGGGAAAGAGGTACGATGTTATGATCACCTACTGCGCTTCGATTAGCCTACTTTCTTATTCCTAGTCGTGAATGCCGTATAATCGTGTGAAGCTCACCTTGTCCGCACCTCTCTCAATCCACTCGGCTGCGTTCTTCTCAGTGATTCCTCCACCGACTTGCATGCCGCCTTTCCACGCTTCCAATGCGTCTTGGGCTGCTTGGTCGTTTCCAGGACCGAGCATTATGACATGTGCGCCTGTCAAGCCATGTTGTTTGTACAGGTCGGCATAGAAGGCGGATGGATGTTCCGAGGTCCAGTTTGTCTTTAGTACGTCGGGGGTTGTGGTGTTGAGCGTGCCGCCGACGATTTGCTTGACGCTCCCGGCGTGCAGGTCTATACAAGGACGAAAGCGCGTCATTGTGTAATTTACAGGAGTGCGCTGCGTGCAGAAGGATGTTGCGGGGGAGGGGCTGCGTGAAAGACGGGAGGGTCCGAGCGAACAATTGGCGCTAATAATTTCCCATGTCGAACTTTTGGATGGCCCGTCTTGCGCGCTCAACACCACGACGCAACCATGGCGCCCGCACTCGGAAAACGGAAGCGCGTAACGCGCGCAGAACTCGAGCAGCCGTCGCGATCTCCTTCTCCTTCTTCAGGCTCCGGCGAAGACTCTGGCGCCGAAGACCTCCAGGCGATATTTCGGCGCGCATTCGAAGCAAAGTTCAAGCCTCTGCCCGTAGAGCCCAAGAAACCCAAGATAGAGGAAACACCCGTACAAGAAGAACCAGAAGACGAAGAATCAGACTGGTCAGGCATAAGCGACAACGAGAATGGCGTCGAAGTCATCGAGTACCAAGATCCACACCGGGAACTTGATGAGACTGAACGGGCCGAGATGAAAGCCTTCATGTCGTCGAAACCACCTACCTCGGCATCCGCGTCCTCGAAGAATGCAAAACCCAAGAAGAGGCAGGACGACACCGACTCCAACGAAACCATCAATCTGAAAAACGACATGGCGCTCCAGAAACTTCTTCGCGAATCACACCTTCTCTCCGCGTCCTCATCCGGTACCTCGACACCCACGCTCACCACCACGGGTGTCGCACGCCACAAGTCGCAAGACCTGCACCTCCAAGCCCTCGGCGCCAAAGGCTCAATCTTCACGCAGAAGAAAATGCCAATGGCACAGCGGAAACACATGATAGACAAGGCACGAACGACGGAAGAGAAGAGGCGGAGGGAGGCCAGGGAGGCTGGCATTGTTCTAGAGAGGGAAAATAGAGTCGCCAAGAAGGCGCCCGAAAAGAAGAGGGAGAGGGGAGTGGGAGGACCCAGTATAGGAAAGTTCAGGGGCGGTACACTGAGTTTGAGTAAGAAGGATGTGCAGAGTATCACGGGTGGTGGGGGTTCCAAGGGAAAGACCAAGGGCAAGAAGGGGCGGAGATGAGAATGAGGACGTTGAGATACCCAATATGAATTATGCGACTCGAGTCGAGATGCCCCAACACGCACGTATTCAGAGACTAGCTGTTATGCACGGCGTGTCACGAAGCTTGTTCATCAAGTGCCTTGAGGCGCTTTCGCAAGGACCTGCCTTGACTTCCTAGAAGACTTTCCAGCGGTCGCAGATGAGACGAGTCTCCCTGTGATCAGAAGGGGCTTCGACAGACAGCGGCGAATATCAAAGTGTCTCTTGCGCAAAGTGACAACAACGGAGGATGTGGACACATATATGAATACATATATGGTCGCGGCAAGTGATCATCTAGCCTTTTGCCTTCATTTCTCGTTCAAGGTCAATCACTCACTCCTTCTACTTCGAAATCAACCCACTAAGATCTGCCTTCTGCATAAGAAGTGGAGGATTCGCACGATGCTCGAGAAGCAAGAATTTGACAGGTCCACACCAGAATGGACGGTATGCTCGGTGAAAGAGATCATCTGGCCTGGGTTCCCTACAAGTTCATCTTGGAAACCCGAGCTATTGCACTACCCAAGTCTCCCTATATGTTTCCAAGGAACACACCGCTATCGTGGCATTCTACAAAAAGTGTATCGAGACACGACGACGTCTCCCTGTAGGCAGAGAAATTCAAAATGATACCAGAAATTAGCCGGGAATCAATCAAGGGTGATACTGATTTGAAATCAGATATCATGCATTCGCAAGGCACCTTTCTCTAGCATGGCAATACGTTGTACCTATTTTAGAGATCATCTTGGTACCTAATCTGTGATCGTCCCAGATATTCCGTATATATGGATCCACTAGAAGTGACGGGTATAGACATCCGGACGTTTGACTCTCCCGACTACTGAAGATAACCGTGTATTACTCGAGTAAAGTGACAAATTGCTCCATGAACCTTAGGTATGTACTGTGAACCCGATCGTCCGGTACAAGGACCGTAGTTCCATTAGCACGACCACGCGAGTTAATCACGCACCCCGCTGTAACCGCTGTAACCGAAGAGCATAACGTGCCGTGACAGCGTGTGCAGCGTGTGTCAAAACTTTGGTCGATGGGGTATCACAAGGCGTTTGCCCTCTATAAACTTCGCCTAACCTGCCTACGATCTTAGCGTACCGGCAACCAAAAATTTTGATTCTTGGTTACCGGTCAGCCCTATTTCAGAAAGTACTCCGGTAGTGCTTGGATGGTGTATAGGGCTAGCGATAGTCGCAAATTGTATCCAGACGTCATGTTGTGCTGATGGTTCGGCGGGTCCAATCAATTATCATCGCGCTTGTTTGAACCGAGCTGTTCAGCTGAATGCCTAGGGTGTGATTCTATTGGCAGCGGATTGTGGGTGCAGTGTTTTCGCATGTCGGCTTCCGAGCTGAAACTATGAGCGCTTAAACGGCTTATGAAGTGGGTAATGTTGGACTGAAGGAGGGTGAGTGGGCAAGTAGTCTACCGGCGCGAAGTATTAGGCTACCAGGACACACTGAAGGTTGGGTCTATTCAGCCTCCAGTGATGGGTCGAAGTCTCCTGATGTATATCAACGGATTAACGAATACCTGCCTACGTAGGTATGAGGATCGGAAAAGGTTGATGGACTAGTGAAGGAGAAGAGGAAGTGCGAGTCATCCATGCCCAGGTGACCATGACAAAGAGACCAAAATGAAAATCTATCTCTTCACATGTTGGTCGCTGCGTAACATGTGGTAATCGTATCCGATGATTGTTTCCCATGGCACATTATTTTGAAGAATCATATTCCCCCATATGCAGACCTATCCAGATACATCGGAAATATATATCGCAGTTATTGCCCTTAAGGGTATAGTGGCCAACCGACCCTTCTCTCCGAATGAGCCTGAAGCTAATATTTAGCTTCGGTTCTCAACCAAACTCCATTCCATGGTCTGTGAGCGTATACTGAGCAAGTCAACATATCTTTCGTGCTGTGCACAACTTTGGAATGCTTCCAACCTGGAGCTAATATAGTAAGTACCAACCACCGTCCCCTACCTGATTCCATTCATCTTCGAAAGGAATAACGCATCTTGAGGGCAGTTACCATCATCACACTTGCCACAAGGTCTTCTAGGGTAGCTTCATCATAAACAAACGGGCACGAATTTCCCGGCATGCCAAAGTGGGAGAACTAGATATGGAGCACGGACACTACATCGTATACTTCGCCAGCGTAGATGTACTGCTCGGTGACAGTGATCATCTTGAACTGATCAAAAATTAAGAGACGGACTCTAATACCGAAAAAGCTAAGATGCACCCAAGGTCCAACAGTCTTGGATGAGACTCTAAGGCCAAACGAAGGTGACTACGATGCTCTCTCCAAATTCATGGGAAAGTGCGCATCCTCATCCTACACGCCGAAAGCGTATAAGTGAGTACAATGGATGTCGAGTGCTCATTAAAAATCGATATTGCTATCCGTGGCCTCCATTCCCGAAAGAATCTCCATCACGGTCCTAACACAATCTAGTGCCGCTGAAGTACAGATGCGACGAGGCTATTGGATAGCACTTGATCGTGCGGTTCCAGAGTCAGTAGCTGCGAATTTTAGAAGCCATGGAGAGGTTGCTAGACTTTCTTGCACACACTTAGAGCCCGATGAGTCTGCAGGATCGAGTGGGCGACCGATGAGAGATGAAGCATTGAGTATGAAGATGATGACATAAGCTAGTCAAATAATCCATCGTTTCTCATGAAACGTGGCTTCATGTGATTACGACCAGTCATGCCTTGTGGGTCTAATTGAAGGAATGGTCCTCTGCATACATGACTGATGCTTCTAGTTAGAAGTCTCAGCCTCGTCTATTGCACATTTGACTTGGTCAATTCTGTAACATCAGACATCTCCACTTGCAGGGTACGGCACAAGCTCTACCTCTTCGGTCAGCATGCAGAAGGATTCTACCGCGAGCAGCAACCGTTACGTCTGAATACGAAAGCGATGTTTCCGAATAATATTAGCATGCAGTAAGCTCCCGTTGAAGGCTCAGATACGAACGTCCTTTGGAAGCAGAGGGCTATCGGCTCGTCTACTATGCGTGGTGCTAGAATCCTACTTGCTATAGCAGGGAAGAATGCATTAAAGATGGAATACCGATTAGCCTCCCATGGCGTGCGCTCGGCTACAATCGTATATGCTGACAAGGCTGGCATCGAAGGGCAACGAGTCGCAGTGAGGACTTTGATCAGAGGCTGTGCAAGACTGTGATGCTGGTCACGATGTACCCTTGATGGAATGTTCAGCCTCACTACAGCTGGATAATGTTGGGAAACGCTCGATCGGTGGCGGAATGGGGCAGTGGCGATCCACATGGGCTTGGATAGGGGGATCTCAACACAGCGATCCATCCCATTCTTTTGCAGTTGGCCATGCAGAGAAGGTCTATTCTTGGGAGGGAAGGGTGCACACGCGTCAGTGAGGCAAGCCCGCAAAACCCCTCGAGGGTGGCGAACGATTGCAATGTGGCCCTTACACGGCCTCATGAGACTCAGGTCGTATGCTTCGCCAATGCATACATTTGTATCATGTGGCGGTTCCGTACCTCTCTTTACGCACATCTTTGAATGGAGGCGGGCCGTTACGTGATGCGCATTTGCCATCGGCTGATGCGGAAGCTGGCCGGTCGCGGGTTCGACGACGTCGCCCTGACATGCTGCGCGTACGTGACGGTCTCGCCGGCGACCCTACGTGTTATGCCACGATATGTGTCGAGTGATTTCCACCATCAGGAGCGTCTGCTTGCACCGTTGATAGATCTGTTGGCCTGAAACTCGGTTGGTCGGTACATTGTGAGCTACAGAGATCTAGAGGCACGGCTTTCATGCAAGATTGACGAAATGCGGAAGCGGAAGCGGGCACCTCACCGATGAAGATCTGTAGGAATAGCAAGAAGGGCCGAATGCTCGCCATGGATCCATCGTCAAGGGAAACGCAAGATCTGAGGTTTCTTTTCGAATCTGTGTGGGTGAAAAAATCCCTGGTTGGAGTTGGGGAAGCGGCTGGCGGGGCGGACTGGGTAGCTGGGAAGGGCCGGGATGCTGCCGATGTATCTCGTTGAGATGCTGCTCGGGAGCCCGCCTCAAGGAGGGCGAGCGTCCTGGAGTGGTCTCCAGACACACACACACACACCACTAAGAAAGCAGCTTTCATTGGTGGGTGTATCCGCCGGCGGCCAGTGGCTTCGCGTAACGCACACAGCGTCCCTGGTGGCGTCGCACGATTGCACTCCACCCTATCTCATTCTCTCACAGATCACAGGCGCAAAGACACAACAGCTCGCCTATCTGGAACAACAATGGCAGTATCTGATCTGGGTCAAGGAGACTGACGCTACCTCTCTGCGGTCCATCACCCCGCCATCTTAAACAGTCGGCAGACACCATTGTGCATTATAGCAACGAAAGGTACGCTAGGCTTAGTACAGTTCCGTTTCGAGCGCTGTGCATAATCCTACGGCGGCTACAAGGTGCCGTTCCCTAGATCTTGAGGGCACGGAGCGTTGCGTTCTGATCGGTGGGCCGCGTCAAAATACCTCGCCGACCACTCTGATACCAGCGGCACAACCGAAAATGTTCTTTACTAACAATCAGTGCAGATGGAGAAATGTGATCAGTCACAGGTCGAGGCTGAATTTTGCAGAGAGATGGATTAGGGAGCCTTTAGCACAATCGCGGCTACTGCCGGTGTCAAACTGTCACTTCAAACTCGTTATATTGACGCCCGGTAAATAGGTTATGCCAAGATCCTCGAGTGGCCATCGCATGCCCAGTGTCGACCAAAGCATCGCTCCACCTCCAAGTCTTCAGGTTCGTTCTTGAGCCTGGTATGACTCAAGATGATTGCAAACTACCTCGTTGAGATGACAGCATGCTCCGTGTGTTGCCTTTCATTCCACACTCACGAGTCCATTCCTTGCTATCTGACGCCATTGTATCGACCCGCTATAGCGGAACGCCCAGTCAGGTACATCGGAATCGCGTTCTCAGATCATGCACGCTGCGTTCAAACGAGTTAGTTTCAGTCACCTGATCCTGGAAGTTTATGCGCCTCCCCTGCTGGTGCAACCTTCATTCTGTCATCATCGCTTTCCGAATATACACTCGGCGCCTGTCTTTCACGCCAAGACTACTAGCGTGTAGTCGGCCATGCAGCAGTGCATGGTTCTAATTGCAGATTCTCATTGCCGGGCGCAGGGGCGATGAAGGTGCATCAGATCCGATGAAGACTCCAATACGAACTGGCAGGGAAACTGACTCAAGCTACACACCATTACAGAACACCATATCGTGGCTGGAGATTTTCGAACTTCTGGAATTCTAGCGCTTGAGTTGAAGCGATTGACCAGGATTTTCTCTGAAACATGATGACACCATGTGGTGACATGCATATTGTACGTAGTGATCGACGCGTGATTTACTGTATACACGACAGATCAAGCATCTCAACGCTACCACTTTCGCATGCATGTAAGCCGGTAGTGTACCAGACTCTTCTAGACCGATTTACCGCCATTTCGAGATTCCGAGAAGAGAGTGGCCTTGGAGTCGAGGTTTGGTGCATCGCTTACGATCTTATCTGTATCAAGAGGCGAACGATGAGAGATCTGTACGTCACGCCACTGAGGTGTAGCGTGTATGATCATCCAGATCGATCTTTTCTAGAAGGTGACAGGCGATGAAGGTGGCGGTAGAATGGAGATCTGCATGGGATACGTGGATACCGTGAGTAGGAAGATGGCGGTGGCATTTCCACACAGTGAAGCTTTGCTACCAGGGTGTTCCAGGTATCGCAGCTTGATGTAACATGTTGAGAGGTACAAAGGCTGGGAACCCACTGCTAACTCTCTAAAGGATTCAACCGTAGTCGGTGCATGTCAAAACCGGCTTATGTACTTCTTCCGTGGTTAGCTTTGGCGGCTGCATTACATCGGCATTGTTGGCTGCTACTACCGAGCTCAGCCTTCGCCTTGCCATTGTTGTTAGCCATTATTGGGCGAGCATCCTATGTCTTACTTCCCTGTTGGATATACCTTAGTACTTGCGGTGAGTGTTGTTCAAGCATACAGCTACACTTCAACACGAGCGTATCTGCTGGACGTGATTGATGGTGTCGAGCCTACGTGTCAGCATTTCGAAATGCAGTAGCTCCAGGTCAACAGTCCCGAGACACCTGGCGGTCAGGCTCAGTTGCTTCGTTGGCCTTCCTTCCACGGACATGGCAGTAGAGGGTTGTTGAATTGCGACTGGAATATGAAGCGTTGATTGCGCTGGATCAGCCTATTGTGATACCCCATGGTACATTCCGAAGCGTGACATTGTTGAGGCGGGAATAATTGCAGCTTGTCCATCGAAACCATATGTTGATATTGGTACCCACCATCCTGGAAGGTTTCTCTGGTCTTCACGGTGGGTACCGAGATAAGAAGACTGGAGGACAACTTGGAAGCAAAGCGCTGGTAGCGATGCTTGCCGGCCGGATGACGGTCAAAGGTTTCTAGAGGTAGCCCAGGAGCTAACTAGACCGTACAGCACCATGTTGCTGACCACTGAAGACGCAAGAAGTGATCGACAGTGAGTCCTGGATCATGAGGAGGGTGCTGTCTTCCACACTCGTATACAATGCGGTGTAGATACGCGAGCACCAAGCGATGTGGAAGTGTTCAGGGGATTACATGAGCAGCCATGGCTGGACGATGGAGTCGAACACGATCCGATGGTGAAGGCAGGGAACATGGGATGAAACACATGGGCGGCCCCCGGGGAAGCGATCGGGCCTATCCGTTTGGTCAGTGGCCTCTGCGACCGGCCTGCCCGCCTAACCCAGGTGGGTCTGACAGGACGAACTGTGCGCCTTTAGCCCGTGTGCCCAGGATCTTTGCTCGGTTAGCATCACGCACATGCATGCGTCATTTGGCTAGTATAAGGTTCACGAACCATTCGCTTCACTCGACAGTCGACATCTGGTGAAGCGGACACTAACACAGACAGACCACTAGATGGCGATCGCAGACCGCTATCACCGAACAAGGACCGCGGCCTGTTGCCGCTGGTTCCGTGCGCCGCCGCCGCCGCTGCCGCCCGCACAGCCAACGCCTGCCATGAAGGTATCGATGGACCGGACGCAAAGGGGAAATATGGGGAATGGGGTTTTCTGGCAAGTCGAGGTTCACTCGAGGGAGATAGGAGAGGAGTGGTTCAGTGATTTGGAGCCATACCCATGTGATATCTTGGCACCACAACAATCTTGCTCAGAGACCGCTCCACGCAAGACTATCTAGGTAAGGCGAGTCCACACCGCTGCGATACAGATTTCATTGCAGACGAGCATGCCTTGATGGTCCGTCATCTCAAGGAGGTTGAAGTGCGAGATTTGATGCCGCATGATGGTGTCCTGCACTCGTTTGAGGCTACTGCAGGTCCACGATTTCGGAAGAAGAATTTCTTAGTATTGCAACCCCCCTCCAAACCTCACTTGCCAGCATCAACAGCACCGACCTTAGGTCGAGTGGTCGTCCTCAAGCCACGCGGCTCAACGAAACCCTGCACTTCGGATCTTTGTATCCTGGTGTACGAGGTTGGAGCAATCGCGCTCTAGACAAGATACCGCAAGGGTCTGCACGAGTGATCCGGTGAAATCCTTGGACGCGATCGATACCCCCCGGTACAGAAGTCCGCCACACAAATTGCTCGTATACTCGTCCCAACCTACCTCGACCCGATCTCCAAGTGCCGGATGTGGAAGGAGGAGGGCACTCGTCCCAAGGGAGGTGTAGATTGGTCACATCCATACAGCTTTCAGCTCTGTTCTCTTGGTAGGGATACCCCGAGGGCATGTAATTGAATGTTGGACAGTGCTTCCCACGGAGAAGTGGAGAGATGGGTGCACAGCCATGCCATCTCGGTATGTTGCAATTCCGTAGTCGCCTATGCCGCTGCTTAGCATGTAGATCAATAGCACGATCCGAAGCCCCTGCAGCTGTTTGAGATCCTGGGAGCACTGACTTTGTATTTCAAATACACGTCGAGAAAACGGTCGTCAATCGGGCTGTCAAGGATGAAATAGTTTAGTTTGGTCGATACGGGAAACCTAAGCTGCTTAGAGATCGGAGCGCGTTGTTGGAAGTTAATTTCCAAAGATGGCGTTTCGGATTGTAGTATAGAGGTTAGTGGGACCAAGGGCCGTTGGTGGCAGGTCTAATGGCGCAATAGAGACAGTGGATACGTAGGGACGCGCGCGCCGTACATAGCGTCGCTTTAGAGACATCGCCGACCGTGACGCCACGAGAGTCTGAACTCACGGTTGGGCCACAGCGTGTGGCGGGTAGCAATAATTCTGATCGCCCGTAACGCAGGGGCGCCAATAGCAAATACAGAGATGGGCGGGGTTGCGGACACCAAAGGCAGGAACTTCGATGGTACCGTGTAGCTGAGAGGATGCTTGACGAAGTGCCCCAATGAATGAGAAAGGTTCCACACAAGCGCCGAAGTAGGATGAATGTCTTTGACGCAAGATTGCCGTAATCGCGTGAGCAAATGTCTGGAGCTGATGGCTCGAGTTGGGTTAGCGCCATCTGCCACAGCCACGTGATTTAGAGCTGTTGACTCCGTCCATGTGCGGGCAGAGACCCTGTGAGAACCGTGATGCTTTTCCAGCACGTTGATCTCCAAAAACAACTCTTCACGTCGATAACACCATTCGAGTCCGAAATGCGATTGTTTTCAGCTCCGACCACTGCGATGCTCGACCTCATAAGCTTTGAAACGAAGCCGAAGTGGGGCGGCTTACCCGTCTGCTTCCCCGATGACAGGCTGGGACTCCCATACAGACTAGTGGACGTCAAGATTTAACCTGTGCAGCGTCGGGGCGCCGCCTTCTATTACCTAAGGTACTTTGGGTTTGAGGCGTTCCATTCGTAGGTGGAGGTAATGAGCTTGCCTGGAAACACCAATGATTGGCGAGTGTGGGCTTCATCTACAGACCCGTCAACGCCCCGGGTAGAAGCGTGGACCGCCACGCCGCCGTCGATTATCGGACGCAATAGCGCATATCTGCACCCACGTGTGTATGTACGGAAGACCAGGAGTCGCGCTTCACACTACGCCGAGGACCCAAGAAATCGCCAGCCACAATAAGCCAGCATGCGAGGATCCTCACCGGGATGCCGGCCTGGCCTGCCTAGCACACGGGAACCTGTACTTTGTCGTATGCTCGCGGAATCGACTATACGTTTCTGTTGGTGATGATGCGCAAGCCGTGCATGTTTCACGGTCGGCCTCGACGTCTACAGTGTAACAGCTGCTGTGGGTAGGACAATCGGACAGCCGACACCCGATATGCAGGGAGGCTCAACATTGACTCCTGGGGTAGGCCGCACGGTGAATTTTGGCAGTCATTAACGTATCGACAAATGGGGTGTGGCTTGGGCATCCTGTCCTAAGGAACCCCCACACTGCACATGAGACGGCGAAGTGCGTCCGTTCACACCTTGGACCGTACCCCGGTTCCGCCTTCAGACTGCATCCTGGCCGGCTGTCGTGCCCCGTACATCCACCCTTCTCTGCTGGTTAGCCTTCCACTAAAGCCTTCATCCCAGCAACCTCTTGGCTGCATGCGAGAGCGATATTCCCTGTCGGTCTTGCAACCATGTTCTGGCTTGCGACCCTAGTCCCTTCGGCTTGATCCACTACAAACACCATCCTTGCTTGCGGGATGCTCACAGTGGTAGTGTATCGAGTTGGCCCATTCATATGTAAAGCCCCAAACGCTCCCCCATACCACAGTCAGATCGATCGAGCAAATCTACAACACTCCCACGTCATCTGATCCTCCATCTCTACCGCATCTTATTATTGCAGTCTTGATAGATCTGCTCCCGACAGCTCACGGCCCAGCCCATACTTGCTACCCACTTCCGCGTTACCAACCGCAGGGTATATCGCCATTGCACCACTTTGCCCATCCCGTGGCAATAGCATCTTCCTCTGCCATGGCTACCGTGGTTGCGTCTCACAACATTGGACTTTGGCAAGACCGACGAGAACCATCAATGCACATTCCCAATATGCATCTGAACAACATCATGCCTCCCTACGACACTTCGCGGAGCGTCTCCAATGCCCCAGTCTCTCGCGAATATCAACCTACCTCAAACCACATGGACATCAACAACATGCCGCTCTACTCAGCAAACACTCTCACCAGCTCAGTCCCATACCAAGCAGGAGCATATGCGTATGACGTCCCTACATCGGTACCGGTAAACCCATACAACATGCAGCCGTCTTCCTACTACTCACCGAATATGCCACATCCCGTGTCATACGCTCAATCACATGACATGCAGCCACTTCCCACCCTGCCAGATGTCCGACATGTCTTCAACCCAAACGTCAAGTCTGAGGGCACATCACCAGCGCAGTCAAACCAAATGTATGCGGACCCGACCTACGGAACCGAACTGAAGCGATCCACCTCAGAGCCTACCGAAGGTAGTGGTGTCAACTTCGCCACAGATGTGGATACTCTTATGAGGGCCATCCAGGCTAAACAGACGAACCCGCCTCCAGAGAATGAGCACAAGGTATGTCATCAACTGCACGGCCTCAAATCCGACCTTTCTAATGTTTGTTAGGACGACGCGTCAAAGAGTGCTCAGAAGCCTAGGAAGCGTTACCAGTGCACTGTGCCCAACTGCAACAAGAGCTTCTACCAAAAGACGCATCTCGAGATCCACATCCGCGCCCATACCGGCGATAAGCCATTCCCTTGCAAAGCACCAGGATGTGGCCAGTCCTTCTCGCAACTGGGTAACCTCAAGACACACGAAAGGCGTCATACTGGAGAGCGGCCATACAGCTGCGACATCTGTGGCAAGACATTTGCCCAACGTGGCAACGTTCGTGCACACAAGATTGTTCACCAACAGATCAAGCCCTTCAGCTGCAAGCTAGACGACTGTGGCAAGCAGTTCACTCAACTCGGAAACCTTAAGGTCAGTTTCTCTCATCAAGACCGTATGCTCTGTCACTAACTGGTTGTAGTCCCATCAAAACAAGTTTCACGCTGCTACCCTGAGGTACCTTACCACAAAGTTTGCGACTATCAACCCAGGCGATTGCGTCTCTCAAGCAGACAAGGAGCTTTGGGAGTACTTCGCATCCCTGTACAAGAACTCCAACAAGGGTATCAAAGGTCGAGGCAAGGACAGGCGTATCTCTGCCATGTCATCATCCGCTTCTTCATACCCCTCTTCCTACGCCTCTATGCCCATGGCCTCCATGTCCCGCGGCTACGCCAGCTCTTTCCACCAGCACAGCAGTGATCGTAGCAGCCGCTGTTCGTCGATGTCTTCAGACACCATCCCAATACAACGAGCGGACAGCGCATACGATTTCAGTGCACCGATGCACAACGGGTACCACCACCCCCAAGGCAATGGCTACGACGACATGGTCTTTCCTGAACGAAAGATGTACTGAGCTTGGATCAAGGCACACCAGCAACACTATAGAAAACTTCGGTTCAATCAGTGGGAGTTCTTGGATATCGGCGCTAAAATCAAGTGGGCATTGGAGCACGGGTGATAACTCCCCAAGCTAGCGCAGCGAAGGGTATAGTCTCTTTATTCTTCTGTATCATCTTGTTCACACTGGCGTTATGGCATAGTCACACTGCATCAGTAATGTTTTCTCACGCATCCTCGTCCATGCCCATTACGCTCGGCCTTTAGTGTCTCATGTATTCTTGCTTATCAACCAGTCACAAAAAGATTTATCATAGCGCTGCATCCCAGGGGCGCATCACTGTATGAATAAAGTAGCACTATGAAGCAAAAAACGTTTATCCATCCAGTCATTGTCTTCCGTCTTCGCGCTGCTACAGTATCAACAGAACAAAGTGTGGTGGGAAACGACTCACCGCTCAACCTATACGCAGCATCTAGAACGTACGCGACTGGTTCGCTGCCACATGCAAGATGCAAGGCGACTGCGCACTCCATTCACCGCAGCTTTCTGCTCGCAACACCCACTCGCTTAGACTTGGGACCAACAGACCAGTAGTTTGAAGTGACAGTGTTGTAATTGCATTAGCTACATGACTAGGCACATGTTCAGTTCTAGCTGGGTTGTCCATGATCGTAGTGCAAGATAGGAACAGACGTTTTTGAACTACGGCTGACTGCCGCCGATTGCCGACAAACTACGCACTGGCGCAAGTAAGTGGGTAGTGGAACTGCCTACAGTATGTGCCACGCAGCGCCTATACAAGCTTGCTCGAAGCCGAGGGCTGTAGAGTGGGCCGCCTACTGTTCGGCATGCCGCCCAACACTTGAGCAGCGAGATCCATGGTGCTATGCTTGGCCCCATTTATCCTGTCAATTGCCTGACCCAAAAGTTGCACATTTCGCAGCTTCCTTACTGAAGCTGGTGGCAATTCTGCCATCAAGCCCTATCTTGGGCAGAGCTTCTCCGCGGGTCGGTATTGGGTATGTAAGGAGATGCCCATCCCGCGCTTCCGCCGCCGCCAGATCGCAGACCGGGTTCCCCAACTACCACCATGTGGGCGTTCTGAAGAGGACGTAAGACGCATCGCTAAGCGGCCAATGGCATCGTCTTTGGGCTGTGATGCCCAAAATCCAAGGCGGCTTTGCAATCCTCAAATAGGCCAAATGATGCTGTCGCCATGTCCGTGAACAACTGGGGGTACGTAACATGGCCGTCTTGCGTCGCTAGATGACGTTGAATACGGTGCGACCATGCTGGGAACGTCCAAAGCCTCACTTGTGCGCGCTGTCAGGCTATAGGAGACTTGACACTTGAGCCCCGGGGTGGGGACATTTCCGTTGATTGGGTAGGATCTGCACTCTGCCAACCGTCGATCTATTTGTCTACGCAGGTCCAGAATTCTGAAATGTTATGACGTACATGCGCCCACTTTGCGCGACATTTGGCCTTGCCCAGGTGAGGCTTCACGATAGGAAAAGTTGGTCGGTTTCGGCGAGTCACACGGATAGGGGCGCGATGCTGATGTGGATTCGAGTGGGAGTGAGAATCCGCCGTGGGGTGCCACGCCTTATCACCCATGGAAACCGAGGCTCCGACTCACGATGGACTGGAACTGGCGTGAAGGAATCGATTGGGCTGAAGGAAGCGTTTCATATCAATGCACCTTGAGTTGCAAGGTATGATACTTGTGTATTTGTCTGCAAAGCGTGGGGAGGACAAGCTGTTGGTTGACTTCTCGCTGGTAAGCAAGGTCGTGCTTGTCCGCGGCAATGTCACTGCTAGCCCACCACTCGCTGCTGCCTCACGCCCGACCTCCAACCTCACACTCTCGCCTCGACCTTCTCAACGTCCGCATCCAGACACGTGGTACAAAACACTGATATTCGCACGGTCTTCGTTCTCTAGCTACGACACTGTGGTTGTTTTTTCACGTTGGCCCGCGTTCGCAGACAGCCGCAAAGGGTGCCAGCAGCGCCCATTGCTGTCTGAGCCAACTACATTCGCGCATAGCCCCTGTAAGGAGTACTCCCGTACCTCTCGTCAAAATGCCGGTCCTCAGCTTACGACCCCTGGACCGCTCGGTTGAAATCTCCCGAAAGCGGCTTACCATCTCGCCGGGACGCTCGTTTGATGTTCCTGGAGTACCTGCACGGGGTCGTTCGAGTCAGTTCATGTAGGCCTAGCTGACTGTGGAAAACCTTATGTCTGGCTGATGAGCTGGCCTGTCTCGGCGGCCAGGCATCTGAGTCGTGCGTACTACGGGCAAATAAAGGCGAAAGAGAGGAATAGAGAACACGAACGCGAATGAAAGCGGGTTATGCAGATTTGAGTATTGATGACGATTTGCGAAACTCTTAGGTGGGGGGCGTTAGAGACTCCGCCATATTTGCGCCCAGAACGCCGCATATTGGTGATCACGACAAGGTGAATGGCTAATGAAAGGCGGTATATGCATACTCCTCACAGCGCGCAGAAACTGCCTTGGAAGAGAAGAAGTCTCCTACTATGGGTCTCCTCAGTCATGATAGCCTCCGCGGAGCTGACCACATTCATCATCATACATTCCGATCCCAGCACTGCTCAGATCTCATCCACCCATTTTCCCCTGAGATCTTTGCTGGAGCATCGCATATGCAATGTATGTATCCGTTTCCAGACACATGACCATGTATCCCCACTCACACGCTGCGAACCTCTGGTCTGAAACATACGTCAAAGTTACACGGCATTAACTACCTCACTAAATTGGGCAGCCTTCCACCCTGGATCGAATCGCAAGTGCCGCCTGCAATATCGTTCTGCAGTGCTCTTCGGAGAATTTCCAGAACAATGCAGGGCTTGTATGGTGGCGGAATCTTTTTCTGCATACTCGTCACAGCACTCGAACCTTAAGCGCTGTGCCATGGAGGAATATGGGACGGTTCTGCAGCGAGCATTGCATCCGTCACGAGTAGGCGACACAGGGACTATGGCGCATGTATTCAGACATCATGCCTCCATCTTTGTCGGTACGTACCGCTCGTATAGTTTAATGCATGTCTCACTTTGACAGGCAAGCAATCTTCACTTGTATCCTGTCAAATCATTGGTGCTTAGGCGAGATGAGATGTTTATACGCGAACATGGCGGAACTCTTCCTCTTCGAGACCGCCATACATTCGTACGCCTGCTTTGTTCAATGGCTTCATCTCACCGGCCTAGCTCGCAAACCTGCGGCATCTGAATGACAAGACGAGGATAGCTTGATCATGGATGTTGATGCATCCTGCAACCAATTCCCTTCCTCGAAGTTGCACAGTCTCGTGGGCGCTTCAACCCTGGCCCTCGGCTCTCCATACTTTCGTTCAGAGATTATGGCTTCGGACATGTCCGTCCATATGCGTCGTCCCCTGCATTGGAGACGGCGATTTGCTCACCTCACGTTCTGTGCTTGATTCCGACTATTTGGCATGCCGATATTGTTCTCGTATGTCTTGCTTTTCCCGCCATCACTGTCTCCGCTCCCGAACCTGTTCATCTCTAATACTACCATATAGGGGACGCCTTCCGTAAACCCTAGTTCAGCCTCCCTGCAAGCTCGACTTCATGTGGCAAAAACAAGCGCAGTCGTACAACGCTTGCTATCGAGCTCTAATGGACCGTTCGGATACGAGTAAAACATGGGAATATCGGGAGCCAGGGCGCCCTGTCTGCATAAGAAAACGTGTGCATATGTTCACAGCAGCTATGCGGGAGAGCGTACTGCATGTGGGCGGGGAGCTTCTAGGGAATAACGGGAGCCGGGGCGATATGTTACTTTGAGACAGGCCGGCCGCTGATGCAGGGAGCCGGCCGAAATGGGACTTTGGTGTATTAGAAGCAGAGCTGTATTATCTCAGCATAGGAGATTTGGGAGGCGAGGTCGGCCTTGGCGAGAACGTAAGTATCAGAAGCGTGGGGTTTAGGTGGCTGTGAATCCAATATTGACGATGATGAATAGCTGACTAGTCCAACGTGTGTGGCGCTTTAGTCTCTAACGCTTTGCGTTCGGTTTCAAGGAACTTGCAGATCAGGAGATGTCAGTCGCCCAGGCCTGGCCCTCAACCTGTCAGTTAATATCCACCAAGTGTCAACGGCAACTTTCAGATGTGTCATGCTAGGATCGTGGAAGCTGTCATATCGAAACCACCGGAAAAATACATGGCGTTTCCAAGACTTCCGTGCAGTTCTAGCCGACGGGGTGAGCAAATGCTTTACAGATTGTCTTCACTACCAAACTATCCGGGACTGCTCATGTATCATCATCAGCCCAAAGGTTGTGCCCGAACTTTGACTTGACTGCACCTGGTTGGAGTCAATACTCCTATTCTCGGTGGCTGATATCGGACGGACAGCTTCATTTCCTTGGTTCGGGGCCAGTGGCCACTCTCCGCTCTTCGATGCTTCCGCGACACTTTCACGACAGGCTTTAGAAGCAATTGACGTAACATTTCCGGTGCTACAGAAGTTCGAACTTACTCTTCTTTACAGTCATGTTACGGTTGTCGCGTCGAATGGTGCACACTGATCGTATATGCAGCTCCACAGACAGCCGTGGTAGATCGTTTCGCCACTAGCTTTGAATACAACGAGCACCAGAATTCAATTTTGGGGCGTAGTTTCACGACTACATGGCATCTGAGCACCTCGCCATGAACAGCACATCGAGGATCCCACGATACGAGCTTTAAATGCTGTACCACTTCGCATATAGCACGGCATGGACACATACTACAGCAATGAGAGTAGTAGTAGAACATATGGGAGCCAGAAAGCAGTATAGCGTACAGTGACGCTTGGGGTGATGCGTTGCAGCCTGGGCTCACTGCAAGCCAACCAGTGCCTAGATCCTTTCTTACTAGCTGGAAAGTACGGTAAACCTCAAAGACAGGATTATTGGTGCAAGTAGCGAGCAATTCCGTTTCACGGCTGATCGGCTGTGGTGTGCACAACAATGACGACACCATACATGTACCTGTACATGCATGCAACACAGCAGGCATACTCTTGCAAGCAAACTTCGTGTATGTACAAGTATCAAGGTATCTCATCCATCTGCTATTACATACAAAGTACTAAACCGATTCCAGTAAGCTACAGTAGGTACACCGTTTGCTGTCCTGTATGCTCAAGTCGAGACCGTGCGCCACATACTTGCCTTGAGCATGTCGTTAAGGTTTGGCTAATGCGACTACCCCCAGCCCTGAACCAAGATACGTGAGAGAGAGTAAATCATAATGAGATACGTGGCTCATCGGTGATGCCGATGTAAGTTGGAGCACTCGAAGATCATCTCAAGTTGCATGTCCAAGGTACTGGGGTGATTGTGCGCCCTCCAATTGACTTGTAACACACTTGCTGCCTGATCATCTGACGAGACAGCTGTCATGTTCAAATGCTCAAGATCTCCCCCAGAAGACGATCCCCGAGTACTTGGTAGCTGTCAGATGTCGCGCATTCCCATGGTACCCGCAAAACTAGTGGGTAATCGGCGCTTCGCCACATCATCCCACCTATACAAGCACATGCCCCCAGCCGGACGGCAAATTAGCCTTGGTTCAGCTTCAATTGCACCCATGTACAGGCACATTTGGTAAACTTAAAACTAGCCTCGTAGTTTGTTGATCCATACGGCGGTGAGGAGGCAGGTTCATGGTGTGGTGGGGTCCACTCCCATTTAGGAAGTTGGTGGGTGGAGGTGTGGATGATAATTGCTTTTGCCCCATCTCTCGCCTCGGTCCCGTCCCAACGTTGGTACATACTAGCGAAGGCATCCTTGAAAAGCCAGGCGCTTGGGAATATCATTGAGGCGAAGAGCGACTCGGTGGTTTTCTCACCGCTGGTTTTATATGCGAAGTTTGCAGCGCGCATTCTGTTGGTTGAGGGGGGGGTTGGAGATTTGGGAAGGAAGCTGATGCCCCTCGTTTTTTTGAGATTGAGCGACATTGGAGTTCTGCCTTTCAGCGTTTTGGAGGGGCGAGGTTGCCTCAATGTGGCTTCGACACTTGATTGGAAGATGGTACATTTGCCGAAGTCATGTTAGCGTGTAGTTTTCGTAAGCATTCATGTCGATAGCAGGTTCTGATTGGACTGAAAGCCAAATTATTGATGCAAGCAGAGTTCCTTTTACCCATGGACATGTGTGTAATTGGAAATTATCGTGACGCAGATCTCTTCATTGAGCGCATGTGTTACTTTCCAGCACTTTCAAACTGCGCGATGTCGACCACCTTAAGCAAATTCGGACTTTCCTTTAGGAAGGAAAGAACAACAAGGGTATCAATATGCTCCGATATATATCGGACCCCTCTCGTTCCTGTGAATGTTGAGTGCGGTCACTCGTGGAGATGCTGTAGCGCTGCAGTTGGTTCCAATATTCTTTTCTCTCTTTCAACAGGGGCGTTGCAGCTTCTTCTAGTGTCATCAGCCACGAAGACTCCCAGCTCCTAACACTATTACTCAATGGTTCGAATTTCTTCTATTCATTCACTCTCAATACTCATCCATCCCCCAAACATCTCCAACTCTAAACCCGACCTGAAAAGGATCATCGTTATCGACCAAGACCTGCCTATACCCTGTTATCCATCCCCTTCCCTTCACCCTTGGTAATATCGCTTCGTACTCTCCAACCTTGGTCGTACCCAGTATGCTACACTGGAACTCTGTACCAATTATGCTCTTATGCACAAACTTTTCCCCAACCTTCAACAGCCCCTTCTTGTGCAACACGGCCATCCTCGCCGAAGTGCCCGTACCACAAGGACTACGGTCAAACCTGCCTGGGGAAACAACAACGGTATTGATGGCACTCTTGGTCCCATCTCCCTCCTCGACTAGTGGCCCTGTCCATCCGAAAATGCTAACTCCCTTGATGCCCTTATTGAGCGGATGAACCGGTGTATAAGCCTTCTGAACCGCCTTCATAATCTTCTGTCCCAACTCCACCAATTCCCTACCGTACTTGTGCTCGATAGCCAGGCCGAGCGACTCAGCATCCACGAGCACAAAGTACATACCGCCCCACACGATATCCACTTCCACTTCAACATCAGGGAAACCAGGTACAGAGACTTTGTAGCCAAGTTCGTAAACGAAAGAAGGTACATTGTCAAACTCAACAGTCTTGCACTTTCCTCCTTCACACTCAGCTCTCACGCGCACCAGCCCCGCCGCCGTCTCTAAAACGACATTCGTAACCGGTTCCTTCATCTCCAGCCTGCCACTCTCGAGCAACACTGTCGTTACGCAGATGGTGTTGCTACCGCTCATGGTAGCATACTCGTCGCTCTCCAAGATGATGAATCCAGCGTCGGCGGAGGGGTCGCATGGCGATAGGAGGATGTTCATGCATTGGGAAACGCGGCCACGAGGCTCCTGCATGAGCATTTGGCGGTAGTGGTCGGCATTGTCGCGGAAATGACATAGTTTGGCGTACATGGTGGGCAGATGGGTAGGGTCGGGGATGCCAGAGGTTACCACGTCGCCAATTTCGCCTTCGGCGTGGACTGTTGTTATGCAGATCATGGGAGAGACATTTTCCTTGAAGGCGACCATGATGATAGCAATGGTAGGGTATGTAGGTGGAGGAGGTGAGGGAGGGGAGAGACTGGCTTTACTATAGAAGGTCAGTGCACTGATGGGCACGTTGTACTGCAATTTCCAGTATGGCTTATTTAAATGCTTACTTTGGGTAGGACCGAACGAAGTGCCATGTGGCCGAGTTCCAAAGGCTAGGGCTTGATAATGACTTTTCGTACAGATGTCTCTGCGTTGACACTTCTTTTCTTGCTCCACAGATGGAACATGTCTACACTTGTGATGTCGTATGGTACCAAATCGCCTCATGCATGTAATGAAAAGGGCGCGGACTAAGGCCAAGTGGCACGAACCAGACCCCGCTCTGTACGATGAGGGGTCAATGTTACCAACGTGTCCAAATAGAGCGGTGTGTCTGATATTATATTGCGATTTGCAACTTGGTTGTGTAAAGACGAAGGCTTCAAACCAGCCACATTAGATTAATATTCCGGGAAGCAATTCTTCAGCCCCTGTGCTCTCTTGTATTAAAACCAAGGACTTTCGTCCTCAAAGCAAGACCCATGTACTCAAACTTTAGATGCAACGAGGGCAAAGAAGGACATGTGCACGCAGCATCGTTCCGTCTGAATAGCCAATGAGACCGGCCTGCGATCACACAAGCATATAACTCCTAACCCCCAAAACTTTTCGTAACAGCGTTTCAATATCTTCTTGGCTTGCAATGTGCTTGAGAAGGAAGGAACACCTAGCGGACCTTCTTCGTCTCAGACGCATATGTGCGGTCGTTCTCATCGCCCTCAACTTCCTGCACCATCTTGTCAACGGCTTCGGCCTGCTTCTTCCACTCGCTTTGGCACATCTTGAGCTCCTTTTGAAACAGCTCGTCGTTTGGCTTCCTATAACTTCCTCCCAGGCGGTCCCAGAGGGTAGTGTACTGCCCGTAGTTGTAGTTGAAGTATAGGTGGTGCATGGTGTGGCAGGCGGCGCCGTTGATAATGGGAGAGTTGTGCGCGTATTCGCCGTCGTGGATCAGGACAGTCCAGATGTTGACGAAGACGAAGAGGAAGACATAGGCGAACTTGGACAGGGGAAACAGGAAGGGGAAGATGTGGTAGGGCAGGCCCTGGGCGTAGCCGTCGGCGGGGTGGAAGGCGTGCGAGGCGAAGGGAGTGGGCATGATCCACTTGTGGTGCGGCTTGTGGACGTACTTGTAGACGCGGGGGTGGTGCAGACCACGGTGGATCCAGTAGATTGCCGAGTCGGTGAAGAGGAAGAAGAGGGGGAACTGCAGATAGTTGTACCAGAGCCCTGGGCCCTGGTCGACGGTATCGTACAGCTTGGAGTATCCGCGGACCTCGAGCAGGAACCAGGGCACGGTGAAGATGGCCATGATGGGGAAGGCAATGTTGGCCTGTTTCATCTCGAGCTTGATCTGGTTTTTGAGGTATCGCGGGTGGTTGAAGGTGGACTTGTCGAAGACGAGGTAGTACGAGGCGCCAGCGAAGACATAGTATACGAGTACGCCAAAAAGCCTACAAAAAAGTGTTAGGAGAATTTAGCCTATGCGTCTGGGGGTAGCGCATACCATGTGATGAGGTACAATGACAGGGCCTGTCGTCGCCAGTCGTCACGCGTCCATTGGCTCATGTAGGCGTACTTGGAGGGCTCGATGGAGAAGAACTGCGTCGAGGGCTCGTACTGCCAAGTCGCATGAGGCACGGCGAACCCGGTGGGCTCCTCTCTGATGCTGGAGACGGTCGCATTGCCGGCAAAAGACGATGTAGAGGCAGGAAGGAGAGTGGCGTAGAGAGGGTCGAAGAGGAACGTATCTGCCAATTCGAGGACGACGTCCATGGCCGCTGTGGCTGGGGTGAGGGGATGCCTCGGCGATCGGTGGATTCAGGTACGGGAGGGCTGCGATTCGTGGTGTTTTGGACGAGCAGCAGCAGGCGCACACAGTGGAGAAACGAGTTACTGTGTCGCACCAAGGCAGAAAGGCAACAAGAGCGATGCAAAAAGCAATGCGAACAAACGAGTGTGGAGAGGCGAATGCCCTCGGTCAAGTAGGTAGCAATAACAACGGGACGCAGAGCTGTATCGGCAATGACTTTTTCAGCGCGCCGAGTACGAGCGTGCCTGAGCTTGAGGCACGCCAGCAGCCAGGGTCCATCTTACCTGCATTGGCTGCTCGACTTGCTGCCTCTGTGCCAATCAACAGTCGTGGTCCAGCGCCGGGAGAGCCTCACGTGATTTCGCATCACAATTCGCGCGACGGAAATGATGCATCCGCCCACTCCGAAGTGGACTGACAGCCCTATGGGGGGCCCCCTTATCAGATCTTCTCATCCGATGCTCGGAGCATGCTCGGATGGCGACAGGACGGCCAACACGCCACTGTTGCGCTTACCAACCGTGATTGCGCGTTTTGTGCCGTGGCTTTGTTTGGAATTGCTAGTTGCAGTGGTAAGAAGCTGGTCATTTCAAGCTTGGAGGCACATGAGCTCTCCGTCTCGGCCATCAAATCAGAGTCCCTTCTGTACGACGTGAACAGCTGATGGTCATTCATTCTCTCGACTACAGCATTACTTTGCCACAATGCTGACAACATCCTCATCGCTCACTACGTGTCCAAGTCCGACCTTCTGCGGCACATGCCTAGCACTCGCGCCCCACACCAAAGCATGTTTGAACGTCTCCTTTAGCGTCCGGTGCACCTGGTCGCAAACGTCTTCAATCGTGCTTCCGTGCCGCACAATCAGCGCCTCTGAGAAGTCCGGGTCATTGCCCTTCCTCTTCGTGTACACCCTGATCAACCCCAATTCCTCCCAACACCTGTCCACAACGTCCTGAATACCGAGGTCGAGCTCACAGCTCATGACGACCGTGTGTGGCTCCCTTGCCAGTTCGTCCAGATGCGGTAGACCGATGCTATCGATCTTGTTGTACACGTAGAGGCACTTGATGTATTTTCGGTGGTCCTTCATGATGACATCGATGAAGTCGTCAACTGTCGCGTTTTCGTCTCGGACGAGCACTTCGCAGTTTAGCATCTTGTAGTCTTTGAGGATGTTGTAGACCATCTTCTCGTCGAGATGCTTGGGTGGAACCTGGAAGTTGATCTTCATGCCACCAGCCTTCTTAGGCTTGAGGTAGATGTTTCTGCGTGACGGTCAACATTTTGCGACGCCATACAGCGAGTCAACATGAACTTACGGTGGTTCACGGTTCAGCCGGATACCCACAGCTTCCAGCTCTGCTTCTAGCAACCGCCTCTGCTCCGCCTTTTTCGTGGCATCAAGAATCATGCAGATGAGATCACTAGTTTTCGCTGCACTAATGACCTGCCTTCCTCGTCCCTTACCCTCCGCAGCACCCTCAATGATACCCGGTAGATCCAGCACTTGAATCTCGGCGCCGCCATACTCCAGGACACCAGGAATTGCTGTAAGAGTGGTGAAGGCGTACGACGCGGCTTCTGACTTTGTTTTTGTGACTCTGGAGAGAAAAGTAGACTTTCCTACCGAAGGAAAGCCGACCAGTGCTATACGTGCATCTCCAGACTTTGATACGTCGAATCCGCTTCCTCCGCCACCACCTGCACCTGCTGCGGGCTCAAGGAGTTGTGCGCGAAGACGGGCGAGCTTTCTGCATTGAAATTAGCGCCAAAAGCTTTATAAATAATGACAGGTTTAGTACCCTTTCAGTAGACCGAGATGGTATTCTGGACTTCAACATTAGCACGTGATATCGAATGCACCCATTACCACCGAACAATAGAGTCAGATCTGCGTAGACATACCCGTAGCCTTATTCTCTGTGAAAAGTTAGCTTGATTTCACGCAATAACTGTACTGCCGACTCACTCTGCGTCCTCCTCATCTCATCCTCAATCCTGGCGGGGCGTTAGCGCAAGGCCACATCAAAACTTCGGCGCTATCCCACTCTTTGATCTTCTCTGTAATGTTCACCATCTTGGCGGTTTATTCGCACTCTTTGCACTCGGATAGAGAGGGACTGGGGTGAGGATACGGTATCGCACTTCGTGGCGGCTGTAGTCCAGCAATATCACGATGGTAAAGGTTTGGTGTTGCGGCGCCCGCAGTCCAGCGCTATCACTCTTCCAGCCTAGCGCACACGCAAGATGCAGTGCGTCATCCAGAATGCCATCAGCATTTCGCGCCACGCTTGTTTGTTTTGTGATTCCAAGTGCTAAATACCTTTTCTTTCTTTCCCATGTCGTCTGTTTCTTGCTTGTGTGCTGCTTTTCATTCCTTACTGCAAGCATGTTGTTCAAATCCTCAGATCCTTGGCCGCACTCGCATCACGATCTGATCAACCACTACCACGCTCAGTACGACAGAGCTGTCGCATCTGGAGAATACCAACCCTTTCTATATCCATGGGGAACACTCGGTGCGCTCGTTGTTATCATATATCTTCTTATCCCACATCAGGATCGGCCATGGCTCAAGAAATCCCGATACCTGGTGTTTGCATGGCTTACGGGCTTTGCAACGTACAGCAATCTATACACAAGGACGAGGGCCTTGGCACCAGCTTTGGGAATCGGTCTCATCAATGCATGGAGCGTGGCATGGATAGGAGCAATCATAGTGTGCAACGATGCCCAAACGGACTTTATGCGGATCGAGAGAATGGAAGGCGTTTTCGGATCCGATTCAGGTCAAGCAAAAGAGAAGAACAGAAAAACTGGGAGTGTTGGAGATAAACAAGATGATACGGAGCATGCCACAAGAGACGACGTTGTCGACAATTCAGCCGGACCAAGAGACCGCCATGGCCAGTTTGCATGGCAACCTTACCCGCTCAGGCCTTTCATCGAGCGTCTGGACTGGGTCTTGGATATTTTCTGCAACTTCCGGGGCATGGGCTGGAACTGGCGAACTTCTGCTCTCCCACCATCTCCCAAGTTCATCCAGGAGCAACTACACGCCAACTCGGGCGATGTGGTGCCAAAACACTCGTACAGAATCCACGATGGACAAGTAAAGCTTTACACAGACAGGAAGGAGCTACTTAGGACAAACGCGTGGACATTCGTAAAAGGTTACTTCATCCTAGATGCACTGAAGACGACAATCATGTGGGATCCTTATTTCTGGGGCTACGTGGACAGAGCGCCACCGACATACCTCCCTTCCATCCTCACAAACAGTCCGGTTCTAACGCACATATACCGCCTGATGCTTTCCATGCTCGCGATCAAATATGCGCTTCAGACCATCTTCTCCCTTGGACCGCTCTTCTTCTCTGGTCTACTCTCCCCATCGCTCCTCGGAGCGCGTGCAGAACCGTGGATGTATCCCGAGACTTGGGCACCGTATAGTGTCGTCCTGAACAAAGGACTAGCCGGGTGGTGGGGAAGCTGGTGGCACCAAACCTTTCGGTTCGCATTCCAAGAGCCAAGCCGCAAGCTCATTGAGGTATTGGGGATGGACAAGAAAAGTCCGGCAGCAAAAGCTTTACAACTGTTCATTGCCTTCTTCTTGAGCGGCTTGGTACACGGTAGTGGAAGTTATACTTGCGCTGGCGACACCCGACCATTTCGAGGGCCGATGGCGTTCTTCCTCCTCCAAGCACTCGGCATCTTCGCGGAAGTCTCTTTGACGCAAGCCGCGAAATCTGCTGGACTAGGTCCCAATCTACCTGGCTGGCTAAAGCAGGGGTTCACCTTTCTCTACGTTCACGTCTGGTTCTACTTCACGGCTCATCTTCTCTGCGATGACTTTGCACGGGGTGGTGTATGGCTCTTCGAGCCGGTTCCTCTTTCCCTATTCCGAGGACTGGGATTCGGGCCTGATGCAAGAGACGGATGGTGGTGTTGGGGCGGACAACTGGTGCGGTGGCATAGCGGAGATACATGGTGGACGACTGGTATTGCATTCTAGGGTGTTGAGGATTGGGTTGTTCCCAAGTTTGTATCGCATAGCGTCTGGTGTGTGAGAGGAGTATAGTATACTGTAAGGATAAGACATTAGTTGAGCCCGGAGCTGATAATGTTCTACTAGGGTCTCCGTTTGCACTTTTCCACTCACTGTTGAGACTGGTTGCCTTGAGTTGCGTGTTCAGCCAACACCCCATGTTGCACTTCACAAGTCACCTCCGAATGCCAGCGCCCGTTTCCTACATGTACGAATATGCTCAGTCTTTCGTAATATACTTCTCGACAAAGCCCACTACCCGCGACTACAATCAATCACTCTAACCCATATCCTTCGCTACCTGTCATAACCCGAGTCGAACGACCATCCAGAGTAAATCCCAGCCTCGCACCAACACAAACAATGGAATCCGAGTTCTCGCCAACAGAGGTAATGTTCAACATGACTTGGCGCACACTCTCCTACGCCGCCGTTCCCGCCATGCTACCCGCCACATCGCTCGACGCAAATGGCCTCATCCCGCGATCATTCTGTCCCCAAATCTGCGACATGGTGATGAAGCACGTGACGGACATGCAAGGAGAAGCCCAGTTCGCGGCATGGTATTGGGTTGTTGATCAGCAGTCTCAAGAAGATGTTGAGAGGGGGTCGGTAGGCTGGCATCCGTGTTTCACTCTGCCTGCGAACCGGTGAGTATAAGAAACGTGTTGTTAGATCTCATCTGTTGTGTCTTGCTACTTGCTAATACTGATAGTCGGATCGTGACACGTAATGTCAGTCCATGCATCGTTGCCAATTCAGAGTCCTTGAGGGAACGTAGAAGATCGGTGTCTTCGCCCGTTATCTTGAACAACTACAGCCACAGCTACAGTCATGACCGACGACTAAGCGGCGACTATGCTCTTCGGATGAGTTCGGTGCAAGAAGAGAGCAGGGACGAAGGAGCATAGCCGATGCACCAAGTGAGCGGACAGGGAAGAGCCCGAGTCTACATCCGTTGATAGTGAGAAAGCGAGGCGAGGACTGGAGGTTGAGACGGCTGGCATGAAGGAAGGACGCTAGGAAGCAGAGTTTTGGATCATGTTCCATGAATAAAATCCAAGGGTAGCGCAAGAAATACTGAATGTATGCGTTGAGCCTGCAAGGACATGTCGTGCCATGTCGCCATTGATGATTCCATTTTGATTCCAACATGCTACCGCTCCCACAGAACTTTCCCGTCATGCACGTACACTAATGACATGCTTCCTACTTACATTCGCTCCCTATTCCAATATCCAGGACCTACCTCGGGCAACCCTGAGTCTCTACCCTGCCATTGCGTCAACACATTAACTTTGTAAAGCGAGTCATACACCAACACGTCATGACAGCTGAAACGCGCATCGCCGGGATCATGCAGTCAGTTCCAACAACGGTAATACCAATATTGGGAGATGAAGGTGTCAATGCAGGTCATGCAAGGCTGAGGCGGATGCCGAGTCAGTTGCCTCGCAACACCAAGAAGACACGGCGCCTAAGTGCCGCCGAATTGCGGATGAAAAGGGGAAAGGCGCACGATGGCGTGGAACAGTGTAATGGTAATGGTAATGAGGATGATTGATAACGGACATGTTTGCTTCCGCCACAGCAGTGCATCTATCAGGTACTAGGCTGGCACAAACAAAAAGTCGCGATACGGTAATCGCAAAGGAATACGGCAGCAGGGTATCGAAAAGAAAAGCGGACGAAATCGGAGGGAATCGATCGCGCAAAAACAAAGAGCGCGAGCCCAATAGGCGAGAAACGAAGAAAAGAAACATTATGACTTGTGTGTTGCGTCGCCGCAGATGTGTACTGTATGTCGTGACACGGGGAATACGGGAAAAGAAAAGAGAAGAATAAAAAACGGCCACCCCAGCAGACATGTGGCCAACAAACTCCTCAACGACCGGTGCTGATGCCGCTAAAACCGTGGAATCGTTCCTGAACTGTTATGCTTGTTTTCTGTCCTCATATGCTAAGTGTATATGTGTATTATGATTGCGCCTCTATGATGGGCGGTTGGGAATTAACCTGTAGGGTAGGTGTAATGGGGTATGGTAGGTATTGGTCGTGCTGCCGTGGCGCTTCGTTGGGGTGGTTTTCTTCTTGCGTATGCGGTCTTGTGCCAGTGTCGGGCCCGAGATGAGGGTCTGGTATTTGCACGTCGAGCTGGGGGAACAAGTTGGTTAGTGTGACTTTGCATCGGATGTGCGTATGTACATACTGTCAGGTATCCGGTCCGCCGCAACGGGATGATCTTGACGGCTTCCTTGGCACCGATGTCGCGATTCCAGTCTTCGATCCAGCGCTCCAGCTCTGCTAATTGCTTCTTCACACCGGTGAAGCCCGCATCTTCCCAGAGCCAGAAGGTAGCGATGCCCATGACGGTGTCGAGACAGGCGCGGAAGGTAAAGGGATCGAAGGCGTCGATTAGCGTGTCGTTGATCTTCTTGATGAGTATGCGGAAGTCGTCTTCGGTGACGAGGGGGTCGAGAATCTCAGGGTAGAGGTTGGCAAACGTCGGGGCCAGGTCGCCCTTGATCATCCAGTCGCGCTTGATGCGGATGATGCGCGTCGTGTGGTACAGCTCCGAGTCGAGTGGCACATGGGGGTTGGGATGGGGGAAGCAGGGATGCGAGGGACCCCAGGGAAACTCGGACGCGGCGTCGGCATCGTCGTCGGCGGCAGAGGCTGATCGGCGGGAGCCTAGGGAGGTGCGCCGGGAGCCGGGCAGGGAGACGCGCGAGAGCATGCCCGGCTGCTGGTTGCGGCCGGCCTCGATGTCTTTGTCGACATGGGGCGCGGGCGACACGCTGTCTCTGGGATTCGCAGGCGAGGCCATGGCGGGCCCTGGCGTGGGCGGCTGGCTTCTTCGATCGCGCGGGAGGGCGATGCTGGTGCGACCGCTGATGCTGTCCTCGCACGTGGGACGTTGGACAGCGAGCGAGCTCGGCACGGGGCTCTGCCGACTGAGGCGCTGCTCGGGGAGGGACAGCAGAGGGTACTCGTCGCGGCCGTCTTCTCTTGCGCCCACGTCGCGCTCAATGGGCAGGTTCGGGTAGTAGTCGTGCTCGCGCGGGGTAGTGCGCAGCGGGGGGTACAGTACACCGGTGGGCGGTGCTGCTGCTGCTGCTGCTACGGGGGGCGGATGCTCGACCTGGAGGGTGCGCGGCGACGAGTTGACGGGGTTCCAGAGACGCGAGGCGGGCAGGCGCGGCGGGCCCTGGTACAGCGCGCGCAGATTGAGGTTGAAGATGCGGTTCGTCAGCGACCAGCGGGCAGGCACTGGCGACGCAGCAGGCGGCGGGTAAGCAGCGGCGGGCGGGCGTGGAGTCGTCGTGGTGACGGTGAACGGGGTGAAGGCGAGCGTTGTGGTGGATTCCTTAGGGGTCCCAAGTGGTCCATGCTCACTGCATTCGGCCTGCAGCGACTGCCCGTCAACTCACGCGGGCGACGGCGGATGGGCGCTGCGTGATGACGGCGTATGTGTGTGCGTGTATGTGTAGATGTAAAGGTCGCAGACGTGTCCAAAAGGCGGCGTGTCGTGGGTGGTTGCTGCTCGTCACAGGCAGTAGTCGCAGTAGTCGCAGTAGTAGTAGTAGTAGTAGTAGTAGTAGTAGTCGTCGTCGTCGTCACGGGTGGGCTCGTCTCGTCTCGTATCAGTGTCTCACAATGTCGCAATGTCCACAGTAATAGCAGAGACAGAGACGGGCCATGGATATAAACTTTGGACATGCATCAGGAAGAAAAATCCCGCTACCAAGGGGGGGCAAGGCCGGGCGATTGCTTCTTCTTGTACAAAACACGCGCACGACACATGGACACGAGCAGGCCTGCCACTTCCCCCTCCGCCTTGTCCGGTCAAACTTGGGCACCACCTAGACAAGGCTCTCGCAAGAAAAAAAAAGGCGCCCGCCCCCCAGCCAGTGCAGTGCTGCTCCCATGCTTCCCCGGCGCGACACTGCTCGACCGTGGCGTGTGCTGCCCTGTCGAATAACGGTAACCCCTGCAGCTGAGGCCCTTCCGACAATGGGTGCCTGCATGAAGCCCTGCAGCGACCGAACCGAACAGCCAGCTGCCTACATACATAGTATACATACTTCACATCACACTGACGACGACAACCCATCCATGTTTTACATTTTGCCCACCGCTTACCTACCACAACGTTGGGCATCCACCCGCCCAGCCGTTGCCAGCCGTCCGCTGTCGCTCCATGCACACACAATGTCTAGAGCCAAAGCTATTCTCAGCCCAGCCCACGCACTCTACTACGGCGGTAGTATGGATTCCATCTTTCACTAGCCCACCGCGGCCCCAGCTTCTGCCGGCCTCGTCCATGGCCCCGGCGACCATCGTCATCGTCTTTCCCAGGCGTGACCATATCTCAAACTTTTATGCTCGTCACCCCCCCCCAAACCCCGGTCTATCCGATCAATGCCTCCCCTGTCCCCATCTCACTACATACACACACATGACCGCATCTCACCATCTCACGCCCATGAGTAGCGAATAAGCCCTCCTTCAATTACCCACCACACAAGCCACATCCCACCCCGGCGCCGTCAGCTCTTCCCAGATCCGTGTCGCTGGATCGCACACTTGCTTCCATCGAGACAGGTTCGTCCGTGTGCCCATGTTAGCTCCATTGCCCGTCCATCACACTTGGCCCCTTTTCAACCCTCTCTTCCGATACTAACCCACAAATGATGTCAGTACCTGTCAGTCTGTGCAGTGGCTGCTACAGAACCCCCAGCAGCCTGCTTGTTTGTCCTACCTCGAGACGTGTGCGTGTCGCAACGCATGTGGCTGCGGCACAGCTTGCATCTAATCAATCCTCCAGCCTCACTTTTGACAGACGCCAGGCATCGCCCCTAACGTGGACGCCGATTACCTCGTCATCCCACATATAGCTCGTCACTTTACTCTTCACGATCGACAAAGCACACGCCCATCATCATCACAAAGTTCTGCCGGTACTATGCTTGTTGATATGTTTATGTTTATGATTACGATATTGGTATAGCGCCGCAACTTTGTGCCGCTTCTTTGGATATAGGAACAATACCCTCTCTCTCTCATGCAAATGGTACATGACGGGTAATATGTACATCAAAAACCGCGTCCCTCATGTCCATCCCTATCCATCGTCATGTCATGACATGACCCAACCGCAATGCTCAAAGGCTCTGCATAAAAAAAAAGATCTACCACTTTTACCAAATAAAAATATTCGTACAGGCCTGCTGGCTCCAAAATTGTTGCATAATCAACTCCAAGGAAAAGTTCACAGTTAGGCGTGTCGGTTGGCATTGGCCTGCATCTTCCTCATCGCCTCTCGGTGTGCATCCATCATCTGGCCGCTGCGCATCATGCTGTCCATCTGGCTAGCACGCTGTTGCTGCACCAGCTCGCGCTGCTGCTTCTCCATCTCCTTCTGTCTCCGCTCCATGATCAATGCTGCGCGCTGTTGCTCAGCAATGTGCGCCGCCGTCTGTGGCGGTTGGATATCGCGCATGGTATCGCGCCAGCCTGCGTAGAGCTGTTCACGCTTCTGCTCTGATTGAGCGCTGCTGTTCGCCCGCTTCGGCTGGTGCGAGTCGAAACCTGCTGGAGCACCGTTGGTGGCCCAGGCCTTCTGCTGCCACTTTTGCGAGGCGGACGGTGGTGTTCTTCCTGGCGACCTCAGAGATGGCTGGTGCGAAAGAGTGGGCGACAACAGCTGCTGTTGCTGGAGCATTTGACGGCGTTGTGCCAGTGTCATCTCTTCTTCTTCATGCTGTGCCAGGAGGTTTGTAGACGAGCCTTGAGGGGATAGCGCTGATGCCCGGTTCTTGATTAGACTCTCACGCTTGCTCAGTAGTGTGTTGTTCGGCAGAGGCGAAAGAGTGTCTTGTCTATTACTGGAATTGGACCGGGACAGAATGCCGGGAGAGACGATAGAAGGCGAATGCGTCATGGAACGCTGGTTGGCGAGTGACTCCTGAGAAAAGGTCGAAGTGTTTCGTTGGAGTCCGCTGCTGCTGTTCCTTTGTGTCCTGCTTCCACTCGAAATCCTCCGCGACTCGCGCTTGTTTTCGTATAGATCCGCCGTGAGCTCGTCACTGACGGGCGCCGGCTTCTCCTCTTGTCCGTTCGCCAACATAACCCCTGGAGATGAGGGTCGGAACATGTCCTCGTAATCCGGTTTGTCCGCAGCCTCGAGATGCTTCGCCCATTCGTTCGTGCGGTACGACAGGGCTACCTTGGATAGCTTCTCTGGCAACACATTGTCCACAAGACTTCCAATCTGTGACCCGCCTTGTTCCAGCGATTCCGATTGGTTCGACTTGGAGTAGTGTTCACTGCTGGCTTTGGAGTTGAATATGCTCTTTTCAGCTCCAACCACAGAGTCTTGCTTGGTTGGGTGCTTCTTGTATGACTGTTCCGTCTTGTGATTGGTGTCGGTGGTGAAAGATGTTGGTGTGACGTTGTCGGCAGATGCGTTCTTCCTGGACGGTACTGTGTCGGAGTCTTGTCTTTTGAGTCCAGGCCTTTCTAGTGGGTTGTCGTGCTCGGTTCCTGTCGGTGATGGCAACGGAGAAAGATTACGAGAAGATAGCGCATCGAGATCATCGTCCAAGGTGGCGGCAAGAGACGAGGCGCGGTCATCTTCATCAGGCCGCATTCCCATCATAGCCTCTTGTGAAGCGACCATGTCCCTAGAAATGCGTTGTCTCATGGCAGAAACATCGGAAACGCGCTTCGACAGACGCCGGGACTCTTCGGCCTCGAGATCGGACTCAGGAATAGCAGATACGGAGGCATTGTCGCCCTCGCTTTGCGCATCCTCGTCGCTGGGAACTTTGAACGGGAGTGGAATCACGGATGGAGGAGGCGGTGGAGCTGAAGGGCGTAGGCTGTTGCTCCTGACCAGAGTAGGCCTCGAGCCATCCTCTGGAGCCGCAGGCAAAGCTTTCCCACTCTCAGCCATCTGGATTCCAAGTTGGTTGCCAGACATTGGTGTTTCCGGGCCAAGCTGTTCAATTGCGTCCTCATTCACAACACCGACAGTAACGCCAGCACCAGGGTTTGGGCTGTTGGTGACTGATCCTGTCACTCCGCTGTTCTGTACGTTGAGTTTTTCCATGCTGTCCTTTCCATAGACCTCCTTCTCTTCAATGTGGGGGGAGTCTTTTGGACTTGAGACGGAGGATCGGACGCTGGTCTCGGGTGCGCCCTTTCCACCATATGCAGCCTCCCATTGAGCACGCTCTTTCTGGAAATTGTCTTCTACCTTGCGTCCCTGTTCCTCCTCTTCACGATCCTGATCCTGCTGTCTCTCAAGCTGTTGAGCGGCGGTCTTTTCACGGTGCTGTTTTACCAGCTTCCAAACGCGCATCTGGGAGACAATGCCGAGTACCGCGATGATGACAACACCAGCCAGCTCGGCCTTGATGTTCTTGGTGACTGGATAGGTGTTAGTGTTCAGAGGAAAGATGTTGTCGTTCAAGTCTGTAAATGTCAGCAATAGCCTGCAAGGACCGTATGACTACTCACTCCAGAGGTAAAGCCAAAACTCCGTCCAGCCAGAGCCAGCCAGACAGTCGATACCAAGAATAGTAGCGGTGGCACCCGAGAAGGCGATCGATGCGATCAGGCCATAAGTACGCGTGTAGTGGCTGAAAGCCAGCGAATAGCCTCCAGCTGACATGCAACCCACAAAGATTGCCCGACCGGTTCCCGAAGCGATGAGACCACCCTCTTTGACGCTGAGTAACCACATGCTTAAGCAGAAGCCACCTAGCAAGCAGCCAAAGCCTTCGGTGATGTCTGAAAAGACCAGTGATAGTATACCGAATATCACTCCAGTAAAGAAGGCAGCCACGAAGAAAGCTCCTTGAATGGCATCGGAAACGGGTGGGTTCATGAGATACACGATTAACACAGTGACTGCGAGAGCGGTCAGGTAGGCAGCAGACCCGAACACGTACACCCTTGAACTGATTAGCGTACGTTAGAAGATCAGTGACAATATATATACCATTTATTCTTGATGCCGACAATGGCATACCCTAGCCCGGAGAGTAGCAAGAGCACTCCAGTGATACCCATGGCGGGGGTAAGCTTTGGGGAAATGGGCAGCGGGTCTTTCGGGTCCGCGGGGTCGTCTTCTGGAACTATGGTCAGTGAGCGTTTGTTATGACCGACCTGATTGAACTTACCCTGGGAGTTTGCTGACGAGGATTCATTAGGTGGAGTCGTGGTAGGAACATCGTTGGTGGTCCTTGGTGCTGGTGTCTCTGATGGCTTGACTGACGATACTGGTGTTGAGGAAAGACGGTCTGACTCAACGCGTGATGAGATTATTTCCAGTGGTGTGGGTGTGGCAGTGGGTCTTTGCGAAGCACTGTCCTGGCCCTGGGTTGTCGACTCCGAGGAAGGACTGTCGTCCTGTCTACGGACTGCAGCATGGGGGGCTGCTACTGCTAGTTGCAGACATAGAATAAAAGCCAGACAGAGAATAAGATAGTGACATGAGAAGCGCATGACGGCCGTGTAGAGTACGTGTGTCTAGCACAGCAGGTCCGATGCCATAGAGGTATTACGATCACAGATGGAGGTTGCGATGAACGGTCCCTGCGAAGATGCTCGAACAGGAAACCGCGGCTCCTGATATGGAGTGAAGTGGTGGGCGCAAAGATGACGCACCAACAGATATCGAAAAAGAGCAAGTTGACTCGTGGGAAGGACTGTTTCAAAGAGCGAGCGAGAACCGATTACTAGTGGTAAGAATGAGCGAATAGAAAGGAGTGTGGTAGGCACGAACGGCCAATACGCGATGGTGATAATGCAAAAGAATGCAGGAAACGGGTAATGGATGGTGCAGGCGCACCTGGGCATATATTGGACGACAGAAGCCGTAGGCCAGCGTCAGCACGCCAGGTTAGGAGATCTACGACTTCCCTTCCCCCCGCGGGTCGCAAAACGCGAGAGGCTTAGCGAGCAAGGGCCTGTTCCTGTAATGTGAAAAAAGCAGAGCCATAGAGCCTGGTAGTGTCAGAAACGGCAGGCTTTTTTTGGGATGACCCCTACTGCAACGGGTGTGGTGTGGTCCTTGGAGAGTTGAAATTAAGATTGCAATGCTAGCCACAGCCATTCTAACGTCTTCCGAGCAACGCCTTCCAGCCGTCTAGGGTAAAATCAGTCTAGTTTCCTAGCCAATTGCCCTGATCCAGTATTGACACCTGAGGGGTCTTCGGAGGCTACCCGATGCCACGCCGCCATGCAAAAGACAACGATGAGGCGTTCAACGTTGCCGAGTACCATCGATAATTCGATCGGGAGGCGTGCGCTGGAGGTTTCTGACAAGCGAATGCGTACGCATGCGAGATGAGCTGTGATTGCTTGAGCCACGCAGGCATTTGGCGCTGACATTCAGTGGGCGATTGATCAAGGAGAACGTATCATGAGCTGAGGTGCAGCCATTCGTAGGGCTGCCAACTCTGCAGACAGGGATCGCGCTACGCATCCATGCATAAGCTGCCGCAGCGTGCATAAAGCTCCTCCACAAAGGAGATCCTCACATAACCAACGTGGAGACTCAGCCGTAGTACGGCCGCAAGGTTCAAGCCTCAAAGTCTCGATAAATGTAAGATCTTTCATTTTTCTTCGGCTGAGGAGATATCGGGTCCAGATCGAATCAAAGATATAACATCGCGTTGTCCGAAGAGGGGCGATGACGACCCCAGGGATCAACTGGCACGGCAACTCTTGCAACCGACAATGCAGACTCCTGTAACCGAAGATGTCCGCGGCACCAGATCTGCAGGTAGCCGTGCGCAGTGTCGACGATCCAGTTCTGACGAACTTTCGCGTGGGAAATCGTCTCCGTGCTCCCTCTCTGACGTTAGCACTAGCGACTCGATCGACCTACCGACCTCCCTGTCACTAGCTTCACCAAGCCTACAGACAGTTTTCACGACTGTCATGTGAGCCCAACAGATCTGATATGTGCTCGCGTCTTGCACCCCAAAGTTTTCCGGAGCGTCGCACTGCCATGTCTGTTTCACATATGGCGTCGCACAGATTCAAGTTGAAGCTTCACATGGGAGGCTGGGCTCTGCACGTTCTTTCAAGATCATAGTGGGTCCGTTAAGATTGCCAATACAGGCAGAAAAGCTTCCAAGCACTTCCGCAAGTTACACGACTGAGGCTCGATTGCTGTCGTCGATTACTCTCAAGATTAATTGGCTGACAGAATGCAGTGATGGATGCAAGGGATATGCAGTTTGTGGCATAGTGGTGGTGGGTATGTGTTGATGTTGGCTGCGTTGCGTCGCGTCGCGAGAGCGCTAACACTGTATGTACAGCACATCGCGTCGCTTACCCTTGGTTTGAGCACGATCGAAGACGCGTGCGAACGACTTCAGAATACCGTTTTAACCGAAGGCTCCTACCAGCTTGCAGCGAGCTGCGCATACGTGCTCAATGACATGTTCATTCGTCCACCAGACATAAGCTGTCCACCGCACCGAACCCAGCGGCCACACCACCCTCCTCGCTCTGGTCACCCTTGGTGCGGAGAAGATATCCGGCTTCCCAGTTCTCCAGGATCTCGCCCTTTTGGTCGTCTCCATTCCCGTTTCTCCAGAGACACACACCGTATACCCCGAGCTCGCAGATGACGCCACCCCTCTGTAACTCACCGTTCCGAAGAATGGCGTTTGTCAGTGGAGGCGGCTCGATCATCTCCATGAGGATGTACGCCGGCCAATGGGTCTCGGGCAACTTCTGCAAAAATGGTGGAATGGCTTTCCGGTAGATATTGTTTCCGCCTCCCTCTCGCTGGGGTTTCAGCACATACTTTGTAGCCGACGAGGCGTCTGTCGCAAGTTTTTTTGCTTCCTCGCCAGCCTCGCTGTTATCTAGCGGATAGATGGGGGCGAAAGTCTCTAGCACGCGCGAAGCGACCCTGTCATCAGGGAGGAATCGCTGGAGATGCGGTGAATGTGGCGTAGCAAGCACTTGCTGCACCTTCTTGCAGCCTGCGAGCTGGGTCAAGACGCTCGGGCACTTGATGGCACAGCTTTTTTCAAGCTGAACACGGGCATCCCAGTCTTGTTCTTTCGTGTAATCATCTGGTGAGTATCCTGATCGGAAGTAGATTGTCGTTACTTCATAGGATCTGGAAGGCGAGTTTGGTGGCGTGTAGACCAAGGTACGGTCTGTATCGAGTTGTGTGTGGGACAGTGTCTCCCCGAAAGGTAATCGGAAGGCGTGGATGCCATTCTCTTCAAGCAAAGCGTATTCGAGATGTCTTTGATCGAACACGTTTCTTTCTGGGTCCTGTACAACGAATAGGACACATAAAGGACGTTTGGTGCGCGACCCTCCGTACGCCTTGTGTGCCGCAGCGAGTCCACTTGCCAAGGAAGAAGCAGATTGGCTCTGTCGCAAAGCCTCGTGCTTGATAATGGATGATGTTGAACTGGGGTAAGCGTCGATGGTAAGAAGGTGTTTGTGTAGCGCGGAAACTTGGGAGGATAGTCCACCAAATGAGGATGCAATAGTATTGAACTCGACCTGTTTCAGGCCTGGAGATGGATTGGACTGCGAAGGGTCTTGGTGCACCATGTAGTCTGAGCGAAAAAGACCCAGGGAGAGGTCTTGCACATAGCCTTCCTTCTTGACTTCAAGATGGGTCTGCCATAATCTTGCAACGAAGTCGTCAACATGTACCAGCTCCTCTACGATGCTCTGCAACCACGGCTCGTCTCTAGCAATAGCCGAGTACAACTCGTTGTAAGCGTTCTGTATGGAGAGTCCTTGCTCGAAACAGGAGCGGGGGAACAAGCTTGGGAACAAAGTGACTGGTGCTGTGCTTGCGAGTACTCCAGACGGATCCTGTGATGGCTGGACGAATGATGGAGCCGGGCGAACAGCCAAACCATGTGCTATGGACCAGTCTTTGAGATTGGACAGCAGGTACTCCTCCTCCTGTTTCGAAAGCTCCGGTGGGTAGTCGGTAGGCGACATGTTTCTTATGATTGCTGAACTGGCTCGATTGTTGTGGAGAGGGCAAACGGATCAGGTACGAAAGAAAGACTTACAAATGCTATCCGCGCTAGAGCGATTGCCTCATCTTGCCCCGCCAAAGCCCGAGACACACCGATTGGCTTTGGTCATCTCCTGTAATGAGTCTTCGGCGATTGTCTCATACGACAGTGCTCACTGCTCTCTGCCTTTACCCCAAACTTTGTGCTCTGGTGGGTGTTTGCCTGTTTGCCCCTCCTCGCGTGGTCAAGTGATAGCGCGCGCATGCCCTATTGGCTGCTCTGCCTCGCACGCGTTGTCCAGTCCGTCGCAGACCGCCACAGTTGCCTCGCGCACAACAAACATGGTCGCTTCCTTCACTACCATAGCCCTTTCCAATACATTGTTAGGTGTCGCGACACGTCGACGAGCCACAGCAGCCCTGCTCGAAAACTAACAAGATGCCCGCGAGCGATCCATGGTTGTGGACAGTGGATGACCTTGTCATAGAATTGTGCTACACGAACGCCCTGTACAGAGATGCAGGATACTCTGTTGCACACATTCCTAATGCTGCCACGCTTGAGAAACGCCTTCGCAAGCGAAAGTTGACAGGCAGAAGCTTCCTCGCGACTTTCTCACATTCCTCGCTTGTGGAGAGAAATGCACTTAGCATACCTCGTCGGAATGAACGAATAGCACTAATGTCTGTTATTGAGCTACTCCGGCAGCGTTCCTACATGTATAGGCAGCACGCATCCACCGCGGGTATTGGTTCGCTTAGCATTGATAATGCAGACAATTCGCTGTCTGTACAACCCACTGGAACCTCGGACAATGTTGTTACAGACGAAGCAGGTAACAAGCGGGCAAAGTTCACCATCCTCTCGACAGCACCACTGCACGGTGTGCCACTTATTTCCCAAGCGACTTCGAATGCGGCAGCCAACGGACCCTTGCAGCAAGGAGAACCAGACGCAGAAGATTACAGTCATCTGCTAGCGTGGCAGAATGTCGCTGGGGGCGACGAGATTGTAGATCTATCTGACGAGGACGGCCAAGAGGATGAGGACGAGGGTGGATTGCGGGATTCCGCTGAGGAAGACGGAGACGTACCCGAGGACCAGCACGGCGATGCAATCAAAGAGAAGAACAAGCAGTCGAAGCTGAGCCAGGGCGAAATCGTCCGGATCATCAACGAGCAGATCGAGCTTTATTCCAATGCCTGGGTACCTAATAAGGATATTCCCCTTGATGAGCAAATTGATTACAATCCGGAAACTATGTGGGTCGAGGCTGAAGCAAAAGGCGAGCGAGAAAAGCTTGCACAGAAATATGAGATACAGCATGAGTATTTCCGTGGAAGATTGGACACGTTGTGTAACCACATCACAGAGGATCCAGGAAGCAATGCGGTAAGCTATCATGCTTCCCAAATTACTTCAGTACCACGGACTAACGGCAATCTTTGCAGAAACAAGTACAGCAACAGTGTAAAAACCTCGAGGTCACTGTTGATTCTATGGAGCTTGCGGGTTGGTTGCGCGATATCTACAAATTGGAACCGGTCGAGGACGGCGAAGAAGAACACGTGCTGGATGATCAACCAAGACTGCAACAAGATACGTCAACTCATCGAGTCGAGCCAATAAGTGAGATTATTGACCTAGGCTCACCCTCATGCCCATCTGATATCGAAGGCGGGAACGCACCGCTTTTTGACAACGATCTTGGACCTGCAGCCAACTCAGCCAGAACCCAGTATAACGGCCGGACACGATCACCAACGGCAGACTCAGTCATTGCTGACAGCGTGGAGCCAGTCGTCTATGCACACGCAGGGTATCTTGAATCAGAGAGCGCCTTGCCTATACGCACACCCATCAATCACGGCGATGAACCTGAGAACGCCTCCATTGCTACGATTCGCCGCTGGAGATGGGAAGATCTATCCGAGCATCTTGACCGGAAGCGCGTCGTATCAAAAGTCATCCAAGAACTGGAGTCAAACGACCGCGAAACGATCCGTAGTCGGATTCAGAGCATTGGAAAGACCAGTCTTGTCAAAGAGATCAGAGCATGCGTTGATATGTTGTGCAAAAGAGAGACAAAACTGCAGGGCGTCCTGCAACGGGATATGCACAAGATTCTCACGTTTACCGCCCTATTTCTTTCATGGTGGTTTTGCAGCAACTACTCAAGAGGACCCAAAGCATCTAGGAGAGACCTTGAAGAGCTAAGGGCATGCATGGACGACGGGGTCGCTGAAACAAGCACCTTTTACGACTATGTGTACACAATCATGGGGACGACTTTCAGCGAACAAGCCTTGCAACATCCTGATCAACCATCTCAGGCCGAGATTATTGAAATCTCGGACGATGACTGAGTCGGCGACTCGAACATGCGGCATGTTTTTGTTCAGCGACGTGTTCTCTGGGGATGACAGATTAGCTGCAAAGTCTAGGCCTCTGGGCAGACGATCTGCTTATGGCATACTCAAAGATGCCGACGTGTGAAAATATCGAACCACATGCGGCGTGTTTCGGCAGCACTGTACGCTAGCGAGGAAGCGCGATTGGGGGTAAGCCGAGGTATCCAGACCAAGGTTTTGGAGAGATGTGTGTAAAGGTGACGGACTGCAGATGCTCACGGGCTTGTCGAGATGAACCTCACGAACGGGAACGGTGGCGGCTCCGAAACAGAGGGTTGAGATCAGGTCGCCGGGCAAAAGGCGGGGTGCGCAGAGAGTACTGTACAGAGAATATAGCGTGGGGCTGTGTCGGATTGATTATGAAGGGTCTCCGAACGTTTACTCTCCGGAGTACCGTACCGTGGACTGCAAGGGCACAAGGGCACAAGCAGGCCGGAGCCAATATAGATGAACCAATCATGACGAGTGCATTTGATGCCGAAGCCGGGCATACTAGATTCCGTGCTATTACCGCATGTAAATCATGTAGTACATGTTTGACACATTTTCAAACTGACTCTCTCTCTCTCCCTCTGTCACACTCCCGTCTTCACCCCTCCACCACACTCGATTTGCTTGCATCCCTCCCACGCACACTGAAACCCGCAGACGCCGCGCATTTTGACCAACATGGAGGCTCTTTTGCGCCAGTCCAAGTCCATGTGCCCGTTCCTCCACAAGACGTCACCCGCCACTCTGCGCTCCCTCTCCACGACGACGGCGGCTGCCCGCCAGGAAGTCTCGCCCGGCGCGGGAAGCATGTCGAACCTGCAGGTACTCGCTCGTCGCTGCCCGATCATGGGCAAGGCGCTTGCTGTCCAGAACTCGCGCAATGGCAACAACGCTCTGGCTAGCGCTTTTGGCGGTGTGCGTGCTTACCACACCCGCGTGAACCGGGCCAGGCTGCACACGACGGCGTCCAAGGAAGCCCAGGCCGTCGACATTGAGAGCCTGAGGGGCAAGCAGGGTACGCCAATTACCCGTGAAGCCGAGATGGCCGCACCGCTGGCATGGAATGGACCAAGCAGAGTACAGGCTGACATGACACACACAGGCCCGCCATTTCCGCACGCTGCTTTGAAGCCCGCCAATGTCAAGCCCGCCAACGTCGCATCTCCGGCCGCCCCGCGAGCTGCCACGTTCGATTACGAAGGCTTCTACCACAATGAGTTGGACAAGAAGCACAAGGACAAGTCGTATCGCTACTTCAACAACATCAACCGACTGGCCAAGGAATTTCCGCGTGCCCACAAGGAATCTCCAGAGGACAAGGTGACTGTCTGGTGCTCCAACGACTACCTGGGCATGGGACGCAACCCACACGTGCTCAAGTCGATGCACGAGACGCTGGACAACTACGGAGCTGGCGCCGGAGGCACCAGGAACATCTCCGGACACAACCAACACGCTGTAGCATTGGAGGACACGGTTGCAAAGCTCCACTCCAAGGAGGCCGCGCTCGTCTTCTCGTCGTGCTACGTAGCAAACGATGCGACGCTTGCGACTCTCGGCAGCAAACTGCCCAACTGCGTCATTCTTTCGGACAGCTTGAACCATGCCTCTATGATTCAGGGCATTCGTCACTCAGGCGCAAAGAAGATGGTATTCAAGCACAACGATGTGGCCGACCTTGAGGCGAAGCTGCAGTCGATTCCTGCCGAATACCCCAAGATCATCGCCTTTGAGAGTGTGTACAGCATGTGCGGTTCCATTGGACCGATTGAGGAAATCTGCGACCTTGCTGAGAAGTACGGTGCCATTACCTTTTTGGACGAAGTCCATGCTGTAGGCATGTACGGACCACACGGCGCTGGTGTCGCGGAGCATCTCGACTACGAAGCACACAAGGCAGGCCGGCCCCAGGGCACGATCCAGGACCGCGTAGACATCATTACTGGTACACTTGGAAAAGCTTACGGCTGCGTGGGCGGCTACATTGCCGGTTCTGCCAAGCTTGTCGACACGATCCGCTCGCTCGCTCCTGGCTTCATCTTCACTACCTCGCTTCCACCGGCGACCATGGCAGGTGCCAGGACAGCCATTGAGTACCAGGCCAACTACCAGGGTGACCGACGCCTGCAGCAACTCCACACGCGCGCTGTGAAGGATGCTTTGAGCGAGAAGAACATACCCGTGATCCCGAACCCTAGCCACATTATTCCCGTGCTCGTCGGAAACGCAGAGGTGGCCAGGAAGGCGTCTGACCTTCTCCTCGAGGACTGGGGCATCTACGTCCAGGCCATCAACTACCCGACGGTTCCTGTAGGCCAAGAACGGCTACGCATCACGCCGACGCCAGGTCACGTCCGGGAGTACCGCGACCACCTGGTCGAGGCGGTTGATGCTGTGTGGACGCAGTTGGGAATCAAGCGCACAAGCGAGTGGGCTGCTGAGGGCGGCTTCATCGGCGTGGGCGAGCCTGGCAAGGAGGAGGTGGCTCCCCTCTGGACCGACGAGCAACTTGGCCTGACTGATGTGATTAACGAGCTAAAGGCAGGCCAGGGTGCGACCGGCGTGCTCGAGGCTGTGCTTGAAAACGAGCGCAAGGCGACAGCACAGGCTGTTGCTGCCGCTGCTTAGACAAGGGACTTGGTTGGTTGGTTAGTTGGTTAGTGAGGATGAGGTCTGGTCGCTCGTTGTCTCATTTGAGGCCTATGTAGCTGGATGAAGCGTTGGTAGCGCGGTGGAATTTAGTCATGATTCGCCCGTGCAGATACATGTTGATCGTATTGCGAGGCTGTTTTGAAGCAGTCATAGCACTGTGAGGCTCGAGTGAAAGTAACAAAGGTGCCTTTTGGTTGACGCGTATTGCTGGATGAACAGGTGCACGGGCGCAGTGTGAGGTTCACGTCAGCCAGCCAGCCATTGCGCTAGCGGACAGCTAGCTCCCAGGGTGTGAGGCTCATGAAATCGAGACACGCTCCATCACCAACCGCGCCCGCCGCAACGCGACTCTACCATCCGGCGCTGCCCACGCTCATCACATCGCCGCCCAACCCCGTGCCCATAGTAATTGCTGGCTGCCGGGCGCACACATCCACCGACACCCATAGCCAGCGCCGTCACGAGCAACCACCGCATGCTCCCCACACATTTGCTCAACTCTTTGTTCGCGCCGGTCTCTCGATCGTAGGAGGGTGCCATCATGCCTCCCCCACCCAAGCGAAAACGACCCGAGCGCACCTACTCACAGGACGACGACCGCAGTGGACGCCCGTCGCCGCACCGCCCCCAGCACCTCGGGCTCGCGCATAACCAGCAGCAGCAGGCCAACAGCCCGCGCGGAGGCGGCAACAGCGGCGGTGGAGGCGGCAGGCGGCACAGCAGAAACAATGGACGCGGGGGCTCCAGCGTGCCCCAGAGCCCCAACAATGTCTCGTCACACGCATCGCCGACCGCCATGTCTCCGCCTGCAAACACCTTCCCGTTGACTCGCCCGTCTCAAGCCACACCCTCCACCCCGGCCCCAGCGCCCGCGCCCGTCCCCTCACAGCCTTCGACGCCTTCTGCGCCGCGCGAGGTCCCCGAGAGCAACGAGTATCTGACGCCAGACCGCGTCACTCACTGGAATGGCCAAGCACGCGACGCCGTGGTCAAGGCCGCTGTGGCTGCTCAAGGCGCAGGCGACGCCCTCACCCTCTCGGTCATATTCCACGAAATCATCGAGGCGTCCATGGACCAGCTGCTAGACGCCGGCGAGCTGGGGTCAATGGTGCGCGACATCACATCTGCCCCGGCCGACGACCAGGTCGACCCAGTATCAACGTTCCTCGACACGCTGAGTTCGCTCACGCAAGATGAGGGCAAACAGGCGCTGGTACGGCAGATGCTCGTCGCGACTGACATCGACGTGTCGCGCATGCGAGCCGAACTAGAAAACGACCTCTTGAAGTCCTTGGGCCTCGTCCGCGACAGCTTTTCCAAAATGGCCGTTCGCAAAGCCACGCACGCCCTGTACCGCCAGTCCAACTACAACCTGCTGCGCGAAGAGACCGAGGGCTACTCCAAGCTCATGACCGAGTACTTCACCACCGTCAACAGCGAACCGCCCTCGCAGGAAGTCGTCGGCGAGACCTGGCAGCGAGTAAACGCTCTCATTGGCGCATTCGATCTGGACATTGGCAGAGTTCTCGACGTGACGCTGGACGTGTTTGCTAACCTCCTCGTCAAGCACGGAAGGTTCTTTGTCAAGATGCTCCGGTCAAGCGCATGGTGGCCCGAGCTACGCGGCTTTGATAACATCAAATGGGAGGAACCCGAAGTACCGACACTGCCCTTGTGGGCACGACCCGATGCGAAGCAGTGGTATTACACCGACGAAGAGAAGGACGAACAGCTGCGGCTGCGAGAGTCGCGCGATTGCAAATTCTGGCAGCGAGTCGGTGAGTTGGGCGACCGGGCAGGCATCCAGGCCTTCTTTGAACTTGGAGGCCGTCGTATCACTGCGAACAACCGGCAACCAGACCAGACCTTACCCGCCGAAGGCGCGCCGCTATCGAAGCAACAGGCAGCTCGGAAATGGGCCGACGAGTGGATGGAGCAGACCAAGACACTCCCTCCGTCAGGAAACGACATCGCCGCCCAACTGCTTGGCTTCAAGCTCCAGTTCTACGCGTCAGATGTCCGCGACGCCACCGACGAACTTCCCGACAATCTCATGTACCTGATTGCGCTGTTGATCAAGATTGGCTTCATCTCTATCCTAGATCTCTATCCTCATCTATACCCACTAGAGCCAGACATGGACGCACACAAAGAAAAACTCCTCAAGGCCAAGAAGGAGAAGGAGGAAAGCGAACGAGGCGCAGTTGTCAACGCACTGACCATGGCTGGCGCACTACCCGACGAGACTCCTGGTCCGCCAGCTGTTTCTCGTCTGCGGGACGCCGACTCCAGATCCAAGTCCGACACTGGACGGACCACGCCTGTCAAGTCTGATGAGCCCGTGGACAAGAAGAAAGCGTTACCCGAGCCCAAGGACCAGAAGTTCACGCTGCTGAAGAGTCTGCTGTGCATCGGCGCGCTTCCAGAAGCTCTATTCATCCTTGGGCGACATCCCTGGTTTCTGGACGTGTATCCCGAGCTGCTGGACCTCATCTTCCGCCTGGCACATCACTCTCTGAGCAAGGTTTACCAGGAAACCAAACCGCCCTCGGTTGAAAAGCCCATCATTTCCACCAAGGGCGGTAACAATCGGGGTCTTATGAGGCCTAGTGATTACGTCCCTCGACGAACCCTCCGATGGGCCAAGCCGGACCGGAAAGATCAAGACGGAGGAACCGACTACAAGTTTTATTGGGAAGACTGGGTCGACAACGTCCCCGTATGTCAAGAGGTGGACGATGTCATTAAGCTTTGCACCAGCCTCCTAGGCTTGGTAGGACCAGAGTGTGGCAGGGATAGTGTTCTCCTAACCAAGATCATACGTATTGGCAAGAAGAACCTGGTGGACGATCCTTCCGAGTCGAACCGAAAGCGATGGGTCAACTTCTCAGCAACTTTTATTGCACCTGCGATTACTTTCACGGGCAGAAATCCAGGAGTCATCAACGAGGCATGGGATCTGTTCAAACATTTCGACACAGCCACGCGATACACCATCTATCAGCAGTGGTTCAACGGAATGCTCAAGCCGGCGATCAAGACGGCTTTCAATCAGGTCGAGATTGAAACCAGGAAGACTCTGAGTCGCATCTCCGCTACCAACACTAAAGAATATGGCCGCAAAATCGCCAAGATCTCGTATGCTAGCCCAGGAATCGTCTTCCGAACAACAGTCAAGCAGTTGGTGAACTACCCCAACATGATCACTGCCTTGGTCGAGTGTAGTCGATATCTTACCTTACTTGGGTATGACGTCCTGACCTGGACCCTGGTTACATACCTTCTCAACCCCGACAAAGGATCACAGCAGGACGACGGTATGCTGTCTGCGCCGTGGCTCAAGAATATTGCAACCTTTGTCGGCAAAGCTTACGCAAGATATCACTTGATGGATCCTGTTCCCGTTTTACAGCTCACCACACACCAACTCTTGACTGCTGAAGGCGAGTTGTACATGTTGGACGTTCTTGAGCAAATGGTCAAGTCTATGGGTGGCATCAGCGTCAGTGGATCTGTGTCAGAGTCGGTGACTCTGGCGCTTTGTGCAGGACCTGCGCTTCGTACGTTCACTCTGCAATATCGTCTAGCGGACAACCGTGCACACGCCACTTCTTCAGCAAGACGTCTAGTCAGGTGTCTAAAGGAAACGGGACTGGGTCCACAAATCCTCATCGCACTGGCGCAGCACGTGGAAGCCTATGTTCACCGCGACGACCAGCTGGAAGTACCTGATAAGCCTGTACTTTTCAACGTCGATAAGCTGCGCTCCGTCATGCTTCAATACCTGGAGCTCCTTCGCACATTTCTCTCCGTGGATGACTTTGACGCTCTGTTCCCTTCACTGGTAGAGATGATCGCGGATTACCACGTTGAGCCGGATGTTGCTTTTACCATTGCTCGTGCAAGCACAACAGCCAAGGCCAATGCTTTCCGAGCTGGGCAACGCTCAAAGTTGCTCTCCGATACGCAGACAAATGACGACATTGCCATGGGTGGCGTGGAAGAGTCGCCAGCTGTGGATGGGGCTCAAGCTGATGCCACATCCGCTGAAGCCTCGAAAGCGAAGGAAGATGTGGAAATGAAAGACTCGGCATCCGCGACTGCAGCTCCTTCGGACAAGCCTTCCTTGCCTGATGTGCCAAATTCAGAGGTGGAAATCCTCGCGAACCAACTGAAGCAGCAGCTACCCGAGACCTTTGGCAATCATCCTTGTGTGTCCTATTATGTTGCATTCTGGCAGTTGTCCCTGATAGACGTTGTCGTCGACGTCGATGGCATCAATCAACAATACAAGGATTCCATAGAAACCCTGGAGCGACAACTGCCCGCTCCTGTGCCCGAACGCCGTGGTTATCGACCCAACGTACCCAAAGCTGATTCAGAATCGGTCAAGAATCTCAAGGAGAACATAGCCAGGATCAAGGAAGAACAACAGGTCGTTGTGGAGAACCATACTGTGACGCAGCAGAGTCTGAAGGTCGAATTGCGTCGATGGTTCGAAGGCGTTCCGATGATGGGGCCACAGTGCGACGTCTTGCACAACGCTTTGCTCCAAGACTGCTTCATTCCTCGCAGTCGCATATCTCAAGAAGACGCCCAATATGCGTTCTCCATGCTCATATTCATGCACAGCTCAGGCGTGCCAGGGTTCCGCATGAGCAGACTATTGGACATGCTCTTTAATGCGAACAGGCTTACATCAATCATCAGCATGTATACTGAAGCAGAATCCTCGTCTTTCGGCAGGTTCCTCGGTGGCATCTTGCGTGAGCTGCAAGTCTGGCAGGAGAACAAGGATGATGCCTTTGTCAAGAATGCCCATGGTTTGGAGAAGAATCTTCCTGGCTTTGGCAGGAGCTACGACGGGGATCGGAATGCGACCAGCTTCTTCACTTACGACCAGTTTTGCATGGTCTTGTTTAAGTGGCACAAGGCACTTGCAGCTGCACTCAAGACATGCCTGGAGAGCGGCAACTACATGCAAATGCGTAACTCGATCAACGTCCTCCACGCGCTGGGCACCAACTTCCCTAAAGTGGCGAGTATGGGCACAGAGCTGAAGGAGATGGTGATGCGTCTGAAGGAAGGAGAGAAGAGACAAGATCTTATGAGATCGCTGGAATCTGTTCTTGGACCCATTCTCAAAGGAGAGAAGTTCTGGCAGGAGGACCATGTTTTCCGCAACGTGAGTCCATCTGCATCGCCTTGCACACGACAGCGAACTAATGCGCTGCAGGTACCGGCACCTACTCCTGTGCCAGGGAGCACGACAAACGGAAGCGACAAAGCTGCTACGGAGAATGGTAAGACTCCACAGCCACAAGATACGAAGCTCGACGCGGCTGCACCTGCTTTCAAACCGAAGTCCGAAACGTAAGTGCACGGATTGTTCCGAGATTATCAACAGTGAGACTGATCGGCATTTTTCAGAAACGGTACACCAGTACGAGAATCGAACGAAAATCGGTCAAAGCACAATAGCGCAACTCCCGCGCCTTCCTCCAGGGACAAGGAACCGTTCAAGCCAACGCCAAAAACATCCGACAGCAGGCCTTCTACCCCATCGCAACAAGAGACTGGCTCTGGCAGACCTACACCGAAGCCAGGTCCTCCGATGCATCATTCATCTGTGCCACTGCGACCGGATAACAGAAATACACCAGGGCAGAATACCCCTGTTGGCAGACCATCGCACGCATTACCATCGCGACCAGATTCACAACCGAGGAATCGGCAATCGGAACGTCCTATCATTGATCGCACGCCCGAAAGTGCGCATGGTAGATACGACAGTCGAGGTCCTCCTGGCGACTACGGCCGACTAGATCGCTCGGTAGATGCTGGACGTCTGCGTGAGGCTTCACCTGGTCGGCGCCCACGGCCTCTACCTGGCGGCAGAACTCCAGAAAGAGTGCCTTCAGCCCCCGAGCATCGCGAATGGTCGGGCAGAGAACGTGACTACGATGAACGGGCTATGCGAGGACCCCCACGAGATTCGCGAGCGCCAGCGGTACGGCCACCCACTTGGGATCCACGCGACCCTAGGGATATGAGAGATCAACGTGAGCGTTCTGATCCTCGGGGTCATCCTACGCCCGCAGCGATGGAGTCTCGCCGGATGCCCTCCACTTCTTCGCTAGCCAACGAATACCGGCGAGATGGTCCACCTGTCAACGCCCCGTATGCTGCAGAACAAAATGATAGGCCATCACGACTACCAACAGTACCGATTCCAGCCAAGGAAGAACCTACAGTCAACCCAGCGCGTGCTGCCTTGATCAACCAAGCAGAGCATGCAGGTGGCAGACACATGCCACCGAGGTCTGATCGTGACAATCGTAGCGAGCGAGACTCGCGTATGAACTCTCCGCGTCATGGCGATGATAGACGTGGTGACGATCGTCGGGTGGAAGAGCGCCCGCCTGCTGGGTATCATGGCAGAAACGATCTGCCACGAGACATTCGAGATGAGCGTCCTCAGATGCCACCCTCTGGTGGCCGAGATCGTCGGGACGACTCAGGAGCCAGTGCCCCAACTGGTCCCCGTGGTGGGCGCAATGAAGCCGCTGCAGCGTCTCGTGCATCACGGGAGATGTTCCAGCCTACACCTGGACCACGCGCGCAAGATCCCAACTATGGAAGACTGAACCAGCCTTCAGAGTCGGCACCGCCATCAGGCCCACGTAGCGATAGGCCACATGTGCCGTCGCAGCCTTCCACGCCGAATGCACCCACTGGTCCCGCAGCGTCACTACCAGCAGGTATTCATCCCAGTAGGCTCGTTAACATCGAGGGTAGAGCACCAAGCGGGCCCCCACTTCAGACCAATGTACCGAACGCTCCAAGCGGCCCGCGCGGCAGCAACCGCGGTCCCCAAGGACCCGTCCCATCATCCCCAGTTGGCCCGCGACCTCCAACCGGACCCGGAGGACCTAGGAATGCTGGCAACCCTCTCCGTGCCATCAACAACGTATTGACTGGAAATGCGCCTGGCGACCGGTCGAGTGAACGCGGCGCACCCCCTTCTAATCCTCCTGTACGAGGCCGTGGCGCTACCCGCGCCAATGGACCAATAGAAGGCCCGGGTGGCATGACAAGCCCGATGCCACCGCCGTCGCTTGACTCTACAACCAACCGCATGGAGAATCAGCATCCAAGAAGCAGCAGGAACGATGATGTGCCAAGCAGAATAGAGGGTGCTCTACCAGAAGAAGGCCGCTCAGAGTCCCGCAGCCATCGACACCGATCAGGACGCGAGCGTTCAGCTGATCGATCCGACCGACCTCGCGGAGAAAGGAGCAGTCGCAACCCTCCTTCCGACCGTCCAGAGGGTGAGCGTGGCTCTGACCGCGACCGCGGTGGCCGTGAAAAGCGAGGCGGGGACGGAGGAAGCAGCCACCGAGAGCGCGAACGAGACGGCGAATCGAGATCAGGACGGGAGCCTCGTGAAAGCAGCAGACGCGAGCGTGGCTCTCGTGATGACGGACGAGCTTCAGGAAGGGACGAACGCGATAGGAGGAGCCGCGGTGGCGGAGGCAGTGGAGGAACAGACGATGGCCGCAAGAGAGGTCGCGATCCCCAGGATCAAGGCCATGGAGAAACGAAGAGGAGGCGTTAGGGGCGCCCAGAGCGCTGCCAGTGTCCTGCGATTTGACATGAAAGAGGGAAGCAAACCGGCACTTCATCAACAACATCAACTCCAACAACCACCACAACAACAATATCTCAACTTCTTTTCTCTTCTACTATAATTCGACCTTGGGAACTGGAGATTGCATTGCGCGGCGTTTGTCGCTTTTATCATACCTATGGTTGTTTGAGGCATTTTACGATACCCCGAGGACGAACAACCTTTCCTGACTCAGTTGGTGTGCTCGAGCGATAAGAAAAATGGCAGCGAAAGACGCATGCATCGTTAAGGAGTTTTGTTTGGCTTTTCTGGATAGCCGGATGGAAGGTCCGATTATCATCTGTTTATTATTTAGCTTTATTTGTACTATCATCACTCGGGATAGGAGACGAGACGAAGAGATGCGACTGCTACTATAGACTCGCGCGATTAAACGGAATGGAGGATTACAGTTCTCAACATGTGCGAAGTAAAGTGCTCACTAACAAGTTCCATCTTATACACATCCTGTTCCATAGCCATGGCAACATACGATAGTCCCTTACCTGATCCTCCACTTAAATTGGAAATCGCGTCCGCGATCCCTGTCAATCCCATGCAGCTGCCGAGTCGAGTATTTCATCCGAACCGCCCAGCAATGTAAATTAATTCAGACCCTGCAGACCTGCAAATGCGGCGGAGAACTCGCGGCTCTGGACCAGACGGCGGGTCTTTTGTGACTGCCGTGCCTTGCGGATAACCCGTTGGCGGTGGGGCTTCGCATGGGGGTGGATCCAAGGAGAGTGTTAGATCGTCCTTGGGGCAACAGGCCGTGTACTGCGCATGCGGTACGTAAGGAGGTGCATTCAGCCCTGGTCAAAAGTTGCATACGAAGGATTGGACCGTGTATGGATAATTCGGCCGGTTTGTGAGAGGCAATAGGTATTTGAAGGAATCATGCCCGAGGAGAAAGAGAGGAGCTGGCTGGGCTTCAGGTTGTGTTCAAGATGGTATCGTCGTTTGTTCAATTGCTGGCTGGCGCTCTTGCAGCTACCAGTGTTTCTGCTGTGCACCTCAAAGCACCGCTCAATCAGACCTATGACTACATCATTGTTGGAGGAGGCACATCAGGCCTTACTGTAGCGAATAGACTGACGGAGAATGGAAAACGCAAGTCATGTCCTCTTCGCTGACCACTGCAAACTAACACATCATGCAGACACCGTCCTCGTTGTCGAATACGGTCCGCTAAATAACGACCCACGTATCCTCCTCCCGGCCGACACGCTCAACTTCGACCCATCGCGCTTCTACAACTTCACTCCCGTCCCCAATGCCGGACTCAACAACGTCTCCCGTAACGTTCTAGTTGGCGCCCTAGTCGGTGGTGGAAGTGCTGTGAACGGCATGTTTTTCGACCGCGGCAGTGCAGCTGACTACGATGCATGGGAGACGCTCGGAAACAAAGGCTGGGGCTTCAAAGACCTGCTGCCTTATTTCAAGAAATCCGTTAGCTTCACGCCCCCAACCAAGGAAGTAGCGGAAAAGTACAATTACACGTGGGACGAAGAAGCAGCGTACGGTGGGAATGGCGAGATCCAAGTCTCTTTCCCGCCGTACCGGTTTCCCGGCCAAGATCCAGTGTGGAATGCGTGGAAGGAGATTGGTGTTGAGAAGCCCAAGGAAGCTGCTGCAGGGAATGCGCTTGGAGCGATTATGGCACCTAGTGCGCTGGATCCCGTGACAAGGACGAGGAGCTATGCTAGGACTGCGCATTATGATCAGTACGCCCAGAGGCCGAACTATCACCTTCTGACTGGATACCAAGCTACAGAGGTCTTGTTCAAGGAGGGTAGTGAGCTGGAGGCTGAGGGCTTGAACATTGTCAAAGTGGGAAGCACTGAGAAGACGGTGGTGAAAGCAAGGAAGGAAGTTATCGTTGCAGCAGGCGCGATCTGGACGCCATGGTTACTCCAGCGCAGTGGCATAGGCCCCAAAGCCATTCTCGAAAAGGCAGGCATCGAAGTCAAGAATCATCTGCCCGGCGTAGGCGCAAACTTCCAAGACCATCCCCTTGGAGGCAGTGTCTGGAACTGGACGAACAACCCTTACAAACCCGCCTTCTCAGATCTGATAACCAACCAAACACTGTACGCTGAAGCTGAGAAAGAGTACATCCAGACGCGCGGAGGCCCTCTCACAGTCTCGCGAGGCAATCAAGCTGGCTTCCTTTCCCTCAAAACCCTCGACCCAGAAGGCTGGCAAACGCTCGTTGATGCCGTCGCAGCCCAAGATCCGACTCCCTATCTCCCAGCCGAATATGACGAAACGCTCATTGCCGGTGCCAAAGCAGCACAAAAGCTCACTGCTGACCTGCTTGAACGCGAAGACGCTGCAGCCTATGAAGTCCTTTTCGCCGAAGGGCCCGTAGGCAATGCCGTATTGATGCGTCCCTTGAGCCGTGGCACTGTAAACATCAATCCGGCGGATCTCTCATCAGGTCCGGTGCTTGACTGGCGAACGTTCTCCAATCCCCTGGATATCAAAGCCCTAGCTCGCATGGTGCCCTTTTCGCGCCGCTTCAACACCCTATCTTCGTTCTCTGGCCTTGACCCTGTCGAACTCACACCTGGGTTGAATGTTACGAGTGATGCCGCGATTGAGCAGCACTTGCGCGCTACAACGGCGCCGACTTTTGCTCATCCGGCGGGTACTGCGTCGATGCTTCCAAAGGAATATGGTGGTGTAGTGGACACGGATCTGAAGGTATATGGCGTTGGGAGATTGAGTGTGGTCGATGCGAGTGTGATGCCTTATCTGCCGGCGACGCATCTTTGTACGACCGTTTATGCTGTTGCGGAGAAGGCGGCCGACGCTATCAAGGCGAGGACGGGGTGGGATGAGTAGAAGTTGGTGCAGCGTATGAGGTGGCTACTGATATGCTGGCGAACATATCTCCGAGCATTTCGGTAATGCCTTCAAGTTCCGGCTGCGGAACTAAGACATAGTCACGTATCTTGGTCCCTCTCCTGACGTGAAATCCTTGATCACACTACGTGGGTTATTTCGAAATGTTGGTGTAGATGTCCATCAACAACGAAGGAATTATAGGATTTGTCTTCCGGGAAGAAAACCTGAGCTTGTTTGTCCAGTATCACTGCCACACTGTGATACGAACCTGAGCTTGAAAGCCTGTATAATTATGCATTTTGTTTGCATTCCTAGGCCGTGAATTCTATGGGGTATCATGTTCGTCAACCATTGACCTGGCCATGTTGTACGCCGCTCAATGCAACCAGCCGTCCATACTGGGAAACACCCCCGTCCGCCTACTCTCGACCCCAAGTATCATCATCACCAATTTCACCGATAATCTCCACGCCCTGCTCTTCTTGAAAGGCAACCTGCTTGTTCTTTCCTCTCTTCTTCTTCCCCTTGCTATTCTCCTTGTTTGTTCCGTCACCCAACGGGTTACCGTCTGCATCTACTCCGGCAATCTCGCGTTGCCGTTTCCTCTCCTGGGCTTCTGCTTGTGCAGCAGCAATCTTCTCTCGCATCTCTGCCTCATGTTCGGCCAGTTCGCGCTTGATCTTGTCTGCATCTGCGAAAGACTCTTCCGTCTTCTCCGAATCCCTCAGGAACTTGTCCCATCCGCCTGCGTTGATCTCACATTGTCCTTGGAGAGCTGCCCTGATACCATCGGGATTTTCGCGCTCTTCACGGGTGAACTTGGTCTTGATGGAGCGCCGAGTGAAACCCGGAAACATTTGGGATATCATCTGAAAGTCTGTACCAAAAGACCTGAGGGCATCGTAGAACCGATCTGTGAGCTCATTGTTCCAGCGTCGTCCCTGGCCAGGCAGGAGGAACTCATTGGGGAAGCGCTTGTTGTTCTTCATGAAACTACGGGTTGTGAGACGTGCAGTGATGTCTTGGTCTTCTGTAATAACCATTTCGTTGATGATGCGGTCTGCGTCGCCTTCTCGATCGATTACGCCAGAATCAGGTACTAGTTCCATGACGCCGTCTGCATTCAAACGTAGCCTAGGACCATGTTCGACCTGCGCGGCCGCCAGCTCTGCCCCTGCTGCAGCCAGGGCAGCGTCGGCTTTCTCCTGTTCCTCCCTCGAAATCACCTTTTTATTGTCTTCCTCTCTTCGTCGTTGCTTGACTGCCTCCCAATCGATGGTACGCATCTGCTTCTCAAGCGCAGACAGTTTTCCAATGCGAACAGTGCGAGCTGCTAGAGAATCCATGTAGGTGACATCAGGATCGATGGTCTGGTCTTCGGCATCAGATGGCGTTGGCTCTCGTGGCGGTCTCCCCTTGCGTTTCGTTTCCTTTCTTATGCTTTCTTCACCTTCGATACCATCGAGATCGTCGCCGTCTGGGGTGGCCTTCCTCCTTCTCTTTGCTTTTGGCTTGCGACGCACTGCTGCTGCCACGATCTCGTCGGCTATGCGCCCAACCTCGTCTTCTGTGCCTTGAACAACTTCGCTGCTTAGGGCTCCCCTGGGCTTTCTTGGTTTTTTGGCTTTGTTAGGTGGGGCTGGAACCTCCTCGCCGTCCTGGGTAGTAGTTTCGGTGGCTGTTTTCTTTGCACGGGGTTTGGCAGCGGGTCGCTTCCGGGTGGGCTGCGCCTCTTCCTCGTCCTGATCTTCCTGCGCAACGTGGTCCGCATCCGGATCCGCTGTGACGTTCTTCTTTCCTCGCGGCTGGCGAGGCTTCCGGGTTGGGGCCGCAGCAATTGCCTCGTCCTCGCCCTCTGGGGGATGGTTTACCGCTGCCCAAGGAAGGTTCCTCCTCTTTCGCGGTTGCGGAAGGGCCTGGGCATCTGCAGTGGCGGCTTCGAGATTGGGGTCGATGTTGTGGTCGCCGCCGCCGTTCGCTGGTGCTGGTGTGCTAACTGTAGCCTCGACCTCTGGCTCTTCTATCCGACGTCTCTTGGGCGACCTACCACCAGTGTCGGTATCCTCCAGGTATTGTGTGGTGAGGCCTGGGTCTGTCGAGGAGTGTATAGCGACATGGGGCTCGCTGTCTGCTTGCGCTTGAGTTTCTGCTGGAGGTTCCTGGGTGGCAGCTGGCGTGGGCAGCGGCGGGATGTTCAGAGCTTCAGTGGCGGGCGCATGTGAGGTGTCGGGTTCGGTGTGTGAAGTTTGCGATTCGGCAGCCGGCGCCGGTGTCTCTGGGGCAGCAGCAGAAGAAGAAGGCGTGGGGGTTGGGGCAGCAGCGGCAGCGGTAGCGGTGGTAGCGGTGGTAGTAGTAGCAGCAGTAGTAGTGGCGCCAGGTCTCCGTCGGGCGGCTTTGGGGGCGAATCTCTTGCCCGTCGTGTTTTCTTACCCGCGGCTTAGCACAGGTGACGCCGGGACTGGGGACGACTCACTGTTGATGAAGGAAGTAAAAGTTGCCGCCGCCGCAGGTTTGGGTGCCGGCGGCTGGCCAGAAGCGTCGTCGGCAGACATGGCGTGTCGGCACTCGTGCAGGCCAGCAGTATGGCTTTGGAACTAGTCTTTCTCACATTTGGCGGGGAATGGGCAAGACAGACACACAGGCAGACAGGACATGGGCGCGTCGTGGAAACACAGACCAGGTGCTAGCGCGACACTAGGTCTTGGCAGCCCAGCCAGTAGCTAACGAACTCTCTTCGCTCGACTCTCCTCACCTCACCCACCCGCCCTCTGGCCTCACACGACACCCCGTCCTCCTCCCGTCTCTCTTCGCCCGCCCGTCCCCTGCCTGCCCTGAGTCCGCTCCTTCATCTCCTTTCATGCCCCCTGGTAGCGCGCGCGTCTTCGCTGCCCTATCTACGACACCCGTGTCTCCTCGATGAGGCTCGAAGCCAGGACCGTCGCACCCCCATCGCTTGACGCCGTCAAGATGGAGGACCGCAAACGGCCCATCGCCGACGACGCTGCTCCTCCCGCTAAGAGGCAAGCCGTGACTGTCAACGGTGCTCGCTCCCACCCAGACGCTGACTTGCCGTGGAAAGATGATATCGAGGTTCGCCCCCCCGATCACCACCGCCCTCCTCCTCCGCCCTCGGCGCACACTCCCGCTGACCCTTCGCATCTACAGTCGTTCCAAAAGGACGCCATTCTCAGGCAGATGCGCGAGTTCAAACGCGAAAAGGCCACCGTCGAGTCGCAACTAAACGAGTTGGAGGGCCGTTCCAAGTACCACGACGACCACCTCCGCATAATCGACGCTTGGTTTGATCAGGTCAGTACACCCCTGGAAGTTTGATTGAGATGATGCTGATTGCTGCTTAGCTTATCGATGAAATCAAACTCCTGGGCGCGGAGAAACTGCCTGCATCATCAGCCAATGCCGATGCTGCCCACTCGGTGCCCGCTGCCCTCCTGTGCCAGGACAACCAGACGTTCAAGAAGCACCTGTCTGGTCGCAAAGAGAGGATACTTGCATCCCTTACCGACCTCTTTGCGAGATATCCCGCAAGCAGTCCCGATGTTGCCGCTCTCCAACAGAAGCTGTCGGAACTCTTGGTCACTGAAAAGGATCATCTTGTCCGCCTGCAACGCGTCACTACCGAGAAGGAGCAATTGTCTGACCGGCTAGATACCGCTACTCATCGTTATTTGGTTGCTGAGAAGAAGCTCGACCGGCTCAAGAGCGCCCAGGTTCAGAAACTCGAGCAGTCAGCAGTCGGCACTAGTGCTGCTGTGAAAGAGGAGGCTCCATCCGCAAGTAATGGAACAGAAGCCGTCAATGGCACTTCGTCAGGCCCAATCACTGAAGAGTTGGAAACCGCGAAAAAACAGGCTCTAGCTGAGGCAGCAAAGAGGAAAGAACAACTCGAACAGATTGAGCAGGAGAACAAGAAGCTCACCGAGGAGGTTTCAGCACTCAAAGTAAAGCTTACTGGTTTGTCGGATGATGATTATGCAAAGACCGATCTCTTCAAAGCTATCAAGAGCCAGCATGAAGATGTAATCAAGCGCATCAACCACCTGGAAGCCACCAACATCACCTTGCGGGAAGAAGCGCAGAAATTCCAGGCAGAGCGAACAGCGTACAGGATCAAGGTGGATGACGAGGTCCGTGCTAGTCTGGCGGACAGTGCAAGCCACGTGTCGCAAGCAGAAGCGAACTGTGCTCGCATTCGAAATGCCCGGGATGAACTAGTCACCAAGAACAATGTCTTGGAGGCCAGCCACAAAGATTCCAGGGAATCCATTGAGCAATCTAAACAGCTCGTGAGTGCATGCGACAGCCGTATTGCGGCACTGGAATCCGAATGCGAGCGATTGCGTTTGCAGATTGCGGAACACCAGAGTTCAGAAGGCCAGGAATCCTCTGAGCTGGACAACTTGACACCGGAGCAATTGCGCAATAAGATCGCCAAGCTCGAAAGCCAATGCAAGATCCTAGGCAACGAGCTACCGTCCATGGAGTCGGCATGGAAGAAGGCGCAGGCGATTGCAAGCAAGAAGATCACCGAGATTGCTGCTTGGGAGGAGAGCATTGCAAAAGCACACGCAGACAAGGCCAAGGCGGACCAGAAGTTCTTCGCAGCCATGAAGACCAAAGGAGAACTAGAACAGCAAACCCGCATCCTCCGCGCCCAGGCGACCAAAGCCACCGAAGTAGTGGCGCAGCTGAAGGAGGCTGATTCACTAAGCCGGTCACTTGTGGACAAACTAGAGAAGCAGTGTGCGGAAATGCGATCCCAGATGGACGATCTCTCCACGCAGCACCGCCAGCTGCAACAGAAGGTCAGCGAGAACGCCATTACGTCCGAGGGCCATGTCAGCCAAATAGCAGAACTCAAAAAAGTTGTCGAAGCCAAGGATGCGACATGTCTTGCGGCAAAGCACGCTCAACGCGAATCGGAAACGGAGCGAGACAAGCTGGCAGCCCAAGTCAGCGGATTGGAAAAGCAAGTGCAGATTTACAAGAAGAAGAGCACTGCCAACCAGAGCTCTGAAGTGTCGACGATGGAGCTGTTGATTCAGTGCCAGATTTGCAAGAGCAAACTCAAGAATACGGTCATCAAGACTTGCGGGCACATGTTCTGCGACCAATGCGTACAAGATCGACTGACGAACCGGGCGAGGAAGTGCCCGAATTGCGGCAAGGCGTTTGGCAGCAACGACACGATGCGCGTGCATCTATGAGCAGTTTTGAAGCCGGATACCCATTTTCATATTCTCTGCGTTTTGCCCCATGTACATCATCTGCCTTTTCTTGGGCCCCTTTTATACAAGTTCACAATATGGTTCAGGGCAAATTTTGAGGTCAAGCACGGAAGCGAGTCTGGGATACGTTTGTGTTTTGCGGAGGGCCTTGGGCCTATTTCATGGCGTTTGTGTTTGGGAGCGTAAGAGGGCGGGACAATGTACGATGATAGTTGCGGAGCATGTTTGGACGACATGTGTTAGCGTGTTTTAGAAGATTCACGGAGTTTGTCTGTCTGTTGGCTGGCGATGTTTTCATGGATGGGGTCAGATAACTTGCATGGGCGTCGCGGAGCTCGGTCGCAGGAGCGGCCCAGTGCGAGAATGCAATTCTAGATACCATGTACTGTTTGGCCATATAGTGACCTGATATAACCTTTTGACTCACACATGGGATTGGGCGGCCACGTTGGACCGGTACGCTAGCGAGACGGAGGAGTGACAGCCAACCATGCGTGGGCTGTCATTCCAAAGGGGAAAAGAACGACCAGGTGCAGGGTGTGGTGGTAGAGTAGGCCATGACGTTCGCAACGCGTTCCTCGCCGTTGCCCCACGCGACAGGCTACTATAAACACCCTTGAACATGGCGACTGTGACCACGACGACGACGTATATCAAGTCCTCTCCCGGCCTCACTCTTCAACGCAAACTACAACATCCCGAGCTTTTCAACGCCTCCTACAGACAATCAAATTTGAAACCTTTTGACCAAGACACGCACCTTCGTACAACTGCAACCACCCCAGCATAATGGCCTCCAACGTTCTCACCCCTCGCGACACCAACGCCCAAGTCAAGGCCATGTCTTCACCCGAAAAGGGATCGGACAAGAAGGACGCCAAGAACCTCGACTACCACCGTCGAGTTCTGCAGTCGCGTCTCGACAGCGAGTCGTGAGTTTCCGTTGACGTGCAGTCCACCACACCTTGCATTGCTGATGATGTAGCAGAGAGCAGAAGTTTGTTTCGCCGTCGGATGAAATCATGAGCCCCGCTACACAGAAGTTGCAGGCATTCAAGACCAAGCACGCTATGAAGAAGTAAGTTGCTTTGCGACCGTTGTAGATGGGAATGTAAGCTAATACGAGTACAGGATGAAGCCACAGACGCTGTTTAAGAAGACAAGCGCAAAGAGCTTGGAGTCGAGCAAGGGCAGCAGCACATTGATGTTCGTTGATATCTCGAGCGACGCCAAGGAGGAGGGCGCAAAGGCATGAGGTTACCATAATGCTCGCCTAGCGGATGAAGCATTTGTTTTTCTTTTGGCGCAACGGCTTCACATATACCCTCTCTGTGGCTTTGATGCCGGCTGCTTCGGATTGCGTTCGGACGAGCAGGTCTTTCTGGAGTTCTGGATACGGGTAAATGACTACGATTATCATGACTATGTATTCTGATGGCCACGAGATGGAATGAAACCACGATGAAATACATGCCTACTTTCAGACTAGACTTGCTGCATGTGTAAAGACTATGCATGCGCCCACATGGATACCCGTCTGTGTTCGGAAATGATGCCGAGGCGCAGGTTGTACCCTACTCTAGCTGCATCTTCGTTGCGACTCACACGATGACACGACCGTCTTCAGACGAACAAGGCCTCCGCGACGAGATTGAGCATCTCGAGAGACGTCTACACGATGCGAAAGCCCGGCTGAATCCACATCATGTTGCAGCGACACCTGCATCGCCCGCCAACGACGCAGGTCCGTTGTCGTCACGGCCCACCTGCCACCACAGCCGTTAACACGCGCAGCACTGCACGCCCTTCTTCTGCTCGCAGACTCTGCCCTGCCCCTCGGCTCCTTTGCCTTCAGCAGCGGACTAGAGTCGTACCTCGCCCATCACCGGCCCTCGCCGCCGTCGGCTTCCCAGTTGCCCGCCTTCCACACCTTCCTCCGCTTATCGCTGTCGACCCTCGCAAGCACGTCGCTCCCCTACGTCCTGGCCGGCTATCGCAACCCACAAGACATCGAGACCCTCGACAATGACTTTGACGCGAGCACACCGTGCACCGTTGCGCGACGCGCGAGCATAGCACAAGGGCGCGCTCTACTTGCTGTCTGGGACCGCAGCTTTCGGACGCAGTACAGCACGTCCAAGGTCCATGCGTCTCACGATGCTATGAATGGGACCATGAGCAGTGAAGCAGCCATCAGAGCGCTCAAGTCCTTCTCTGCTGCTCTGCGTACTTCGGACCTCGTCAACGTGCATCTCGCCCCGCTTTGGGGGCTTGTCACGAGCATTCTGGCCGTTCCGCTGCAACAGGCCGCGTACTTGTTCCTCTTTTCGCATGCGCGGACTGTAGTGAGTGCTGCTGTGAGAGCGAGCGTCATGGGACCGTACCAAGCGCAGGCCGTGCTGGCAAGTGCCGAGCTGCAGGACAGGATACGTGGGCTGGTTGATGAGGGGTGGGACAAGACGGTCCAAGACGCGGGGCAGAGCGTGCCAGTCATGGATCTTTGGGTCGGAAGGCATGAGAAGCTGTATTCCAGGATCTTCAACTCATAGGGACTTGTACAAGACGCAGCCCGGAAGGCTTGGCGCATATGCGCGTACGGATACGGGTACTACCACATGCTTTCGTGACATGTATAGTTCATACTTTGCAGGCTTGGCTTGTGTATCGGGCTTGATGCGGAAGTTGGTGAATGTACAAAAGTAATGGTGTTGAAGCCAAATCTTTATTCCAGCCACTCGCTGTCCAATCATCACCGCGTGCGCCCTCGATTCGCGCATGAAGAGTCCAGCTTACGGCGCGTGACGACCCCCAACGGGACGGTAAGGCAACGGCAAGAAACACCTCTTGATATGTTTGTCGTCCACGATGCATCACCATACTGTCTGATGATACCCTTGGAAGGGCTTGCATCTTACATTCTACTCGAATCTACTATATATTCCTAGTGCTGGCACCATGTTTCTTCCTAACCTCACCAAGTGGCTCTCAGTCGCCATCTTTCCTAGCTCCTTCAATAGCGCAGTACACTCTCCTCTCGACGATCCTGTCGTCAAATTCCCGTGGATTCAACGTTTTGCCTCGGTAGGTGACTCCTACTCCGCCGGTCTGGGCTCAGGAGACCGCCTCGACTGGCTATGCTCGAGATACGCACAATCCTACCCAAACATCCTCCAAACCTCTCTTCTCGGAAACAACCCAAACCGAACACACCAGTTTCTCGCCTGCTCCGGCGCCACAAGCACTGAGATCCTCGAAAAGCAGATCCCTGCTTTGCAGGATAACCTAGACTTGCTCACCATGTCCGCCGGCGGAAACGATATTGGGCTAACACCTATATTGAGTAACTGCGTATACCAGTTCTACATGTCAGCCGCGGACTCGTGTCGACAAGCCATCGACGAAGCGCGCGCGAGGATCGCCAACGAAACAGAACTATATCACAACGTCACCCTGCTCATTGAAGCCGCAAAGCCGAAGATGAATCTAAAACATGGTCTTATCTATTACACGGGCTACGCAGGCTTCTTTGGCACCGACGACGAAACATGCGACAACGTAACCTGGGCCGTCTGGAAAGACGTTGAGTGGACAAAACAATATCTCAAGCGCGAATTGAGACGAGAATTAAATGAAATGGTCCACGGCGTCAACACTATCCTATCCAAAGCCGCAAGAGACGCTGGGCCAAACGTCCGCTTCATCGACTACGACGCACACATTTCCGCAGCACGCGGTCGGTACTGCGAAAAAGACGTCCTAGAGCCCGATCCCAATCGCCTCGGTCTAGCATTCTACGAGTGGAATACCGTCGATACAGGTGAGAACAAGACTGCGCTGCAGAACAACACTGGCGACGATGTACCGAAACACTCGTTCCAAGGTGGTATCGCGAGGGATATCAACAAGACGCTAGAGGAACATCCTGACTGGACGTTTGATCCCGACAAGGGGTTCGTGAACAAGACGAAAGGAGGGCAAGACGGAGGAGTGGTGGAGGGAGAAGGATGGTTGGGCGATTCGATCCACTGGTTATTGCCAGATAGTTATAAGAGGGTTTTCCATCTGAGGCCAAAGGGGCATGCGATAGTGGCGAGGTTGGTGGTTGAGGATTTGGAGAGGCAGGGGCCGCGGTGTAGCACCAAGATGGAGGGAGAGGTGGATGAACTTTAACCTCATCTTTCTGGGACTTGAGCATCATTATCAAGCCATTCGGACGCCTCCTTGTCACCTAGTAGCCCATCCCAACTCCAGTCCTCGCTCTCCTCCACATCGCCTTTTGCCATCTTCCTGTCGAATTCAACAATCCTATCTCTTACATCCATCAAACACCTCCCTAACAAATTCTCCCCCCAAGAATATCTATGTTTCCGCTTCATCTGATCTGTACCCAATCCCCCAGATACGATCTCTCCGAGCTGCTTCCGCAATCTCTCTTCCCTGTGTCCCCAGCAAAACATCCCTCATATGCTTGTTTCCAGTCTCCATATACTTGTACCAATTCCCCACTCTGGCAACTCTACTCTTTACTCTCCCCCATTCCTCAAAATTAAAGTCCTGGACCTTCTGACCATGTTTCTTTTGCTCTTTGGGGTCTGGAGTCAAGAGAACGAGACGGGCAGTGTTGGCGTCCGAAAAATAGACGGCTTTGCAGAACATGTAGGATTGCTCGGCGCAGGTGAATGGGATGGTTGAGTTTGAAATGACGTGGGCAGAGAGGATAGCTGAAGGTTCTGTGCGTGTTGTTTGTAAAGAGTTCATGGGTTTTGTTATCGACGAAGATGCGGTCCGAGGGCATGGTGGTGAAGGCGCCATATCAACGAGCCACTGTAGTGACGCGATGGGAAGGCCAAAGGGGCTCGTGTGCCATTGGCAAAAGACGCCGTACGGCTTCTCTTTAGGCATGTAGAAGAAAACTGTTCCTTGCTCTTGTTCTCCCATTGCAGCTACGGTCTTCTTTAGAGGCCGACCTAAGCGGTGTGGTTTGCGCTTCCCCATGTTATCTACCGAAGATATGTTCTTGTTGTTCAGTTGATCAACAATTGAAATGAAAAGGATTTATCTACGTTGTCTGAATAACAGGTGACAGAACATTTAGCCATGAGTCTTGATGACACATAAGCTGATAGTACCATGGTTTGGGAAGGGCGTAAGGGCGGCCTACCATACTTTGAACTGTCTGGATTTCTCTGATGAACATGTTGTGTTGAAGAGCTGTATGGTAGAATCTTTTCAGTGTCGTGAATGAGACTTCGATTGTTGTCTTGTTCAACGCCGCGTCGTTCGGTTCACAGCTTTTTACGACAAACGCAGCAGCTTCGTTCAGTCTCATGTCAGGACATGAATCTACACGTAAATTCAACCGTTTCCTTGAATTCCATTTCTGTTCAAATAACTACAATTAAATTGAGCTTTTTCGAAGCCGATAATCCACCGTTCAACCTTTCTTCTTAAAATCATCACCAATCTTCCTAAACAGTCTCGCGAAACTCCCTCTGGTCTCCCAGATTGGCAATACACAACTAATCGCACTGCTAGCAAACACCCAAATAAAGCTTACCACCACCCACCCAGTGAAGAAGCCCTGAGAGAAGATGTAATGGGAGAAGAACATGGGCATGGGGAGAAGGAAGTCCAAGATGAAGGTCAACAGGAATGCGGAAATGCAGGCGAGCTTGAAAGCGCGGCGGAGTGTAGAAGGGTCGTCTTCCTCCTCTAGCGGGGGAGCTAGATGATGTGGGAGTTCTGCCGCGGCTGCTTCAGGTTGTGTGGTGGCATCGGTTGCAATCTTCTTCTCGCCGGAATCGGAGAGTTCAGGTGTACAAGCATCCCTAGGCGTTGCAGCGTCATTTACGCCATCCGTGACGACGGCATTTATAGCACGAGTTATTTCCCAGTCGAAATTATCCGGCTTGATCAAAGTAATCGTGGTTGTTACGATGAGTCCGGTCATGATGGCTGCCAGATTGCCTGCGAGGGTTGGATATGACATGCCAGTAGTCTCGACAGTGATCTCGCCGTAATAGCTCTTTGCTGTCGCTAGCCATGCAGTGAGACCTGCGGCAAGACCAGAAAGACAGCCAGATATAGCGGCAGCTTTGGTTTGTTTCCGCCATGTTATGGCGAAGGCGGTCGGAAACACCGCGCCACCAATTAGCAAACCCATAACACTTCGACATGTTAGTAATGGATGACATAATTGTAAAAAGACATGGGAGAACCTACAGGAACAGCCATCCGAGATCGATCGAAGCCGCATTCCAGATGCAAGCAAACACAGACATGATCAACCCGAATACACAAATCATGATGTGTGAAACAAAGACCAGCTGCTTTGGTGAGGCTTTGGGCGAGACATATTCCTTGTAAACGTCGAATGTCAGCAGAGAAGAGACGGCGATGAGTTCTGCAGACGCGCATGACGTGACTGCCATGAAGAGAACCACTAGCAGAGCAACAGCACCTCCCTGGCCCATCAATGTCTCCGCAGCAAAGGCCGCCGCTAGACCAGATGAGATCTGACCAGAGGTAGGTACCTCGGGGTAAGTAGGGAAGCGTGGGTTATCGGTGAGCGCCACAGCCGCGAGACCAAGTGTTGTCGAAAAGCCAAACGGAATAGCGAACCAGGCAATTCCTCCTAGGAGGTACGCTCTTACGGCAGTAGAAGGCTTGGAAGCGATCGCACGCTGCCAGTAGGCTTGATCGAGGAACACAGTTCCGGATCCAGAGCATAGTTGGATGACACCGAATATCAAACCAAAGTTCGACTTCAAGGTGAGGTATGAGCCGTCCTGGTTTCCATTTACGGGACGCTGAGCCCCAGCTTTTTTGAGCAGCTCATACATGTCGCCGGGTGAGCCGATCAAAGGACTGACAGCGTACGCGTTGAACATGAAATAGAGGATGATGATCATAAGGATCAAGGTGTGGCTGTAGTCGCAGATGAAAGTCGCTCGCAAACCACCGAGGATAACGTAGGCGCAGACCCCTATTTCTGTTAGCACATCTCCGACATAGACTTCCTGGGCGATACTTACCAACTGGAATCAAGAAAACAGCAGCATACACTGGCATACCCGTCAAGCTAGTAACAACCGCACTTCCGCCCAACAAAAGCTGGCTGCCTACCAAGATATTCGTGACGAAGGCAAACACCATGAACACTAGATGTGCAAACGTCCCGTATCTCGCTTTCACAATCTCAAGGTACGTATGGCATCTTGGCGCATTCTGCTTGACCTTGCATGCGAGGATCGAGAACATGAGAATCTGAACTGTGGCCCCAGCAGCATACCAAAATGGCCCTGCGACACCATATTGGTATGCTACAGTGGAGGATTGGAGTAGGGTGGCAGCCCAGGTCCACGCCGAAACGATACCAGAAGCGATGAGACCGGGCTTGACGGAGCGAGAGGCAGTGTTGAACTCTTCGGATGATTGGGTCGAATAACGTGTATATCTGTTTTGCAGCCAGGAGATGCCCATCATGAGGAAGGCAAAGAAGAAGCCGATTCCAACGACGACGCCTGGATGGGTCAGCTATGATAATTGGGTGGTATTCTAAGGAACGTACCATAGCCGGCCCCCACTGGGAGAGGTATCTTGGTTGTGTCTGCCATCTTGAAGGCTTCAACAAGATGAATGTGAAGGCTAGGAAATTCCTCAAATTCTACGATTCCAGGAAACCGAATATATTAACATAATCTCTAGAGCTATACCGACTCCAATTACAGACCAGGGTTTGTAGAAATACTGCCGTTGTGCTCACGGAGTAGTTCCCCGCCTACGGCGTTTCCGCGGCGATAGTACGACATGATGCTGAACCTCGATTGGTGTGATAGGCAGAAAGGGTTGCAAGATAGTAGTTGCAGTGACAATCCAACGGTACGACATGGACGCCTCGTGCGATAAGCCAGGATAGAAAAATGTCCGCATGTAACGAGGCCATGACGGATAGTCTGTCCAATCAGATTAACTAGCTGTGCGGCGGCGTACTTGGGCTGCGTAGAACGCTCCCAGTGCGACAACGTCTCCGACGACCGCTGGTAAAATTGAGATAAGAAACATGCTAGCAGTAGGCCTGCCGCGAAAAGATGCTTGTTGCTAAGGCCGTGATGTCATGTTGAACGTAGGGAAGCAGCTGCCGAAAGCGGCACGTCGAGCAGTTGATAACCCCCCTGCTTCGGTCAGCAATCTACCCCGCGAACGACGAATAACCGGGGTCAGAGTTGGAGCTACCTAACAGCTCCAATTGGAGTCAGATAAGTAGATTTGGAGAGCGTGAAGCTGATATCCTCGAAGAACTCAATGTACAGACAATCCTGAGAAAGAAGTCTCTCGGAGCTTGTAAGAAGCAGCTGCCAACAGCTCGCCATATAGAAGATCAACCTAATGTCCAGTTACCTTGATGAATTGTGCGCAACTGATCTACGCCGGCCTTCCACCCTCTTCCCACGTATCAGTTGTCAAATCTAGCTGTTCCAGCTCAGACATGAATTCCTCAGCAACACCCGACATATGGACAGCATTGGGTAGTCCCACAATAAATAGACTGGGTTCCCCATACCGCTTCTCCGTCTCCGGCGCACTATTCTTGCCATGCGGATCTCTGCTGCTTGACCTTCTCCCAATCATGATACCTTACACAACCTGAACCTGCCACGCAGTCCTCAAACCTACTTCCTTTCCTCGTAAAGGGGATTTCCTTGATCTTCGCACCCCCCTCAACCCTCAGGCCATGTGCCAGATCTCTCGCAAGGTTCTCCGCTTCAAAACCCACCGCTTGTGTTTATCAGAAGCAACAGCCTGGTGGTATACTATCGTGATGCTGGCCAGACCTCTAGATTATTACGTGAGATCCGGGACGGGCACCTGGGCTGAGACCAGTGAAATGCAGACGAACAGGAAAAACGCATCCGGGTGAGAGTTTGTTAGCTTGTAGATGAGGCTGAGGCACATGTCAGAATGGCAGCTTTGGGTCGTAATGTGCTACCATGACTTTTTATCCGTACGACTAAGGGAGGGCAACTTTGGTCATTAGGCTCAAACTTGAGAGAGCCAGCAAAATTTGAGTTGTCGTACGCTAACATTGGAAGGATGTTGTACACGCCAGGCTGAAAATATGTAGGCTGCCAGATAACATGGCGTCCATTTGATGGCCGACCTGACTATAAAGCAACAATGTTAGATAGTACGGGCGCACTGACTACGATCGGTGTGCTCGGTCCGTAGTTTTTCTTCTTTACTGCAGCTTTCGTACCATGGGAAAGCTATGCGAATAACCACGCACAAGCGTGCGAGGCCGCCTTTCAACCCAATTAGTTGTTTGCCTGAAGTAGACCTATGGCCATCTGTGTAGATCAACTTGATGGGATCCTACAACGCCGCATGATGCCGCTGGAAAACAAGTGGTATACCGCCCCGCCTATTCTCTTAACTCTTCGCCCCCGCAGTCCGGATCTGGAACGTAGCTCCGGGCAGCGCAGCGCTCTCCGCCGTGACTGTCGCCTGTATGCCCAGACTTGCAAGACATCCTCTTATCAAGCCAGCTGGGAAGTACAGGAATGGCTGGACCCTGGCCTGGCTATTCGCGTCCCGTCCTAGCGCTACATCGCCTGTTTGTGCTACTAGTGCTGCTTGCATGGCGGCGTCGTATTTCTTGGTATCGAACGACATGCGGCCGAGGGGTTTAAAGGTATTATCTGTGAGGACGTAGATGCCACGGTGGTTGGTCTTGAGGTTATCAATCTGCTTTCTGAACAGGAGCGTCCAGAGGTCTTTGCACAGAAATTTGATGCAGTCGAGGGGTGTTGTTGGTCGAGGTGCGTCCCGGGAGAATCTGTGTCGAATGTTAGCAGTGATCTCGAGAGCCAAAGTATAACCAGAGGGGCATACGTACCGTTCAACCACGCCCAGTCCGACCCTGTAGCCCAAACTCTCTAATCGATGGAAAACGGCCTCTCTTGCTTCTTCCTCATCCACGGTTGCAGTACCTCCTCCGCCCACCGGCCCGCCATCTGTTCCTCTTGCTGTGCCTGCTGCCGTGCTTGACGCGTCATTGCTCGTCCCCGACAATCGTTTTGGCTTTGTGGCCGACGACCCATGTATCCACTCCTCTTCTCGCGCGGCAAGATCAGCTGTTATGCGGTATGCCATAGGTACAAGCTCTATGAGTAAGAGATCGAGACACGATGTGTTCACTAGCGAGAACGTGGGGTCGACGTATGATGTCGAGGGTTCGTTCGGTGCGGATGGGTTGGCTTGCGCCATGTTGAAGAGTGGTTTGCGTGTTTATGCGTTCAGACGAGCAGCGAGACAGCTTGGTGCACAGGTGGTGGTGGGAGCGGGTTTTGTGCGCAATGAAGATGCGCGCGCTTCGACGCAGAGCGGGCTACAGTGGCGGCACGGGTGTATGCAGTCTCCCAGTTTTCGCCAATATCCGGATAGCTGTTTATAGGTCGCCAGGTTGTAATTGCAGCCTGGGCGAAGTGTGGGGTCTATTGCGGTGTGTTGGTGTTGGAGTCCAAACGTCCACGCGGGTTGCTTAGAGTCGCGGTCGATCAATTGCAAGGGTCCACGATGTCATGTCTCGACAAACGCCATGACTTCTTAGCGATATCACCGCATGTCCCATGTACTAGTCAGGTAGGCAATACACATCACTTTTACGGCTCATAGGGTATCTTCAATTCATTGATTTTTTTACTTAAATTGGCATAGATCCATACACGTCCAAAGCCATGTTCTCGTGGTTTCATCTCTCATTTGCTCCATGGCGGCTTACAGTCTATCCGCAGACGGCGCACATGAGCATGCGGTCAAGCGATACCGATATTTGGGTACGCTCACTTGGCGGGAGGGTTTGCGACGAACTCGACACCCTTGCTAATGTTGCCCTTCAAGCCGTCGTAGCAGGCCTGGAGGAGCTTCTTCTCTGCATCGTTGGCGCTGCTGACAACGTCAATGGCCTTCTCGGCACCACCGGCCTATCAGAGGAGTCAGCCATGTTACGGACACAAGCAGGAATTGGAGAATTTGCGTCTACTTACACCAAGCTCAATGGGAACAGAGAAGAAGTCAAGACCGGTGGCCTTGGCAATGGCATTTCCGCCCTCGACACCAGGGAGGTAGACGTAGCTGGGCTCAACAATACCCTTCTCGCCCTTGGAGGCCTTGATGACCTTCTCGGCGAAGCTGTCGGTGGTTAGCTAGAGCAAGCAAAACCTTGCAAATGAAACCTACCGGTATCCGGCGTAAGCCATGGAAAGGGTGGCTGAACCAGCGCCCTCCTTTGCCTTGACGACCTCGTCACCGCCGAACTGAACACGGTTTACAAGAGCATCCATCTTGTCAGCGGGAATGTTGACACTCGGCTTTGACTGGCTGAAAAGAGGAACAATAGTCTCTCCTGAGTGACCACCAATGACGGGGATGTTTAGGTTTCCAGGGTTCTTCTCGCCAGTGATCTCAGCGACGAAGGTCTCGGCACGGACGACATCTAGGGTGGTGACACCGAAGAGCCTCTTGGGGTCGAATACACCGGCCTTCTTGAGGACCTCGGCGGCGATGGGAACGGTCGAGTTGACAGGGTTGGAGATGACAAGGACGAATGCCTTGGGGCAGTACTTGGCAACGCCCTCGATGAGACCCTGTACGATACCGGCGTTGATCTTGAAAAGATCGTCACGGGTCATACCCGGCTTGCCTGAGCACCCATTAGCTTGGGGTACTCGTGTCGTAGTAAGAGTCTGACTTACGAGGAATACCAGCGGGGATGACAACAACGTCAGCGCCGGTCAGGGCGTTCTGAAGGCCGTCATCCTTGGGCAGGAAGCCTGTAACAGTCTGTCTCGCTTCAGTATCGCTGTGTATATGCGGGGCTAGAGCTAGCTCATACTGCTGGGGTCGAGATGTGCGAGAGATCGGCAGCGACACCTGGTGTGTTTACGACATCGTAAAGGGCGAGCTCAGTGACGTGTTGGCAGGACTTGAGGAGCAGAGAAAGGGGCTGTCGAGGACAAGTCAGTGCCAGCTGCAGTGTGGAGGTATAAGCCCCTGCGGTACTCTTGGGCTCGCACCTGTCCAATGCCTCCTGCGGCTCCGGCTACTACGGCTTTGACCATTGTGATGTGTGTTGCTGAGAAGGAGAGGGGTTGTAGAGGTGGTGATCGAGAAGAGAAACGGAGAACAGGATTGAAGAGTCGGTGAGAGAAAGAAAGCAGGAGGTGGCTTGATGTAAAGTAGGTAAGAGCTGCACACCACGCGCCTGTTCTGTTGGATCCGGGAAGGTGGGGTGGGAGCACGGGCCCACTTTCGCGGGGTACCGGCGGGAGTAGTATGTCTGGGATGCGCTTCAAGCTAATGGCAGTCTAATGCTGTGCAGCGCAGTCTGGCTAGCTTTGTGACGCTTCTAGTTTCGTGAGTGCTTTGTTGAGGAGAGCTCAGCAGAGAAAACCCAGCCTCACATACGGCGATGAACAAGTTGACATGTCCAACTCTCGAGCGCATCCTCATACTTTGCCCGTGACAGCCAAGCACACAGCCATGAGCCTCGGTGCCTCGAGCGATCGGAAGAGGTCGGATGATGCGCTAGTAAAGAGAATGCAGGTACAGACATACCCACAGGCTGGAGAAGATGGTCTGTTAGCCCGCGTGCGGTAAGTAACAGTTCGGCCGCTTGCGATTGTATGGAAAACGTTGCGTGGAACAACGAATCGTCGTCGACTTGCTTAATCAGCGAACAGCAATCCACCCACGCGGCTCATTGAATCGCAGATTATCTCGGGGCCATTGTGTTGTGCATAGATCTCCAGGACGTGAAGTGAAGTGGAGCATGGACCCTGGCCGAGGTCATGGTCAGCCAGTTTGGTTACCGGGGCGGATCGGGATGGTGCTAACGACGTTTCCACTTCCGCGCCGAGGCCGCAAACACATGCGTCACTGTACTATTGATGGACCAACATGGCAATCAATGAAGCTAGCTGTTACTCTATCATGGATATCTGCTCGTGAAGCTGCCGCAAAGTAGCCGATCCGCGGCCGTTCCAAATCACTGCACCCAAACGCCATATCAAATTCTGTCATAGGGCAAGGGCATTCCCCAAGACCCTCTGGAAAGGTAGTTGCATCTTCATCTGCATGTCCGCCTCATCCCATCCACAAATCCATTGCGAGTTGGAAGGCTCGAGAGGCCAACCAGGGGCAATAAGACATACCGCCATGGGATCTTCAGGGACAAGCTCAGCGATTACCGGGTTAGCTGCCCGCTTCTAACTGTCAGCATCAACCCGCTCGCCCTGTGCGTCATCGTCAGGGTCAGCCTCTCCATAGCGACCATAGCCCTGTGGATCACCCGCATTCGGGTCAGGCCCACGTTGGCCAACAGAGTACATCTGTGGTTGCTGACCCATGGGGTAACCGGTGTAGACGTTGGGATCGAACATGGGCTGTTGCGCGTAGGCTCTGGGATCACCTTGCACCGGGCCTGGATACATAGGAGGCTGCTGGTAGTCCTCCTGCTGTGCTAGATGCTGAGGCATCCCGTAGTCTGGCGGAGCCATGGAGTGCTGCGCGTGTACCGGCTGAGGCATCCCACCTGGAGGCACGACTGCTGCCGACGACTGGACAGCTGCGTTTTGGCCCGCACTCCTCTTGTGGGGATGGGCCTCTTCGCGGGGGACGATGTCTATAAGAAAGTCGAACATGTCCGACTTTGACAGGGCCGAGGCGATGTCGGAGCGCTGGAGTGTGCGGCGCTTGTTCTCCTCTGCGTGGATCCAGGCGCGCATTGTGAGCTCGGTGATGAAGATGTCACAGCCTTTGGCGAAGAGGATGGGGGCTTCGGCCGAGATCATCTTCACCTCTGGGTCAGCCTTCATGACTTTCTTGATCCGAGCAAGCGGCAGCTGGTGGAGCTTGTAGTCATGTTCGTCCGTCTCGAGCTTGGTGACCTGCTGCTGCCAGTATGTGTTGAGGATGTCGCGGTAGTTGCCGGTGAGTCCTTGGTTGACCTGTAGCTGTCAGCGCGTGTCGACGTGGTGGTCATGGCGGAAGCAGGCGCGTACATTCTGCCAGGAGCCAGTGAAGAGCTGCGGATCCGGAGCATGGTTTTGCGCGGCAATCTAGACCAAGTATCAGCGGCGTCAAGTTTTGCAGTAGGCGCGGATGCGCGGAGAGAACATACGGCTGCAGACGCGCCTGCGATGCAGAGGTTAGCACAGGACCCCGTCGTGGACGCGACAGGCAGACTTACCATAGTGGCCGCCTTGCTGGGGGTCGTAGAGCGGGTTGCCCTGCTGGCCGTCGTATTTGCGGGGCGCAGCTTGCTGAGGCTGCTGGCGCATCTTCTGCTGGCCGTGGCCCTGGAGGTTGACTTGGTCCATGGCTTGGGGGCTGGGTTGCGCAAGTGTTACGCCGTGGGCAGGATCTGCGTCAGTCCGAGGCGTGTGTGGATGGCGATAACTGTTCCTCGGTCGCGGGACGGTGCAGCGAGAGACGCGCGACACCCAATGGCTGCTCAGTGTCGTGGCGTGGGCGTGTTGTGAGAGGAGGGCGAGGTCGTGATTGCGTCAAAGGTGCGGTCTGAGTGGCCGGGGCGACGAGGGCGGGGAAGGCGCAAGTACCTGTCTTTTGGGGGCGCGAGGGCGCTGCTGCGTGCGGCCTGCCATGGTGGATATGAGCATTACTCTAGATTCCATTGCACCAACTCTCATGAGGTTGAACCAAGGGCGCGACTGACCTATGCTCCGGTCTGGCGAATCAAATTCCAGCACGAGGATATATTCGCGGAGTTGATGCTTGGTTGGTGGGCTTCTAACGAGTCAACGAACCACAGCTAAGCAGGGACCCCAACGTTACTCAGATGCGCGGACAGTTCAGTACAGAGGCTGGCAAAGGGGAGCTGCAGTATATGGCAGCGGACGCAAGCTCCAGCTCCGTGTTCTGACGTAGCCTCTTCCAGAGAAGAAGATGCTGCCATCGCCATTCCAGCCATGCTTATATGCGCAATATGCACGTCGCACCACATCTCTCTACAAGGCCCGACACGGTGACAGCACAGTAGCAACGCAATGTTCCTGCCGCCCCCGTCACATTTCAATCTCCATGCGGCGCAAGACTCGAGCGCATCGTAACCCATGCCCAGGCGGCACAGGCTACTAGGGCAGCACACTTCACAGGACGCACCACGCTAGCCAGACAGACATGGTCCCGCCCCAGCTGGACGAGCATCCGACATGAGCATGCCATTGGCCACGACGCCGCTTTTTGATTGGCCTCGTAGACACCAGACCATGCCAGCGATGAGTTGTTCGCCCTTTGATTCTCCCAACCGCGTCAGAGCATGCGAGCGTGCGTCATAAGACAATATGTCAAACGCTGACGGCACAGGAATGAAGCGGACCTGGAAGCTTCATCGAGAGCGCTTGACGTGGCGGATGCATGCGAACCATCGGAACAAAGTTGGCACTAGCATACCAGCAGAGGTGGACATGTTCCGACCCCAATGCGCATTCAAAATGCGCATGACCATGCGAGACTGCGCGAACGGCATCTGCTTCTGAGCGCAACCGAATCAAACCGGTTAGCGCTGTCAAAGTGGCCAGTGCGTCCGAGCTTCACAAAAAGTTCGTCCTCGATTTTTCCCACTGCTTTTCCCTGTCAACGCCAACATGGAGTTGCCAACGCACCAGCCGCTCCTCGCCGAGGATACCGATGAGGATCTCTCGGATGAGCAGATACGGGAGCTGCTCAATGAAGCTGCTGTCCGTATGCGCGCAAAGGCAGCCACAGCGCCGCCCGTGAGCAAGCCGGATGCTCCGTTCAGACTGCCGAAGCTGCAGCCCGGTCACATTGCCGATACTTACGAAAAGACTGACGGCAACATCACGCGCCTAGATCATTCCAAGCTCGTCGACAAGAAGCAGCAGGCTTTGGCTAACGGCATCAAGAAGATTGAGGATCCGCTCCAGATCAAGAAGCAGAAGCAAGAGGTACGTCCACGCCACACTCCATGCATACGCATGCCTGTGATGATATCTATCCCATATCTTTTAAGCTGAGCAGACTCGGGCGCCGTCTTGGTTGCCTTCCTGCACCACTGAGGCTCCATTAGTTCATAGTTACACTGAGGCACTACTTTGATTCAAGTTTCATTTGGCAAGTTGTCGGTGACCATGCTAACAACTTTGTACAGGAGAAGAAGGCCACCGCTGGATCACAATGGTTCAACATGCCCAAGACCGACCTCACCCCCGAACTGCGCCGTGACCTGCAGCTTCTCAAGATGCGGAATGTCCTTGACCCGAAGCGCCACTACAAGAAGGACAACAAGAAGGGCGACGTTCCCGCATTCTCCCAAGTGGGCACCATAATCGAAGGCGCCACTGAGTTCTACAGCAGCCGTTTGAAGAACAAGGACCGCAAGCAGACCATGTTGGAGGAGGTCATCGCCCAGGAACAGAGCACTGGCCGATTCAAGCGAAAGTACGAGGATATCCAAACAGCCAAAGCGAGTGGCAAGAAGGCCCACTACAAGGCGTTGAAGGCAAAGCGAAACAAGGGCAAGGTCGTCAAGCCTTGAGATCTGCCTGGCCACAATCTGGCTCATCACGTGCCAGATTAGTTTGCGCTCTGGCCAACTTGATGGGCGGTATATTCTATTCTGAATATCGGGTTCACCTTCTTGGTGCTATGCCTGCCCGCGTTGCTCGCTGGGAAAGGCACACTGACGTCTGCTACTATAGCCACCCGCGCCTGCTACCCTTGCTATTGACTGTGGAGATCGGACACTATCTGCTTTACCAAAGCTTGCATGTCTTTGGCTGCCTCCCGTCCGGCCTCTAGCACCTCCTCGTGGTTTGCCTTGCCTTGACTTAGATGCTCGGTCAACTCAGCCCTGCTCATGGACTGAATTGCTGCATCTTTTCCGCGGGCGCCTGCCTCAAGAACGGCGACATTCGTTACTAGACTGAACGCAAGAATACGCATTCCAGCGTGTCTGGCGACGATGATTTCCGGTACAGTTGACATACCCACAACGTCAGCCCCCAGCGTACTGAGCATTCTGCATTCTGCGCGAGTCTCATAACTTGATGACAGTTAGCATCTGTCTCATACCCATAGCGAAGTAGAGGGGAGGACAAAGACATGAATGACATACGTTGGTCCTGCCACAAATGCGTAAACGCCCTCGTGGAGCTTTCGTTGCTGCTTGTCCAGTCCTAGTTTTGCCCAGGCCTTGTGCGTCCGCACCCTCAGGTCAAGGTCGTAGGCATCTGATAGAGGTGGGAAACGAACGCCAAACTCCTCTATGTTGGGGCCACGCAGAGGATGGATACCGACAAGACCAGCCATGTTGAGATGCTAAGCACGGTCAGAATAGGCTCAACGTCGTTAGGGTAGTACGTACGTCGTTCAAGCATACAATGTCTCCTACGCGGTAAGTCTGGTTAAGACCACCGGCTGCGTTTGTGACTTCACCCTTGGTCAGCTACTCGATTCCGTCCGTTGCTCGGTATCTCATCATACCGATCATGGTCTCGACACCGAGTAGTTTGCACACTCGAGTGGCGAATGTGACTAGGTCCATCGAATGTCCTTCATAGAAACTGAACGCATCAATATCACTATTACGAAACAAAGTCTCTCGATGTTTTGGTGACTCACTGTGCTCGGCCAACAAGAAGCGCGATAGGTGTCTTCTGGGGTCCGATCTGCCCAAACACAAACTTTCCAGCATGTCCTACAACTGAACAAACATGTCAGTACCCCGCAGCTTGTGCCATCCCGAGAATCACTTCTTCGGCGACAGCATGTTTCCGTGTCCACCACTTACCAGTACTCTTTGGAAAGTTGGGAATCGTTCCGTATGCCAGTTCGACTTTTGGCTCTGATTCAATCGTCTCGGCAAGTCCACCCAGTCCAGAGCCACATACGATGGCAACCTTGGGATATTGCAGGGCTTCTGGCAATTGTGAGCGTACGTATTTGGCCGTTTCCGTAGCGCGGGCATAGGCGTTGGGCGCAGCAGCCATGTCTGAAACAGTCTCCATCTTGATTGCTGTGGTGTTTACCGGAACAGAGTGAAAGTGAGGAAGTTTAGAGTGCAATCCGGTATCTAAAGAAATAGTCTGCCTTGTACATGTGACACTTTCAAACGGTACGACTAGGGTACAGAGGGAAGGCGGCGGCCAATTCCGATGTTGCCAAGACAGTAAGCGGAATTGTGACTAGCGCCGTCAGCCCTCTGGGAAGAAGTTCGATGGTTGGAGGCAGTGAGTGCGACGATATCAAGAATGGCCGCCCCACGATGTACGCGCTCCTTCCTGGGGCCGGTAAAGAGGGCAAAGGTATTTTTATTGCAACCACACTGCTAGAAGAGGGATTCTTGGTTACTAATGCGCTGCACAGATTGCCCACGCTCCCCGACCATGCACACAGACTTTCTCGCGGGCGAAGAGCGGAAGAGCAGAGGAAGACAACGAGAGGGATTCACGGGACGAGAGAGATGTCAAGCTTATGGATCAATTGAAGATGGACCTGGAGAGCAGTGCCATGCCACTTGATCAGCGGTTGCAGGATGCCGGGATAAGTTCAGAGGAATTCAAGACGTATGCTATGCAGAACACACAGGAATAGCAAAGTAAGAGGCTGCTAACGACTCGGCAGTCTGTACGCAAGTCAGCAAAAAGTCAATCAACGCCAAGACGAGTGGGAGCCCAAGACGCGCGAAGACGCACAACGGCGGTGGAAAGAACTACAAAACACACCTGATCACTTGGGTCTGCTGAAAGTGTACAAGCGCGCTGGTTTGGAACCTATCAAGCTGGCAAAGTCAGTCTCCCTTCCCGAATCCCCAGTTCCAGACCTGCAGTCTTCTAACAATGGCTTCAGGGAAAACAACATCACTCTCCCCACCGACGAACCACCGCTCGATCCCAAAACCGCAGAAGCCCTCGAAGCCCTCCGAACACCCATAAACGTCCGTGCCGTACATCTTCGCCCCTTGCGTCGCACCCCCGAATACGGCGTACCAACCTGCGACCTCCAACTACGTACCTACAATGTCCGCAACCTTCTCCTCTTCGCCGACTTTGCCGTTCGCGCAGCATACTACATGGGTCTCTGCGCGCGAGGTCCCGTTCCCCTCCCAAGGATAACAGAGCGCTGGACCGTACCCCGCTCCAACTTCATTTTCAAGAAGTCGCAAGAAAACTTTGAGCGTATCACCATGCGCCGACTTATCCAGATCCAAGATGGGCATCCGGACGTGGTGAAGGCATGGTTGGCGTTTCTGCAGAAGCACCAGTATCACGGTGTGGGTATGAAGGCGAATATCTGGGAGTATGAGAGTTTGGAGGACGCAACAAGGGCTGGGTATGAGCTCAGGGAGGGCGACTACAGTAGGAGGAGGGAGGGCAAAGTCATGGATAAGGTGGCGGAGATTTTGCAGAGGGATGGTTTCAAGGAAGCGATGAAAAATCACAAAGACAAGGCGGAGATGAGGCCGTAGGACGGTTGACTCGAATGATGTTACGTGGGATGCACTAGAGGTCTTGCACGGATGCAGCAGTGTACAAATACATGTATAGAGACAGAACCTTGTTTCAAAGGAGAGATTGCATGTCCATTGCTTTCAAACATTGGGCACGTTATGTCTACAACAGCGTACTACCAACTTCACCACCCGTCCGCCTCCTCCCCAGCATACCTTCCATCGGCTAGCAACAACTCCAGCATGGCATCCAACAACCCCTTGTGCATGCCTCTCCCTTGCAGCGCCCTGACTTTGTTCAGCACCGGCTCTCCGTTGTTGACGCAATTCCAGTAGTCCCACTTCTTATCCAGTTCAATCCACGCCTTGTCGATGATGTCCCAGAGCTTGGGATTTGGATCGAGAACATCGAGTTGTGGGCCTGACGAAGAAGCCGAGGAATGTGACGAAGAAGACATGAGTTCGACATGGATAGTGTGCGAGGTCGGCACTGCATCAAGCGTAATGAGCGTACCGTTACTTTCCTGAGCAATCTTGTGCGAAAGGACCTTTGCATGTTTCTTCGTAGTAGGGGAAGTTGTGACGCAGCGTATCTCTGTACCCTTCTTGGGTGTGTGAGCCAGTAAGCGGATCTTCCAAGACCGGTTCTTGGGGATGGCGTGGTTTTCAGGCGTGGTGGGGCCAATTTTTATGACACCAGTAGATTGCTTGTAGGTAATGGGCGTATGTGCGAAGCGCACGGTATCATCGGCTGATTCTTGGCCTTCGTCGTCAATGATGGAAAAGCCGCCGTCGTCAACAAGGTGACCTGTGCCATCGTCTTCGATGAGCGTGAAAGACCCGTCTGCGCCTACGGCAAGGAGGATTTCCAGACCCTCTGGATTGGGAGAACCGGATTTGGGTCGGTAGGCTGCGTCGAGAGGGATTATGGATCCTTCTTTTGCGAGCACGGGGACGAACTGTAAGGGACGGTGGACGGTGAGTTCGCCGGCACGGTTGTATACAATGCCTGTAAAGATGTCGACGTAGCGGCCTTCTGGAAGCCATAGCTTCTCAGCACCAAGATGCGTGGTTTGGTCGCGTGGCTGGGTGATGGGGGCAACAATCATCTCAGAGCCAAAGCGGAACTGGTTGGGCACATTGTACGCCTCGTCAGCCTCGGGATAGTCCCAGTACATGGGCTGAATAAGCGGTTCATCATCAGACGCACTCCTGGCGTTCATCGTGTACAAATATGGGATGAGGCGGTGGCGGAAACGTAGCGTATCTTCTACGATGACACGTGCCTCTTCGTTGAAGCGCCAGGGCTCGCGCGTGTTGAAAGGATTGTTGTCTGAGTGTAGGCGCAGGATGGGGGACCAGCAACCCAGCTGTACCCATCGCGTGTATAGCTCGTCATTCTTGTAGCCGTGTGTATGGCCACCAATGTCGTTGCTCCACCAACCATACCCAATGTTCGACGCAGTTGCTGTGAACTCGGGCTGGAAGTGCAGACTGTCCCAGGTGATGATGGCGTCGCCAGAAAAGCCAATCTGGTAGCGTTGTGCTCCTGGGCCGCCAAATCGGGATAGGATCAGAGGACGCTGAGAACCACGGCCATTGTCGAGGAAGTGGAAGTGATTAAGCACCCAGAGAGGGTCGACTCCAGGGATCTTGGATGTGTTGCCTTGCTGCCAATCCACCCACCAGAAATCTACACCTCGCTCCTCATGCTCGTGGTGTACGATGTCGAAGTATGCGTCCATGAACTTCTTGTCTGTGCAGTCAAAGGGAATTGTCTGCTTAGACTGTGGGTCGATCCCAAGGTATTTGGCGACTTTGGGGTATTGGTCTTCGTGCGGCCGGAAGCCATCTGCTGGATGGAGGTTAAGCGTCAACCTCATGCCGCGATGGTGCAGCTTCTTCATAAAGGCGTCGGGATCGGGGAAGAGCTTCTTGTTCCATGTGTATCCAGTCCAGCCATTGACGCCACCAGGCAGGTCCCATACCAGGTGCCAGTCCATGTCCACGACTGCCACGTTCATGGGTACGTCATCCCTGTCGAAGTGGTCGTGCAGGTCGAGATATTCCTTCTCGTCATATGCGTGGTACCGACTCCACCAGTTGCCCATGGCGTATCGTGGCAGGAGAGGCTGGCTTCCTGACACGGCGTAAAAGGCGCGCATGGCTTCCCGATAGTCGCGGCCATACATGAAGATGTACTGGTCGGTCCTATCACCGCTCGTGCGTCCTGCAATCCACCCGTTGTCTTCAAAGAGCATGGACTTGGTGTCGTCCAACAGCGCCATGCCCTCTCTGGACAGCACACCAGGGCCCAGGTTGGCCCTGCCATTTACGCCATCGAGTGTACGAGTTGTGCCGCCCAGATTGGAGAGGGGCTGCCCATAAGTCCATGTTCCCGTCACGCTGCCCTTGAGATGGATCTTGAAGCCGTCGGCAGTGAACTTTTGCTTGTCGTATACCACGTGGAAGCGCTTGGTGACGATTTCGATGCCGTGACCGCGATCCCAGACATAGAAGTCAGGCACGGCTAGCTTGCGGTTGATGGCGAAGGTGCTTGCGCGGTCTTCGAAGCGCCCGTCTTCGGCCCACTCGAAGCGGAGCAGACCATCGGTGAGGATGGTGAAGCGGTATCTGTCGCCGGCAACAATGGCGTCCGGGTGCGCGACCGGGCGCGTCTTGAAGTCATAGCGCGCTTTCGTCATGGCTCGGTGTGAAGGAGACAGCACAGTGTCAGAGTAAGGCGTCTTGTGTACGCGCTCGAGGAGCGTCGTAGCATTGCGGGGCGCAGCCAAACGCCGGCGGCGTCATTCGTCTTAAGCACGTCCGTCTGGGGAAGGGACCGTGTGCCTGACTAAAGCTCCATGGCTCCACGCGCGTGACCTCGGCTGGGTGAAAACTAGACCTGTCAAGTAAGACGCCGACAGGGCAAGTCAGCCGACTGCTCAAAATCGGCCCTGCTACCCCCAGACGGCACACCAAGGCCATGGCAAACGACTGGGGAACAGGGCACACGATGATGGTGTTACCAAATCAAAGGGTCGAGTGGGCACGCGACGGCGTCACTTGAGCTTGGAGAGACCAACAGCATCGCACCGCATACGACGACACACCTGCACCCTGAACCGGCCGGATGACAGCCACTTGACTTGCGAAATATTGAATCGTCAAACACTACAGCAGCTCGGGTCATCATTACGTCCCTGAGCATTTGCAAAATCGGCAGGTCGATTGTGACGTTAATGGCAACAGTTGCATGCACTATTCCAAACGCTACTTGTACATGCCTCAGGTTGAGAGTACCAGTCTGGGCAATTGCTCCATCGGTATAGCATATTCATGGGTGCCTATTCTCTCCTACACATTCTCTCGATGAACCTTCTTCTCTTTCTCACCCAACGATCCTTCCATGCCCGCAAGGCTGCTCTTCCTCCTCTTCTCGTCTCTTTGATGTCGGCTCTGGTCGAGACTTTGCGCAAACTTCGACTTGGCTCTGATGTCCGGACCTTTCCAATACACAATGTAAATCGGAATCGTGACCACGAAAGCAAGACAAGCAAGGATCGTTGAAGCGTACTGCAAGGGTCGTCCAGGAATATTCTTATATAGAGGTGTGGAGTAAAGGGAAGCGATACCGGCGAGAGCGTCACGAGCAAGATCGTTACCACCAGTTGCCGAGGAAGCGTATGGGCCATATGCAGCGGTTTGGTAATCGATTGAGGATTGATAGATGGCGTACTAGAGAGCGTCAGAAAATGCACAGCCAAGGTAAGTTCAAAGTCTTACATTTGCCATGCCAACCATTGCCGAAAAGATCATTGGCACGATCCAGGGAATGCCATAATCCGGTCCCAGTGACGTCCAGGCGAATCCAAACATGCCCAAAGTCTCCAGTGGTGCAAGAAACAGCAACCACCAAAGTCGGGCCTCGGGTGCAACAGACCCTGGGTTTTCTCGGCGCTTCTTCCGGAACTTGATAATCGATGGCATGTACGAAGCGTAAGCCAGGAAGTAGCTGAGCAAGATGGGTATAAAGGCAAGACCAGCGCCGACGGTACCAAAGCCCCATTGTTCATAGACGGGCCCAAAAGACTCCAGGAATGTAAATATCAAAGCATCACTAAAGCCGCTGAGGAGGGACAGCCACAAGACGATTGGTTCGGTGAAGAACATGTAGAATGGTCTACTTCTTCATTAGCACTAGGGCCGCCATGCCTTGAACACTCTACATACCTCCAGAAGATAGTGCCGACCTCTTTGAGGCTCATTTTGTGACCCCCTCTGATTTCATTTGGACCATAGATGTTCGCATCTTCACCCGTCTTACGTCGTTTCTTGGCCTCACGGTCCAGTAGGATTGTCGAGCGAGTTTCGGGATTGCAGAGAAAGTGGACAGCCTGTACGAAGCCTCCGATGATGAGCTGGACCCAGAATATCCACTCGACCGATTTGTACCTGAACAACTGAGTCAGCACTTGTCTTTGATAGTTTTCAATGACTTCCTCACTCTTCTACAAAGGCTCCGATAATTGCGCCGACGACAGATCCGCCAACCGACGACAGAACTAGGAATGCAACAGCAAACTCTTGTTCATCTGGCTCCCACATATCGGCGAGAACACCAAGTGTCACAGATCCACCGGCCGTTGATAGTCCCCCAAGCGTTCGACATACCACATACGTAGCATAGTTCTTCGACAAGGCGCATGGAATCTGCCATAGATTGACAAGGAACAAGCTGAGTTGTTGGATAGGCCATCGACCATACTCTTCTGACCAAGGAGCCCAAAGCTCACAGCCGATACCGTAGGCGATCAAAAAAGCTGCCTGTGGGACGCGAGCTGCTTGCTCACTGACGCCATGATGTTCGGATACAGCGCTGACGGCATGCGAATACATGGAGGCATTCGTATTGATACTGATTTGAATGAAGAAGACTACAATGAGGATCTGCCTATCATGGAAGTATCATTAGCACAATATTACAACCATCGAGACTTGGACGAAGCGACCACACATGGTTGTTGGGTCAAACAGCCTCCCGAGATGCCCCGCCACGGTGCTCGTAACTAACGGCAAAGTGGCACTTGAATAAGAAACACAAGCTCAACTCACCATTTGCGCCAAGTCGGAAAAGAGTATCCAAGCTTGTCCCAAGCATCGCTGTCCTGAAGCTCGACCTTGTCGTCTTTGATGATTCGGTCCGTCTTCTCTTGATCCATCTTTTCGCCTTGACCATAATTGGGGTCGCGCTCTGTGTCAGGCACAGCAGTCGCTTTGCCTGCTTGTACAGTAGCCATTTCAAAGCTCGTGGTTACTCTGTATGGTTACTCTGTAAGAAGTAGAAAGAAGGGTATGACATGCTTGACACAAAGAGGAGGAAGGACATATACATCACCCTTTCTCGCTCACAAAGCCTACATTCCTTTGCCTTTCGCTCTTTCCCATACGACATTAGGCTACCTACTGCACCCTGCCTCTGATGTCAAGAGCCGGCGGGCTCCATCTGCAGTATGCTTTCTCCTCCAATGTGAGGCTTATTACTCGCAGCCAAGGGCTTGTCTTTATACACAGCCAAGAAAAACCAACGGATCGCGGGGTACATAAGGTGCATCGACCGATGATGGTAAAAAGGATGTGCGATACGTTTCCCATGTTTGGTCGGTGGGCATGTTGGGCCAAGAGGAAGGATGAGGCATGGCGTCATAGGCGTTCCGTATGGTGCTGCTATACGGCGCTGACCAGGAGCTCGGATCCTGCTGCAAGCATCCCTGTGCGAACTGCATGTAAAATACAAACTGACCTCGTACATCCCTATTAAGACTCAAGCTTGACCTTGCGTTACAGTGTGCCTGGTGCGGTGCTTGAGACTGGAACATGGGCATGATGTCATGCGTTGCAAGACGTGATACCTAGGTATGCTGGGGGATGACGGTCGACGCGACGCTGAAGCTCAACAGGGTAGGAGTAAGCCATAACATCGACGTTATGATCAGTCCAGCATACACACAGTTGTAGAACAAATCAATATCATGATCATCGCTAACGGCTCATTCGCCGTTGAACAGCCGGACCGTACCTTTCATCGTCATGCGTCGCTATCTTCCCTGCGGGCTCAGGAGTAACGCCGTTATCGCGTCGACGCAAGCATAAAACCTCTGTCCAACCTCTGGCTGGGCCAGGTACGCCGACGTCTTTTCCTTGATTAGATCCTCGTGACTCCACTCCTCCAGTGGCACATCTTCCAGTCCCGTCACGTCGAATCGAAAGTACTTCATCCAATTCCGCTCCATTAGTGCCGCATGTTCGGCCTCAAATTTCTCGCCCCATGTTCTTGCTTCGGCCTTCCTATCCTCAACGCTGTTTGCCATCTCAGGTATCTCTTTAGTCCGATCAAGACCAACGCCGGTTCCGACTGAGACGATGATCATCATGTCGTTGGCATATCGGAACAGCTTTCTACACTCGTAGAGAATATCACGAACCGGATTGTTTTTTGTAGTCCCATGGTCGACAAGACCTTTTTCAATCACGAAGCGGTGCGGGACGCCGGGCTCGGATTGGACATATCTTGGGGCTGCTGAAGTTGCTTTCATCGCTTGCCATATGGGCATATTGGGTTCCAGATCCGGTCCAGTTATGCGCCGTGTTTGGTATGACCGGATCAAAGCAGCTTTGTTGGTGCCTTTTAACAGGTTAGTAAGAGTAACTTCATTTACTCTGTCCCGACTTGTACGCACCGATATCCATCTGTGTCGTGATTGCAAAACTACATCAAGTCAGAAGATGTTTGAGGAGCCCATGAATGTGTTCTGCTTACACATCGCCAGAGTCCGGCCGTCCATCTAGGAGTACCTCTTCCGAACTGCCCAGCTCTTGCTGAATCACGCTCTTGATCTCTTGCTCCAGCGCTTTGTCGTCGACATCTTTTACCTGTGCATGGGGGTCGAGATATCTGAAGTAAGCTCTCTTGTTCTCGAACACTTGCTTGGCGATTCGCTTGTATGCTTCTCTCGCTTGGTGGGCTTGCATTCGAAGTCGACATAACATGATAGCTATAATTCCACCAAGAGAGCTACCACCCGTCAAATCAAAGATCTGATGGCTGTCGAGGCGCTGTCCAACTTTGACACATATCGCATTTACCAGCGATTCTACTAGAAGGAGAGCAGACAGTCCTCGAATCCCGTCGCCGTCGATTGAAAGCAGGATCTTTGTCTCTCTCAGTCTTGAGAGAAGTGCTTGTGAGGCTGGTATTGGGTTTGCCGACTGATCATGGAGAGCAGGATCGATGTATTGTGACGGCGGATGTGCATTAGTATGATCTGGGTAAGTGTTATTTTCCAAAACTGTCTGAGCAGTAAGAGCGGATTCTGGTGGCATTGAAGTAGAACCAATCGGTACGGTAGGCTGATATGCGTATGGAGAGGCATAGACGTTTGCAGTCGTCGCAGACGAAGGTGTACTGTGATCTCGTGGCGATCCCGGAGGAGCATGCTCGACTACCGTAGAGGGTGAAGGTGTCATGAGGCCCACTCCTGTAGTTTGGTGGACATTTGGTAGAGACAGGGTCTGGCTGTGTTGGAGGGCTAGCGGGGGAGGGCCCGTGGAAGAGGGAGGCGGAGACGGCCATGGGGTATATCCAGAGTAAGGATCCCGAATCAATCGTAATTCTGCTTCTTCTGCGACGCGTCGGACATCTGGATCTTGAGCCTTGCTTGGAGACGTTAGTTTCATATACAGGGATATCTGGGAGAGAGGCGCGACGTACTACTTTACGTAGCTGACGTCCCAAGGCTCCCAGCGACCCGACAACAAAAATTGTATTGAGGTAGGAAAAGCGGAATCATGGAAATAGTGTGTGCCCTCAACTGCTGAGTAGCGAACACAGGTAAAGTCCACCGGAGTCCACGACATGCCGTTGTGCGAGTGATTAGGGCGCATACCAGTGGACGAACCGGTAGACTGAATACCAGATTCGAGGCAGCAATCAGCCTTGTACTGACATCTAGTGAGAACAGCGGTGGATCAGACGGCAGTTCTAAGAAACATGCGGTAAGCCACTAGCTGCCAATGGGTGCTAGATCGTTAATCAGGATGAAATCGCCTCTCAAGAGCGCTCTTGTATAGCCAATCGCTACGCGTCAAACGACCCGCCTGCAAGGTATGTGCAGCGCCAGCTCGTCAAAAAATGCTGCTATGCGTAGCGCATCAACAACAATGCGGCCGCGTTTGACCGGCCAGGCGAGGCCCTGTACGCGCAACGTGTATGGACGAGGCCGCTCGGCAAATGAGCAAGCAGACGAGAGTTGTGATACAAGGGCTTCGTGATGCCCAGCTCATCCCTGCTTGTGCATCTGATATAGGAGGCTACGGTAGGAAACACGATCAGATCGATCGAACATGAAGCTCCAAGTATTTTTGAACACAAAAAGACGGCAGCCGAGGTGTGCGGCACAAGTCGACAGGGCAATTGCCGTGCGTTGATGATGAAGACGGGCAATTTGCAAGCCGCTAGTGCACGGCCGGCGTTGGATTGGGCCACGCTCGCGGCCCGCAGCGTTCCGCTTGCTCGGCTGTCCCCCCTCAGCAGCTTTTCGTGCCTCAGCCACACATGGGCACATTGGTGATACGGATCGAGATCTGGCCTCCTGTGGCCTTGAGCCCAAGGTTGATTGTCTATTAGTTGGATCTTCCATGAGCAGCCGGTGGTCGCGACCCCGAACAAAGAAGCAATTTGGTGCCACCTCGAACAACGTTCAAGGAATCTAGCTCCTCAGCTCCCGATTCGATTTGGATACGAACACCTTTCGGCCAGAACCGACATGGAGCTGAACACAAACTCGCTCGGCACTTTTTCGACCCTGGCAAAGGAACTGCGCGAGGCCATATGGTCCTATTCACTCACCGATACCACGATCGTGTACCACGCAATCACAAAAACAGTGCCAATCCCTTTGCTAGGTTGTTCAAAAGTCATTCGTGAGGAAGTTCTATCTACAATACTTCGAGAGAGGAGCGTCACTTTCCAGACACATGCCGCACTATCAGGCCTGCTTGAGGACTGCAAGAGCGAACGTTCAGACGCGACGACCCATGAAACATCTACAACACTCGGTCACGCGAGATTGCCCAGGAAGATACGGCTGTCGTTGTTCTGTAGCGACTATCAGGCGTATAGGATATCCAAGGCCTTCAAGGGGCCAGTTCAAGAAGACCTTGGACGTGTCAACGAGGAGGACTATGAATTGGAGCTTGATGGTTGGCGGGACGCACTTCAGCGACTACCCATGACCCATCTTACAGCAGTGATCTTGGACTGCACTTTGAGCCCAAGGTACTATGGCGGACCGGGTGATGCGCCTCCAGGCATGACCAGGTTCACCAAACGCGTGGCGATGCGCATTCGCATGGGATCAAAGGGGAGATGCCAATGCTTACTGGTCGCGCCGTCAACGACCTTGCGCCAGCTCATGTGGCACGCTGGCACTAGATCTATTCTGAGGGAGTGGACGCCGGCTGACGAGGGGTGGTCTACAAAGAAGATACAAGCATTCAGCTTTCCTTTTTCCACAGGGCCAGTCGACTATAGGCATCACCAAGACTCTGATGATTTGCCCTCTTTCGCGAACATACGACAGCTTGCTCATACGCCGTCGTCTGCACATTTGACGACATACCAATATGAACAGGGCGAACCTAGGGTGCGAAAACGAAGAAGGACACATCGCGATTGAATATACCACTCTAGACTGTTGATGGGCACAAGAGAATGCTTGTATGTAGGTAGGAGTTGTACCTTAGTTGCCTGAGGATAAGGGTGGAGATGTCCACAACGTGCTCTCAAATATAGGGTATCGAATTTCAACCATTACCACTCTATTTACATTGTTTAGCTACTAGGTACTACGAGAAGAGCTCGGAAATACCTAGGTGTGTTACATGGCGTACCGCTCACGCTATACCAGGGAAAAGCCAAACACTGTGCCTAGGTAACTACAAGAGCGCTTGATCTGTCTCTTATATGACGACACCCTACTCAGGCAACTACAGAGGGATAGTTCGATCTTTCCCTTGCATGGCGTGACGGGCGATGGCAAAAAAGGGGCGCTGTTTGCCTCTGTCGTGGCCAGGCCAACCATTACGACGCACACCACCCAAAAGACGAAACAAAAAGTAAGACACATACTATCCTCTCCAGCAGGGAATTGAACCCTGGTCTCCCGCGAGTTGCCCTGTGAAGGTGACAAGCGGAAATACTGACCACTATACTACTGAAGATGAGGAACCTAGATGGCTGAGTAGGTGATTTGACGAAAAAGTTTTTAGACAACATGTATAAGACCAGATGGTATCTTCACGAATAAGGCGCTTGTATCAGAATCAGGCTCACCCGCTGCCCTAGGATGCTAATGGCCCGTTTATTACTCCATCGGCCTCACACCCCTTGCTGAAAATTTCGAACAGATGGATGGCCCGTGCGCCTTTCTCCATGGCCTTCGTGAGCACAACAAGGGCATGGAAATACATTCAAATGAACAGAAATAAGTCATTTCAACCTCTACTATATCCAAGGTTTCGTCTTCGTTACATGTCAATGTAGAGTGCAGCATTATCAAAGTCGTTCCGTGGCAGGGACCTGTCCAGTCTTTTTCCGAAAAGGGCATGGTCTCACTCTACGCCATAAGGCTGTCTTTATTCTACATTCATGGGTGCCTTATGTTTATACTGTTCAGTGGTAGCCGCAATCATGATGTGCCTCACGCCTTGAATATATAGAATCTCAACATTGGATGCTTGCAACGTAGCATGGAAACATATTTAGGACGAGTTTCATTTGGTATCCAAGAGGCTCGAATTGCAATGGCATATCTCACTGATTGTAAATCCCACGTAAGTATGGTGACGAGCGCTTCTGGGAACAAGTACGGTCTGGGTGACACTTGGGCGACGTCTTTCGCGAGAATCACTTCGCAGGATGGAGTGTACATCCAGCATTGAAGCGACAGGACCAGCAGTTGGTTTTCGAAGCATATTCATTTCTCGCCGAGTCAATTCGTCGTGAAGACTCTAGCTTATTCGTTCATGCAACCCATGCTCATTTCATTTCATGAGCTCCGAATCCCACAGAAGATGATGAACCGAATGAAGTAAAACTCCGAACCAATTCACATGCACCACGCGCTTCAGTATCTCATAATCTATGCCTCCTTGGGCGCGGCCTGGGCCTTAGCACCCCTGACCTTGGCGGGCTTGGACTCCTTGACGGGCTTCTGGCTCTTGCGGATGGCGGAGGCCTTGGCGACGGCGTCCTGGCGGAGGTCGGGGCGGTAGTTGCGCTTGGTGGTGGAGTTGACGATGGCGGAGTATGTCCTGCGTTGGTCAGCAAGTGGCTCGAAAGTGTTGTGAACGCGGGGGGTTTTTTTTCTGAACCAGCCCATTGACCGGAGAGGACGTACTTGCGAGTGGATCGGCTGGGGCCGAAGGTGGTGGTCTGGATGGCAGACGCGGGCTGGTGGTGCTTGTCGGCCTTCTTGACGAGAAGAGTGACACCACCCTCCTTTCCAGGAATGACACCGATGGCCTGTTCACAGCGTTATTAACATTGTCCTTTTCTTCCATCCGCACATGCGCGCGGCGCATTCGCGGTTCGTTGTGGTCGTACCTTGTTGGCGATCGAGCCCTCGTTCTGAACACAATTAGTCCATTGTCCTCGTAGATCCAATAACCATGCATACCTTGCGGCTGTACACGTTCCTCAGGTTAAGAGGATCGCGCGAGAACTGGACACCGTTCGCCCTCTTGACGAGCGTGGAGCTGCGTCCCTCTGCCATGTGTCAACCCCAGTCCCATCCCAATCCGCGTTCCAGTCTTTCACTCACTGGTAACCTCCCAGGCAAGATCGTGCGAGATAGTGGTGGCCATTGTGTCTGTATGGAATGTGGATACGGACGATGTCGATTGCTTGACTTGAGGAAAGTTCGCCAATATTGAATGGATGGCCCTCGTCTGCATTACCGCATGCGCTTAGTGCGTGTTTCGGGGATGGATCAACATGCGTGCCGATGCCAAGGGCGGAGCGGAGCGGGAGGTGTGACGACGCATCCACGCGAGATGGGGCGGTGCAGCCGAGCGTCTTTGTCCGCGATTCCGTGGTTACGAGCCATCGTCGTGTCCAGCCAACTCTTCCTAATGCCTCTGTCCTAGAAGGCTCGCATCTGAACCATATTGCCTAATTCACTTCACGTCCGTTTCGTTTGTTTGTCCACTACTGGGTCTCCTGTTGCGTGCGCCCTCGCAGCTTTCCCACACACCCCCGAAGACCTCCGCGGTGTCGCATACCCTACAAACCTTCGCAAAAGCTTCAAACAGCATCCTCATCATGGCCTACGTACTCTACTCCGTTTCATTTCTCGTCCTGGTCATCGCGACAGGTAAGCTGCCCTGAACACCATGCTTGCGACACGGACTAACCCTGCGCAGCTGCCTACTTCACCCGGCACCGCTGGATACATCTCCTTCCCATTCCCGAACCCATCTACACACGTCTGCCATCCTCGTTCCGCGACGACATTGAAGCCGGCCTTTCGTCTTCAGCATTTGACCTGAGTGGGAACGTGGAAGCTGGCGATTCACGCCAAGGCCTAGACGACGCGGGGAAGAAGGAAGTTATGCGCATTATGAAGCGACGAGGCGTCGACTTCGACGAGGCCCGTAGGATATACATGCAGGACAAGTTCAAGAAGAACAACATCGGAGCGGACGGCATACCCCGCGACCCCAAGTTTGTCAGCTTCTCATGACTGTAGCAAACGGGCACAACAGGCCTTTTCTCAGGACCGTCTCACAACTCGTTTCCTTTGTTGAATTTTGGGCATATTTCTATATTTCTATATTTCCTTTGTTGCCTTTAGCGGCCCATCTGTCTGACATGCTCTTGGCGGGTATCTTTCTTTCTGCGGGTATGAGTTTGGACGCCGGTTATCTTTCTTATTCTGATCTTCCTGGTTCTGCGTCTTTTCGTTCGCTGACCTGGGCAGCGCCTCTTCGAATCAACTCTCCATGTTTTCCGTAATTAATCCGCATACCGGTGAATGCCATGCTTCTTAGTCGTGACCATATCCTTTCCTGCTGGTGCCCACAAGCCGAGTGCTACTTTTTCTGCTGAGGTCGTTATCACAGCGACGATCCTGAAATCCCAGACTCGACATATTCCGGTCAAATCAACCTGAGGAATGCTCCAGGATACGACGCCCGACTTCGTGGCGCAGAGTGATGTTACTGTAATCTGTCTGTTCGTGCCTGTCCCATCTACCTCGGTGCCTGAGCATAGCCGGGCGGTGCTCCAAAGCCAGGTGGTGGGCCGCCAAAGCCCGGGGGTGGGCCGTTGAATCCGGGCGGAGGAGGAAAGAAATTGGTTGGAGCGCCGCTTGGTGGGCGAGCGGGCAAGCCAGATGGGGGTGGTGGAAGACCTGGATGACCGACAGGAGCTGCGGAAGGAGGTCGTCCATAGCCTCCAGGTCCATTAGGAGCATACCCAGGGGGTCCACCAGGAGGCCCGTATCCTGCGCCGGGTCCGCTTGGCGCACCAGGTACACCTCGGCCGTCCACGCCCATGGCCGGTCCAGTAGGTGCAGCACCTGGAGGAAGCTGGAAGAGATGTGCTGGCAGCGGTTGTACCGCAGGCGCAACTCCGTGGGCCTTGGCCTGCTTCGCGAGCATACGCTCGGCTTCGTCTCCGTGTCGCTCGCCCTTGCCATCCTTCTTGTACGCATACTGAACTGTAATCTGCTTGCTCATGATATACTGGTTGTGCATGCTAGCAATAGCCGCGTCGGAGGATTCGAAGTCGCCGTACGAGATGAAACCATACCCCTTGGATGCGCTCGTGACATCGTCGCGCGCGACCTTTGGCGCATTCACTAGCGGTCCGAAACGACCGAACGTGTCGTACAGTGTCTTCTCGTCCACTCCAGGATCAAGGTTGCCAATGAACAGCTCCGCGCCAATCTCTACGTTCTTCTGCTTGTCTGCTGATGCCTTGTTCACGCGTATTCTGCTTCCGTACAGAGCGACGTTGTTCATGATCTTGGGCGCGTAATCGGCTTCCGATTCTGTGTGGAACTCGACGAAGCCAAATCCTTGATGTTGGCCGTTGACGCGATCGACGGGCATATTAACGTTCCGTACTCGGCCAGCGTTGAGCATCAGCTCGTGAAGGATGCGGGGCGTGACGCGCTCATGGAGGTTTCCGACGTAGACGGTTGCTTCCTTGTTCTGTTCCCTGCGCATGCGTTGGCATATGTTCTGGCGAGGAGTATTGCAACTTACCAGTGACGCGCACTCGGGGCCGACATTGTGAGAGTTGCGTATATGTGCGTTTATGCCCTTGTATCCCGAGTTGCAATCTATGCTCAGGCGATTTGGTCCGAGTCGTAAAACGTCGTGAATGGAGTACGGCGTTGCAGACTAGGTGGAGGCATCTCGAAGATATTGGAGCTCTAGCCTGGGCTTGCGCTAGCACGCATGCGGCTAACACCAAAACTTTCAGCTTTACGCATCATCGCAACCTCGTCGTTCGCTAGGACCCGCCGTCACCCATTCCTTTACACGCCTTGACTTCCGAACCCCAGGGCCGCCCATATCCACACACCCACGCATACACCATGTACCAACTCTCAGAAGAGTCCAAAGTACGTAATGATGCGCAGGTGTTGACTCGACGGGCCTCCGCTGACTTCAAGCAGGAGCGCATCGCGCGCATCATTGATGTTTCCCGCGTCGCTATCCACTATGGCTACCTGCCCTTGATTCTATATCTTGGGTACTCCCAAAGCGTGCCCAAGCCGTCTCTGATCCGGTGAGTACATTAGCACCGATCCCGACCGATTGTACAAAAGCACAGCGGATGCCACTCTTTGGGCCTGGAAGGCAGTACGGGTTTGGGGCATCGGCCTGGCCACTTCTCAGAGGTCAAAAAGGGCCAATGGGATATTGCTTTCACAAGATGCTCCTTGCATTTCGAATTTGTCATTCAGTCCTGTCTCCATTGAACTCAATGGACCATTTAGCTGACTGCTCCAGTCTCTTCTCACCACTTGCATAAGCACCAAACGACGATATGACAACAACGATTTGCGTTTCAATGTACAATACTATACACTCCAGGCGCATGGGTTCTTGGGTCTGACGACACCGACGTTCGAAAAAAGGGTCTATAGATGTACTCTGGGTTCCAAAATTCCTCTACTCTATCAAGTCGCTGGTCAGTCGACAAACCAGATCCCAAATGAGGTGGGATCTGTACATGTACCTCAGAGCCTTTAATACAGATTGATGGTACCCTGCAGCACGGCTGGCGCCATGGCGTGGCCGGTCCGAGGGGTAGCCCGCTTTTTGAACCAAACATATCCGTCTTGCGCATGCGTGTCACAACTGCTGGAACTTGCACAGTCTAAGCTTACGCCCGTGTTGGTCTTGATCGAGCCCAGCGCCTGTCGACAGGTATTGACAGCTACGCGGGGCAGATTGCCGGTTGTGCGGTCGATTGACAGACGCCAATGATGTTGCGGTACCTGACCCACGTGGTTTCCCCGTTGAGCATCGCAACCCATGCTCTTCCCTGTTCAACCTTTGGCAACTGAACTATGCAGCCATCGGTCCCCACAGCACAGTCGCCATGAAGTCTTATATCCAGGCGCATGGCGCTGGGCCTGTCCTAGGCTCTATTGCGACCTTCTCCGTAGCCCCCACGGTTCCTGCGCCCACAGTATATCGCGAGCCTCCCCCGGGTGTTCCGTCCTTAATACTTGGACCCTATGGAACCCCCCGATCGCTTTCGGCATCTCCACCTGTGTGCTGTTCACATACCTGGTTGATTACTTCCAAGTTGTGCATGACCCGTCATCGTCCGCCACCATGACCGTCCCCAGCATTGGGGACATATTGATGCTATCGCAGAAAGCCTGGAAGATTGGGCGAACGTTCCATACTTGTCAGAAAGACGCGCCACCGGAACTTCACTACGTCGAGACAGAAATCGGCAGCCTCGCAAAAGCCCTGAAGCTATTGGCGGAGGCGCTGCACGCCGAATATGGAGGGCAACTGTTCCAGAGCGCCAGTCAAGAAACCACAAATGGCTTTGGCGCTATCCTGGAATCTTGCCAACGGACAGTTGACGATCTTGATTCGCTGATTGATCAATACCAAGTTATCAAAAAACACCGTACTGTTGGCGGCTTCGCAATTGAGCGTTCGTGGAGTGATCTGGTCCTAGCCTCTTACAAAACCATGATCTGGACGACCGAGGGCGGGAACCTTGCCAATCTGCGGGAGATATTACAGACGCACGCAAGCTCCATCATCACCTTGGTTGAAGCACTGCAAAGGCTAGTGATGCAAAACTCATACACTCCGCTTACTGACGTGGTATAGCAAGTCTATGGCCCGTCTTGAAAGCGTAGTTACGCCAATGACAGAACGCGCCAATCATATGGATCATCCAAGTGGGAGTCTTGATCAGCAGCTGGACGAAGTACAGCGTATGGTGGAGAATCTGACTGTCGCATCACAGGACGTGCATGTGCCACCTGTGCCGGCGAGACATCCTGCGCGTTCACCAACTTCAGAAGCAGCGAATCCACTGAGTCAGACCCTCCATGCTTTGTCTCCTCCAAAATCCCCGCCCAGAAGTCCAAATACCAAAGTCTCTTCCCCACGGATTGCTCAGTACGCAAGATCACTCGAACAGCCCTCGCTAGTCGAATTTGAAGACGTAGTCCCTGTTCCATCGTCTCCGACGAAATCTATGTCTACCTCCAGAGCATCATCACCCAATCAGAAACGAGTCTCAGAATTCAGCTTCGGTGGTTCATCACTACGGTACTCCAGCAGCAGTTATGCTTCTTCCGATGCCGGCACAAGCTCAGCCGGATGGCAGAGTCCATCTCCATTAGTGTACGAAGCTCACCTTGGCCGGCATCAATCGGCGTCGACTAAGAAAACATCAAGTCTCCCACGAACACCGGAAGTACTTGAGCCGGGTCAAAAGAATGATACCCGCCATCTGACGTTGCTTCCACCTCCAGCGATGAGGCTGGGCCCACCTCATGAGCTTGAAAAAACATATACGCAAACGTCACAGGCTAAGCTAAGCCCATTCCCTTCGTCACCGGAGATTATGAAACTTCATCGAAGCTCCACGACAGCTAGCCAGAAAGCCGCATTCGAGAAGGAAGCCTTTCGCAACTCGGCTATCTTATGTGATGTGTAAGTCAAGTATTTCAAGTCTCATACTTTCCATCTTACCAGATTGGCTCACTGACCACCACTAGCCGTGGTTTACTCGTGGAGTATTCACACAGAATCAACCAAGACGACCCCAGAGATGTCGAGATGATTCAAGCTTCAGAAGAATGTAGGATCGCCGTGGTGCGGAAACGCGTGACTGACCCCGAGACAAGGTCGGTGCGTGTTGTGACGTCCGTGTGGGCGTTTAGCGACGACAACACCACGCGTGTAGAGCTACGCATGGAGGACGATCAAATGTACATCCCGTACTCTAGCTACTTCAACTCAGCTAAAGTTTCAATCACCGTACCATGCGAACTCAAATTTCACGATATCAAGCATGGTCATCGGCCTGCACGGACAGAGAAGACAAGCTGGGTCAACTATGTTTTCGACTCGCAGCAAGGTAAGCTATCAGCACAATCTCCTCGAAAGATGAGAGTGACTAACGACGTACCTAGCGGCAGCACTCTTTCAAAACGAACTGATGGGTCGCACCCTTCTTGCTACCTTTCAAACAGAGAAAACAATGCGCGTCCACGAAGGTCTCTCCAAGTCTTTCTCTTATGCTGAGCAGATGTGTGGCCTTGAAAACCTACGAGTCTGGGAAGACAACGATACGGGCGCCATCATCGCCCTGATCCACTTCTCCGCCGACTTCAAGAACGGCTACCTAGCCTTTTACCTTAATTCCTCTATCAATCCAATAAGAGTCAAAGACGATGGTAACAGAGAGGTGAAGATTAAAGGACTAAGAGTGCCAATCGACAAAGGTGACCGCGCGATGAGAAAAGATAGCGTTGCAGAGCCTGCTGTCAAAGGAAAAGGAAAGGAGAAGGTGGGGAATGACAAGGCGGTGGAGAAGGGGAAAGTCATCGGTGGAGCAAAGATTGAGTTTGCGACTGACATGGAGAAGAAGGAGTTTTTGGAAATGTGTAAGGAGATGCAGAGGAACATGATTGAGCTGCCGGATCTGCTGGGTGTTAATTGAAGAGGTGGATGTAATGGAGGTGAGGGCATTAATTCAGTTGGATACAACTCATATTTGACTAGAGTGCACGGTTCCTCTGCCTCAGTCCCCTAGATACACAATGTTCCATGTCTTGGCCATGTGTTTTTTGACGTTCAAGTTGTCCGTGGATGAAGAAACTTCATGGCCATCAAGTCCCTTGTATTCGAAATTTCACTACGTTGTTCAAACACTTTCTCAAAGCGTCTCTTCCCTTGTATGGAAAATTGACTATAAGCTTTCTTGAGCCTTTTGTCTGCACAATTTGCGGTCGTTGGAGAGGCAAAGGGGGTAAAGGAGGGAATATGTTGTCAAGATGCTGGACACTGGCAGCGGTCCAGTGAGTAATTACGACCAAGTTCAAGAATTGTCCTATCTGCGTGGTATCCAATGTCGAACATGCCAGCGCGCCTTACTCCAAAGAGCCTTTCGATTCCCTCCCTCCTATTCGTACTCAATATCCAACGAAGGAGTGACTCCAAAACGGCCACCATGCAAAAACAAACGATACAACGCTAAACCTCAACGCACAAACCATGCTATTATCCAGACCCTTTGTTCTTTAGGCGCTACACAAACGCCGGGGTGAGAAGAACCCTATGCTCGAGATGGGGCGCATTCTACTCGCCGTTCACCTCCTCGACGACATTGCCGTTGGTCCGGTCCGCGCCCATGTACCGCTGCATGTAGGTGATGTAATCAAACTTGGGGATGTCGCGGTCTTCTTGCATATCTGGACCTTGGTGCTCAGGCATAGTGGCAAGCAGATCGTCGATTACTTCGTCTGGGACGAGGGAATGTCGGAGGTCGAGTTCTGTGACGTATGGCTGGTGGAATGTTAGCAGCTGATGGTGGATGAGCGAGTGTACGAATGTGGACTGACCTTGCCATCAGCGACCTCTTTAAAAGACTCAAACACCTGCTCGGCAGTGTTCTGATCCTCTGTTTCGTCTACCATGAAGCGAATGAACTGCTCAAACGTGACATAGTCTTTACCGCCACTGGTTTCACGGAACCTTTCGTGCATCTCTTCTTCGTCGTAGACCAAGCCCAAGCTTGCCAAAGCTGCCGAAAACTCGAGTTCGGCTAGCGAGTTGGACACGTCGCGGTCGAAATGCCTAAAGACTGATTCAAACTCTTCCAATTGTATGGGCGTCAAGTTGGTCATGTTACGCGCAACCATTTGATTTTCCAAAAAGGCAAGCTTCTTCGACACGGAATTGCGGACCAAGCCTAATTCGTATTCTAGCTCGTCATATGTGTATGTTGTGAAGTCGTTTTCTTCAATGTTGGCTTCGGCGCATTGCTCATCGATGGATGCTATGAGATTGAGGTATTCGTCCAAAGGCGCAAGCGACTTGCTGATTTCCTTTGTGTGTTCGAGCTGGTCATCAACATCGCCTTCCAACGCTGATATCGATGTCGAGAGTGTGTTGAGGGCCAGAGCGAAATCGTTTGCTTTGTCGGCGAAGGACTTGCGAAGCGCGTTCTTGATGTCCCTGATTGTTTCATTGATGACCTGGGAACGCTGTCGCTCGGCCTTCATCAAGCCTGTCCAAGCTGTGTCTAGTGCTTCGAGGCTCAGTTCTGCGGGTGGGTCGTAGGGTCGCAACCGGTAGGTGGCCAGCTTCGTTCTGATGTTTCCCAGGAGGCCTACTAGATCCGATTTCTCGGCTACCCATGTTCGCTTGCTCTTGCGCTTCCAGGCCGTAAACTCGGTGGACTGGTTCCTAGCGTCTGCGTATGTTCCGTCGAACTTGGCGTCCTCCCATTGTGTGCGCTGCTTGGCGATTTGGTCGAGCAGCTCGCGCATGCGCCGCTCGAAGTCGTTCTGCATCTGCCATGCGCCCTGCATGTTTGCCACAAACTTCTCGACTCTTCGGCCGGCATTTTCTACACGCTCCATCTGCGAGAAGGCGTGGAACCAGTAGGCGATGTATGTCATGAGCGAACGCTCGTCGGGCTTGGCCACGTCGCATACATCCTCGACGTCGAGGAGGTCGGGAATGCCAATTTCTTTCGAGGCAATGTCGAATGCGAGCTGCATGTTGCCGCGATGGTCGCTCTTGTCGAGGCTGTCGTAGTCGATGAGGTCGGGCCGGTGGATGTCGAGCAGGGCACAGCTGTGTGGCGTTAGTCGAGTGGTCTAGTAGAGAGTGTTGCACGTACAATGCCAAACCGTCGTTCCAGCTCGTGGAGAAGTCGCGGACCTCGACCTCATCGTAGCAGGCCGTCTTCCTCTGACACCACAGCAACAGACCCTCCTTGGCACTGAGACCCTCTTCGTTGATGTCGCTGATGGTGAAGCGCAGAATGAGGGTCCATATCAGGCCCAGGATGATCTTGCTGTTGCCATCGACGACGTCCTCGGCACCGGTATTGGTCAGCTGGATCCTCCTGCTCCGGATAAAGTCGAGCGACTTGTTGACGTTTTCGAACTTTTGCACCCGCAGCTTGGGGCGGGAGGCATAGCGGCCGAGTGATTCGTTGCTGAGGATCTCGAGGAGGTGTATGAGTATGATCTACGGGGGGATGCGTCAGTGACGGGGTGCGGGGAGAGGGGGAAGGAGGGTGAGAGGGAGGGGGCCATGTACACCGTCGGAGAGGTCAATGATCAGGTCGTTGATCTGAACGTCGCGGATCTTGAGCTTGCTGTTCAGCCTGCAGCGGAGTCGTCAGCAGCGTATGGGAGGGGAGGGCAAGGGAGGGCAGGGCAGCGGCGGGCATGGCAGGCGGCGAGCGTACCACTTTGTGAAAGTCTTCTGCTGGACCTTGACCCATTGCTGTTCAAGCGGCGCCATGATAAGTGTGCATCAGCCCTCTGCGTCACACGTGCTGGGCGCATGCAGGTAGGAATATCTAAGCTGGGTGGGTACGAGATGCTTGCGGGCGATTGCGTAGGCGTGTTTTCCAAAGTCAGTCCCCCGGGCCAAAACAATGGATGGCTGACTGGCTGCGGGCGCGGCTTCGGCTGTCGCTGCACCCCTGCTCTGCGCTCGGTGCAGTGGCGGGGCCCCTAAGGATCCACGCACCCGATGACTGCGACCATCTTGCTGGCCTTGATATCTCTTGGAATCTCTTGGTAACAAATCTTTTTCTTTCCTCTCCTTTCAATCCGCCTTGCTAATGCGCGAAACAATATTCAGACCAATGTGTTAGCCAACGCGTACTTGTGGTTTGCTTGCACACACTCTCTCGCGTCGACTTGCCTCGTGGCCGCATAACGCCAATTCCAGTAAGCGTCGCACGCATATTGGCTGTCCAGCGCCCTTGCTTGCATCATGGCTGGAGACGCGTTGCAAGACGCCGCGTCGCTGCCATACCACGAACCCGGCATCGTCACCATCCTGGTTCTCGCGTCTTTTCTTCTCCTGCTCAATGTCGTCAATGCTGCCCTTGACAAGGTGCTATACTGTGGCCTTCTGGGCCAAGTCCTGGTCGGCATCGCATGGGGCACTCCAGGCGCCAAATGGCTGTCTGAGAGCTTAGAAGAGACGGTCGTGCAATTGGGCTACCTTGGACTGATTCTGCTTGTCTACGAAGGCATGTTTACATGCCGCATGCTCCAACTCATTTTCACCCCTATGACGTCGTTCTAATCCTTATCAGGCGGTCTCTCTACTTCGTTCCAATCACTCAAAACAAATCTGCTCCTCTCTTCTGGCGTCGCCCTCACCGGAATCGTAGTTCCTATCGGCCTGTCCTACACGCTACAGGGCTTACTGGATGCCAGCCCAGTACAAGCTTTCGCAGCTGGTGCAGCACTGTGTTCCACCAGCTTGGGCACAACCTTTACCGTTCTCGGCTCGAGTGGCTTGTCCGCCACCCGTTTAGGCGTTGTCCTTACCAGCGCGGCTATGATGGATGATGTTGTCGGACTGGTCATGGTACAGGTCATCTCCAACCTCGGCGGTGACAACTTCAGCTGGGTCACAGTCGTTCGTCCGGTGCTTGTTTCAGTTGCTTTTGCCGTCGTTGCTCCTGTTGTTTGCCTTTGTGTTGCAAAGCCCTTGACCGTGTGGTTGAATGCGTACCGCAAAGCTCACCCGGGCGCACGCCTGAATCATCTGCTACAGCGTACACAAACGGCTTTTACAGTCCACACACTAATCCTCATTGGTCTCGTCGCTGGAGCGACATATGCAGGTACATCGAACCTGTTCGCTGCATACATTGCGGGAGCTAGCATCAGCTGGTGGGATTCTGACGTGCCTCACCCTACCACGACTTCAGCTACAAGCCCAGCGGCTGAGAAGAGCCCGGAAGCTTCTGGCTCAGTTCTTCAGAGCCCTCAAGGTTCATTACCAGATGTAGCAAAGATTCAAGGCGAGCAAAACCAAGGCGCGCTTCCATCCCACCCCAACAGGATTGACAAGGACGAGCACGTGGATGCGACTGGTGGTACAGCCATCTACCACCACTATTACCATCCCGCAGTCTCCAAGATTTTGCAGCCTTTCTTCTTTGCGTCGATTGGCTTCTCTATCCCAATCACACGCATGTTTAGAGGTGCGATAGTCTGGCGAGGTATCGTGTATGCCGTCCTCATGGCATTCGCCAAAGTGGTATGTGGTCTCTGGCTCGTCCGCTTCTCCGTGTCGACAGGCAAGACATCTCCCAGTAAGATTCTGAGCAAGGTGCGCCTGCCGTCGGTGCCTCACTTGTGGGGTAAGAGTAACGGCGCCGCACCGGCAGCGCAGACAGGGACTACTCCAGCGCAGACAGGCCCTGTAGCTTCATCAGCTAGCACTGGAAGCGAGGCGCGTTCTTCACCCAACCCACCAAAACCCTTTTCGCTACACCCGCCACTTATCCTCGCGTTTGCTATGTGCGCGCGTGGAGAGATTGGGTTCTTAATTTCCGGCGTTGCTGAATCCCAGGGCGTCTTCGGCGAAACTTCTGGGGAGCCAACCGACATCTTTCTCGTCGTGACATGGGCCATTGTTCTGTGTACCATTGTCGGCCCTCTGGCTGTTGGGTTGTCTGTTCGCAGGGTCAAGGAACTTCAAGCGCGTAGGAAGAAACAGCACGAGGGCGCTGAAAAAGACGTCTTGGGTGTTTGGGGGGTAGAGTAGGTTAATCTCCGGTGGGAACCAAGGCTGATTGCGGTTGAGCGTGAGGTTGTGCATATGCGCGCCCCCCTGTGGTTATGACGTGCATGGTCGGGTGTCGGGACAGGGATAGTGGCTGTATTGGTGGGGTTAGAGGCGGGCGCCATGCGAGATACGGTTGAAACATGTTGATTTGTACTTTGTGTATGGAGCGCTGTTGGAAGTGAAACAACATGGCATGAGATATAGTGCAAGCGGTCGCGATACCTTCCCAGATGATGTACGTAGCGATGCATACTGTAGCTGCGCCTGGGTTGGAAGAGAAGTGAAAGCTGTAAGAATAGAGACGACATTTTGACACAACGTGGATGCGCATAGTTTGGTAGAGCAGCACCCTTCTTTTTGAACAAGCAGCCAGACGGGTAGCGAGCGGCACGGATTGGATTCTAAATATGCCCATGTGGCGGGCGTGCAAGGTTTGTTGGGTGGCACGCAGAGGGGTTTCAGACGTCGAAGCGCTCCGTCCTGAAACGCTGAGCGCGATCTTGTACAGTACAGTGCTTGCAGCCGCCGGGCGAGGAGGGCGGACCCTCTGCCGTTGTCGCGCCTGTGTGGCGATGAAACGCAAGCAGCGAAATGATGATGGCGGCCGTGTCGAGGGCTTTTGTGTGGCAGCAGCCAATGGGCGCACAAGGCGAAGATTGCTGCAGCGGTGTCGTCCTCTTCAGGGCTCCACGTCCGACGCAGCGTCTACCAAGCAGTGTATAGTTGGTGCACGTGAGAGAAGGTTCCGTGCCGATTCAGCGCGCCATTGCCCAAGGAGAGGAGGGCCCACTCCAGACACTACTACCACGACTGTCTGTACCAGACACGACCGACCATATTTTCTCCTATTTACCCCGTCGCTGCACGCTTCGAATGCGGCATCAGAGCTGAATCGACTTCTCGGTGCGACGCCTTGCGACTTGGATTCGACTGGCAGCAGCGCCCGCTCGCTTTCAGCACTTGAATACTGGAATCCCGCTGTGCTGCAGCCCGACCGACCCTTTGCATCGCTGCTTACTCGACGCGACCCCCGTCCCACGACTGCCCATCCGCGACGACTCCATCGCCGCCCGCTCCTGTCTCACGGCACACACCACACCCTGAGAGGCGCGCCCCGCTGCTTGCTTGCTTGCTTGCTTGCTTGCTTAGTTGTTCGACCACCCTTTCACCCCGCTATTCACCGCATCACGTTCCCCCCCGACTGCCTGGCCGCACTCGAGGCAGTGAAACGCCCACGACGCCTGCTGTAGCTATTGTATAATTCTCCACTGTTATTGTTGCCGTTGTCCTTGTCCTTGTTGTTAGCCTTGTGTGAACGACAGTCGACCCACGTAAGTACCCGGGCGCTCTTCGCCTCGCTGTCACTGCTCTCTGCTGCAAACACGACCCCTTCACTCCTCGACCCCCCCACACCGCTGCAGCATCGCCTGTTTCGTGCCAACCACCCTACCGCCTGTCGCCCTGTCCACTGACCACGCTATTTCAGCATGTATTCCCGCGAACAATTCATGAATCCCGGCCCTGCACCGCGACCACCCACCGACCGCCCTCGCCTCGCCCTCACCCCCAACACCAGCAGCACCCTGCCGGGCAACATGGCCGGCCTGAGCATGCAGTCGCCTGCCTTCAACAACGGCTCGCAAATGTCGCTCGTCCGCACCCAGACCGAGAGGAGCGTCTCATCGACGGCTACGGTCAAAGAGGGCATGGTCAAAGTCAAGGATGAAGGCTTGTTCAAATCCTTTGTCTGGGCCGACCGCTGGTTGGTGTTGCGCGAGTTTGAGCTCAACTTCTTCAAGAGCCCTAATGCATCAAAAGTAGCCAACACGATTCAACTGCGAGACATTCTGGGTGTCGAGCGATCGGACACGCAGCCGCTGTCCTTTGAAATCACCCGCGCTCTCAACACCAGCAAAGGCTCCTCCCCACCCCGCGATGGCCCCACCAAGATCATTACATGCAAAGTCGAAACCGACGACGAGGTCTATTCGTGGATCGACAGCATCTATCAGCGCTGCCCCAGCATGGGCGGTGTCAGCAACCCCACAAACTTCACCCACAGAGTACACGTAGGCTTTGATCCCAACAGCGGAGCTTTCGTTGGTCTGCCAGTAGAGTGGGAGAAGCTGCTTACCGCCTCTGCTCTTACCAAAGACGACTATGCCAAGAACCCCAAGGCCGTCCTCGAAGTTTTGGAGTTCTACACCGAAAAGCTCGTCAAGCGATCCGAGGACCCTCAGCAATACCCAAGTCTCACTCCTACCCCACCCACAACTGCTGGGGTGGAAAAGCAGCTTGGGTATGGTGGGAGTGGCAACTCGGTGGCTCCCCCGCGCCCTGCGCCGCCAGGCAACTATCAGCGCAAGGACAGTTACAGCCAGGGCTACGGCGGTCAGCAGAGCGCTTCCTCGCAGCAGGATCGTTATGAGCAGGACAAGAGGAGACAGGAAGAGCAGGCCAGACTACAACGTGAACGCGAACGTGAGAAGCAAAGGGATGAGTACGAGCGACAACAACGCGCAGAACAGGATGCGTACAATGCTTCGCTACCCCAAAAGAAAGTCCCCTTGGCCCAACAAGAGATTGGTGGGGGTGGTTACGATTCGCGAGATTCGAGTCCATCAGGCCAAAGGTACAACCCCAGTCGCCCTGCACCGTCGACTCCAGGCGCTGCAAGAGACCCCCGACAGCAGCAACAGCAGGCCCCACGCCAGATGGCCGCGCAGCGTCCTGCCCCTCCTGCCCCTCAGCAACAGAACGGTGGTTACAGCACTTCTCCTGCCAAATCATCGTCAACTCAACAGCGGCCACCAATTCAACCAAACAGCAGTTACAAGGGTTCAAGCGGCCAGGTTCCCAGGGTTGCCAATGGTCAGAGCCAACCACAAAAGCAATATCAGGGTCCTGCTGCACCCAAGCCATTGAACGTTGCCAAGCCCCAAAATGCTCCTGTCAGCGATGCAGTGAAGAAGGCTGAGCAGGCCCTCACGGCCAAGCCCAAAGAGGAGCCAGCGCGCAAGGATGTACGCATGTCTAGCATGTCCGAAAGCGAGGTTATGGCGAAGCTCCGAGAGGTTGTATCCAAAGAACGGCCACTGGACTCGTACAACAAGCAAAAGAAGATTGGCCAAGGTGCTAGTGGTTCCGTGTATGTTGCTCGTATCCGTGAAGGTGCTACGTCGCCAATGGCGAGAAGGGTCATGCAAGAAAACGGTCCCCGCGCGCAGGTCGCCATCAAGCAGATGGACCTCCGCAACCAGCCCCGCAAGGAACTTATCGTAAACGAAATCATCGTCATGAAGGACAGCAAACACCCCAACATCGTCAACTTCTTGGACGCCTTCTTGCAAGAGGAGCAATCCGAGCTTTGGGTGGTCATGGAGTTTATGGAAGGAGGCGCTTTGACCGACATCATCGACAATAATCCTTCCATCAGCGAAGACCAAATCGCGACCATTTGTTTCGAGGTAAGCTGTGTGGCATGGACTTTGGAAAAACTACGCTAACAATCACTACCAGACCTGTAAGGGACTTGAGTATCTCCACAACTTGAACATCATCCACCGAGACATCAAGAGTGACAATGTCTTGCTCGACGGCCGTGGCAACGTTAAGATTAGTATGTATCCCCCACACATCCTCTATCTATAACTTGCTAACCTCCGATAGCCGACTTTGGTTTCAGTGCGAAGCTTACCGAGCAGCGCAGCAAGCGTGCGACCATGGTCGGAACTCCCTACTGGATGGCCCCTGAAGTCGTCAAACAGAAAGAGTATGGCAACAAGGTCGACATCTGGTCTCTGGGTATCATGGCCATTGAGATGATCGAGTCCGAGCCACCATATCTAAACGAGGAACCACTAAAGGCTCTGTATCTGATTGCTACCAACGGCACTCCTCGTCTCAAGAAACCAGATAAGCTGTCCAAGGAACTCAAGGCGTTCTTGTCAGTTTGCCTTTGCGTCGATGTCAAATCACGAGCGAGCGCAGGAGAGCTCATAAGCCATGACTTCCTGAAGAGCGGGTGCAGCCTGGCCAGCTTGTCCCAATTGCTGAACTTCAGAAAGAACGGAGGCCATTAATACCCAGTGACACGTACAGTCACAGCATCAGAGGCCCATCTGATCGGTGCTAAAAGAGTAACGGGGGACAGTTTCACGAAGCGTTCTGGATTTGATCGATACCCTTTTCGTGTACATTTTTCCGGCTATATTCCAGAGCGGTCGATATCCAGCCTTGCCGATCGAGCGATGACATACTCCGAAACCTAGGATTTCGACATGTGCTTGGGCAATACCAATTTGGCCATCTGGAATCTTCACGGTTACTACGGAGGCTCCTTCTATTCGTCTCTTCTGACTCTTCAGCCTGCTCTTCGTGCTCTTTCCGCCCTCTGCTTTCTCGCTCGTTCCTAGGGAACTGCTTATTGCCCATCCCACGAACTTTTGCAGACACTACTCAGGAAGGTGTCAAGTTGGATACAAACAACTACTTACTTCAATGTGAAATTTCTCCATCCCGTTCGGAATGCGTGCGTCAGGCCTCTCTCTCACGTTTATCTTTCAATTTTCCCAGCGCAGCGATATCACGGTTCTGCACTTTGCAATTTGAGCATTCAGGCGCACTCTAGGGTCTTCGTAATGAGATTTTTGGGAGTAAATGTGGATACCGATAGATGGAATGACAATGTCAAAAGTCTAATTCGAGCTTTCCCTCTTTCTGCTGCACCTGCTTTGTGCTCATGCAGGCTGAACTTGGACTATTTGGTCGGTACGTAAACATGCATCAAGGAGCAAAGACCGGCGCTGGTCTCTAAAGACTATCATCGATCGCTTTGCTGTACGACAATTTCATTTTTAGTCGCTGTGCCAGGAAAACCCCCCTCAACTTCGCCATCACATCTACAATCAACGCTACACACGAATCACAAGTTTCTTAAGCTCACTCCGGTGTACATGAAAATCGCAGTCGAAGCAGCCACCAATGTCGCGACATGGCTTACCACACTCATCATGTCCGTCCTTACCGCCACCAATGACATATCCTGGTGCATCAATTCTGATGTCGCCCGTCCACTAATGGCAGAAGCGGACTGCTCCTTCTCAACCCTAGAATGCATTCGCAAAGCCAAAGCCTACGGCTTCACGTTGATAGAAGAAAACGAGAATAGATACTGGCTCAAGATACACCAGGATGAAGAGCACGTCGATGCGATACGGCGTGCGGAGGGAGCCTACGATGAATTTGTCGCCGATGCTTTCTCCAGAGCTAGTAAATGTGATAGCATGTTTAGAAATCCACCCGTGTGCAACACCGTCAATATGCATCACCATAATCACTTCACAAATTACGTCACCAAGACCATCTGCATAGTCGCTGGATGCACACCATCGCCGTCACTTCCAGCCGACTGCGGCGTTCCCACTCGACGGCTCGGTATCGGTGATGAGGGAACGCGCCACGGCTCGACAGCTGATAGTGTCTTAAAATTCACGTTTTGCTTCATCGTGCTAGTATAGCTGTTCTGTTCTTTCTTGTTTATTGCTGTTGGCGCTGCATGAGGCCTAGGTCCAGTTCCAGGCCAACTGAGCAAATGAAGCGGGTGGTAACTCCAGAAGGGCTACATTAGTATTCAAGCTCAGAATGGTTACGAAGGCCGACCCGACGCTTTGAAACAAGACGCGGTGGCCAACCCAAACGGATGCCTGATAAAGCGCCCAAAGCATCTTTTGGTTCGACCACTGGAGGAGCGAGTACTGATAAAGGAAAAGGTTTGGCGCTTGCGAATGAGATATGATAGCAGCAGTTGAAACCCTGCACGCTAACCGTTGTGGATAGGACAAAATGCAGGCCAGGAGAGGTGTGAAAGATCGCATGTGGATATGTAACATAAGATCTGGACGTAATATCGTATATGATTCGGAGATCAACGGCAATGCAGCCCTTCCTTGAAATGCTGAAGTATATGGAAGTGGGAAGATTAAACGAGCGACGCACTTGGATGCAATGGGATGATGACATGAAAAACGGACTTGAAGAAGATGTATCGTGAAAAGCTTGCGGTTCAAAGCTGTAGAAAGCTTTCATGGCCGTCGAAAGGCAAGATAGGCGGAGCAAGGAAAGTCTGAGAGCAGCTTAGCCTAAGCACAACAGGTGCGGACCCAGCGCTATTGTGCTGGAGCTGGGACTGAGCATCTCGTCCCACCAGCCATCTTGGCGCTGGCACATCGCGTCCTGGTTTGCAAGCCAGGTTCGGATGCCACTAATACGCTTCAAGACTGCTGGAAGTGTATTCTTGTCGCCTTCTCGTATTGGTACAACGCGTTGGTATAGACGGTCGCGTTTATCCGAGTTTGCAGTGACGGCAGCGACAAAGAATGGCCAGACGGGGTAAATAGCGGTGTATAGTGGGCCCTTCACTGGCAGCGAGAGGATCAAGGTATGTAGCGCATCTGAGAGTTCGAGGATGGAAGAGTGGAACCGCGTGAATCTAAGTATGGTTAACGGATAACGAAACACAAAAACGTTCAGACAGCATACCCGTAGATGTGACATCGGAGATAGATCAACGTTGCGAGGCGGAAAGCTTCTGCTGTAGCGAGTAGTACTTCTTTCTCTGGTCCTTCTGGCTCGGGAGTCCACTGCTTTAGATTTTGAATCTGCACCTCTTGAGACTGAGCATACATGAGCTTGTTCAACCTATTCGGGCTGGTCGAAAATGAAGTTACAAACGGTATAATGGATAGCACCTGAGGTGAGACTCCAAGAATGGTAGAGACTTTAGCCGCTTCGATTGGCGATACACCATTCAGCCAGTTCATTGCCTCGAACGAAAACCGCCTCGTTCTACTCAACTGATGAGGGCTCTGTGCTGTTCGTGCTAGGATGAGTTGGGCGCGCAGGAACAGAGCAGGCTCGGAGTGGTGATCCATCACCTCCGGAGAAATCGCATCCAGTACGTTGGCGTGGCAAGACCAGCATAGAGCAGGTTCTTCCCTGTTAACCAAGCCATGATGCATCAGCAACATGCTAGTGGCTAGAGCGCCATCAAACTGATGTCCCTCACTGATTTGTGCTGCTAGAGCCTGAAGCGCTTGCGTGGAATAATACAGTTCGGCTTGATGGTACATATATTTCTCTTTCGGGAGCTGCTCACAGAGATATGACGCAGAGATGCTGAGTAAGGCGTATCGTGTGCTCAGACAAGAATCTGCCATATGCAATAACGATATGTACGCATTTGACTGCGACGCAACGGTACGGCCTGGGCAGATGCCCTTGACGTAGAACTCCACGAGAAAGTTTTCCAAGTCCCCAGGAGCAGGCACTGTGCTAGACGGAACATATTTGATAAGACTTGCGAGACCAGTTTCCTGAGACGAAATACTATCTCGGGAGCGAACAGATCGCGTCGGGCTGCGAGAGGCTATTTGCAAAGCTTCTACGCTGAGCATCGGGGAATCCGCTTGTCGTGTTAGCAATTTGCCTCTGTAACTAAAGTAGCGAAACATTTACCTTTAGCGCCAACGAGGTCTGATAACTCGCAGAGAAAGTCGTGACAGGCATCCGCCTTGGATCTTTGGATGTAGCGGATGCGTTGAACTACCAGCGCTATCCCATTTGTGTCTTGTGTCAAGGACAGGTATGGCTGCAGTTGCTGGAGTGACGCTTTGAACTTGTCAAACTGACTGCTGTTGAGCTCGCCCAACCGCCAATATAACTGGCCTAGGACCTCAAGAAGCACGACGCCAGGGCCTTCACTGATCATCCATTGTCGTATCACAAGCAGATTTCTCCTACTATTCCTTTGGTTGCCTTCGGTTGGGAGGTCGACTACACGTGCGAGTAGCCGATCAATATGTGTGCAGTCTAGACTACCAAAGTCTGGTGTTATCGAAAGATGCTGGAGAGCATCGTTAGCAGCCTCAAGAGTTTTGGAGAGTCGTCTGTCTGCGTCCATGGCTTTGCGAGTCTGAAAAATCGGTGTCGACGTGCGGTGCGCGGAGAGTCGAGTATTTTCAACACCGGAATATTGGAGAGAGATGGCTAATGGTACTGGACGGGTGTGACAGGCCTAGAATACACTGATAATGGCTATGTCGCTCTTCATTCATAAAGAAAGTAGAATCTGAACAATGGAAAATGCCAGCAGCGAGGCGAATGGACAAGGCGATAGTAGAGTGGACAGAAGGGAAAGAAGCGCCAGAGGTGCGGTGCCTTGTTCAGTGATACACCTGAAACTCTGCAAGCATATCGTACATACTGAGGAGACTCCGCCTTGCTGACTCCATGCAGGCTGGGTCGAAGATGAGGCCGTGTAAGTCCCCGATTTAGGTCATCAAAACAACGGTTATCAGCGCGGATTGGGCGAAGACGAAACGGACGTAGCTCTGGAACAGCATGTAGACCTCATGATTGCCCAAACTCTGACAGGAGGCGGGTGCGCTATGACTGGAGGATGGTTCCCGTCAGGCTGGACTGACCGGGCTCTTCGATGCACACATGTGGCACCGTGCTTGCCGGCTAACCATGGACGCGGCATAGTGCATGCGAACAAGGAATCGTTCGCGACGGCGAAGAGAATGCCCGTAGATCTGAGTCGTTTCTCGCCGAAAACGGACATGTTTGGCGAAGCTTTTCGTTGATGGGTTGGCTGAGCACACGAAGGGTGAGGTTCGAGAAAGGGTGAGAGCCAGCGATCCACGCCGAAAAAGGAAAGGCGTGATCTTTAGCGACATCGAGAATTACTCAGCCACCGTACACAGCTCAAGGTCCCTCGAAGTCGGTAATCCCAACGACCATGCCACTGGCACTGCGCTTCTACAACGTCGATGTTCTTACTACATATCCCGCTATTCCCTTGCTCGATGGCCCGAGCGAAACATTCGCTTCCCGATGTCAAGCGCGTGCACCTCAAGCCTCGGGTGCCGAAAGATGGCCTGTTATCCCGGAGCCATTCGCTGCTCACTGACCCGGACAGAACATGCATAGGCCCGTTTTTCCTTCTGTAGCTGGGCTGAGTATCCACATTGCATCCGACAGCCTCTATACACCGGCACATCGATACCAAATATCTTAAGATTGCCTCACAAGACGCGAACGTCATTGATTCATCGACGCCCAATCAGTGATGTTCGTCTTTCTATGTAGCACCCCCACCGTGAGCTGTCGATCCGGCTACTTTGAACGACATCTCCAGGCTGGTCGACATGCTGGCCGGCCCTTAAGAACCATGAATGTGGTTTCGTGGTCGGCAGGGTCACCACTGAAGCCGTCCCAGAGTTTGGTGGCACAGTATACATAACAGATATAGATGATTACGGTCACCGCAAGCGATTCGATTGGAAGACCGGTAAGTTTTTTGTAGAGCGATAGTGCTCCTAGAGGGGCGGCTGCCTGTGGGACAAGATGCCTAAAGTCTTCGCACGTTGTACATGGAAGACAAAGCCGGCCCAGAGAGCGAGGAAGGAAGTCATGGTGATGACCTCAGAGATGAAGCCAGCATCTATCAGAAGTACTCATAAGGGGTGGATTTAACGAGGTCGATCTAGGTACAGCGTTCAAGAATCCATGTTTTTCAAAAAGCCTTCGAACGCGCGAACAAGGATCGGTAGAGATGATGTGTCGGTCAAAAACCACAGGTCCGTCGAAGTAATTATCAAAATAGCCATGAAAGACAGGAAGGGATAGAGGTTGGTCGTAAGGCTGAAAAGTAAGGATTTACCATGACATGCGCAAACGACGTACCACTCGACCAATCACGACCGGAGTCGCCTCCCCGCCTTCCCTAATCTTAGGCCACCCAGGCGCAACCGTCTTTCTTGCAACAGCCACCATCACACCGTAGTCCTTGACATAGGATTAGTCACTGACGACTTCCAAGATTCACACAAGCCTCAAAATCGCGCATAGAACCAGAAGACCCAGCCTGTCCCTAAATCTCCATTTCCTCAACAATTCGTCCAGGTTCATCCTGTCTAAATATGTCATTCCCTATCGTTCAGCGACTTCTTTGTCTTCACAGACCTGTGTTGTATCTCCCGAAAGAGCGACGTACTCTGTGCTAGCTGTATGCGAGCGGCTTTCAGGTTGTCCTCTATACGTGGGCTAAAGGCCAAGCGAGGGAAGCAAGGAACAACGCTAGATATGTAATCTCTTATCCCTAAACCAGTCCTTAGACTTTTCTTCAAAACTGTTTCAGGGACTGTGATTTTCAGACTCTTCTCGTAATTTAGGCTTCCCCTAAGTTACTATCCTCTAGCTATTGCTTTCTTCGAGCACTCTGACCCGTCGCACCCGCCACATTCATCGGTTCTTCCCTTCCAGACCTAGGGCTGATTGGAAATCCCCATTCTTTTGATTTTGAGAATTTTTTTTCGAGGCATACAACTTATCTTAGAGACATTGCTGTGCAACGAGAAGCAGTACCTAGACATGGTCTGCTCGATGCTCATACTAAACGGAACGCAACAAGCACTGCTCCTGGTGGCAGGAACCACCCTTTAGCAAACTTTAGAACAGGTCTTCCCTTGAACGTGCGTGCATAAACTCTAGTTTCTGAGGTTTTCATATATGTTCCTGTTCTCCAGAATCAGCTGGCAGCACCTAGGCAGAATCAGCATGCGCGCGAATGTTGCCCTGTCGAGATGAAGATTTAAATTGCTTAATCGTCTTGGCAGGACTTGCGCTTGGAGCCAGTACCTAGGTATGGTAGGTTGACATAACCAACGCCACCTGGGCAGTCTCTCCATTGGATGAAGCTAGAAGACTGCAACACTTTCGCCATGCAAGGATCAGAGCACTGCCAGAGAGCGATCGCGATCGAGGAGTCGGTAGAAGAGTGCCTAACAAGGGACACACGCCTCTAGATCTAGTTATTTTGCTTTTACTAGGGATGTCGAGACTTCTAGATGAATTAGGACATTTCTTTATTTCTGAGCTATAGATAGTTTGAGTTGTTCAATGGAATGAGAAGAAGGAACAGACATGAGCGATAGCCTTGCACAACGGTGCGAATCGGGGCAACAGGCGATTTCTTGCCCTTTGAGGGAGAACCGCAGCCGCGGACTAGGGTTGTAATTGATGAAAAGGGAACAACTACTTGAATAGGCCGTGGTCTGCATACGCAAAGTAGCCCGGTGCGATTAAATCAACGAGTGGTCGACGACAGGGACACATTCCTCAAAGGTGGCTGTTGGAAGGGCGCAGTTGCATGTCTGGGATTCCGTGATGGCTGTGTAGCCATAGTTTATGCGCTATGGTCAGTAGCAATCCTCCAACTAGGTCTCTTTTTGGAGCGCGAATATATGTAGCATCTGATGAAAGGTCTACAAGAAGGATGTCGGGTAGTAAACGTGTTTGCATAAACTTCCACAACAATTGGTAGTTATCCGGACTGGCAAAACAAATGATGCAAGCCCTGGAGTGCTAATAGTGGCATGAGTCGGCGGCCACGTTGTGTTGATTCCATAGAACTAGAGGAATTGGGAATGAAATCCAACTCAGCTCAAACTAGTGGAATGACTCCAAGTGAAATTCGCAGGTTCTGGGCCGATCGCAAGAACCGATGCATTATGACGCAGCCTCATATCATCATAGCCAATACGTACCTACATGTATCTACTTGTCAGTGCAAGGCTCCGGCTCGATTTCACGTTTTTGGATTGTGTAAGCACTGGCGGCACCCACGGATTCGTCGTTGCAACTTCACGAAACTATCCTTCTGAGGGTTCCTACTTCCTCGCCATATCTTGCGCAACAATCGCCCTCACGTACCCGGCCACTCTCTCTGCGACCGGCACCCCATGGCGAATACAGAAGCCATGCGGCCAGCCCTCTCTCTCATCAATCTCCATTATAGGTTTCCAATTCTCGCCCTGCCCCTCAATCTCATCCACACCATCCCCACGGCTGAATCTCCCGCGGGTGTGAATCAGTGCATCCCTAGTCGCATCCGCGACCCAATGGTCCTCGCGCGCAAACAAGAAGCGCAAGATTGGCCGGGGATGCGGATGCTTGGTTGCGGGTTCAGAAGCGGCGGCGCCCCAGATTTCTTCGTCCCAGATGTCGGTGTCGATCTGGAACATTTCGTCGCGGGCCATATGTAGTGCCTGGTGAATACCGTGAGGTGATTTGACGAAGGCCGCGGTGGTTTGGGCGGCGTCGGAGGGGAAATCCATGAATTTTGCTATCAAATTCGCAATAAGGGAAATGGGAAGGAGAAAAGTTAGGAAGTTGACGAAGAGTGCTGCGAATGTTGCGAAGTTCGAGTTCTTGAGAAATGGCTAGGCGAAATGATTAGCCTATGCTGATGGGAGCAGTGTGGAGAGGCGCGCCCAAATACTGGTTGGGCCATCTTGACACGAATGGTAGAAACCACTTACAGAAGCTTTCATCCCACTCTCGCTCCTCGCAATATCGACAACCGTAGGAAACAGCCCGATTGCACCCACAACCCTCAACTCAAAATCCTCGCCTGCCATCCCATGCGCTCTCAACCTACGTATGATCTCCAGAGAGATATACGCACCTACTGAGTGACCCACAAGAAGGACCCGAACATCTTTAGCTCCCTGCTCTTTGAGTTCCTCTACCAAGTCCGCCAACTCGTCTTCAGAATGCCTGATTTGATCTTGCAAACCATATGGCGGCTGTTTCCGCCACTTCATCGTTTTGATCTCGGCCTCGTTCATTTCGAACCCGGACAGACTCCTTCCGTAGACTTGAAATTCAACATCGCGATCAGATGCCGTGTTGTGACTCAACAGACCGTACAAGTGTGTTAAGAATGTGCGGTAGTATTCCACGAGACCAGGGTTTCCAGTAACAAAGTAGATGAGGTAGGTCCTGGATGTGCTCTTCTTTCCTGGCTCCGGAGGTGTGCGGAGATGTATTTGCGAAGCTGGAGCAGCGGAAGACATGTTCGCTGCGTTGACGTTCTGCCGTCTAGAAGTTGCGAGATTGCAGAAAGGGCTGGAGAGCGATTTAATAAGCGCAACTTTTGATATCTCGGTTGCGCTAGGTTCAATCTGGGATCATGCATGATGACGCTATTCTCTCTGCGGTATAGTGTGCGCTGTCGGCATCTAGAACAGTGGCTATCTCTGACCGACAGAGATCTACGCGCTGTCGCAACTGAGACGTGGTTCTTGAACGGCATTGATACTTGAGGACACCGAAGGCAGCATCTGGACCTCTAGCACCAATATAATCTATATGCTGATCGGATTTCCCTATGACCTTGTGCATCGTCGCTGTTTGGCGGTCACGCTCAGAGACTAACAAACTAATATCTTCAGTCCTGTTTCAGGAACAATTCCAGTACTCCGACCATCCGCTCTTTCTTGACCGCCTTGTCCTTCTCCCTTCCTCCATCCTTCCACTTGACCAGGCACTCTGCAAAGACCACAGCATAGTTTCTCACAATAAGCTGTCGGATAGCCACTTCTGGCACCTTACTTAGTGTTTTCCTCCTGACCTTTGCTTGCGGACTAGACGGAAGACTCATATCTGCACTTGCTCTCTTATTGCTTTCTTCTGGACGCGGCTTCGACACCTCGGTGATCTGATTTGCAATATTCTGGAGGAAGGAAAGTATCAAGAGGAACGTAGCGTTGTGGTTAGGTGCTGTAGCCAGTATCTCTAGGATGGTCATCTTCTCGTCGTCAGCAGAGTAGTCGAGAGAAGGTGTCGTTCTCGCAGCCTTCTCGCGGCGGGTTAGCGCTTCTTCCACCTTCTCCCACAGGCTCTTGGTAATGACGCCATCTGTGAGACTACCCAGGAAGGTGATGAGGGCTTCGGCCAGCATCTCGACGCGCTCAATGCTGCGGGTCTCTGGATCAAACGCATCGACAAATGGTGTATCACAGTCGAGCGCGTCATAGATGTCGGCGAGCTCATCTTCCCAATCATGCCCGCTGCTGCTTCGACCTTTGACAAACGGCCACCCTGCGTTATCCTGCCAAGGCGCCCTCTCTCCTTCGCTCTTGGTCATGTCCCACTCGGCTAGGGTTCGCTCCGTCAAGTCTTCTATCGCCTCGGTCAGCCGAAATATCTCCCTAGGCACACTCCATTTTACCTCGCCGCGGGCTGGTATCTGGTTCTGCAGCTTCCTAATACCGCCTTCGGGAATCTTGATCAGCTTATCGATAGATCGTGCGAGTGCCGACGGTTGCCAATGAGCGCGGATAGGAAGGAAGTGGTCGCGTCCATTCTCAACGCGTAGAACGAGGATTTCATCAATCATGGCATCCCCATCGTTGAGATCGCGCACCGAATTCAGACTCTCAATCTTGAGTTTGAGTTCGACGTTGAGAACGTCTGCAGGAGCGAGTGTAAAGTATTGATGAATGTCGTCTGGTCTTGGCTTATCGAGCTTGTCTTGGTCTTTGTCGAAAGTAACAGAGAGCCATGGCGGGAATGGACCAGCAGGTTGGTTTTTATCTACTGGACGATCGGCGAACCCAAAGGTAGCTGGTACACGTCCGGTGTTTGCAATTGTGATATTGCGTCTCGAAGACTTTGCGAATTTGACGTCACCAAAGTCTACTCCTTCAAAAGTGCTGTCTGTTTTGTTCCGATCGTCGGACGGAGAGCCGGTCGCGCGTTCTACTACTACCGCAATCGACGGCCGACCCTCGTTTTCTTGACGATCAATCTCACGAGCTACCTCGCTATGGATGGCAGTCTTCAGCTCCGGAATAACGGCATCGTATTGTAGCTTGAAGACTGCGTCCAAGGGCTTGTGATCAGAACTGAGGACGCGCATGTGGGTGGTGTAGTACTCGAGCAGCAGCTCAGCCTAAACGATGGCAGTCAGTCAGTCAAGTGTTCTCTCCGACGTCATAAGCTAGGGGCATTGTATTGAACTTACAGGAAGATCATCTTTGGTTTTGATTGGTTCGGGCTCAGGGTCTTCATTTTCCTCGTACTCGTCGTATGTGTCCCCGTCAGTGTCAGGATCGTACTCATACATGACATCGTAATCCCCTGGTAAGTCGATGCCCTTCAACTTCATCTCTTCGTCCAGCTTACGTGCTGCCTCTTGATCCTTGATTCGCTCATCGTAGTGGTGTTTGGATGCTCGTGTCCGGTAGAGGATACGATCGCACCAACTGGGACAGCGACGCTTTTCGCTCGAGTCAAAAACGCCAACCTTTCCAATGTCGTACTTGTAAGTGGGAAGGAACCGGACAGGGCCCTCTTCCCATCCATCGTGGAAAGCCTTGCCGCCTTTCATCATCTGGTGCAATTCATCGTGCGGCAGCAGCGACGAGATGGTGGTTTGCAGTGAAGCGGGATCAAGCTCTGCTGGCTCGGGCACTGCGTCACGTGTATCCTCAGACGAGTGCTTGGAGCCATATGCGGAATCGCCAGAAGTAGATGGCCGACCATGGTCGTCTTCCTTGTCCATGTCTTGTGTGTGGATCGTGAGTAGGCGACGCACGTCGTCGCCTGGCATGCCGTTGAGACGATAGTTTAGGTCACCGAACCAAAAGGCAAAGTCCTCCTCACCCAGACCCTCGCCTGTGTTTTGTGAGGATCCCAACGCGTCAACTATGGGGTCGAAGCGCGTTCGGGAGTTGATTTGAGCAGCGTCCCAGTTTCTCCTGTCCAATGATGCCTTGTCTGCACCAGCAGCCAGATGCGAGTTTATGAAGACAAGCCGCGTCGTTTCTCCCAGGACTATACGGGTTGTTACAGCACCCTTGTTGCCCATGTAGCCCATCAAGCCCGTGCCCACGCTGGTGGTACTAATATTCTTGATCTGCGGCACGACTTCTGGGGAGGCATAGATGACCAGCCATAGGCCAATCAGCTGCTGCTCAGACACGAGCTGGTAGCCGTTGGGCAAAACGGCCTCGAGGGAGGCTTTCCATTTGTTGGCCGTGGTGGGGTCGGTATACGGTCTCAGCGCTTCTGCGGCGGATGTGATGTCGACAATCTCCTGCAGACCTAGCGCATAGATGTCGATGTCGTGTCCGCCCGGCACCTCTCGAGCTTCGTGGTGAGGGACAGTGGGCTCGCGGCTGCTGTGCCGTGCTTCCTGCGCGGGGATGCTCTCGCTGCTGTGCCTGCCGTGCTCCCCAGCGTCCGACACACCGAGGCCAGCGAGCGACTCTTCAATGCCCTTGCCCTGGACGAACCACTTGCCGATGTCGTGTTCGGTGCCCTTTTGCGCGCCCGTGTTCCAGGTGCCGACTTTGATGCGCACACTGCGCGGCCGCGTGTACTCGGCCCGGCGCTCATAGAGGGCCTGGGAGAGGGACGTCTGGTGCGTCGTGATGGACGCTATGCTCGGCGTGCGCGGATCGAGGAACGCGCCAGGAATCGTCGCATCCAGGCGCTCGGTGGAGCGCACAGAAGAGGCTGCTTCGGGCGCCATGGCGGGGTGAGGGAACAAGGATGGCGGCGGGTGCGCGTGACGGAGACGTGACGGAGGTTTGCAGGGAAGCGATGCAGGGACGGGGCGAGTGAAGGCACAAGCGCCCCATCGTGACGGCTTGGTGTGAATAAGCGGGTAGTCGGTTGAGCCACAGTCCCGCTGCTGGCAATGACGATGGTGAAGGCGCGGGCAGGGCCAGGGCGGTGCTTTGGAGAGGCCCAAGCTTTCCTCGACCACCACCACCACCACCACCACAACAAACCATATCCTTATCCATATCCGCACACCAGACATGGCGCCACACCGCAAAGCCCGCGCAAACCCCCACCCCCAGCCGCCGCCGCCGCCACAGCCATCAGACTACGAGACGGACGCGCCGCCGGCCGTCGACGTGCCCCTCCCCCCTCCGCGGTCCAACGAAGAGCTCAACTTCTCCGTCCTCCGTCGCCAGTATGCCCAGCTCACGTCCATTGAGCACGTCACGCCATATGCCGCCCTGTACACCTTCAACCTGGAGACGCAGTCCTGGGAGAAGATGGGCATCGAGGGCACCCTCTTCATCTGCCAGCTCACTCCCTCGCCCATTGGCGCCGAGCGGTACTGCGCCATCATCCTCAACCGTCGCGGCCTAGACAACTTCTACCAGGAGCTCACAAGCAGCGAAGAGATGGAGATATCGGATCCATACGTCATCATCCAGGGGGAGCAGGTCTACGGCATCTGGATCTTTGCCGACCCGCCGCCTGCCTCGACTGCCAACTGCCGTGTCGAGACGGCCGCAAAGATGATGGATATCGCCGATCGAGCAAAAGCGAGCCGCGAAGCCCTTGAGCCCACTGCCAAGGCGACCGAGCCTGCCGAAGCCGCTTCCTCTGCTCCCATGGGTCGCCAACTGTCTCTGCGAGAACTCTTCGGCCAACAGCGCGAGCAAGACGCCGGCTTTAGCATCCACAACCACAACTCCCACCCTATGCCCCACATGCATCAGCAGCACCAGGAATTCACGTCGAGTCCTGGCCCAGCGCAAAACGATGTGCTAGGTCAGCTCTTCATGAAGGCAAAGCAGAACCACAACGGCCTGGGCTGATGTGACTTTGTAGCTGCTCCGTCAGAACTCGACGCCCGCAGTAGACGGCCTCGGCAACCACCGAGGCGCGCTTCCTGCCATGCAGCCAAAACGCACAAACTCCCCGCCAAGTGCGAGCAAGACGGGTGGTCGTCTGTCATAGGCCATCTTCTTTATGATATCACATGGATATTGTTGAGGTCCACCGCCATCTCGATACTCTACTGGCTTGCGACGCATGAGGATAGTAAAAGGCGGCAGATTATCTACATCCTTGTGTCTATCCAGATACTGCAGCTTGACGCGACCCTAAAGGACTACTGGTATGGTTCCCTGAAGAAAGGCTGCCGGTGTAGTTGCACGTGCCAGCAATCTTCTGGGCGGACTCACGAAGGTAGGTCCATCGTCATGTAGACGTGGACCCTGGGTTGCGTCCGCACGTCATTCTTAGATTGATACCCAATAGTTTGGTTTGTTTTCCAATGGAATAAAATACGTCAATTCAACTCCGGGGCCTACGTAGGTAGACTCTTATGATCTAACCTCGCACTTTCCGCAGTGGGCGAGGGACCTGGTAGGGCTGAGGGTGACCTCACACTCGCGCCGATCCCTGCACGTTTACCCCACGGCGGGGTTCCGCTTGCGCCCCCAAAAATTTCCAGCCGCAAGCATCTTCCACATATGACAGGACGTTTTATACAACACGTACAATGTCTGAATCTCTCCGCGTTCTTCTTGTCGGCAACGGCGGTCGCGAACATGCCATCGCCTGGAAACTCCTACAATCGCCTCAGATTGAGCACATCTACGTTTGTCCCGGTAACGGTGGTACCGCGACATTGAACAGCAACGTCACCAACGTAACAGAAGTAAAGGACACCGACTTTGCCGGTCTCGTCAACTTTGCCAAAGAGAAGAAGATCAATCTGCTGATACCGGGCCCCGAAGCACCACTCGTAGCAGGCATCGTTGACTACTTCCAGGAGAATGGCCTCAAGAGCATCAAGGCGTTCGGACCGAGCAAGGCTGCTGCGCGTATGGAAGGCAGCAAGACATTCAGCAAGGATTTTATGAAGCGCCACAACATCCCCACCGCTGCGTACGAGAACTTTAGCAAATACGACGACGCGAAAGCGTACCTCGACTCCATCTCGCACAACGTTGTTATCAAGGCGTCGGGCCTGGCAGCGGGAAAGGGCGTCATCATACCACAGAGCAAAGAGGAGGCGCATGCAGCGCTCAAAGACATCATGTTGACACGTGAATTCGGAGCTGCGGGCGACGAGGTGGTCATTGAAGAGTTCTTGGATGGCGACGAACTGTCAATTCTTACATTCAGCGATGGCCGCACAATCAAATCCCTACCGCCTGCACAAGACCACAAGCGCATCTTCGACAACGACGAGGGGCCCAACACTGGAGGAATGGGAACTTATGCACCAACACGCATCGCGCCCAAGGACGTACTCGACCGCGTAGACAAGGACATACTCCAGCCCACGGTGGATGGCATGAGATCCGAAGGCTTTGAGTTCAAGGGCGTACTGTTCACTGGGCTTATGATGACCAAGAACGGACCCAAGGTGCTGGAATACAATGTTCGTTTTGGCGACCCAGAGACACAGAGCTTGCTCGCGCTCATGGAGGGCGATCTCGCGCAAGTCATGGCTGCATGTGCAGACGGACAGCTGGCGGATGTGGATGTCAAAGTCTCGAGCAAGAGTGCGGCAACGGTTGTCGTAGCTGCAGGTGGATACCCCGGCAGCTACGCAAAGGGCACAGTCATGAAATTGGACGCTGTGCCAGAGGGTGAGTTTCTCTTTTGTTCCCCTATAGCTTCCGATGATCCCGTCAGGTGGTCATGCTAACACGGTATAGACGTTGTTCTCTTCCACGCTGGAACCTCGTTCTCGGACAAGACACTCAAAACGGCTGGCGGCCGCGTCATCGCATCGACGGCCACAGCGCCGACACTGGAGGAGGCTGTTACAAAGGCTTACAAGGGCGTGGATTGCATACACTTTGAGGGCATGCAGTACCGCAAGGACATTGCGGGCCGAGCACTGAAGAAGTAGAGAGAGTAACCAAGGAAAGTAAACGGCGTTCAAGGCGGGCATACCAAAGACTTGGGGTCAAAAGGGTAAATGTGCGCAAACACGCTAGATCATAGCCGGTCATGAAATGGTTGATGATGTTGAATGTTTTAGTGTTTAGTAGGCTACAGGTCTAGTGAAGCGCGATGCCTGTACAGACACATGCTTGTTGGAGGATACTACCTGCTCAGCTTATTAGCGACAACAGATGAAGCAGCAGATGGGACATCAAATAGTCGACGAGGCAAGTGTTGACGAGCATTGCCAGGACATCGAGCTACTAGAAGACGTTCTTGATGGCTACCTACCGCCTACCTACCTACCTGGCCATGGCCTGAATGAAGCAGTTCTCGAGTCGCTTTTGAAGACGGGTATGTTCAGCTAGACTGTACTCAAGGACATTTGAAGATGCAATCTGGGAGCTGTCATTGTCAGTCGCGGCCTTGTGTTGTTTTCTCCTTTTTTTCCTTCTTGTGCTTCTTCTTCTTCTTCTCCTTCTCGTCTGATACACGGTCTTGTTCTTTTTTCCGCTTCTTTTCATTGGTATCCTGGTTGTCTGGCACGCTACTACTTGGCTGTTTGGGGTCAAGGGTGGCCTGTAGTTCAGCACCGCCTGCAGCCTTGTCCTTGTCCTCTTGTTCTCTCGCCCGTGCCGCCCTCAACTCATTCTTTTGCCGTACAGCGTCCTGCAAGACCGGGCCGTTCCGCTTGAGGGCGTCTGCAGCAGCGGCAACACCAGCTTGCACTTTGTTCTGGCCATGGCCACCGCCAAGCCATTCGTCCTCGTAGCCCCATCCGGTGAGATAGATGCCAATGTGGTAGCACTGTACGCTGTTGGAGTCGTAGGTCATGGGCGTCTCCTCCTTGGTGGTGAGCTTGACCCCTCTGCCGAGGACAAGCTTGTTGAGCTCGTCTCTGGCCTGCGGGTTCTCGATGATCTTCTCCCGAAAGGCCAGAAGCTGGGGTGCCCAAAGCTGGGTCAGCCATGCTTCGGCCGTCTCGAATCCCTTGTCTGGGTCGGAGAGCACGATTGCTGCAACATAGGCCTCGACAATGTCGGCGACTACTTTCTGGTACTGCTTCGAGTTCTTGTCCCACACGGCGCGGTGCCTGAGGCGATCTGGGAAGCCGTAGGCGTTGGAGAACTTGGCCAGGGTCAGATTCTCGACGAGGCGTTCGCGCCACATGGACAGCTCTGGGACGTCGACATGGGGGAAGCGGTTGTAGAGGGCGCGGGAGGCGATGAGTTCGATGTAGGCGTCGCCGAGCAGTTCGAGCCGCTCGTAGTCCAGACTGAGGTCCTCGCCGAGCGTGGAGCCGGGAATGCTGGGATCGAAGATGGCGGACCGATGGGTGAAGACGGCTTCGTGGAGATGGGGTTCCTGGATGGGCGGCAGAGGCGGCAGGTCGCGGGCAGCGCGCACTGTTCGCTCGACGTAGGCTGGCACGGCGATGGCGACGGCCTTGTCGGGCCTCTTGTCGTCCAGCTCGCGCTTCGCCTGGGCCGCGGCCGAGTGGTTGCGGGCGCAGAGCAGCCGGCGCAGTTGGTGAGCGTGGTGGAGAATGTCCTTGTCTGCGCCGGCGGTAGTTTCGTCTGCGACAAACCTGTCGAGCAGCGCCACCAGGCCCGTCTGCATGTCCGTCGACGACAGCTCCGGCGGCCGAGCATGGGGGGTGTAGGCGGCGCCATTGCTGCCGTGCTGGGGCGCGTGCCGCTTGTGGTGCTGGTCGCGGCCGTGGTGGGTGAAGGCCCGGTCACGTTTCTGCGAGGCCATGGTGAAGTACGTGGGCAGTCGGTCGTGTCATGTCATGTCATGTCTGGGAGCGAGGCAGTGTCGAGTCGCGCTACCGCCAACTGTGGGTACTGGTAGTTGCGAGCGCCAAGGGCACCTCCGCGACATTTCACATCGCCGCAGTCGAGCATCGCAATTCACCATGGCGGTCCCACGGCAGCGCGTATTGGACCTGATGAGGGTAAGGCGACGCTTTCCTCGAGCCCGACTGTGCTCGGCGTACTGACTGGCCCAGGTCCAATGCAGAGTCTTCCACACCACCTACAACCCCGACCGCCTCCGTCTGGGATCGCGCATCCTGCACCAGCGCCTCAAGGGCCCCGCTGTCGCATCATACTACCCCCCGCGCATAGGCACCATCAGCCAGCTGCGTAGCCTGTACCCCGAGCACCAGATCATAGACGAAGAGGAGGAGGACTGGCTAGAGCACCTCAACGTCGCAAAGTCGAGAGGAAAGAGCGCGCCCAAGAAGAAGCGGACCGCTGCAGAGTCGAAAAAGTTCAACAAGCGAAAGTAGGCCTGGCGCTTCGCGATGCCACTTCCGGCCATAGTCATGATGAATCAAAGCATCCAGAATCCTTGTCTGGCCCAACCTCATTACATCTTGCTCTTCGCTTGTTCCACGCCCCTCGCTTTCCATTCCCTCGCAAACTCCTCGTCCCACGCTGTTCTTACATCCAGGTGCTCTTTGGCGACAGGTGCATTCACCTTGTGGTGCTCCACTGTACAATATGTCGTCTTTCCATCCAGACTCGTCATGTCGCCTCGGATCATCGCCATCTGCTTGCCCACACTTATCACCTTGCTGTTGAGGCGCACCCTGGTATTAATGGGCACCGCCTTAAGATAGGAAATGTTGAGCGAACGAGTTACGCCGCCTAGGAATTCCCAGAACCCAGGCCGAGCCAGAGGACACAGAGCCGTCGTCGTCGACATGTCGAATATAACACCCGCCGCCCCTCCATGCATGACGTCTACCGCGACTTAGTTCGGAATTGTCATATAGATCCCAAGGGACAGCACCTACTGTTCAAGTTTGAAAAGTTGAGCCCAATGTCGAGCTCATAAGTAACGGTGCCGTTGAGACTTGCATCCACAAGCTCCAGATTCAGCATGACTTCCCGGTCAAAGTCCTAGACATGATCAATGATAGTTAACCCCAATGACTCGAGTAGTTTCATACGACGTGGTTCTTGGGCCTGCGAGCTGCAAGCAACTTGTACTTTTCAAATGTGGCCTGAACCGCCTCCATTGCCCTTTGCCGATCTGCTTGCTGGTCGCTCATGGTCATGGTGCATGTGAGACTAGAGAGGATCCGGCTGCGGCTATTCCGACTATTCCGACTGTGAAGAGGCTCGTCCCGTGTGCACGATGGGTGGAGAGGGTAGCTTGGTATGCTTTTGGGACACGTCTTCGCGTTAGTGGTTTGGATCAAGACAACGAGCGTCCCCGTGGCTATTAGGAGTATCGGAAGGCGTCTCCGTCTACAACCAAGCTGTTGGCGTTGCCGAGTGATGCTGGGGACTGACGATCGGCGTGAAGCTACACATTGCCTCGGCTTCTCAACACGAGCTTCGCGCCCAAGGCACCTACCTGCTCAGGCCTTTGTACGCTCGCAAAAGCCACTCCTCCTGCTCACGACATGCACATACAATGACTCTCAAAAGTGTGGGCGCCAGGGCCTTGGTCGCCTCACAAAGTTCCTTGTGTTGTTTCATGCATGTGGTTCGTTGGTGCCCACATGTTCCACCTTGCGCTCGCGTCTGTTTCACACACGGAGCCACAGGCGAACGGCCAAACCTCGTCATGACCCGAATACACTTCGGCGCTTGCCACCAGTGACTATAACTCGCAACCCGTTCTATTTCCAGTCCATCTTTAGATGAGGGCCTGCAGTCCAAGCTGACTTGGACCTTGCCCCCGTCCTTCCGAACGCTGCGCTGCGCTACTTTTAACCAGACAGCTGCCGCCGATTGATTACTTGTGTCCACACCTCCATTCGCTACTCCGGGCTTTCTTGCGACTGGGCTGGCTAACCATCGCACATCTCCAACATGGAATCCCAAAGCACTCCCGTGTCTGCGACTCTGCGGAAAAGGGTCTTGAAAGTGCTGTTCATTTCGCTACTGCTTGACTTGGTACGTCATCTTCCGTCTCGTGTAACGGCTCGCGTGGGCTGACCACCCCCTTACGTCCAGATATCCTTCACATTCATCCTCCCCCTGTTTCCCAAACTTATCGAATTCTACCGCAACCATGAAACGGGAGGCCCCAACACCATCCTCTCCAAGATCCTCGCCGGCCTCAATGCGTACAAGAACTCGTTCGCGAAACCCATCAACTCCCGCTACGACATTGTCCTGCTCGGCGGCGCACTCGGATCGCTCTTCTCTCTGTGCCAGGCTGTCGCTTCACCCTTCATCGGAACTCTCTCAGACAGATATGGCAGGCGCACAGCGCTTCTGTGGTCCATGGTCGGCAACATCTTCAGCGTGGCGCTATGGGTGGCAGCGACTGATTTCCGGACCTTCCTTGCCAGTCGCGTCGTGGGAGGCTTGAGCGAGGGCAACGTGCAGCTGGCAATGGCCATTGCGACCGACATCAGCGACGACAGCCAGAGAGGCGCGACCATGGCCCTCGTTGGCGTGTGCTTCAGCATTGCCTTCACCTTCGGCCCGGCGTTGGGCGCATACCTGTCCACATTGCAGGTCATGGACAAGAATCCCTTTGCCATGGCAGCAGGCTTCTCTCTGTTCCTCGTCATCTCAGAGACCGTTTACCTGTACACCAGCCTCCCGGAGACGCTACCCTCGGCGAACAAGACCCTGAACGGCACCGCAAACGGACATGCCAAAAGCAGTCAACCACCGAAGCCCCGTGTCCGAACCAACTCACATACTCTGCTCAACGCGACGCATTTCACATTTATACTCTTCTTCAGCGGCATGGAATTCTCGCTCCCGTTCATGACTTATGATCTCTTCGCCTATCAGGCCAAGGACTCTGGTCGATTACTTGGCTTCATTGGCCTCGTTGCTTCCCTACTCCAAGGCTCGGTAGTGCGGCGAATGCACCCTCTAAAGGTGGTCCAAATGGGAGTGGTCAGCTGTACAATTGCATTTCTCATGCTCGGAAGAGTTCACACACAGGGTGCCCTATATGGAGCGGCCGCACTTCTTGCGGTTACGAGCGCGACCGTTGTCACTGGCCTCAACAGTCTCTCGTCTTTTGAGGCGAGCGCCGACGAGCGAGGCAATAAGCTGGGCAATCACCGTAGCTTTGGTAAGTCAAGGTGTCGTAAAATCCAACATGTCTGCTGACGTAAGCCAGGTCAAATTGGTCGTTCCCTAGGACCTCTCATCTTCTGCACCCTGTACTGGTGGACGGGCCGCGAGACAGCATATGCAACCGGAGCCGCCGGTATGGTCGGAGTCTGTGCATTGGTATTTGGAGGACTCAAAGTCCCCCCCGGAACGGAAAAGATCAACAAAAAGGAGAAGAACATGGCCAAGTAAGAGGACGATAGTAGTCAGCCAGGATACATGTGGAGTATATAGCAAGGACGCATTCCTCGTTGAAGAGCATACACTGCAACTGTAGTGATGTACCAAGAATCTCGTAGGCGAACATGTGCGTTTTCCAACCGAGAAAATGCATCCATCAGTGTGCTGTTGGTGCAAGGATTGCTCGGACCTGACGCCCTCAAGATCATGATCGTCAATCTGACCGTGTTTCGCCCTCGAGGATCGCTCCACCAGCAAGCTCCGGTAGAACAAGCAGGTCCTCTGGAAGCCTCGCTCCAAGCCTGGCACATAATTCCCCAAGGACATCTTGACGATGCTCCATCAGTTGTCTGATGCACTAGGTCACCCCGCATCCACTACGCGTTGTGGCGTCAAGCTGTATCCACACAACACTGACTCGAACCTCGGCATCTCATTAGCTCCCTGCTCAGCGATAGGACCGACGATGGGCAATAGCGAAGATCACAACTAAACATTGAACGTTCTCCTGAATCTGAAGCTTCCAGCTCCCAGTCCTGCGCTGTCATTACCATTTAATATCCTACCTGAAACAAACAAGACAAGACATCACTCAAACCAACATGGATGCAACAGCGGCCGCTGCATCTGTGGCAGTTATTTCCGGGCTAGCAGCATATGTGAACGGCAAATACCACATTGGACAAGACCTAAGGGCACTGAGGTTCAAGAAAAGGGCGGCTGGTTACTATGAAGAACTTGGTATGTATCATCCTTCAGGAGCCATACTGGGTTGTAGGGCGCACGCAAAATGCCTCGTCGAAGCTAAATCAGTACAGTACGGACAAAAAGGTTGTCCCTATGGTATTCCTTTGCTCCTCATGTCCCAGTGTACAGTAACAACCTATGCATCTGGTCCCGCGACAGAACTTACACTTGGCAACAAGTCCACGATCGTGCTGTCCAATGGGGAAACTTCTTTTTGTCACAAGGCGTGAAGCCAGGAGATATGGTCGCTACCTACATGATGAACAGCGCAGACTTCATGGTTATCTGGCTCGGTCTCTTCTGCATTGGATGCGCACCTGCTCATTTGAACTACAACCTCAAAGGAGAGGGGTTGGTGCATTGCCTTAGGGTTGCGGGAGTAAAGATTGTGCTTGTTGATGAAGAAGTGGGGTGTCTGGAGAGGTTTGATGGCGTAAGAGCAACAATGGAAGAGATGGGTGTAATGGCTTTCAAGGTCGATGGAGAGTTGACAAGCAAGGTATATCAGGGCAGTACTCAGGTGCCGGGTGACGAATACCGAGAGAATGTCATCGGTACTGATCCGACATGTCTCCTATACACGTCGGGAACGACAGGGTTGCCAAAAGCAGGCAAGTTCATGGTGAACCGTTATCATGAACGAGGAAATCCGCAGAATCTTACGTTCGACCAAAGAGCAGGGCCGAACGGAGATCGGTGGTATTGCTGTATGCCGTTATTTCACGGCACCGGAGGCCTGGCGTTGATGGGCGCGTTGACGGCTGGCCTCAGCGTGGCAATAGGACGGAAGTTTTCAGTAAGCACGTTCTGGGATGATATCCACGACTCCAAATCCACTGTCTTCGTCTATGTCGGCGAGGCAGCGCGGTATTTACTCATGGCGCCACCACATCCGAAAGAACGGGACCATCGACTACGCGCCATGTACGGCAATGGTTTGCGTCCGGACGTCTGGAATAGGTTCAAAGAACGGTTCAACGTCCCAGAAGTCATCGAATTCTTCAACTCCACCGAGGGCGTGCTGACTATGGTTGTTCACAACAAAGGGCCATTTACAGCCACGACTGTTGCACAGCACGGTGCTATCATCCGGCGAGCTCTCAACGACATCTGGGTACCTGTGCCTGTCGACCCGGAAACCGGCGAACTTGTACGAGACCCTAAGACCGGATTTGTGAAGCGCAACTCGTACAACGAAGGTGGCGAGATTCTGGTCGCGGTGCCGAGTGAACAAGTGTTTGCTGGGTATCACAATAACCCGAAAGCTACTGCTAAAAAGTTTGAAAGGGATGTGTTCCAGAAGGGCGATCTGTACTATCGGTCCGGTGACGCACTCAGACGGGATGATGATGGACGTTGGTACTTCCTCGATCGGCTGGGTGATACATTCAGATGGAAGAGCGAGAATGTGTCGACGGCCGAGGTAGCAGAGATTCTCGGAAAATACCCTGGTGTAGGCGAGGCTATTGTTTACGGGACCCTGGTCCCTAGGCATGAGGGTCGTGCGGGCTGCGTAGCTCTTCGACTCGCTCATGGCGTTACTCCTGACACATTTGATTGGAAAGCTTTGCTGGAGTACTCTAGAAGCAAACTGCCGAGATATGCGGTACCGCTCTTCTTGCGTCTAGTGAAAGAAGCGAGTAACACAGACAACCAGAAGCAGAACAAAGCGCCTTTGCGTGAAGAGAGCATCGAGACGGATAAGTTTGGTACCAAGGTTGTGGGGGGTGGCAATGATGTAGTCATGTGGATGAAGCCTGGCGAAGATCGGTATGTCCGATTCACTGAGTCGGACCTGAAGGCGTTGAGAGCCGGTAAAATCTTGCTGTAGAGGCCGGGCTCTCAACAAGGGTAATGACAGATCTACATTAAATTCCAACCGCAATAACTGAATATTACAGTGCTGTCTTTTCTTCAGAGTTCACGTAGCTTTGAAAATCGATTGAATAAAGTCCGCAAGGCCATCGACACCTTTGGGCTCATTGAGCCAGTGCCCACCCTGCTCGAAGCACTCCCATCTGACCCACATGCCCACCTCTTCAAGTAGCTTTCTGAGATCATCTCCGTGTTCAACCGGTACGACGTTGTCGTCTTTGCAATGCTGCAACAGCACTGGCATCTTCAGCACGTCTTGTCCTCGACTAGGCACATTCATGACGCGCTGTACCTCCTCTGCCAGCAGTAGCCATCCACTCAGCCCTACGAACCCCCCAACCCGCACTCCAGAAACCAGTAAAGCAAAGATGGCAGTAGCACATCCCTGGCTCATACCCGCTAGTACCACGTTCTGGTTTCCCACGCTACCCGCCTCTTCCGTGATCGTTCGAAGAACTTGCGCGACGCTACCCCACAGGCCTGGTTTCTGTAGTTCACTGTTCTCCTGCGGTCGCTGAACTGATGACATATCGAACCATTGAGACTCGTCTTCACTCTTACCATATGATTCTGCTGCGTTGGGGAATATCCATTTGGTACCAGGAAACATGTCGAGGAGAAATTATTCTGAGCTTCCTTGGCTTTCGAGAAGTTCGTCGCAGAAAACACTGCAATTACTACCACGTCCGTGGAGGAAGATGACAGTATGGGTATGCGACGCAGTGGGAGAGACGATTTGCGCCGAGGTGGCCATGTCGCGATCGCTTTCGTTGAATTTAGTTGTTTCGGTGTCCGTGGTCGTGATTCACGGACCACGCACGTCAGCCCCTACTTTGGGAACCGCATCTGCTTCGGGCAGTGGTGTTCGGATTGCATCATCCAAAGACTGCACGTGCACACCAAAATTCTAACCCGTTACAGCAGCTTCGCTCCGGCAATCAATCGCGAAAGCTTTCTGCTGCTTGCCAAAGGCGAAAACATCATTGGCTCGCTAGCGGCCAACAATGTCCTATGGCTCCACTTCGCCTTGTCCCTGGATGAAACCGTGAGGATGCAGCCGTCATGCTTCGCTCCTGTCGTGTTCGATCTGGTTACACACGTCTCAACATCATGGCAGACCTTGAAAAGCGACTGGTTCGCAAACTCGGTGCGTTGGATAACTTCATTGACCCCGATGTCGGAAATCTAATCAACAGCAGATTGCTTCATACTGGTTGGCAGAACATAATATTATGTTTGATGGCAGCTGACAGCACGCCAGGTGTATTGCTGCGCAGCATACTTCTTCAATTACCTCGATCGCAGTGCTTTCGCAAATGCTTATGTATCAGGGTTGAAAGAGGATCTTGGACTTGGGGGCGACGAGTACAGCATCTTGCTTTCTATGTTTACTGCAGGTAGCTGTGTTGGGCAAATCCCCCACGCCTTGATCATCCAAAAACTTGCACCGCGGTTCTGGCTGCCCTTCACGCTGCTAGTATGGTCCGGCCTGACGATGAGCTCTGCAGCCTGCAAAACCTACGCTCAGCCATGTGTGGTCAGGTTCTTCCAGGGCTTTTTCGAATCAAGTCTCTACAGTGGTACCATTTACATCCTCGGTAGCTGGTACAAACCTCTGGAAATCGCCAAACGAACGGCCATTTTCACAGCCATTGGGCAGATAGGCAGCATGTTTGCTGGGGTGATGATGACAGCGATGAATGAGAGCCTGCATGATCAAACCTCTCTTCAAGGGTGGCAATGGGTGTTCATCATTAGTGAGTATCAGTTCCAAAATGATGCGAAACTACTAACAGCTGCAAGATGGCGCAATGGGAATCCCCTTTGGTATCTTTGGACTCATCTTCTTTCCCAACTTGCCGGAATCTACCAACGCTCCCTATCTCAGCAAAGAGGAGATACAGCTAGCGATTGACCGCCTGCCATCAAAGAAAGAATGGAGCCATGACATTGGTCTCATGTCTCTCGCTAAGCGACTCTTCACAAAACCAGATGTCTACATATTCACTCTCTACTCGGTTGTAGCCTGTGCACTGGAAGCCATTGTTTTGCAAGGCCTTTTCCTGCTATGGATGAAAGATAACCTCGAGAAATTTCCTTCGCATGCCACGACCACCTACCCGCTAGGTATCCAGGCCGTCTCCATCGTCTCCAACATTGGGGCAGGCTATGTTATTGACATGACCAATCGCCGCATACCGATGGTCATACTCGCTGGACTTTTGCAGCTGCTTGTTGCAATACTCTTGCTCATACCCAGTCTCTCGACCGCTGGAACATTCTTTGCGTTTTACTTAGCCGGTACCTCATATATCGTAAACCCTATTCTATATGGTTGGGCCAGCGTCATATCTCAACGCCGTGGTGACGACGCTTCCCGATCGGTCATCCTTTACATCATGAGCATGGCACAGTCAATTCTGTACACGTTTTGGGGCATTACGCTCTACCCAGCAAGCGACGCGCCGTACTGGAAGAAGGGCTATATCACCATGATTGTGGTCGTATTTGCTTTTTTCGCAGCAACTGCGGCTGTCCAATGGGTAAGTATCGTACTGCTCCTCTGACAGCGGCTTACTGACAAGCCTACAGTTGGACCTAAGATCGCAGAGGATTGAGAACGATGCATCTGAAGAATTGACCCACGTGAGTGAAAGATGGAACGATCGAAAAGAGGACTAGAGGTCACAAAGACGGCGTGGAGATGACATCCGGATATGATGTGCGATTTGTCATCGAAGAGAAATTCAATATTAGCACCTCATCTATCAGCGTTTGTCAGAGCGCTGGTTGCTATGGTCCATACCCCCAATCCACTCAGTAGCCACATTGCAGGCCTAATCAAAACGCTCACTCGCCCACGTCCCATCAAACGTGTCGCTTTGTGAAATCAGTCTTCCATGACTGGATTTGCTTTTGCCGTTCCAAACCTATCTTCATCTCGATATGTTCTGGAGAAAGGCAATTGAATTGGAAGCTATGCACCGCGGAGTGCACCGAGATGCCGTAAGCGCGTTCCCTAGCTAATCGCGCGCGGGGGCCATGCAATAGCGCACTCCTCTGTATCATTGCCCTAGCAAGGATCTATATCGCGGTACATCGCCATAGGGGACGATGTGCCCTTTGATGGGAAAAGTTGATAAGGCAAGCGAGTGCATAGGTTTGACGCATAGGTCGGGTCAGCCGGATGATGTTAAAAAAATAACGGGGGCTTTGATGTGACAACCGCTAGCTCAACTCGTCGTAAGCGGGATCCAGGTATTGTGCTGCCAGTACGACTGAGAAGAATGACCATGGCGTCAGGAAATGGGCGACTGTTTTCATACGTGTCGCGAAAAATCAGGCTGCGATCAATGCTCCTATATGTCATGTCCCTGCGTACTTGGTGTGTCTCGGCAACGGTTTTAACCGGCTGTTTGCGTAGGATACGTCAATGCACTAAGTATGAAACGCGACATGTCGCTTCTTCGTTCTGGACAGCCTCATCCCCACCTGCTGAGGCAGCAAACGTTTGCCGGCACACGGTCGCGTTCGCGCATCGTCTCCACTACATGAGGGGACTCAAGCGACGTCGATCTGCCGAATCTGGCGTGTCAAGTTTCATTTTTTCGTTCTGCATTGACGCTCGTACATTTTGAGTCTCGGGTGAGGCCTTAGGCCTCTCCCGCTCCTTAACCTCTCATTCTGTACGAATAATAATCCCTGGTTTTAGCCACGCGACGAAGCTATAGTAGTGGTAATTATTGAATCCTCACCGTATCTATCCTGGCGACTACAGAAATGTTTGTGGAACGGAGTGACCCTCAACCAATGATATTGGGTCAACGATCTGGCTTGCCTCGCGTCCCAAAATTAAGGACATGATGGTACATCATACTTCTGCCCGGCCCGTTTTCGCGACAACTTTCGAAGCTGCTAGCCATGGGTCCATACATGGGAGGGAAAGATGGCAAAACCGCCTGATCGTCATCCAGAGCACGATAAGAATGAAGTTTCTGTCTACTCCAGCTTCTTCGATGATCACGTCGATCATTCACCTTTGAGAGCTGGACTCTGCTTCTGTCGTTCCCTTTGTATGTAGTGGTGCAGGCTTCCAAGGTTACGTCAACTTCCTCTTCGTTTTCTTCTTCTTCCCATCTTTATCCATTCCAACTTTGACCACTTCTTCTTGATCTGCCGTATCTTCCGAGCTTAGATATACGGCACAGGTTGCACCCATCATGGATCAGAATACTTCTCGTTCTATACTGGCACTCCGGCTGCCAGACCCTCGTTTCAGCGTCGATTTTGCCCATTACACTGTTGATGCCAAAGCGGTTGCTACGTCTAAAAAGTATATGCAGGACTTGTTTCCCGGTCAGAACAAGCCGTTACCGCCTCCAAAAATTCAGCCGCTGTGTCATCCCATCGCACGCACGAAACCTGCACATGAGCGGGAGCCACGGCGGTGTCTTAAACCGATGGTTACACAGATACCGGACGACAAATGGGACGCGCATACAATAGAATGTATGATAATGCTTGATGATTCCCCTATCAGCACCCCCGATCGATCTTCAGCTTCATCACAATCGACAAACACCGACACCATATCTACTTGTACAGCAAGCCATCTGGTACCCACGTCAGCAGATGCCGGTGGCCGGCAGGCGTCGACACGTAACATTCTTCAACTCCCATTGACGATAGTTGGACATATATTATCATACGTTTTCGCCGAAGAACGGGCCGTCTCCATCACACCATACCAGTCCCGCATTGTGCCCCAGCAACGTCGTCGCCATCGTCACGGTCCAAATGCTGTCGACATACGGTCATTCATGATGCAGCCTGCACTGATGGTGTGCAAGCAGATTCGAGAGCTGGGGCTGGAAATTCTGTATCGCGACAGTCTTTTTCTCATCGATCTTTCCGAGGTCGATAGCACAAATCCATGCAATGAGAAGACCGATAGCAAGTACTGGGGATGCTGGACAAGTAGGGTGCCCCCTCGAATGGTTCGAACTGCACTCGCTCGTGCTTCGAACATTCGCTTCCAACTTCCAGTGCCCTGTCCAGAGGCCATGGTTGTACGAACCGCAACAAAGAGGAAGAAAGACGCCCAAGAAGAAACGTCTATCATTGTCGATTCTTTACGCGCACTTACCACCCTTATCAATGGCTTTGACAAGGCTCAGAAACCGTCAGCCGAGCGATCTCGCTCGGCAAGTCCAGTTGGTCCGAAGATTTTGCGACGCAAGCTCAGCTTTCGATCTGTAAAGCGCCCCGACTCTCTAGAATTTGTATGCCGTGGAGACTCACCTCCACCGCAGCCGAGAGAACCATTGGATACGTTGGAAATTGTTCTTGTTAAGAGTGGTGTAAACTCGGAAGTGCATAGCCTGACATTGGACATGGTCGCGGTATGCAGCAGCATCCCTGTTTCTGGGATGCTAGAATACCATGTTGAAATCGACGGAATGCGAAGGCTTTGGGCCAAGAGAGAGAAGGGCAAATGGCTGGGTAGTGAGCCTGATGGAAACAGATTGCTTTGTGGTATGTCTCCCATTATGCAGGTTTTGACATGGAGACTGACGCGTACTAGATCTGAGGGCCTTGGGACAGCCAACGGCAAAGGCAAAAGTTGCGCAGAAACATGAAAAGCATAATCAGACCAGTGAGAAAACTACGATACGTGCGGACGTACTTCGTAGGGAACGGACACTGCCAGCCCAGCAATCTTCCGGCAGCAGACCCAGCTTAGATGGACAGCCAAAACAACGAAGTGGTCCAAGGACACGACCGTCAGACCATGGCAATGTTGCCAGGAAGATCAAGGAAATGGAAAGCCGTTCTATAATCAAGCCCATGAAGGGCAACAAACAGCCGCCGACCGTAGAGGAGCTTCAGCAGATCGCCGCCGACATCAGGAAGGGTGTTTACTAGGAACTTCGTTTAGGTCTGAGGCCGACAGAGCCAGGTGCTCGTTGGTGTAATATAGATGCTTCTCTTCTTACCATGTCTAAGTTTGATCGCTATGCTCTAGTAAGGTGGGATGGAGTATCAGGCGTGAGGTGTGTTTCGTTGTCTAAGCCTTGCCATCCGAGAATTGAATTACGGCCCACTTGCCGCTCCATGCCCACTTCCTCGACCCGCTATCTCCACCACCCCCCTCCAAAGCTCTGATGCGTTCGTCTTCTCCGTCCGCCAGCCCAACTACGACGTCGGCCTTGCAGGTGCGGAGAGCGAGCACGCGGAGACCAGAGCCAGGACCCAGAGGCCCAATGGCGTCGGTAAAGGGCGTGGTAGCAGGCCAGGCAGCCTGTTTGTTGATCAGTAGATAGTGCAAATAATAAGGACGAGAACACTTACGTCTGCAGTCAACTTGCGATAGTTCAAATCGCCTTTGAAGATGACGAGTTCACTTTCCTTGAGATCTTGATACAATTCCGGCTCCGTCTTAGGAAGTCGCCAATAGCTACCGCCTGCAGTCCAGAAGTCATTCGGCCGCAGCATCAGCTGACCCTCGACATGCAGACCGCTCCAGTGCTGAAAAAGGAACTGCAAAGCTGCGCTTTCCGCTTCCGATAATGGCACAACCTCCTTGCCGGCGTGCTGCTCATCTTCGGTAAGGGCACTGTAGAAACTTTGGGGGTCGGCTAGTGCGGACAGAAGAGCTCCGAAGTCAGCTGGCAGGACATCTGAGACGAACCAGGGAATAGACTTGGGGTGGAACACGACGTTTGTCGCAAGGCCAGAAGCTATGAGATAGCCAGCAAGAATCAGATCAACAAAGAGCTCAAACCCAGCGTTGTCTAGGACGATATCGACGCGGCGCTCTTTCTTGCCCTGGGTTTGAGCTGACCTGAGTATGTTGAATGCCTTGTCTAGGTCGTTGACTAGGATGTTCTTCTCCGAGTTCTTGCGCGCCTCGGATCCTTGCAGTTTCTGGATATCCTCGTACGAGAGATTAGTCAGAAGCGACAGATCTGTCGCGTTGCCCCAAAGGCAGATCTCGCACATTTCGGTGAAGAGGACTTTCTCTGCAGCCTCGAGCTGCTCTTGTGTCTCGGCACCTGTTATCGTCTTCTTCTGCTCGAGCTCCGTAACGATGTCCTTGTACCGTGCGGCGAGTTCGAGAACGGCGGGACGGGAGGATTTGAACGTGGCCATTTTCTGGCGGGCGAAGATGTCGTACGATGGCCAGTTCTTGGTCTGCTTAAAGATGCTCGCGATGCGTCTTCCTATAGCGATTAGCACAAGCAATGGAACTGAACGGCAAGAGTCAACATACCTGTAGAGATAGCACTCCGAATAGAGCCAGGGCACGTTGTGCCACTTGGGATTACCCCTCGCCGTCAATTCCTTGTTGTAGGCCTCGACATCGCGCCCACCGTCATCGGGAATTGGAGTCAGCTCGCGGTCGTGTTGGAGCTCATACTTCAACTTGGCGAGCTCTGCAACGATCCATTTGCCCTCGGTGATGGCTGCCTCGTCCTTGGTATCGTGGAGGGAGCGGTGCACATCGTCGATGCCCTGCGTAATGATGATGGGCCATCGCGAGCGCGCCGACGTGTGAGCAAACGACGTGGCGTCGTTGGTGCTGTACTGCTCTGGTACGCATTAGGTCCGCGAGCTGCTCTAGCATCAGGGAGACACTCACGTGCTGGGAATGTGTCGTACTCCATCTTGTCGCTCACTTGTTGCATGTCGGGGAAACTCCGTCATGCCAATGCTTCAGAGATGACGATTTTTGCAGGGGTCTGGGGGCCAATGCCTCGCCAAGCCCCGATGCTACCCCTCCATACCTCACCTCAACTCTACTCTACTCTGTCCCCCAACTCCGACAATCGCTAGCCTCGCTTGTGATGGATCCAGTTCTGATTATCATCATATGGCCTCTTGACGAGGAGCCGTAGAAGCGCCATGGCCGGCGGCTTTCGGACTCTACAACCAATGCCTGTCCAGCTCTCAGAATGACAACTGCACCAAGGAGTTCTAATGGCAAGCCCCAATCCTGCAACGCAGTACTTACCGGCAGTGCGATGGCTGCTACAGAATCATGACCGGTCAGCGGTCAGCGGTGAGGTCACGTGCAGGAAAGTACATCAGGATACCCTTACCAACTATGCTCCAAGACCACTGACGCTCCAGAAACACGTGGTTCTTTGCGGTAGCTTCCTGATGAAGGCAGATAGTGCATGTTCAAGTCCTCTTGCAAGTGCTTGCACTGTGCAAAGAATATAGAGATGGAGCTGTTAACGCAGGGTCCACCTAGGGCGCTGACGAATCAACGGGGTACGGTGACATTCAAACTATGACGCGCTTTGCTCGACATGTCCTATGTTTCCGCGCCGTCTGTACCTCAACCACAACCCTAACCACCGCCCTTCCCGAAGAATAAAACTCTTTCCGTGCGCCGGCTTTCATACGACTCTATCGCGGCTCCCAGCATTTTTCGCCTGAAGTCAATTGGGCAATCTCATGAGCATCTGCCGCTCCATTGCCAGCACCGGTGCTCGTAGCACCATCGCCTTCAGACCTCAGCGCTCCTCTATACCCTTTGTACGCACAATGACCACGATACCAAATGGTGACCTCAACAATACCTCAGCCGAGCGTGTTCGAGCTGATATTGCTATTGATCCAGCGTACCAACATCTCTCACTTGCCATACCTCCCTCAGAGGATGATGCCAAAATTCGAAAGTCTTACCGACCATTCATACTTGAGGGAGACGACGCAAGACAAGACTGGGTCTCTCAGTTGGAGCTGAGCACTGCGCTAAAGATGGTGGACACACAGGTCCTGCAACGGGGGGATGATAGGCTCAGGGTGATGGTCTTGCATGGGAGCATGCGACAGAGGTAAACTCTGCACTCAACCAACGTGATGCTCGAAGCTATGCGTTTGTACGTGCTAATTACACCTAGATCCTATTCCCGTCTACTGGCATACGAAGCTAGCCGAATACTCTTCAGGCTCGGCTGCGACGTGCGCATGTATGATCCTACTGGTCTTCCCCTCAAAGATGACGTGCAGCATACACATCCCAAAGTGCAAGAGTTGCGCGAATTGAGTAAATGGAGCGATGGGCATGTATGGATATGCCCTGAGCAGCATGGAACCTTGGTCAGCAGCCCCTCATAGCACTTCATGCTCGCTAGCATGTCGACTGACAATTCTCCCTGTGTAGACAGCTGTCTTTAAGAACCAGATCGACTGGATACCCCTCTCGACCGGCTCTGTTCGCCCGACTCAGGGCCGAACCCTCGCGATAGCACAGGTGAATGGCGGATCGCAGTCATTTAACACAGTCAACTCCCTGCGGATACTCGGTCGATGGATGCGTATGTTTGTGATCCCAAACCAAAGCTCTATTCCCATGGCATACAAGCAATTCACCGAGGAGGACGCTGGAAGTAGGCTGATGCCTAGCGGGAATAGAGATCGTCATGTCGATTGCATGGAGGAGTTTGTCAAATACACCATCGTCATGCGTCCGCACTTTGATCTTTTTGGCGACCGGTACAGCGAGAGGGAAGAGAAACGTGCGAAGCAAGCAAAGGAAGCGAACAAGCCCGCCCCAGACACGCAGCATGCAGCGTTATCGACTAGCGCGGGTCCCTCGAACTGATATCAACGGTTCTTCTATGCATTCAGCGAACTCTCTTGGAGGTATAGAAACATAAACGAGACACAGGTCGAGGTTGCAGGGTAGCGTGAGAAAGTTAGGCTCTAGAACAAGCCTGGATTAGCCTCGTCAATCATATTGGGGTAGAGACACTCCGCAATTGGTCAGTGACATACCATCAATGGACATAAGTTGTGGTGGTGCCTCCAGGAAGAGCATTCGTGATGAACAGGAATCTTTGCGACAGCCAAAGGCGAACGCAACTCCACAAATGCACGTCCGCGCCTCACTACCAAACCCTTTCGAAGAGATGAACATAGAAGAGCGCGCTGTTGCCATGGAAAGCCCACCTCCAGATGGTGGGTATGGCTGGGTGTGTGTGGCAGCGTGTTTTACCATCAACTGTTTCACCTGGGGTACCGTCTCCGTAAGTCAAGCCAGTTTATTCAGACCACGATTAGCTTCACGTCTCCTACTTTTGCTAATCGTTGTACTAGGCTTATGGCATCTACCTGTCACACTACCTGGATGACAACGTCTTCCCTGAAGCATCCTCCTGGAATTATGCATTTATCGGGGGCTTTAATTTTGCCTTCGCTATGCTCCTTGCGCCTTTCGTCACCGTCCTCTGTCGCAAATTCGGAATTCACATCATCATGTGCTGTGGACTAGTGTTCCAGCTTGGTGGCTTCATCGCGGCGTCATTCGCAACTCGTATCTGGCAGCTCCACATTTCGCAGGGTGTCTTGATCGGCTGTGGGATTGGTTTCTTATATATACCTTGCCTCCCAGTTCTCTCCCAATGGTTCGATCGTAGACGAAGCTTGGCGAATGGTATCAGCGCGGCCGGGTCTGGTGTTGGCGGTGCGGCGTTTGCATGGGGTATCGAAGCCATGATCCAGCGCCTAAGCATCAACTGGGCTTTGCGCATTACCGGCATTATCGCCTTCGTCGCCAACACCACTGCCATTGTCTTCATTCGTGATAGGAACAAGGCCATTCGACCGTCCCAGCTAGGCTTTGATACCAAACTCCTCCAGCGTTACGACGTTCTACTGCTACTCGCATGGATCTTCGTCAGTATGCTGGGCTATGTTGTCCTACTGTTCTCGTTATCAGACTTCGCGCTATCGATAGGGCTCTCTCAATCTCAGGCCACCGATGTGATAGGTCTCCTCAACGTCGGTACTGCTGTCGGACGACCGCTGATCGGCATATTGAGCGACAAATAGAGTAGAGTCGATACAGCAGGGGCTCTGACTATGCTGTGCAGTGTCTCTTGCTTTGCCTTCTGGTTGCCGGCGACGTCCTACCCACTAACGGTTTTCTTTGTCATAATCTGCGGCGCTATCGTTGGGGTGTTCTGGATGGTAAGTGGGATCTAGTGTTTGCCCCAGCTTCGAATGGCCCTCTTACTCGCGTTAACCAACAGACAATCGGCCCACTTTGCATCGAGGTGGCAGGTATCAAGAACCTGCAGTCGCTATTGTCTCTGTCGTGGGCAGCAGTGATAGTTCCGGTGACAGGTATGCACACATGTATCCTTGTCCAACTGCTTACTCATTGATTGTGATAGTATCGGAGGGAATCGCACTCAAATTGAGACGTCCAACATCTTCACAACAGTATCTCTATACTCAGATCTTTGCAGGTCTCTCATATATCGTAGCCAGCGGCTTCATGTTTCAGCTTCGTAGGGTGAAACGCCGTCAGAGGTCCCTCAATCAGTAGCGTATCAGCTTACCTCGTACCCTACGTGATTTCCTCAAGGGATTCATGCGATGTATGACGCATCATCCAACAACCCTTCAATGGGTTTGCACGCAAGAAGAACCGGACCCTGAATTTGAGATCCACACAAACCTTGTCGCATGCTCGAGCGCCGCAGACTCATGTCAGCATCGGGAACTGTCAGGGTCTGCCGCATAGTCACTTTGGTGGTCAGTTCGGGAGTCATGCCCGCCTCATTGAGTTGAGATAGGAAAGTACAAGAAATGGAGAAGCCCGTGTCGCATTCAGAGAGGGAATCTCAGAGCTGCAAAGACGGTTGCCACATAGCTCTGATAAGTACAGTCGTATCTCGATACGCGACAAGGTCATAAAAAGGCATTAAGACCCTACAAAAGCGTGAAAAAGATTTCCATGAAGACCTCGCAAGAGCAGTAATACTTTCCGTAATGACATTCCCTTGATGACCTTGTCAAGCTCCGGCAAAATACGTGTCCGCTTGAATCCACCATCCCGTCACGAACCATCACTTCTAGCTCGGCGTCGATTGCCCTGCGCCGAACACGGTGAAGTCTTCATTATTGCGCGCCCGCTCAGCGTCCCTAGGTTTGAGACCATACCAGCCCATGAGATACCGGCCTCGGTGGGAGGTGCCGTGACACTGACTGTTCTACTAAGCCTCTTTGATAACCATATGTCGTATACTATTGGGAGAGGAACATCCGCAAGCCGACTTTTACAGAATCGCAAACATTCCAAGCGGGATATGCCATGACGTCATCTTTGAGGGTACCAGTCTGCAACATCCAAGAACATAGGTCAATGTCGCACGTAGGAGAGGAGGCATGAGGCTAGAGCTTTTCAGGATCAATGCTAACTACCTTTCGTCCATTAGTTCCAAAACAAGAGTGTTCTTGACACTACATTCGTTGTCCCCATCACAGCCCAGACTTGCTTTTATCCGTTGCCTATCACCATCGCCGCGCATCTCCGCGATGATAGAAGCAGCTGTCTCACAGGAGATCAGCAGACCAGAGTTAAGCGGCTGTTCTTGGGGTGCAGAAGAGGGCGGACAGAAGCAACTGGTAGTGTTGGGACAGTCGGCGTCTTCTTTTCCGCCGGAGGATGAGACCGAGACATGGCAGGGCGTTGCATCATTTCCTGCTCCAGAACCGCTAAGTGCTGTGCGCTCAACCCGTTTACCGCACGTGGGCTGTCTAGAGCCCGGCATTACTCTCGGAACATGCGGAGGAAGTGGTGATGAAACGGTGGCGAGATTCTCGTTCTCAGCATCACACACTGCTTGTGGTATTGTGATGTCGAAGGATTGTCGAGAATTCTGAGGGCCCGTGTACGCGAATGGGGACGACTGAGGTGGCGAGTGCGCCGGTTGGTGAGGCGCCGTTTGGGCAGGAGCTTGGACTTGGGGTTGCGCTGAAGGTGTTGCGCGAGCCTGCGAAACCGACAGCGCCATGTACCCATTAGAATTTCGTTCGGGAATGCCAATAATGGGTGGTCGCGATGCCGATAAAGCATAGTGGTTGGCAGGCGATTGGTTCGGAACGCTCGCAGAATCGAATGAGCGCAAATACGCCTCTACTTCCTCACGCGTGACGCCGTGACTGGAGAGAAGACTTCTCAGCCGTGCATTCTCATCGGCAACCTTCCGCGCAGCCCGCTGCATCTCTTGAGTTGCTGCAACCCCTTTTGCTTCATACTCCTGAACGCGACGCTGCAAATCTTGGACGAGTTCCTTGCGCTGATTTCGCGAGCGTCGCTGGTTCTCCCGGATTCGGATAGAAGAAGGCGTGTCATTACCCTAAACACCTTTTAGTCATGTTTTGCCCTTGTGCTCTAAAAGCATTTAAAACTAACCTTTTTCGACATTGTGTAGTGACTATAATGTGGATTTCGTGACATGCAGGCACGAAGAGTAGTAATAGGTGGGGCGGGTAGGGTTTTGCCGGAGCTCCGAAGACAACGCTAAGGCGACACAGAAGTCTACTATAGTAACAGGCATATTTATTATAACTAAGTACTCTATAGTAGGCTAGCTATAGAGGCCTCTCTTTAGCTCTAGCCTTTATAGACTTTATTTATAATTATAGTATATTTAAAGACTTTTTTTAAGATAAAGCGCTAACTAGGTAAGTATAGGCTTATATAAGCCTATACTTTAGCTCTAGCCTTTATAGACTTTATTTATAATTATAGTATATTTAAAGACTTTTTTTAAGATAAAGCGCTAACTAGGTAAGTATAGGCTTATTCTTGTATTTAGTACTACTAGTATATATATAGTATATTATAAATACTAGATACTAAAGATATATTATTTTAATACTAAGGCTTTTATTAGTATATATAGCTAACTAAGAGTCTTTATAGAAGTTATAATTTTGTATTTTCTATAAGTAGGGGGGTATTATTAAAATAAAACTTAAGAAAAGGAAAAAGTAGCTATCCCTCTACTTATTAGTTAGAAAAGTTAATAAAAAAGATAAAGTAATATTATAATTTAAACGCTAGACTAATTAGTAATTTATAGTAGTAAAGCTCTAATAGCTATATATAAAAATTAAAGTTAAAAAAACTTACTAAAGGTAATTAAAAAAGATACCTTTTAGAAACCTTAGTAGAGGTCTAATAGGGATTACTAGTATAAGCTAGTAATCTAATTATAATATATTATAAAAGGAGGAGGATATAGTATCTTTACTATAATTAAGCTTACTTAGAATTTTATATATCTCTATAAAAGCCTAACTACTTCTAACCTTTATACTAATACTATATATAATTATTTTATACTATATATAACTACCTTATATATAAATACTATATTTCCCTTAAGGTAACTTATTATAGCTATCTTACTAGGCTAGTATACCCTCTTTAGTAAGGAGCCCCTTAACCTATTAAATATAAATAATATAAGCCCTACTACTATATATACTTAGGAGCTAAATCTAGTAGTTAGTAAAGAGCTAGAGGAGTAAATACTTCTAATACTCTAAATCCTTAGTAATAGTAAATCTATTAGCTAGTACCTTATTAAGAGGTTTAGGGTTAGTAATATTATTATAAAGGTAACTTATAAGGAGACTAGAATATAGTTTCTAAAGAGGGTTATAAAGTATAAGGAGATTATTTATACTAATACCTACTACCTTATTAATCTCCTTATATTTAGCTACCTTACCTACCTAACCTTTAGTAGGTAGAGTAAAGAGACTAAGAGATAACTATACTACTAAGCTATTAATATTAAAAGAGTACTTAAAGACTAGTATCTTTAGCTTAAGGAAAAGGAATTTAAAAAGATACTATAAGGATAAGAGAATAAGGTATAAGCTATACTATTATTAATATTCCTCTAACTAAAGCTAATTATTAAGTAGTAGTAGTAGCTACACTATAGGTAGCTAGTTAGTTATTCTTAGGACTATATAGCTATTAGATACCTATAATATACCTACTATAGTAATCTAATTTTCTAGTATATATAGGGGCGGTAGTAGTAGTATATAGGTGTTAGAGTATATAAAGATACTAATATTTTAGTATTAAAGTTTTATCCTCTACGCAGCTAGTAATACGCTCGTAAATAGGTAGTAGATAGAAGTAATTAATCTTTATAAAAGTAGTAAATATATTCTATACTATAAATAGAAAAACTTATTAAAAGTTCTATAAAGGTTCTATAATAGATAAATAGCTAATAACCCCCCCTTTTCTTAATATAGAGTAGAAAGAGTACTTATAAGGAAGCCTCCTTACTTACCCTATATACTAGTATAAACCTCCCCTTCCTAGAGTTATGGTCCTATTATAACTCTTCTACTTATAGGTTTTACTAAGGAAAATTAAATAAATAAAAATAAATAAAGGAGAAGAGTAAAGGAGAGATAAAAGTTAGTTTAAACTTATAAAATCTAAGAAACTAAAGTAGTATAAAGGAAATCTTTAGACTAGGTAATATCTTATATTATTAAAGTAAGTGTTTTTAATAGAATTTAGGTTATAGAACTATAACCTAGATTTTATTACCTAGGTAGCTAGTCCTTTACTTCTTATTATAATTACTATAGCGTAAGGCTATAGTAGGGGTAAGAGGTATAGTAATATTAGACGCTTATAGGCTACTAGAATAAGAGTAAATATTCCTATCCTAGTTAGTTAGTAATCTAATAGTAGGCTTATTAAATTCTATAAAGTATCTTATCTTATCTAGTTCTTAAGTAATCTTATTAGCTAGTTAAGCTAGAGTATTAGTATAAGTAACGTCCTTATCTTATTTATTCTAATCCTTATTATAAGCTAGAGCCCTTCCCTTATTAGTAAAGAAAGATTAATTAGGAATATTCTCTTTAGGTACTACTATAAAAGTAGACTTCTCTAGTTATTATTAAATAACCTAAGGTTCTTTAACTTTCTTAATAACTTTCTATTACTTAACCTTTATATATTAAATCTACTATTCTTTACTTATATTATTAATCTTAATATATTCTAGTTATACTATCTTATTATCCTATAAGAGTTATCTAATTAACGCCTTCTAGATAAGATTACTAAATAGAATATATAAGTTAGCTAGAATAGCCTACCTAATACCTCTAAACTAATTTAGGTGTCTAGAAGGAGTATAAGGAGAAGCTATAAAGTTTTAATATACGTTATAGATTTCCTTATAGGTACCTATAGCTAGTACCTCTATAATACCCTTATAAATTATAATAAACTATAGAAGGATAGTATATTATACTTTTATTACTAGGTCTATTAATCTATATAGTAATATTAGTAAAGTAATATAAGTATCTCCTTTCTAATATAGAACCTTTATCTATTTAATATTTAGGTGTTTAAATAAAATTACTATAGGCTAGTCCTTACTATTAACCTATCCTTTAATATAACCAGTAGAAGAATAAATACTAACTATAGTACGCTAGCTAATATACTCTAGAACTATATTATAAAAACTAGCTAGAATCTTAGTATAGTTCTATTTATCTTTATTATTAAAAGATACTAAACCCTAGATTATATCCTACCTAGAACTATCCTAGCTAGCCTATTCTAAATTAAGATCTATATAATAAAAAGTAGTCTTATCTCCTTTTATTATATACTTAGTATAGTAAGGATATAAAATAAACGTATATTCTTTCTAAAGTATAGTATAGCTAAACTAGTATCTTAGGTTAGTGTATATAACCTACTAAATTAAAGAGTAGTATATATTATAAAGCTATACTAAGTTCTCTTTTCCTCTAATATAGCGTAGGTAGTATTAGTGTATATTTAGCTTTAGCCTTTATAGACTTTTTTTGTTGTTACAGCACGTTTAGAGACTTTTTTAAGATAAAGCGCTAACTAGGTAACCGCAGGCTTATATAAGCCTATGTTTAGCACAGCTAGTATATACGTAGTATATTATAAACGCTAGACACTAAAGATATATAATAGTATTATACGCCTACTAGAGATAAGATATAACCTTCTAATATATACGCTATCCTCTGCTATCCTCCGCTATCCTTTACTATCCTTTACTATATCTACCCTTTATAACCCTTATAGCCGCCCTTTATAACTACTACCCTTTCCTAAGAATAACTACCTAGGGCTACTACTATACTTTTAACTTTAACTAGAGGAACGTTAGTAGTAGCGCTATCTACGCTATATTCTTATATCCCTATAATATTTATTTAAATTCCCTCTCCTTAAGCCTAGGATATTAATCCTCTATTACCTATTTAATATTAACTACTTACCTACGCAGCTAGGCCTAGGTTTCCTACCTAAAGCCCCCCTAGTTAAGGAGAAAGATATAGCTAAATATAAGGAGCTTATAGCTATAGCGCCTATTAAGCTAAGCTTTATACCTAACCTCCCTAACCTTCTTCTACTATATCTATATCCTCCTCTCCTTAATAGTCTCTTCTATAATAATATTACTAATATAGGTATTAATCTAATCCCTCTTAGATACTCTACTATCCTAGAATATATAGTAGAACTCTAGTAATTACTTATTAAACTTATTATAGACTACCTTAGGCAGCTCTTAGGTATATATAGGGCTAGTATATTATATATTAGATAGATTAATTAGTACTTATCTAGTTAAGGTTTTTAGGCTATAATAGAAGACCTCCTAGAGGATAATATAGAGGAAATATATTATATATATAGTAGTTTATATATAAGGTAAGTCTTAAAAGTCTTAAAGGTATTAAAGCTTATAAGTTAGTATTAGTATAAAGGTTAGAAGTAGCTAGGCTTTTATAAAAATATATAAAATTCTAGGTAAGCTTAATTATAGTAAAGATACTATATCCTCCTCCCTTTATAATATATTATAATTATATTACTAGCTAATACTAGTAATCCCTATTAGACCTCTACTAAGGTTTCTAATAGGTGTCTTTTTTAGTTACCTTTAGTAAATTCTTTTAACTTTAGTTTTCGCGTATAGACGTTAGAGCTTTACTACTATAAAACGCTAATTAGTCTAGCGTTTAAATCGCGTTGTTACTTTATCTTTTTTTTTATTAACTTTTGTAACTGATAAGTAGAGGGATAGCTGCTTTTTACTTTTTTGAAGTTTTATTTTAATGATACCCCTCCACTTACAGAAAACAAAAAATCGTATTAGTATATATTAAAACTTTAGTTAATAATCTCTACTATTTCCTTATCTCTAAATAGGTAGTTAAACTAATTAGTAATATTATTACCTTTATTAGTAAACTTTATATAAAAGGATACTATTCCTTAGTCTTTAATAATCCTATCCTAGTTAAAGCTAGTAAAGTTATATTTATTTAGGTAGTAATAATAGCTAAGTATATTATCCTCCTATTAATTCTTATAGTAATAACTAATAAAGAGTATTAAAGTAACTAGGTTACTCTAGATAACGTCCTATTAGCTACGTAGGTAATAGAGCTAGTAAAGCGCGTTATTAGGTATTATACTAGATATTACGTATTTAAATAGCCCTATTTCTATAGTAGTAGCGCACCTATAGATAAAATATAACCTATTATAGTTCTTCACCTTATTGCTATCCTAATAGATATTATAGTACTATTCCTTAAAAACTATATACTATTCTAAGTCTTTAGGGGATACTTTCTTCTTATATACCTTCTTTAATAGTACTAGTAGGATAGACCCTATATCTATATATTTATATAAATCTACTAGGATTTAAGTTAACTATTGATATATATCTAAATCCTCCTCTTAATACTTATTATCTTCTAGAATAGAATTAATAGTATTTATACTTTATTAGTAAGTTAAAGTTAGCTTTAGTACTCTTAAACTCCTTTTAGGAATAATTAGTAATAGAATATTAGCTATTATAATATTTTTCTTAGCTATTATATTAATTACTATAGCTCTCTTTACTACTACCTTCTTACTAGCTTCTAGTTCTACTATCTTATATACTTCTAAAGGTTTATTAGCTCCTAAGGTCCTAGCTTTATTTATTACTTCTCTAAGGAAGTAAGTTTCTAATTAAATTATAAAAGCTAGGTCTATAATACCTTCTTTTACTTAACTAACTTTATTATTAATAGGGATAGCTAAGTAGCACTTTAGATATATCTTATATCCTTTAGTCTTTAAGTTTCTCTCTTTATCCTAGTTATAGGCAGTAAACTCTATATTTAAACTAGGTATTACTACCTATATATAGTAAGGAGGTAGCGTCCTCTAAAATAGTAGATAAGATTTTAATTAGGTATTAGGCCTTAGCTTCTTTATATTATAGATAAAGTTATCCTCCTCTATCTAGTAGGCTTTATATTCTTAACCTAACTCTTTAATCTTACTATCTCTTAACGCTTTATATTAGTTTATATTAAAAGTATTATCTACTATAAACTAGTATATAGACTTTAGTTTAGATTTTAGTATTACTTAGTCTTATCTATTAATAAACTAATTATTAGTATAGTTCTTTATACAGAGTCTAGCTACTATAATTTAGTTAAGGAAAAGTGTAGTATTAATAAGCCTTATACGCTTTAGTATAAAAGCTATATTAGCTATTATCTAGAAAGTACTTATTATATAGGACTTCTACTTATAGAGGTAGTTCTTTACTAATCTTAGTTCTAGTTTCTTAATAGTCTTTACTACGCTAATTATTTTAGTCTTATATCTATCTTTTATATTAGTTATTTCCTTAATAAGAGGTTAATACTCTATAAATAATTTATATCCCCTATACTTATTTATTAGGCTTAGAAGTTTCTTATATATTATTATTACCTTAAGTATATAATTATAGAAGAGCTTAAGGGCCTAAGAACTATTATAGAACTAAGCGTCTACTATTATATATTACTAATATAGAGTATTATTTTCTAGTTAACTAATAAGATTATATACTAAGTCTTAGATATTAGCTAGCGCCTATTAGGCTATATTAAGAATATCCTACCTAGCTTATATTAGTTCCTAGTTTAATATTATAATATATTACTCTTTATTAGGTAGTTTAGATATATATTATACTCTAAGATTACTAAAATTAAATAATAAACCTAGGGTTATTAGAGGTAAAGTTTACTATAAGGAAGGAGGTATTATTACTAGCGCTTTACTTTTACCCTTATCCTTATTCTTATTCTTTAGAGCTATCTATTACTATTCCTTTAGTAATATAGAGTGCTTTAGTATATAGAACTAAGTGTACTAGTACACTAGTAGGTAATTAGGTATAAGAAGCTTTATACTACTTCTAGCTACTACTCTTATATATTATATATAATTAAGTTAAGTGTAGAGAGTAGTTTAAAAGAAAAAGAAGGAGATCAGGAACTTAAAGCTAGGAGGGATTACTTTTATCTATCCTATAGTAGCGTAGAGGTAGATTTCCTAGCTAATATTACCTAGGTAGTAATATAAGTAAAGGTAAAGGGGCGTATAAAAGTAAAGGTAAAATAATAGTATTTAACTATAGGCGTATATTCTTAAGAGGGGTACTTTATATTAATATTCTTCTTTAATTAGAATTAATAGCTAATTATTAGGGGCTATAAGTTAGCTTATTACTAGGGCTATAAATTCTAGGTTTATAACTCTTAGTAGGGGAAGAAAGGAGGAAGAAAGGAAAGATATAATCTATTTATATAGTGCTAGGATAGCGCCGAGACGCTACTTAGTAACTAGTTATAAGAGATTTACTTTATATAGTAAAGAACTAGACTAGGTATTATTATTCTCTTTCTCTTAACTCCTAAGGTAATATTATAAGTATACTTAAGCTATTATTTTTTAGTATTAAAAGAGATTTATAATATACTATTATATAGCGTATAGCTTAAAATAGGTTCTAGTAGCTAGGGTATAGAGTTTAGGTTATAGTTTATAAACCTAGATTCTATATTCTAAGGGTATAAATAAATTAATATTATCTTAAATTAATAAGGGAGCACTTAAAGGTAGTAAAGTACTACTAAAAGCTACTCCCCCTCCCCTTCCTAACAGGATAGACTATCCTATAGTCTATTTAGATATAGATAAAGCTTTAGTTTAGCCTTAGCCTTTAAAGACTTTTTTTTTATTATTATTATAGTACGTTTTAAGACTTTTTTTAAGATAAAGCACTAACTAAGTAACTATAGGCTTATACTTACGTTTAGTACTACTAGTATATATATAGTATATTATAAACGCTAGACACTAAAGATATATAATAGTATTATATACCTACTAGAGATAAGATAATTTATAGTAACCTTCTAACTTATATACTACCCCCTACTATCTTCTACTATCCTCTACTATTCTTTACTATTTCTACCTTTTATAACTACTACTACTACTTTTACCTCTTCTTAAGAATAACTAACTAGCTACCTATAGTATAGCTACTACTATCTAATAATTAGCTTTAGTTAGAAGAATATTAGTACTAGCGCTATTTATACCTTATTCTCTTATCCCTATAGTATTTCTTTAAACTCCCTCTCCTTAAGCTTAGGATATTACTCCTCTAACGCCCTTTTAATATCCTTTATTTACTAGTATAGCTAGTACTTAGTTCCTTAGCTAAAAGTACCTTATTTAAGAATAATAAAGTAGCTAAATATAAGGAGCTTATAGCTATAGTAGCTATCTATATAAGCTATATATACTAACTCCTTTACCTTCCTCTTTATCTACGTCTTCCTCTACTTAATAGCTACTTCTATAATAATATTACTAAGACTAGAGATATTAATTATATTAATATTATCTACTATCTTAGTCTATAAGAGGTAGTAGAACTTAGGTAATTACTTATCTAACTTATTAATGACTACTCTAAGTAGCTCCTAAGTATATATAGGGTAAGTATATTACGTACTTATAGATATATTAATTAGCACCTATCTAGCTAGGGTTTTTAGGCTAGGCTAGAAGACCTCCTAGATAAGGATAAAGAGGAAATGTATATATTAATATATAGTGCGATTTAATTATAAATAGTATAAGTTAATTATATATAGTATAACTTAATTATATATAGTATAACTTAATTATATATAGTATAACTTAATTATATATAGTATAACTTAATTATATATAGTATAACTTAATTATATATAGTATAACTTAATTATCTATAGTAGGATACTTTAAGTAAGTTAGTACGAGTATAAAGGTTAGAAGTAGCTAGGCTTTTATAGAAATGTACGAAATTCTAGGTAAGCTTAATTGTAGTAAAGATACTATGTCTTCCTCCCTTTATAATACATTATAATTGTATCGCTAGCTAATGCTAGCGATCCCTAGTAGGCCTACTAAGGTTCAATAGGTATTTTTTTAGTTACCTTTAGTAAATCTTTTTAACTTTAGTTTTTATTTATAGATGTTAGAGGTTTACTACCCTAAATTACTAATTAGTCTATTATTCGAATTATATTATTAATTTATCTTTTTTTTTATTAACTTTTATAACTAATGAGTAGAGGGATAGCTACTTTTTACTTTTTTAAAGTTTTATTTTAATAATACCCCCCCTACTTATAGAAAATATAAAATTAAAGCTTTAGAGTTAGAGTTAGAATTTCCCTAATCTTATATATATACCTATTATTCTTCTTTTATTAGATGTTTAGTAATAACTACTCTAAGAACTATCTTATTATCCTTCTATTATATAGTAGGTTATATTAATAGTCTATAGTCTTAGGGTAGTAATCCTTTAGTATCTAGAATAACTAGAATATCTAATATAATACTACTATTTTCCTAGTACCTTAGATTCTATAATTTTATATTACCTCTATCTTCTTCTATAATATTATCTTTAAGATACTAGTAGAAGAGTTTTAGCCTTTTTCTTTATATAGTATATAGGAAAATAGTACTATTAAGGTCTTCTAGGTAGTAGGTTCTATAGTTAGGCCTTATTTCTTATACTCTATATAGTTATAGCTATCTTATATAAAGTTTTTAATCTCTTAATATATTAATTTTATATATTAAATTCTAAAGAAGTACTAGGTCTCGAGGTATAATATCTTCTTAGTAACTTTCTGTTATATTATCTTACTATTCTTTCTTAGCTATATATATAGTTCGTATCGGCTATCGCTTCCTTAGTAAACTAATCTCTAAGATCTAACTATATTACTTAAATTATAAGTAACTATACCTAATCTTTAACTTACTAGAATAGTAAAGTCTACTATATTAGTAGTAATAGTTTAATTAGTAGGACTAGGTTCTAGCTAGTAACTAACTAATATAAAGAGTAGCTAGTCTATTCTTATATTAAAATTCTATCTATAAGAAGTACTATAAGAAGATTCTTAATCTATAAACCTAAGAGTTTTACTAAAGTATTTATAATAGGCTTATATCCTTCTTTAATCTTACTTATTACTTATAAGTTATATACTAATAACTATATATAGTTAATCTTATAGGTTTTTAGTAAAAGTTAACTACTTTAGTAAAGTCTAGTCTACTATCTACTATAAGTTTTCTTATTATACTCTATCTATATATAATATCTTTATAAATAAACTTAGTAATAGTCTTAGACTAGTTATTTAATAGTATGTAGGCTTCTAGCTATCTACTAAGATAGTCCCTTATAATTACTAGGTACTTCTTTCTAGAGTATTATAGTATATAGACTATATCTATAGTAACTATTTCCTAGATTATAAAGCTATACGTATTAGTAAGTATACCTACTATCCTTTTTAATAATCTTTATTAATAATCTAGGTATATTACTAAACGTCTATAAATATAGTTATATATCCTATTCTACTAGTAACGTTATATAAGTATTAAGTATACTATATTTACTCTATAATATCTAATCTATTAATAAATATTCTATACTATAGTAGATTATAAGTTAGGATTATTTATAACTCTCTTAATAGCTATATTATATAAGGTTTTCTTAAATAGTATTCTATCTTAGATAAAGAAGTTTAGGGCTCTCTTTTTCTATACCTAAAGCTCTTATAGGGTTATATCTCTTAGTATTTTTAAGTTTAATAGGAATTAAGTATATTATTTAGACGTATTAATAAACTCTTACTAGAGTGTTCTCCCTTTTAGTAATAGTAAAGAAGGTATATTAATATTCCTAATTATATAATTAATAAATTCTTTAAGATTATCTTTAGGTTCTTCTAGTAGTTCTTATCTATTTAGTTTTAGGTACCTTAAGAGAGTATCTACTACTATATTTTTTTTACCTAAGATATACTTAATATTAAAATCCTAAAGTATAATAGTAGATATCTATCTATTTATTACTAACCCTAGGTTATCTATAGAGGATCTATTAAGCTAGGTAATAAGAGTAACTATATTAGTTTTAATAGTAAAGTATATTCTATATAGATATATTTAAAACTTTTTTAAGGCCTATAGTACTACCTTATATTCTAACTTTATAGAATACTATATTTATTCTTATACTAACTATAAGGTACTTTTAAATTAGACTAAGTAATATTTACTATCTTCCTTAATTTACTTAATATATACTCCTACTCTATCTTAGCTAGTATCTATTATAAGGAATATTTTATTAGTAAGGATATCTAAATAATCTAAATTAATAAGTAATAGTACTAAAAGAATAGACTATTTTAAGGTATATATAGCCTTATCCTATTCCTTTAGCTATATAAACTCTATATCCTCTTAGAGGAGATAGAATAGGGGTTTTACTACTAGAGTAAAATAGTTAACTTAAATATAGTAGTATATATAAATACCTATAAATAATTAAACCTTTATATAGTTCTTATAAAGTAGCTAGTTTAAAATCTTATTAACTTTCTTAATATTAGGGTACTAGCTATTTAGACTTACCTTATATCTTACTACTTTTAATTATTTTATAAGGAAGTAGTATTTCTTCCTATTTACTATACCTTCTACTTACTTAATATCTACTAGGACCTAATCTAGTTATTAGATATATTCTAGAATATACTATTATATTCTAAGGAAAGATTCTTCTCTTTTATAGTTTATTTTAGGTCCCTTAGAAGTAATATTATTTATAAATAGTATTATCTCTAGCTAATAGTCCTTTAGGATCTTTATTATTACTCTCTAAAAGGTAGTAACTAAATTTATAGTACTTATAACTATAGTATAAGATTAAATAAGGCTAATTAGTATTTAGAAAGCTATTATATCTTAACTATCTAAGTAGAGGGTAATCTAGTTATAGCTAGAGAATAAGTCTATAAGAAATATAATCTTATAGTTAGTAAAGTATTTAGAAAACTTATTAGTAGTAGGAAGGAGATTTATATCTCTTATAGTAATACTATTAAGTCTTTATTTATTACTAATCTAGTGTACTCTTATATCTTTCTTAGGGACTAAGTACTATATATTATAATATTAGCTATTATATCTTTCTTATATACCCTTATTTAATTATATATTAACTATTATAATTACTTTTAGTTTAAGGGCCTTTAGGACTATAAAGTTATATATCTACTATACTTTATATAGTATAGTCCTTATTTTATAGGGTAGGTAGATATCTAGGTAAATTTACCCTACCTCTTTAAATTACTATAATAGCGTACTTTCTTTATTATAGAGTATTTTAATTATTATATTATACCCTTATAGTATAAGCTATTCTCTAATATATAACTTAGTAATCCTTTCTATTATTAGTTAGGTTCCTCTTAGAAATATAGTATAGCGCTATTTAAATAAGTAGTTATAGGAACCTAGATTAGAGTTTTAAATATTAATATATAGGTATTAACGTTTAATTACCCTCTCCTTCTAGTCCTTATATCTAAATTCTATTAGTACCTCTTATCTAGGAATATCTACTAGCTAAACCTTCTTATCTACTATTTTATATAGTATATATAAGTTATTATTTCTTTAGATATAAAGTAATTATTCTTAGTTTATATATTCTTAGTTTAACTTACTTATAATCGCGTACTAACTAAGTTCTAATAGACCCTCTAAGTCTTCTACTTTACTTATAGCTATTATAAAGACTAGATTTATCTATTATATCTAACTTTAGATATCTTATTTACTAAAGATTATTCTATACTCTCCTAGTCTAGTAGTAGGATTAGACTATACTACTTTAAAAAGATACTTTACCATTACTACCTTAGGAGGATATTAATTACTATTTATAAATATATTAATTATACCTAATCCTAAGGACTTATTATTAAGTAGGTATACTTCCCCTATACTTATACCTACTACTTATTTTTTAAATCTTTATTATCTTTATAGGGCGTTATCTATAATAGGTAATATAGTACTAGGTTAGATACTATAAAGACTATATTCTTAGTACTATCTTCTAAGAGTATCTTATATATAACTCTCCTAAAAGTGTTATATTAAATAGTTATCTTTATATATATATATATACTAAGGACCTCTTAGTATTACTAATTAAGTAACGTTAGTAACTATTTAGAAGTTAATAAGTATTATTACTAAACCTATTTATATAGGTATATTAAAAGCTATTCTAATAAAAGGATTATATATACTATTTACTAAGGTAACTCCTTAAGGCGCGTTACTAAGTTTATAATATATAAGTTTATATAGTATTTTTATAGCTTTAGCTACGCTAAGTTATAAGATATTTATCTAAGTACTAGTATTAATTAGGTACTTTATAGAGTTACTATTAATTATTACCTAATATTTAGGTAAGTCTATTTATATATAGGCTTATTTATTTTATTAGTATATACTATATACTACTTTAGTAGGGAGTACGTCTTATTCTTTAATCTAAGTATTACCTCTTCTAGTACCTCTATATCTAGTTTATACGCCTGTATTATATAGATAAAGTATACTATACTTTTTACTACTATATATTATTATACTATAATAATTATATTCTAGTATAGGAATATAGATTGCTAGGTTAGGGTTAGTAATAGCTAGCTAATTAGTTTTTATAGTAGAATCTAGGTAATATCTAGAGAACTTAGATTCTATACCTACCCTAACTTCTAATACATTAATACTTCTACTACCCTTAACTACCTCTATATCTCTATCTAAAAGGTTATATAGGTACTTTTTTAGTCCTTCTTAGCTTATTAGGTCTATAATAGTAATACCTCTTACTTCCTAGTTAAGTAAAGCTACTATAATATTGTTAGAGTTTATATAAAGTAACTCCTATAGTCCTTCCTTAAGTAAAGTACTTATAAATTTTATAGCTCTTTTCTTATATCCTTATTATAGTTATTTTAAATCTATAGATATATTACTACTAAAAGTTACTAACTAAGGTAGCTTAATAATAGAGAATAGGTCCTCTTCTTACTATATTTCCTAGTATTAATATATAGTATCTATTAGCTAGGAATTTATAATAAGATTATTAGAGACTATAAGGGTACCTTTATATAGCTCTTTAGTAATCTTATACTCTCTATTATTCTTAGTAGGTCTTCTTTATTTCTAGATATCTCTATTCCTTATACTATTTATATTTTATAATCTTATACTATTCCTAGGTTTAGGGTATATTATAGCGTTAGCTTTAGTAAGAGTTCTAAGAGTAGATTCTTCTCCTCTTAAGATAATATTTACTTTATTAACCTTATCTAGTTAATTATCTATATTAAGTAAGTAGGGGTTAAATAGTTAGTCTTAGAACTACTAGAAGTAAAGTAATCTATTATATTTCTCTTTATATTAGTCTAAAGAGGAAGTAATATTAGCTTAAGCTATAAGGTTTTATAGTCTAGTATACCTTATAGCTAGATATAAGTCTCTTCTTAGAAACTTCTTAAGAATAATACTTAAAGCTAGCTAGTTAAGGATATTATTAGTAATATTAATATATTCTCTAATCTTAGCTTTTAGCTATTAGAGAATAAAGTTAAGAGGAATTAATCTTAGGATCTCTCTAAGTCTTATATATAGAGGGCTAAAGTAGGAAGTCTTATACTTAGTATCTAGGTCTTAGTTAAAGCTAAACTACCCTATTATCTTTAGTTAATTATATAGGTTATAGTCCTTAACCTAATATCCTATCTTATTATATATATTATATATATGATAATATTCTCTACTACTATAATTAGCTATATCTTAGTTTAGGGCTATATTTCTAGGTACTATAGTAATAAAGGTAGTATTATTCCTTTTATTTAGAGGTCTAGCTATTATAGCTTTAGTAATAAAGTATATATAATTACTTAGCTTCTTTAGTAACCTAGACGTATCTAGATAGACTATTAGTATATCTACTATAGCTAGTTTAATCTTTATATCTCTTAGGAATTTTATTAAATTTTCTACCTCCTTATCTATATTATTTAGGGGAGAAGGAATAGTAACTACCTTCTTTATCTTAGATATAGCTTCCCTTATACTTTCTAGGGTAAAGGTTACTTTCTTATTAGATAGTATAATACGTTATATTTCGATATTAATAATACTTCTTTCTTAATAATTTATATTATTAAGACTATTAATCTTCTTATAGTAGGATTTTGTAGGGGAGTATTACTACCTAGAGGATACTAGGCCTAACTAGGCCTAGCTCCTCTCTTAGCTCTCTCTCCTCTTACTATATCTTCCTCCCTTCCCTTTTCCTCTCTTCTAGAGGTTATCTACTATTCTCTATTCTAAATATAAGCTACCTTTATAACTAGCTTACCCTTCTATATATAATATCTACCTTATATAATAGTAGACCTTATAAGCTAATAAGGCTTAGCTTTAGCCTTTATAGACTTTTTTTGTTGTTACAGCACGTTTAGGGACATTTTTTAAAATAAAGTACTAACTAGGTAACTACAGGCTTATATAAGCCTATATTTAGTACTACTAGCACGTACGTAGTATGTTATAAACGCTAGATACAAAGACATATAATAGTATTATACGTAGACTAGAGACTATAAGACGTAACCTTCTAACTTATACACTATCCTCTACTATCCTTTACTATTTCCGCCCTTCGTAACCTTCGTAGCCGCCCTTTATAACCGCCGCCGCCGCTACTACTACCTCTACTACTACTACCTCTACCCCTTCCTAAGAATAACTACTTATAGCTACTACTACACTTTTAACTTTAACTAGAGGAACGTTAGTAGTAGCGCTATCTACGCTATATTCTTATATCTCTATAATATCTATTTAAATTCCCTCTCCTTAAGCCTAGGATATTAATCCTCTCTCACCTATTTAATATTAACTACTTACCTACGTAGCTAGGCCTAGGTTTCCTACCTAAAGCCCCCCTAGTTAAGGAGAAAGATATAGCTAAATATAAGGAGCTTATAGCTATAGCGCCTATTAAGCTAAGCCTTACGCCTAAGCTCCCTAACCTTCTACTATATCTATATTATCCTCTCCTTAATAGACTCTTCTATAATAATATTACTAATATAGGTGTTAATCTAATCCCTCTTAGATACTCTACTGTCCTAGAATATATAGTAGAACTCTAGTAATTACTTATTTAACTTATCGCAGACCCCCTTAGGGCGGCTCCTAGGTATATATAAGGCTAGTATATTATATACTTATAGATAGATTAATTAGTACTAGTCTAGTTAGGGTTTTTAGGCTATAATAGAAGACCTCTTAGATAAAGATCTAAAGGAAATCTATAGTATTTATATATAGTGCGATTTAATTATATAGGATTTAATTATATATAATTTAATTACATATAGTAAGATACTTAAAGTTAGTATTAGTATAAAGGTTAGAAGTAGCTAGGTTTTTATATAACCCTTCTTAGTTATAGTAAATATACTATATCCTCTCTCCCCTTTATAATATATTATAATTATATTACTAGCTAATAGCTAGTAATCCCTATTAAGCCCTCCTAAGGTTTAATAAGTATCTTTTTTTAGTTACCTTTAGTAAATTTTTTTAACCTTAGTTTTCACGTATAGATGTTAGAGCTTTACTACTATAAAACGCTAATTAGTCTAGCGTTTAAATTACGTTATTACTTTATCTTTTTTATTAACTTTTATAACTAATAAGTAAAGGGATAGCTACTTTTTACTTTTTTAAAGTTTTATTTTAATAATACCCCCCTACTTATAGAAAATAAAAAAATTATAAGCTAAAAAGGCTTACTATAGGCTTTTAGCTTAGATTAAAGTAAATAGTCTTTACTTACTCTTAGTTATTATATAGAAGAGTAGTCTTAGTAGCTAGCTCTTAGCTAAGTCTAGTACTTTTAGATAATAAGAAACTAAGTTTCTTATTACTACTATAAGTTTAGATTTAAGACCTTATCTCTAAGAGATAGCTTACTATAAGATAACCTTTTACTAACTAATAGCCTAGAGTATATAGCCTTTTACTATACTTACCTTAGAGTACCTTACCTAGAACCTTATATAAAAGAGTATAAAACCCTAGATAAAACCTCCCTTCTAAAGAAGATAGTAGTTAAGAGGACTAATATTATAATTCTTTAAACTTACCTTATACCTTACTTAGAACCTTACGTAATAGAGTATAACCTTATAGATAAGAACCTAACTCTAGAGAAGATAGTAGTTAAAAGGACTAATATTATAATTTACTAGACTTACTTTAGGGACTAGTTTAGTCTATACCTAATAGCTAGTAACTAAGTTACTTAATAAGTAGTAAACTTTTACTACTACTATATAAAAACTCTTTCTTACTATATAGTTATAAAATTCTACGCACTAAAAATTTCTCCTCTTCTTCTTACTATATATAACCTACTTACTTAACTCTACCTTTCCTCTAACTTAACTATACTAATAGCTAACTAAGATAATAAAGAGTTTAAGTAAAGATAAACTATAACTAAACTTAGGTCTAAGACCTCTTAACTACCTCCCTACTATCCTCTTATATACTTAGTCTTACGCGCCTTAGAAGCTACTAATTACTTAATATTACGCCTAACTAATATAAATAATAATATATTTAACCTTATAGCTAAAGACTCTAACTATAATAGTTTTATTACTTTATAAGAGGCGTAACTAAGTTTTAGTATCTAATTTAGTAGTAGAAAGGTCTAGTAATATAATCCTAGAGCCTTACCCTTTGTAATTAATAGTAAAAGCTTATTAATAGTAGATAAGGTAGATAAAGCTAGCGTAACTATACTACTAGTAAAATATAAACCTACTTTATTTACTCTAGCTAAACCCTTAGTAACCCTGTAGATAAATAATAGGATAAAGAAGTAGTCTAACTAAGTAATAGCCTTTTTAGACTATAGATAGGTAAAAATATATAATAATCTTAACCTCTTCTAGCTAAAGCTTAGTCTAGATAAATAGACTACTTTCTACTTCTTAGTTTAAGAGTTACTATCCTCTAGCTACCCTACTAGTTTTAAGGCCCTTAATAAAGAAGCCCTTAGTAATCTAGCTATAGCTATCTACTCTATATACTAGTATAATTATAACTTATAAATTAGAGTGCGTAAGGAGTAGTAGAGGGTGTAAATATAACTTAAGGATAAAATTATAAAGAATAGGGAGACTAAGAACCTCTAGTAAATACTAGAATAGGAGTATATAGATTAGAACGTATACGCTAAGCTTATAGAGGAGTAGAGGTTATACTATACTAGCTATTAATAGTAGCTTACTAATATTTAAAATAAGCTATATATAGCTTAGCGCGACGCCCTTCTTTAAAAAGATTAGGTTTAGGACGCCTAGCTAAGCTTATATTAACTAGCTTACTAACTATCCCTAAACTAGCTTCCTTCTTTCCTTAACTATAATTAACCTTTATTAGTAAATAAGCTTAACTTATTTAGACACTAGTCCTATAACCTACTACTAATACCTACTAAGGATAATATATCTTTTATAGCTAATAGGGAAGCTATCCCTATTCTAGAACCTCTATAAGGAGTAATAACTATTATTAACTTACTTTAATAGTTCTATAACTCTAAAGACTAGAATAGCCCTAAACTAGCTATCTTTAAGAGTAGTACCTAACGCCTATATAAATTTATTAGAAATATACTTTCGCACTAGTAAGCTAATAGTAAGTATTACTAATATCTACTCTAGTATATTTAGTCTTTCTTTTTATTTATAAGTAGAGAGGCTAGAGATACCTTAGTAGGAGGACTAATAAGCTTTATATATATTTATAAGATAGAAATTAAATACTTTATAGTACTCTTTAATATTTAGGGAGACCTAAACCCCTTTATTATAAATAAAGCCTCTATAATAACTCTTACCTATCTACTTATACTAGAGGAATTTAAGATAAATAAAGAGGCCTAGGTATCTTTCAAAGTCTAATTCATATCCTTAGCTTAGAACCTAAATATTCCCTTTTAGTCTAGGGGAGTTTATATCTTCTAAAAGCTACCTATACGCTATATCTAGAACCTAGCCTTAATTAATTAAACTCTAGATTCTTAAGCCTTATATAATAAGATACTAATAGAAATTACTTAATATATCTTATAGTATAACTCCACTTAGCTTAAAGGCTTCCTAGATTTAAAAGCTAACTAAAACTAATAGGGTAATATACTACACCTAATAGGCTAATTTAGTACTAATAAGGGTACTAGAGCTCCTTATATAATAGGCTACCCTAAGGCTAATAACTTACTAAAGATAGATAATCTACTAAAAGCTAAAAAGCTATTAGCTTCTAAGGATCTAAGGACTTACTTTACCTATAGATTAGTAGATTACTTAGCTTATAATTACTTAAATAAACTTACTAATAAAGGCTCTACTAAAATTAAAGTAGAAACTACTACCTAATACTAGTTTTATACCTACCTAGATAATAGTTTTAACTCTCCCCTAGCTAAGGAATATAAGTCTAATAATACTAAATTAGAGCCTAATTTAGAAAACTAAAAACTCTATAAGCTAGGCTACCCCTTAGAGTAAATAAATAGCTATAGCTAGAAGTATTAGTTAACTCCTATATAGGTATTACTCTATAGGAATCTACTAAGCTTCTATAATAAGTCTCTACTTAGGAATCTTAAGTATTAACCCTAATATAAGATAAACTATCTAAATTTATATTTTATTCTTTTATTAGACGCTCCTATATAGTCCTATATATCTGTTATATATTAGCTAATAATAGCACTAATTCTAATTTTATTTCCTAAAAGTTTCTTAATTAAATCTACACTTTTTAGCTAATTCCCCTAGTTAAATATATTCTTTATAGCAGCTATAATAGTAAACTATTAGAATCTATTACCTATCGCGTTAAATTCTTTCTATAGATAGATAATTATATTAAATAAATAATAGCCTACGTAGTAAACTCTTATAAGTTATTTAATCTAGTCCTTAGGTTTAAATAGTATAAACTCTATTACCCTTAATTAAACTACTAAGATAGTATAATTAAATTTATAGATAAATACTATTAACTAAACTACTAGCTTAAGAAATAACTACTTAGCTTTAGCCTTTACAGACTTTTTTTATTGTTATAGCACATTTAGCGACTTTTTTTGAGATAAAGCGCTAACTAGGTGACCGCGGGCTTATGCCTATGTTCAGCACTACTAGTACACACATAGTGTGTTATAAACGCTAGACATAAAGATATATAATAGTATTATGCGCTTACTAGAGACGAGACGTAACCTTCTAACTTATACGCTATCCTTCGCTATTTCTACCCTCTATAGCCGCTCCTACTCCTACCCCTACTATATCCCTTCCTTATAATACCTATATTACCGCTAACTATAACCTATAAGTTAAATAACTATACAGCTAGTACACTAAGCGCAGCTAATATACTTTAGAGCCTTTTACTATCCCTATAGTTATAGTTATAGCCTTATTTAAACGCTATCTATAATACTATTACTACTAGATAATTAACTTTAGCTAGAGGAATACTAGTAGTATAGTTATCTACGCCTTGTTTCGCTCGCCCTATAGTATACGTTTAAACTCCCTCTCTATAACACCTAGATCCCTCTCCTTAACCGCCTTATTAACGTCTATAATTTATTAGTATAGCTACTTCTTAGTCTCTTTACTAACGCCTAAAGCTACTATAGCTAAGTAGCTATACCTAATAAGCTTAATAAGGTAACGCGTATTAGTATATATAATAAATATTAACTTAAACCCCTTCCTCCTTAGGATTATTATTATAGTCTCCTCTACTCTCTCCTTTATTATAATATAGCTAACCCTAGTCTCTCTTATAAGGTCCTTATTAGGTTTAGTATAGTAAAAGTGCTAAAGGACCTTAGGTTTACGCTCCTCTAACTCCTAGAAGACTTTTAGGGGTAGCTTACTAATATATATAATACTTAGATCTTTTATAATATTAAATAGTATAAGCGGGACCTCCCCTACTAGGGTATAATTATTCTTACAGTATAATATATTAAGGATTACTATAGTATTTGTATACGAGGCGGTTGTATACAGTGTAAAATAATTATATATAGTATTAAAGCTTATAAGTTAATATTAGTATAAAGGTTAGAAGTAGCTAGGTTTTTATATAACCCCCTCTTAGTTATAGTAAATATACTTTATCTTCTCTCCCCTTCGTAATATATTATAATTATATCGCTAGCTAATAGCTAGTAATCCCTATTATACCCTCCTAAGGTTTAATAGGTATCTTTTTTTAGTTACTTTTAGTAAAAATATTTTAACTTTAGTTTTTATGTATAGATATTAGGGCTTTACTATAAAACGCTTACTAGTCCTGTGTTCGAACCGCGTTATTACTTTATCTTTTTTATCGACTTTTGCGACTAAGAAGCAGAGGGATAGCTGCTTTTCATTTTTTTGAAGTTATATTTTAATGATACCCCTATACTTGCAGAAAACAAAAAATTAAAGAATAACTATCTATTATTTATTATAAGAGCTATATAAATGCCTAAGATAATAACTAAGGAGAATAAACCCCTTATAATATCTACTATAGTAGTACTACTAAATAGAATTTAGATATAAGGACTATAGACCCTAAGGTAAGTAAACTAGATCTAGTATATAAAGATTTAGATAATAAAGATATTCCTCCTAATATAGTATATCTAAAGGAACTAGAATAACCCCCTAAACCTAAAGTAGAAATTAAGAAGGTCTTACTTAGGGCTATTTAGATACTAGCTAAAAAGTATTAGATAGATCCTTACTTAATAATATAATAAGTAAGGGAATCTACTTAATTTTAATATACTACTATAGAGGATAACTATAAGAAATTCTTTTCTAAGCCTTAAGATACTATATTAGAGGATATTCTTATACTAGAACTTTTTAAAGAATATATAAAGTTTATCCTTACCTTTAATAAAGTAGCTATATCTAAATTAGTTAACTATTTAGAGTATAACTATAAGATTAAATTAGAACTAGGGGCTATAATACTAAATTATAAGCCCTACCTATTCTTAGGTATCTAAGAAGAAGCTATTACTACTTATATTAAAGATATAGAAGAATATAAATATATTACCCTATCTAAATTACCTATAAGGAATTTACTCCTTATTATTACTAAACTAGATAGGGGTTTATAGGTCTATATAGACTTTTATAACTTTAATAATACTACTATTAAAGATAGGTATCTAATTCTATTCTTCTATAAAACGCTAGCTAAGCTAAATAAGGTAATAATCTTCTCTAAATTTAATATTATTTACGCGTTTTACTATATTAGAATAAAAGAAGATTCTTAGTAGCTTATAGCTTTTACTATATAGTATAGGATATATAAGTATAAAGTTATACCCTTTAGTCTTTATAACGCTTTAGCTATATTTGAAAGAGTAATTAATAGCGCCCTCTTAGAATACCTTAATAAGTTCTATACTACTTTCCTAGATAATATCTTAGTATACTCTAAGAATAAAAAGGACTATATTAAATAAGTTAAAAAGGTCTTCTAAAGACTTAAAGCCTAAGGATTCTACGTTAACCTAAAGAAGTCTAAATTCTATAAAACCTATATTAAGTTCCTAGGGATAATTATTACTAGTTATAGTATAGAAATAAACTTAGCTAAAGTATCTACTATTAAGGAATAAGAGATACTAACTAATATAAAAGAACTACTTATATTCCTTACCTATACTAAATTCTACTAATAATTTATTAAAAATTACTTTACTATTAGCCTCCCCTTAGTAAAATATATTAAAGCTTACGTAGTACTTAGTAAAAAACCTAAGGGTAAGAGCTAAATAGTATATAAACTACTTATCTAGGATATAGAATATAAAGTAGCCTTTAATATACTTAAAGCTAGCTTCTACCTTAGCCTTATCCTAATATACTTTAACCCTTCTAAACCTATCTATATCTTTATAAACGCCTTAGCCTAGGCTACTAAAGGAGTTATAAACTAGATAAATATATAAGGCGTACTTTAACTTATTACCTTCTTTTTAAAAAAGTACTTACCTATAGAATATAACTATAATATCTATAACTTAGAGCTAATAGGTATTATTTAGGTATTTAAAGAATAGGAACCTAAACTTATAGGCTCTAAATACTAAATATATATAGTCTCTAATTATAAGAATTTAGAGATATTTATAACTACTAAGGCGCTTACCTATTACTAAGCTTATTAGTTACTATTCTTATCTTAGTTTAACTTTAAAATTATCTACTAACTAAGCGCCTCTAACTTTAAAGTAGACGCCCTTAGTAGAAGGCTATAAGATATTCTAGATAACCCTAAAGACCCTTACTATACTTAGAAATCTATTATTCTAGGTCCTAAGAACCTATTACTAGGTATATAGCTAGCTATAGTAATAGTACTTTAAGCCTTAACTCTAGCTTCTAGTTACTATTCTAACTATCTCTACCTAGAATAAGAATACATCCTTAGAATAATAGTAACTAATATAGAGGATAATAATAATAGGGCTAAGGAGATAACTAAATTACCTCTATCTAATAGAGTTACTAATCCCTTGCTTCCCTCTTATAAAGAAGATCTATAACTAATAGAGGAACTACTTAATTAAGTTTACACAAATAATAAAATAGCTATAAAGGCTTTTAAAGCTATTAATACTTACTAGACTAAGCTTTCTAAGTAGTTTTATAAGTATAGATTCTACTTTAGTACTACTAATATCTCCTTTATTAGAGATAGCCTAAGCTGCTATTTATTTATTAATAAAATAAGACTCTATATCCCTATAGATACCTACTTCTACTACTATATTTTTAACCTCTACTATAACTATAAGATTTTAGGGTATAAAGGCCTACGTTTAATACTATATCTAATATATAACTATTATTACTAGCTAAAGATAAGCTAGTCTATTACTAAATACTATAACGCTTATATAGTTTATACCTAAATAAAATTACTATAGGATAGTAAATATAGATAACTTAGACTATTACCTTTACCTTACTAACGCTAGTCTAACCTTATAGTAGACTTTATTTAAGACTTACCCCCCTCTAGACTAAATAGAAGAGAATTCTATAATATCTTAGTAGTAGTAGACTATCTTACTAAAAGGCGCTATTTTTACCTAATATATAGAAGGACTATAGTAGAAGCTTTATACTACTTTATAAACGTCTTTAAGTACTATAAGCTACCCCTTAGTATTATTTTAGACTATAGTACTAATTTTATTATCCCTTTTTAGAAATACGTCTATAAACGCCTCTAGATAAAGTAAATCTTATTTACTACCTATTACCTCGAAATAGATAGCTAAATAGAATACGCTAACTAATCTCTTAAAACCTACTTATACAAGTTTATTAACTATATATAAGATAACTAGGCTACCTAGCTTTATATAGCTAAATTCTAAGTTAATAATACTATTAATACTAGTACTAGTATAACCCTATTCTTTACTAACCTAAGATACTATCTAAGAAGTAGTATTTACCTACATAAGAATATAGAAGTAAATCTACTAAGACTAGTAAAGGATTAAGTAATCTACGCTAAAGAGATAATAGATTTAGACTTAGATTTAGTTATATACTTTAAAGAATAGCTCTAATAGGCTAGTTAAGAATAAATAGATTAAGTAAATACTAAATAATATATAGTTTTATACTATAGTCTAGGTAATAAAGTTTAGACATCTACTATTAATTTAAGTATACTATAAAACTCTAAGAAGCTTACTAACTACTAGGTAGGACCTTTTAAAGTTAAGTAAATTATTTATAATAAATAAGCGTATAAACTTAACCTCCCTAAGGAAATAATTAGGAATAGGACTTTTCCTATCTTTTACCTTAAACTTCTCTAGCTAGTAGCTACTAAAGCCCTTCTAGACTAAGTACCTACTAGACTACTCCTAGTAGAAGTTATAATAAGTAATAGAGACACTTATACTAAGTAGCTAGTAGATAAGTTTATTAATATAGCCCCTCTATAAACTAGTAAGGTTAAAGGAAAAAAGGCGTATAAAATTAAATAGATTAACTATCTAAAGCTAACTTAGTATAAAGCTAGTAACTATCTTAACTATTAAAATACTAAATTATTCTATTAGAAATACCTTAATAAGCTAAAACCCCTAGGACTTAGTATACTAAATAGCTAGAGACTACTCCCTAAAGACGCTAGTAATTACCTTAATAAATACTTTAGTAATAATAAGGTTAAAGTATAAGCTACTAGTTTAGCTTAATAGCTTAGCTATTCTATAAGTATAGTATATACTTAACCTATAGTAACTAATTAAATTAAATGTCCCTTATATAGTCTAGGAACACTAATTAGCTTAGTTTTTATATCCTAAGGTTAAGGTAGTAGAAAATAGCTTAGAGATACGCTTTTTATATAGGAAACCTTTTAGATATATATAGCCTTATATAAACTATACCTAGTTCTTAAAAAGTATAAGGTCTAGTAGTTTTTATACTTTTAGTATACTTTTTTTAACTTTAAATTACTTTCTCTTCTTTATACTAGCTAGAGGACTAGCTAAGCCTTTTTTTTAGGGGGGGCACGTATAAGGGAGTATTACTACCTAGAGGATACTAGGCTTAACTAGGCCTAGCTCCTCTCTTAGCTCTCTCTCCTCTTACTATATCTTCCTCCCTTCCCTCTTCTTCTCTTCTAGAGGTTATCTACTATTCTCTATTCTAAATATAAGCTACCTTTATAACTAGCTTACCCTTCTGTGCGTAACGTCTACCTTATAGTAAGATAGTATATTATATAACTCTTAGCCCTATAATAGTTATTACCTTCTAATATAGTTACTAGTTAGCCTTTAACCCTAACCCTTACGTTAAGGAGAGATCCTTCTTATTACCTTATAATAAAAGGCTAAGGCTAAACTAAGTAAATATAAAATAAATTTACTGCTCTTTTTAAAAGTTCTACTTATAAGTTTTGATATATATAGTTTAGTTTATCTTAGGCTAACTCTAAGGCTTACTAGCTAAAGCTTTAGGCTCTACTTATAATAATAATCTTTAAGTAGGTTATTTGTAGTTATAACTAATCTACTATAAATTCTATTATATAATTAGCTAATTAAATATTCTTTTATAATTCCTCTTCTTTACTTAAGCTTCTACTTACTCTAACAGTTCTTATCTATTACTTACTATCTATACTAAGCTCTAGACTAGTACTCTTATTGTCTTACCCTCACTAGGTGTTCCGCTAGAGTCCATTGCGAACAACAACCAATACCCTGGTAGCGCGACACCTGGATCGCCCGGTATAGTCACAACATAGCTGGTGCCACTTCCCGTATGGGTCAACGCAATTCGTCTCTGATCTGTGTTGACGGTATGGGTGGCTGTACCGAACCTAACCAGCGAGAACCTCGTAATGGCCCCCGTCGTCGTTATGCTCAATGTCGCACCCAGCCTGACACTAGATGCAACTGTACTTATAACAGGGCGCGTACGTCTTGTTCCATCAGTGTTGAGCAGGTAAGGTGGCAAGAAGATCTCAGCGTCGAAGTGGTTGCTCTCTGGTACGCCGCCGTACTGTGTACATGGACCGCACAAACCACCACCGCCATTGAATACCGTCGCATCGGGAAGAAGAATCGCGACTGAGTGGTACGTTCGCGGAACCTGCATAGGGTTGAGCTGCGTCCATCGACCAGTTGCTGGATCCCAGAGCTCAGGCGTAAGCTGCGCCGTGTCGTCCTTGAATGGTTGGAGTCGCGATTGGCCGCCGGTAACGAAGACTGTTCCATCAGGCAATACGACACTGTTGGCAAAACCACGTGCATATGTCATGGACTGTGTCTTTGTGACCGTCGGATTCGTCTTGGGCGCTCCGATGGTGACAACATATGCATTCGTCCGTCCGTCACTAAGCGAAAGCGCCATTAGCATGTGCACAGTCCACAGTGTTCAGAATGTGTTTTCATACCTGTTCTCGTAATCCGCAGCCCCTCCTGCCGTTAGGATCTTTCCGGCTGTTGCGTCAAACATAGCGGCGTTCCCGTTCATAGCGTGCCCGTCGTCCAAACGGTTGCCGGCACCTGTGGTGCTACCAGCTGCAACAGTATCGTACCAGTTCATTGCGATCGACGGCCCGGCTTGGAACACTGTTTGGTTCTTCCAGCTATACTTTGTTATGATGACAAACGATAAGAACAAGGTGTTCGACTTACCCGAAGAGCCAAGCATGATTGTCCGAGCGCCATACGCCCCCACGATCAGCTGTGAGCATGGGACTGACAAGAGCGTTTTGCAGCATGGTCCATGTGTTTGAAACGGGATTGTATATCTCGCCATTCTTGCCGCCTGTTCCCCCGCTCCAAGAGCCACCAATATTGAAGACGCGTCCATCCGAACACGTCGTGGTAGATTGATATCCTCGAGCTATCCGCATGTCGCTTCCTGGATTCCATGCTCCGACTGACGGGTCGTAGACACTGGTCTTGGCAGCATCACTACCACCCGTGACAATGACCCGACCGTTGAAATCCATTGAGATGCCAGGGCAAAACATGTCGTGTTGGGTGTTGGATACTTGCAGTTGAGTTGATTCGCCCGTAGCAGGATCGTAGATACCTGTTTGAGTGAAACCTCTTTGGCCGCCGAAGTTGTCTTTTGCAAACGCCGACCACATCAGCACCTTTCCATTTGGGAGCAATGCAGCAGCCGCCGGTATGAGTGGGAAATCCACAGTCTTCTCCCACAAGCCCTTGCCTGCTACTGGCGGGGTGTATGTTGTGTCTTGGAAGATGTTGATTTCAGCAATGGCAGTCCACTGATTAACGTCGTTCTGCGCCTCTGAAGTCGCAGTAACTCTCACATACCGCGCTGGTCTCGCGACAAAGAATGTTTTCTTCGTGGTTGCATCATTGTTATATGTACCGACAGCGGCGATCTGCCACCTTGTACCATCGGAGCTGACTTCAATCCTGTGGCCTCCTATTCGACCATTCGCGTTGTCGCTCGGACGTGGCTGAAGGCTTACTGCGTTGACATTGTATACCGCTTTCATGTCGACAACGATCCAATTAGGTAGGGCGTCGACAGGGGCAGGCGCATACTTGGAGTGCCAGAAACTTGTTCCATTCCCATCGAGAGCCCGATAAGCTTCGTTACCGGCCTGAAAACTGTCTGACGTGGCGGTCCATCCGGAGCGGCTGATAGCGATAGAAGCAGAATCGACAAAACTAATAAAAACGGCAAACGCGATGAGAACCGCTGATAGGAATGACTTGTTGCTCATATCGAAGTTAAGTAGACGAAGTCTGATGGTCTGATGCTGATGTGAGTCCTACCGTGGGGAAGCCTCTCAACTTATAGTTTTCGATACAGTCTTACCAACTGGTCAGCTTACGCAACGCCCCAAGGACACCAACATCGTGCGTTTCGTAATGGTTCTTCGTTCCGGACTTGCACGCACCGCGTGACACACATTGAACGCTGATGTATACTATGATTCCATTCAACAACCCTGTCCGTAACATACACACATGTCTAAACATAGATATGCGGAGGCCGTCACTGAGTCACGAGGATACCAAACCAGGTCGATTGTGCATTGTAGATTATCCGTTATCGAAAAGAACGCCATGTGGCGTTAACAATCTTGCGGCGTACCTCAGAAATGGGTGTAAGATTGCTTGCTTGGCTCGGTTGTAAATCTTGGCTATGGGATATATTAGCGTGCATGCTAGCTGCATGTCAAGAGCCTGGAAGTACACGCACCAAGGCTGGACCGGGTGTTCGGATCCCGTCTCTATCGTGAAAAATGATGTATGTATCCTCATCTGTCATGGTGGGCAGCAGGGGTAGTGTCCAATATTCGATGCATGCAGAGTCGTCTTAGCTGTGTATTTCGGGTGGGGCAGAGTTGGTTCGTATGGCTGACCGGGACCCTGCATGAACGCTGCCAACTCCCCAATGAGCTTCTAGATCCACGACTCTGTACGCTAGTCATGCATAACAGCATGTCACTGTCATGCTTTCCACCGCTAAGATTCCATCCAGTCTAATCCACTGTTTCCATAGACTCTGAGATGTCGTCCGCCACTTCGATAAGATTCCGTATATCGTTGTTGTGCTCTGCTTTGCTACTGCCGGTATCGTTCTCCCATTGGCCCTCTTCTTCATCCAGGTCTTCTTCAATAGCAGCTGGGTCTAGGCTCTCTTCGTACCACAATTGTGCTAAGTTAGACCTCTGCTTTTCGATCTGACACAAGGCGTATGAATCAATATCGTAATTCGTTGCCAGCTCCCACCAGATCCTGTCGACTTCCTTCATAAAGTACGAGGCTGGTGCACCAACTTCGTCGCGACAAGTCAACGTGATTTCTCTGAGAGCTGGGGGCTCGTGCTCGCCAGGCTCTTCTGATGCAAATCCTGCTACCCAGTTCTCAATCTCTTCGCCTGGATAAAAGACCTCGAGTATCTCTAGCTTGGGGGGCAAATCCTTTGGCTGGCAAGATTTGCTTGCAAGAGACATAGATCCTGCGGCAAAGAGAAACGCCTGCGGAACGACGAGATGTTTCAATACGTTGAAATGGCGGAGTGTGTCCTTCGGACTTGTTACCATATCGAGAAGCCACTCGAGTTCTGAGTCATCATCTGGCGTTTCAAGCGTGATAGCAAGTGTCTCTAGGGTGTTCTGCATGCTATTCAATTGATCCATGAAATAGCCTCCTTCCAGCTGCGTGTTTAGATCATCACCAATATGATAGCCATCATTGATACTGCGAGGATAAGAGCTCAACATGTGTATAGTAGAAATCGAACAGGTGGACTTACAGCAGTATCTCAAGACTCCGAAGCTGCACACAACCGAGCGCGTCGAAAAGGTCGCCAAGCTGTATCTCCGCTTTTTCGATCAGCAAACGATCTGCAAACTGTACCGATACGGTCAAAGCAAGGTCCTCAAGGTTCTCGGCGCCTTCCAGACACCCGGGTCCGTTGAGACGCAGAATGGTGCCGATGGATATCGTCTTCAGATCGAGGCTTGTCAGGCAAGCAAAATCTATCCCGGACTTGAAAAGATGTGTATCGCTTGTAGTGAGATGACGAAGGGTACTCCATCCGCTAACGATACTGGGAGGGGCAGACATGCCCCCAAAGAGCCCAGAAATGCACTCGCTCGAAGGCGGACCTCGATGATGGTCCTTCACCCAGAGCTCGAGGTGGATGAGGTTTGGAAGGAGCAGAAGCAAAACCCCAGCAAACCCTGACTCAATCGAGTTCTGGATGGTTTGGTGCCAGGGGTGTTTTCTGTATCCTAGTTCTTCTAGCCTTGCTAAACTCTGCGTGCGCAATGGCGCAAGCCGAAATCCCTGCTCTTCGCAGAGCTTTGCGATACTCTTGCGCACTGTTCTAACGCGTAGAACTTTTACTTGGGTTGCAAGATCAGGGCGGTCGAAGAGCGTACGGAGGAGCCTCAGAAGCGGGTTTACCTTGGGGTGGCAGCCACAGGATATCGACAATTTCGCTACAGTGTGTAGAACCTCCTGCCCAGCCGCACGGAACTTGCGAGATGTAAGGCACAAATTCTTGAGCGATCTAGGTGCAGCCGAGTCGGGAAGGTGGTAAGCGATCTGCAGTAGCAGCTCCTCCGGCAGCTCATGGATTGGTGAGCCTAATGAAAGCGCCATTATGGTAAAAGAAGTGTACTGGAGGTAATGCGTAAGACAGAAGACCGGCCGGGGCCAGTACCTGGTCCCGACGTGTTGCGGAACGCTTCCGGAAGATTGTACGTGACGAAAAGCGCTTATCGTGAGTTGTAAGGCAGAGGCAAAAACTGCCGTGTACTCTGTCCGCTGACTAAATTGGCCCCGCGGGTACCTTGGGGCAAGTTTCCACCAAAGAGGTCGCAAATAGGTGAGATCCGGTGAGTTCGAGTGATGAGATGTGGCGCTGGTGTTTTGGACTGGTGCTGGACGGCTGACACGATGCCTGCTAATTAGAACGAAGGCAGTAGCGGGGACCATGTCACACGATGACGTAATCATATCCTCAACTATGGAAGGCGTGCAGACACAGATTCAAAACACAAGGACTCGCGGTGTCTTGCAGTAGGTATGGCCACTGATCTCTTGCTAGAGGCTGACGCAATCACACGTCCTTTGCTCGCCCTTTCCCCTCCCTTAGCAGCATCTTGAGCAGGAACAACAAACTTGTCGCCGCACCCATGCCGCTCAGTCCGACACTAGTGTACATGGCGCCACGGTAGCCGTTCAATTCGTCCGAAACTGTTGCTCCGCCATTGTTGACATGCACCTCGACTGTGCCCGCAATGCCAACCCCGATACTGATACTGTAGTTCACGATAGTGTTGACCAAGCTCGCTGCCATACCTTGGTGCTTCTTAGCGACGGCGTTGCTCATGATCAGCGTGCCGGCAGGAAAGCTCATGTCCATGCCCCATGGAATGATGAGCGTAGTGACAAATGTTTGAGCCCAGTAGGTTTGGCGGATTGGCAGTGTGGCAACGAGGATGCTACCTGTCAGGAAGGCAAGCATACTGATGAGCATAACCCATGCAGGGCCAATACGTGAGATGACACGGCCAGTGGTAACGGCGGCGACGAAGCCTGAGATTGCGACCGGACAAAGGTGAGCCATGGTCAGGAGCGGAGAGTCGCCTCGCAGCCGTTGAAGGAACTGGACGAAGTAATAGACCCAGATACCTGCATTTGTTATCAGTAACTTTGTCCTCCCGTAGGCTCGATGATGAGGTTGTTGCTTACCGAATGCAGCCCAGCCGCAGGCTATGCAAGTCATTACGAATGAGACATCTGTGCTAAGAACATCGAACGGGATGAGTGGCTTCTTGGCAACTCTGATCTCTATCCAAAAGAAGGTGAGAAATAAGAGGATGCCGATTATCAACAGCACATAAATGTACGGGTGCTCCCATCCAAAGCCTGGTGCTTGGTTCCAGGCAAAGTTGAACAAGATCATGGCGGTGATGCCCACGCTTGCGCCGAGCAAGTCGAGCTCGCGGATTCGCTCTCTGTGGGAGAGACTGCGCACATCCGCATCGAGAGGCACAGAGGGAAGTATGAATATTGACAGGAGGGCGAGGCAGAAAAGCGCAATGCTAAACGTCCAGAAGGTCCACGGCCACCACAAGAGCGACCACAACCCAGCAAATGTTCCGCCAACTACAGCACCACCTGCAGAACGTTGAGAAGCATACCAAACCATGAGGCGAAGAATACTTACCAGGTGCACATGCTCCAAACAGCGAGAAAACCATGTCTTTCCTCCTTCCCTCATTGTAGGTCGCGCCCAAAAGGCCGAGTGCATTCGGCAGTAATAATGCTGGCCCAATGCCACCCAGCACTCGCGAGAAGATAAACAGCACTTGGCTGCCATTCCCATCAACATACACACTGCACCCTGCCACCACGTTCCAGATAGCGAACCAAACAAAGCCCACGATCAACATGTTTTTGTATCCGAAAAGGTCTCCACATCGGCCAGACAAGAGGATGAAAGTGCCGACCGTCAGTGAGTAGCCCGCTATCAGCCAGGCCAAAATGCCAGGGTCGGTGATGCCAAGATCGGGGCCGATAATGTGCAGAATGTTCAAGGTACCGAGGAGACCTGCTTGGGTGACAAACTGGGCGGAGCAAAGCAGGCCGACGAAGAGTACTTCGCGCATTGGAGACATTGTCTCTGCAATAGATTTCGTCTTCGCTAGCTCCAGGTCCCGGTGCTGCTTGCAAGCAGAAGCAGAGGTGTGCGAGCTGTGGCGATCCATGTTTCCGTGGGTATCAATGTACTGGAGGTCGCTGTCTGGAGAAGTAGAAGAATTCTCGGTTGTTGGGTCGGGGACACATCTTGCCTCTTCCATTCTTAAACAATTCAACGATGCCACAAGGAGGGATGTCTGTTGGATGCGGTCTGGCAAACGCCTTTAAGTTACAAGGGAAGAATGCCAGGTATTGGTTGTGGCCATGGAAGTTGGTCGATGGTAGAAGATTTTCAACTATTGCGCCTGAGTTGTTATGGCTGCATGTTCCGAGATGGAACCGCGATGGCGACAGTGCTGATCAACTACCGACGTGTTTGGACGCTGGTGCGGGAAGTGTCCGTGTGGAAATCGATATCGTTGTCCAAAGAAGCAGATCTGCCTACAAAAGACATGGTACAAGCTCTTCTATCGCCTAACATATTCAACCTTTACGTGCTGATAGTCCAGATTGTAAAGCTTTACGTGAGCGCGGAATTGAGTCGTTTGGGCAAAGAAAAGCGGGTCTGCCGAACCTTGGCCGCTGTCAAAAGCAGTTTCTTCGGGAAAAAAAAAGGTGGGTCATGGTTTCGCGTGCCAGAGTCTAGATCAGCTAGGGAAGCTTTCGCCGCGTATGATGATAAATAAGCCTTGACGTAAGCGTTCGCCGGGACCATGCGCAGAGAGTGACGCCAAACTGTCACGAAAATCTCCCACACACCCGGCGCCCGAGTTGCCGGTCTCTCGCTATCCGGTGGCTGGACCAAGTCCCACAACTATTGTGTTCTATCCTCGTAAACCCGCACTCCCAACAATTTCCAAACAGCGTAGCTGTGACCACTGACCCAAATTGGCCCGCCTCGCCAAAGCGGCAACACGTCATCCCTCCCACGTCTCCTCTGAGCCACGGGCTTCTCCCACTCTCCTTGCTGGAACCGTGAGACATCGTCTCTGCTCACAGCATGCGTTTTTGCATTTGCCGCCATCGTCCAAAATCCAATTACATGGCCCTGGTCGATCTTGTGCTTCAACCAGCCTTTGCCTTTGTTCTCTTCTGAGCTGCTGTCGAGAAGCGACAAAAGCTCGGTGCATGTATAGTCTGCTTTGCCTTTTGGTAGAGATGCGGAACTCAATTGCGTGCGATGAGCTGAAGTTGGGGTCTTGTCCACGATGATTGGAGACCAAAGAAATGGAAATGGCGCGTACATGAGCCGAAGAGATAAGCTTAGCAAGACTGCGACGGGGAAATCGAGGCCGATCGATATGCCTGCACGGAGAGCTGATCCGAAAGTAAGCCTTGGTGGAGACGTAGGCGTCGAGAAGTAGATCAAGTGTCTTTGAAAGGCGGTATATGTCGAGCGAGACATGGTTGCTAACTTGTTATGCTTTCGGAGAGTATGCGACGTGTAAAAGGCGTCGAGCGAGTGTATCCTCTCTCCGACCAGAAACCCATGGCCTAGTATTGGGAAGTCATGACGTCATGAAAGTCTAATGCAACAGAACAATACGATAGCATGAAAGGGTAGGTTCTTGGCTGCATCAATCGAAATTCTTGTTCCATCAAGGTCCAGGGCAATCGCGATAGAACTCATAGCTGCAGGACACTGTCGTGGAGCAATGAGACGAGACTTCCATTCACGGCTTGGGCATCTATCCGCCCAATCCACGCTGCGATTCTCTTATGTCTATATTCTCTCTCCAAGCTGGGCAAGAGTTTCTTTTCATGTTGTCTACAGCATTACCAAGCTTGCTACAAATGCGGCAATGATTGCACTGCCCACAGCACTGGGGGCAAGACCACCACACGCAGCTGCAACATAAGTAGGCATGGGCATGCCGGTTGTTGAAGCTGTGGTCCCATTGTCAGAGGTATTGTTTCCTACTAGGTCTGGGAACAGGTAGCTGGTGTTGGCATCTACAACAATCCAGTTACGCACCAAAGCCGTTCCGTTCATGACTGACTCCCACTGCTCCGCTGTGCATTGGCCAGGATCAAGAACGTAACACTGCGTGCCTTCGTCGACGATTGGTTTGTTGGTAATATTGGACACATCGCTTGGCCCCTCGGTTGCGTAGTCGGGATACTCGATTGTGGAGATGTTTCCGGTGCTGATGTGGCGGTTGAAAAGCGCACGTGTAAAGATCCTGTATGCAGTCTCGGGTTGGTAGGCTGGTACCTCATGGCCAGCTTCGTACACGCGTGTAAAAGACAAATTCCCGTACTGGCGCACTTGGCCGCCAATATACGTGTCGTTTACAATGACAGGCGCATACCCTGCATCAGCAAACAGGGTGGCGTTGTCGTAGGGGATAGCAAGGGAGAGCAGTTCACCGCCATACCCTATGACCATCGCGCAGAATCAGTACATGTCTCATGTTCAGTGTTTAGAGATACTACTCACAATTGCAGGCGTAGTCACGGTCACCATACACCAGCGTGACCTTGATGCCTTCGTCAAGAAGGTATGCAAGGTCTTCCTTCCAGCCTGGGCGTGGGTAGTCGCCGATGCCGCGGAACGCCCGCGAGACTGCCGAATTTGACTGAGTCCAGTTCAAGGGCACGCCTAGCCCCTGCTGCACATGAGGCTGGTTGAGCCAGCCCTGATACCACGGAGGTGGGAAGGCTGCAGCGCCAGGAGCAGAGATGTCGTAATAGTTGAGATCGGTGTCGAAGTACGGATCCCGAATGGTTTCGGAGCAAAATGTCTCTGCAGCCTCGCATACTTCGTTCACCGTCTCGTTGAATCCTTGATTGGTGGGGTCGTACACAAGACTCAGACTGCGACATTCTTCAATTTGGTCCAGACATCCTCCTTCGCGGTATAGGTTGTCGAGCACTTCTTCATAGCGCGACTCGTTGACAGCCTGTATACCGTAAGTGTTGTTGTATTGCATGGTTGGATAGGCCGGCCACTGCACGTAGCGGTCAATGCAGCCGTTGATGATAAGCAAAGTGTCTAGATGAAGAATATGAGTCTGGCCTGCTTCGCTCCAGGTTCCATTTTCTATCTTCTCATTCTGCTCCTGAAAGTAGGCCGCAAAAGCAGGTCCGTATCGACCTCCGTATGACTCAGTTGCAATTGAGATCCTGTCATCGTTCGGCTTGTGTTCAGGAAACTCCTGGAACCAGACTTGGGCGAAGTTCCAGAGGGCTCGTGCAGAATTCTCCGTACCGCGGGTAGTGAGATTGGAGTTTTCACTGAGATAGGTGCCGACGTAGAAGCTGTTGTTCTGTGAGGGGATATGACCACTTCCAAAGTCTACCACTTCAATATCGCCTGTGTCTAGATTGGTGGTGACGTTGACCAAGCTATCATAGCTCATGCCCACCTGGACGGGCTGGTCAAGGTATAGCATGTTGACTGTACAGTTTAGCTCTCTTGGTGTAAATTGAACGTGCGAATTCAGCTCATCTTACCCTCATTATTCCATGACCACTCATTGAGATACGTGCTATTGGAGTCGGCACCAATAAAGCAGGGCCCGTTCTCACGCAACAGTCCGACGAAAGAGCTGGAGCCAGGTCCGCCTCGATATTGTCAGTGCAATCGCAAGGATCCCTTATAGGTCGCCTACCGTTCATCCAGATGGACAGAGGCGCGTTGGCAGGGTCTTTTCTCGACTCGAAAAACCAAAAGTAGGTATTGATCTCATATGTCTGGTTTTCGACGCCTAGGTCGGCCAGTGCCCCAACCGGGATATGGACATAGCCTGAGAAGCTTCGCACGCCTTCTGTGGTTTCACAGATTTCGGTCTGGGGATAATTAGTGAACGATGCAAATACTGTACGAGTATCTGACCTGCCTCCTTGTACGAGATGCTAACTCCCTCATCAAGCTGCGATTTCAGAATCGTCACGCCTTCCGGCTTCGGAGGGAACTGGGCGTTGATAGCCCCGCTGAAAAGACCGATAGCGCCGAGCAACGAGAGTCCAAATGCACCCATGGTGATGATAGTCAACACACGGAGAGGCTTTCCTCGACACTCACTGGCACGTGTTGGTTCTGGGAGAGTACGTAGTCTGACTTTATACTAAGTCGCACCGCACCGGGGTCCATCGATCCAGCAAGTACCAAGGTTGCATGAGTTTACATGTCAGGTATCGAGCTTCCTGGTTAAGCTGTAGCGCGTAAACCGTTGCAGCAGCGCTGGACTGAGACGGCTCATTCATGAGGCCGAATTGCCGTTAGCGAAGTATAATAGGCGGGGAAGCATGCATGGCCAAGAGTGCCAAGGAGGCTTTTCGTCACTTGTCTGTTCGGCATTGTCTTGGTTGACGAGTAGACGGCTGAGTGGGGTAATGAGATTGTTGCTGGGAAGCGCATAGGGAAGGTGGTGAGGCGTGGGGCGATAAGATAGCCAAGGTTGTGGGCAACGAGAGCAAGACAAAGAGTATCCTTTGATTCGTTTGTGTATCTGCGCGGCCCAAATTCGTTGCATGATCTGTATGCAGCGACCAACATCGAGGCCAAGATGTACTTGTAGTGCAAGCAGCGCAAGCAATGCCGGGGCATTGCCAATGTGACTAGCGTGGCTGAGCATAGCGCAAACTCGTAAGACCCCTCCCCACTTCAACGCAGAGGATCGAGCGTTGCTGGCATCTTCCTAACCAACGCGGTTTTTTGCGGTGTTTAAATCTACCGAGGGAGTGGCATACAAGATATGTGGTAGCTATGCGGCAGTTGGTGCTAACGCCAGGTCGGAAACAATAAAGGCAAAAATGCTAGAGAAAACAGGCCTCCTTCAGATTCCCGAGGCGCCGCAGAACGCCAATCGCAAGTGTGGCCTCGACTAGACGCCGGCGCAAATGCAGATCGAGTTCAACTTGCAATGCAAAACAGTCCAGCTTCCAAACTTGGTTCCCGTACAACAAAACATTGGGTATCGATCAAAAGCCACCTCTCCAAGCCTAGACAGGCGCGCCCCAAGCTGCGCGCAGACGACGAGCGAGCTGTATATCTTTCTGTTGTATGGTGACGCGCTTGGCGTGGATAGCGCAGAGGTTTGCGTCGTGGAAGAGATTGACGAGGAAGGCTTCTGTGGCTTCCTGCAGGGCTACAATGGCCTGACTCTGCCATCGATTGGGGCCGTCCTCGGTTGTGACTGTCTGCGCAATCTCGCGGACCTGGGGTCATGTTAGTTGGGTGTCTCGGCAGCGTGCTTGGGCGGTAGCCACGTACGAGGCGCTGGAACGGAAGCTTCAACAGGAGCAGGTCGGTCGACTTTTGGTAGCGCTTGATCTCGCGGAGAGCGACGGTGCCGGGCTTGTAGCGCTTCTTGGCGCGATCTGGCGCCGGTCCTGCTTGTCCAACTGCGCGCATGTCAGCTCGGCCGCGCAGACTTGTCAGTTAAGGCGCAGGACGTACGTCGCTTGCCCGAGTCTCTCCTGCTTCCAACGCTCGATCTTCCGCCCCGCGACGGCCGCGCCTTGTTGCGCCTGACTGGAGATTTGGGTGACATGACTGGAATGAATCGAGGGAAAGGCTGCGCGGCGTGTCAGGACTTTGGGCGGATGTAACGCGTCGAGGAACGGTGCGTGCGGTGGGTGGGAGGAGGCAGGGCGCGTTCACGTCGCGTCGCGAAAAGTCGCGTACCCCAGAGCGCGTCGAGCACGGGATGGGACAGAGGGTCGCGGCTTGGGTGTGTGTCTTGCGGGCTGCGTCTGCGTCGGGGGATAGCGAGGAGGTGGCATGCAAGGGTCACAATGGCGGAGGAAGCACGGGCGCACTGCTCGTCCTGGTGTTGGTGAATGGAGTGGCTGGTCCGCATTCATGCACCGGGGGGGCAGACGCTCGGACCTTGTCAAGGTACGATCGCGTGCTGATTGGACTAGCGCCTTGGCGGACTGCCGGACAGGTTACGTAGCCACATGGGGGGTCCTGCTGCGTGTGCGGTCGGTCCATCTGTCGCTCGGAGTCTCGGAAAGTGAATGCGTCTGCAGAGCAACACCTGTCCCTTTGCTCCAGCCCGCCTGTTTCTGTCTCTTCCCATCCATCTTACCAGAGCAACCCACCATGGCGAATGTCTTGCAAGGAGGCGACGGCATGATGGGCGGAGGGGTCGGAGGCTTTCCGCTCGAGCAATGGTTCTACGAGATGCCCGTATGCACCCGCTGGTGGATGACGGCAGCGCTGAGCGCCAGCGTGCTGGTGCAATGCCACATCATCTCGCCCTTTCAGCTCTTCTACAGCGTGCGCACCGTCTTCTTCAAGAGCCAGGTGAGTCCAGCCCAATAGCCCACCCCCCGCTGCTTGTGTGCTCATGTCCGCTAGTACTGGAGACTACTCACAACCTTCTTCTACTTTGGCCCTCTCAGCCTCGACCTCCTCTACCACATCTTCTTCCTGCAGCGATACGCGCGACTGCTCGAGGAATCGTCCGGCCGCTCGACGGCTCACTTCGCATGGCTCCTCACGTTCGCTTCGACGCTCCTCCTCTGCATTGCGCCCATATTCTCCATGGCCTTTCTCGGCTCGGCTCTGTCCAGCACGCTCATCTACATCTGGAGTAGGAAGAACCCGGACACAATGCTTAGCTTCCTGGGGCTGCTGGTCTTCAAGGCGCCGTACTTGCCTTGGGTGCTGTTGGCCTTTTCGCTCATCATGCACGGGACGGTGCCCAAGGATGAAATGTGCGGCATTGTCGTCGGCCATAGTAAGCCACGCTCCCCTCGCACTCTAGTGTGTCGACTAATCATTCTCAGTATGGTACTATCTCAACGACATTTACCCGCCGCTTCACCACAACCACAGCCCTCTATATCCACCCGCCTGGTGGATCCGTCTGTTCGAGGGGCCTCCCGCTCCGGTAGAAGAGCTTGGTGGAGACGAGGCGCCGCTCGACACGGACGTCAACGGCAGCGGCGGGCACAACCCGGTCGAGGCTGCACAGCAACCACCACTGTGAACACGTGCATTTATATCTGGCGTTTGGCGAACACTCATGGCTTTGAGATACCCTAGCTGTCGTCGGTGCATTGGTAGTCTGCCTTGGTGTAAATACATGCACTAGACATTGACAACATCGCTTACCTTGCTCATCCTCTCACCTTGTGCTTATCTCCGTTGTGCCATGGCTGTCGCCCAATCAAAGCCCAAAACGTGCTCTTTGCCAGAAACACAAGTTGAGGACGTCTAGCCAGCTCCTGCCTGTCAGAGCGTAGAACCTTCCTATCCGGGCTAGCATCTCCGCAGAACGGCACAGCACCGCTGAAGCTCTACAGGGTCTCGGTCTAACACCGCAGCCATGCAACGGGCATGGCCGATATCGTTGGGGCCAGCGGCCGACACGAATTGCCATCGCGAGCTGCTTATAACACCGCGCGCCCTTTAGTGTGGGTGTCGCCAAACTCTCCTCCTGACCCTCACTACAGTCACTTCCGTCACAGGCCAGTCAAGCTCAAGGTTGTAGCATGGCGCCTCCCAAGTCACTTCTGCCTCTCCTCGCGGCCGTCCCCTATGCTTCGGCCTGGGGATCGCTAGGTCACACCGCAGTCGCTTACATGGCCCAAAACCTCGTCTCTCACAAGACGGCCAAGTTTGCCCAGACGCTCCTGAACGACACCTCGTCCGCATACCTGGCCAACGTGGCGACTTGGGCCGACAGCTACCGCTATGAGGCTGGAGGACAGTTCAGCTCTGTCTACCACTACATTGATGCGCTGGACAACCCGCCTGAAAGCTGCAATGTCGACTTTGAGCGAGACTGCCCTGAAGAGGGTTGCATTGTCTCTGCTATCGCCAACTACTCCAGCCGCGCTTTCCAGAAGTCGGTCGGCATTGCCGAACAGCAGAAAGCCCTCAAATGGATCATTCACTTCGTTGGCGACATTCACCAGCCCCTGCACGTAGAGAACATTGCCGTCGGAGGCAACCTCATCAACGTCACCTTCAACGGCGCGCGCACGAACCTCCACTCCATCTGGGACACGGCGATCCCGCAAAAGGCATACGGCAACTTCTCTCAAGCCAATGCACTGGCTTTGGCCAACAATCTCACCGCCGAGGTCAAGCACGGCCAATTCAAGAAAGAGAGCAAGACGTGGCTCAAGGGTCTGAAGGCCAAAGATGCAGTTGGCAGCTCCATGAGCTGGGCGCGTGACGCCAACAAGTTCGTTTGCTCTACTGTCCTCCCTAACGGTCCTGATGCAGTGTTTGGACAAGAGCTATCCGGAGCCTACTGGGACACCGCTATCCCAGTCGTCACCAAGCAACTTGCAAAGGCAGGATACAGGCTGGCTGCCTGGCTCGATGCGCTCGTTGAGCTCAATGAGAAGAAAGGTCACGGAAAGTGGGTACGGGAAGAGAAGAGAGCAGTCAAACTTCAGCCATGGCAGGAAGAGGCAAGGCGGGCACGACGTGACTTTGGGCCCGACTGTGGATGCAGTGAAGAGCATGCACACTAAGGACTTGGGTACGGGCGTGGGGTGGAATTGTAAACTCGAAGCATGTAGAGTGAATGGCGGGAAGTCGAGACGACCATGATGATGATGAGACATTTCGAGAGCCATGGGGTCAATAACAGGATAATAGTACAGTGCATACTCCCTACCGCGTTACCATCCTCAACATCGCTGAACTACAATGATATGCAGCTGTAGCACAACCCGAGTGCCGTGCTTGTTGTTTAAACTCAATCGGACAGGACCCAAGTGCTGGCACGTGGTCCGGTTACTCAGCACCTGCCGGTGTTTCGGACTCTTCCCGCGTGCCGTCCACATCTCCCCGTTCACCGAACATGTATCCACTGTGATCCACCGGCGAGTGTCTGCGATGGGCAGGCTTCCAGCGATGCGAGCATGCGACAGATGCCATGTCGTCAAAGAGAAATGTAAGCGCATCCCTGGCCAGGATGCGTGCGAACGATGCCTCCGACTCCGGAATTCATGTCAGACGCTGCGGCCGGTCGGCACAGCCGGTCGCAAACCTCGGTACCAGCGCAATGGGGATACCACACACCGTCAGCTACACACGGCTCGCAGCGATAGTAGCCTTTCTGTTGCTGCTTCCTCGCCACAATGCCCAGCCTCGGCCGCCATCCCAGCCTCGCCGGATTGGGACTTGGCACCCCTGCCCAGGACTCCGTCTTCACTCGCGGACTTGACCGAGCGTGAATTGTACCTTGTCAACTGCGTCTCTCAAGGCAGACCGCGCATCGACCAGTTCCTGGTTGCTTCAAGCTTCCGCGTCGCCCATCACAAAGCTTTTGCGCAACAGCTCTACAACGCCACTGTGTGGGTCCAGGACTCGCTGATAGCCACTGCAGCTCTTCTGGCTTTCGAGTACGAGACTGGTCCCAATCATGAGGACCGCATCATCGGCCACAGGCGCGCAGCTTCTGCGATCTCCACATTGCGGTCTGTCAAGGCTATCGACCCTGGAGACCTTCCTACCGTTCTGATGCTTGCGGTGAGTGCAATCACCTTTGCGCTGCATATTTCTGGACAAGCATGGGAAATTTGTCGGCACAGTCTCAACCTCATCAAGCCCGTATACGAATCGACAATGGATCTTACTTCGGATTGCCTTGCCTTTGTAATTTGTCTTGTTCAAGCCGAGACTGAAGAGTGCATCCTACGGGGAGAGGTACCAACTCTACGATTCACAGCTCAAGGACTCGACGACGTCGTTGATCGATACTTGGGCATTGCGTCGCCCATGCTGTCGTACCTCTACGATGCCTGTACAATCGCTCACACGCTACGTCATGAAAAACAACTTGATATCTCCATAATCATGCAAGCTCTAGATGCGATCGAGCTGGCCGTGGAGGCATGGGAACCAAGAATGCCCGAAGGCCATACCACTCGCTTCTTGCAGGAGGAAGTGGTCAGTATACTGGCTCAAGCCAGATTATATCGTTGGTCCGTGTTACTCATCGCACACCGACTGCGACATCCATACGGCGCGGCTGCAGCAAGAGGGACGGCCATCTCCAACGCGATCCTACAAGAGCTGTGTCTGACGCTCCAGTTCACCGGGCGTTCAGTGCCAGGCGCTACCGTTCCATACATGTTTGCTTGCTTTGAGTTGATCGATCCCGTCGAACGGAAAGTGGCTCTTGACAGAATTGACGCTGTAGTCGAGTTCTCGAAAGAGTCGCGGAGCAAGATCAAGAAACAGTTGACAGCATTTTGGATCATCAAAGACAACACAGATCAAATCCATTGGAGCAACATGATATCATGGCTTCCTCATTAACATATCTGGCGATGGAAACGAAATTCTCCGAGCGTTCCGTGGCTTTGTATACATTGACCAAATGCAGCTTGCCATGCTTCAATGCCTTTCTGGATCTGGGCATTCTGAAGACAGCCATTCATTGGCTCCGCTCAACTTCTTTGAGCAAGCAGGAACCTTACTCGAGTGTTCGGTGGGCCGGCTGTCGCATCGCCATGCGCTTGTACCTCTTCGCCGTCGCGATCCTAATTCTCTTGCCCCACACGAGCAGGGGAATAAGAAGCAGCAGAATGGCAAAACAAAAGGCCGCCGTAATGATACACACATTTTGCAGCCCCGTATCCTTCGTCCAGGGTGTGACTGTGAAAAGAATGATGACGGCAAATAGGTTCCGGACAAAGACGATGCCTATCATGACGTCTCCGAGAATCTGAGGATTGGATCATCAGCAAATGTGGTGCGTTCACGAAGCGCAGCGCTGCCGACTCACTTCTTGATAGCAGTCTGTCACATATGCCAGAGCGATACCGCTGGCCAATACGAAAGTGAAGCCGAACAAGCCGAACCCCACGGCCAATACCATCCAATGCACGCCCTAGCCGAGCAGTTAGTACACAGCATCATCTATTGCGAGCTCTCAACATACCCTCGCCAACGCCAACCCGAACATTAGAATTCCGGCTGGAAGCAGCAGTGCCGAGGCAAGAGCGAGCCATAGTCGCATTTCCGGTTCGTATACTCCGCGATTCCGTCTGGCAAACCACATGATAGATTTATCGTTCAAATAGCCACCGACGAAAAATCCCAGAAACGAGCCAGTAAACGGGGCAATGTTCATGAGTCCTACTCCAGATGGCCCAAAGTTATACGGCAGTTGCAGCAGGTAGACTGCCTGTAGCGACGACATCAGTGCCAAGCACGCCAGCACTGTGCCATACGTGAGAGCAGCGTAAGCGACTGCTGGAAAGGTGGTCAATACTATGATTGGCTGGTAGAAATGGTGGCCAATCGGTTCCTTGGACGGAGTAAAGAGCGCCAAGCGCTGGCGATATGTCTTTCGTGGCAAGGTCGTGTCAATTCGAGATTGCACCCGCTCCATACCACTAGCTTTAGTGTCTCCTTTGACATCTGCAACCTTCTGCGACTCCGAATCGGCATGCAAGGTCTCCAGTCCACCTGAGCCGAAAGGACCATGGGGTACACTGCGGCCGTTGAGGACGGGCACATACTTTGACTCTTCGAAGAACAGTAAGACGAGCGCGAGATTCAACGACAGGAAGATTGTGCACCACCACCAGATCCACCTCCAACCCTGGGATTCCACTATGAAGCCAGAGGCCACCGGGCCAAGGGATGCACCTACGGATGTGAAGACGAGGTACCACGCGTTCATGGTTCCATGTTGGTGCACAAAGTACAGATCGGCAATGGTAATCTGAACAACAGCCTCACTGATGGCACCCCCAAGACCAGCAAGGAAGTTGCTGCCCATCCAGTCACCGTACGTCCTAGTCTTGGCCTGCCAAATCACCGAACTCAGTTGCAGCGCTGAGCTGACCAGGTAAAGTGGCCGTCGCCCAAACTTGTGTACGAACGGCATGAAGATCATGCAGCCGATTGCGAGTCCAGCACAACTCATAGCGACTCCGTTGTTCAACTGATTGACGGAGAAGTACAGTTCGCGCATGAGAGAACCCCAGGATGTTGTGCCTGTCTGCAACTGTACAAAGGTCCAAAGCACGAAAAAGCCAACTAGGCCAAAGTTGACAGTCTTTCGCAGTTGGCTCCAGTTCAAGGGATCGTCTGGATCAGAGCTAGGCACTGGGTGGAGGATGAGGTCGGATGTGGGTGTTGTCACTGGGAATGGGCTGTCAGTGTGCCATCTCATCGACCACAAACGAGAAGTCTTACTGTCCTCCAGCCGTATAGTGCCAGGCGCCCAGAAGTTTCCACCCTCTTCTCTAAGAGAACTCGAATCGGCCATCGTCGTTGGGAGACGTTGATTAAGATAGATTCAATGCGGAGAGATGTCGACTACAGGCATCGAGCTTATTGGACGATAACCATCCTTATCGTTCTCCACAGCTTCTCGCGTATATATATTATATCAAACCCTCAGGCGGATCCATTCCGCTTTGTTGCCTTCCGCGTATCTCCATCCTGGACCCCGGAATGCACGTTCCCGCTCGTCAACGGGCCTAATCGAACGAATCGTGTAACGAACAACCCCCCGGCTTGGCGTTGGCGGCTGTGGGGTAGTGGCACGCTAACAATTGCCGCTCAGACACGAAATGAATGCACGTACTCACCAGCAAGATACCAAGACCGTATCACGCTATCAGGAAGACGGAATTATGGCCCCACGTTCATGATCCTCGGTAATGTCCTACGGCAATTGAGGGTACAGCTAATGTACATATTTAGGGGGTGCCGATGCTCAACACGATACGTATAAACGCGTCTATCCTTGGTACAATCAAGAGCACTAGGTTTCACTGCTCACTCTGATATGGCTGTCACAGCATGGGAAATCAAGGTTGCGGCCAAACGACAAGCTAGTCGCGACAAGATACCAGAAAAATGGCTTCTCCCGACATCCGTCACGCACTCACTTCAAGTACCGCTTTCAGACCATCCAACTCGAGTAATGGAGATGGACATTCCCCGGAAGTCGGGCATCTTGGACGAGAAAGAGCTCGATATAACTGAGAAGTTTACTGTTGAGGAACTGTTACAACAGCTCAGAATGGGCGTGCTATCGTCACTAGAAGTCACGATAGCGTTCTCCAAAAGAGCGGCCATAGCACAGCAGCTGGTCCGTTCGGCCTCTCTCCACATGTTTACATGTTCACTAACATAATACCCAAGCTATCTTGTCTTACCGAAACATGTGTTCCCGAAGCACAGGACCGAGCACGCTTCCTCGACGCTGAACGAGCTGCCGGCCGCATCGTAGGCCCCCTTCATGGTTTGCCAATCAGTGTCAAAGACGGGTTCCAGATCGCCGGCACAGCGGCGACCATTGGCTTTGTCTCTTTCCTAGACCATGCCCTATCTGAAAAGAACTCGCCACTGGTGGAGATCTTGATGGAGCTGGGCGCCGTCATGTATGTCAAGACTAATATCCCGCAGACGCTTATGGCAAGTCATCTCTCTTACGTCAACCTTGAGAAGATTGGTGATCTAACATTGCATAGACTGCAGACTCACACAACAACATCTTCGGGCGCACGTTGAACCCTCACAACACTACTTTGACGGCAGGAGGATCCAGTGGAGGAGAAGGTGCACTGGTTGCATTCCGAGGATCGCTCCTTGGTATTGGAACAGACATCGCAGGTTAGTGAATGTCTCTGGCTATAGCAACTACGACTACTAACCAATGCCAGGCTCTATCCGTATACCGTCCCTTTGCTGTGGCACATATGGCTTCAAGCCTTCTACTGCACGCATTCCATATGGTGGCCAGCCTTCTCCAGTTCGAGATGGCATGTCCTTCTTTGAACCATCTGCTGGACCAATAGCAAGCGACATCCGGGCCCTGAACCTCTTATGTCGGTTAGTTTTGTCCATGCGGCCGGCCATGTACGACGCCACCGCTCTAGATGTCCCCTGGAGAGATTTGGAACTATCGCCGTATGTGCCGAAACTAAGATTTGGCCTTTTGACCGAAGACCCAGCCTTCCCATTACATCCACCCGTCAAGAGGGCACTTGCTCAAGCTGTAGGTGCTTTGGAAGCCAAGGGCCACCAAATCGTTCCAATATCGCCGTCGCGCGCACAAGTCTCCAATGCGCTAGCGCTCGCGTTTGCTTATTTTGGACTCGACGATCCCCCAGCGCATATAGCCGCTAGTGGTGAGCCACTCGTACCATCAGTCATTCAAGCTATGCAAGCCTTTGGCGCATTCAGATGTGATTTCCTGAATGACTGCGAGGGGCTGCAAGGCATTCCGAGGGTGGCGGCACTGAATGTGAAGAGGCAGTCTATCGCGGATGAGTGGAGAAAGGTGTGGAGGGAAGAGAGACTGGACGCGGTGATCGGACCGGCGGCGCAGAGTACTGCAGTTGCGCACGATACCTACGGGTTGCCACCGTATACGTTGCTGCTGAACGTACTGGATGTAAGTGGGAACCAAGCATCAGTAGATGTTGGGACAGCATTACTGACGCCTGTTTCAGTATCCCGCGTGCGTCCTGCCTTTTGGCAGAGCGTCGTGCGCTCTGGATCCTGAGCCTCTCATCATGAGGCCTGGTCAAGTTGGTCCAAATTGTAAGTCGCTGTCTTTTCGCTCAATACGGTGTTGAAATGCAAGCTAACATGCCTGGCGTGCAGACGATCCCAAGCTCGTACACGGCGCACCGACCTCGATCCAGGTCTTCACGAACAAGATGCGCGACGAGGAATGCCTGCAGATGGCCATTATCGTGGATGAGTGCTTGAGGGCTGTGTAAGCACACGCAGGACGGGGCTCTCCAATCGAGACATTCCCAGATATAAGCACCTCACATCGTCAACATGATGCGGATACAGTCGACGCAGATTCTTCATGGAAGTTGAGGCTGAGATTGGCATATTGAGGCGCATTGTGCCAACGCTCGTTCTCCCTTTGTGCTCAAGACCATGTCTTCACTCACGATGCATATGCGGTCAGGATACATGTTGTACAGCGGTGACTCAGACGACAGACCCAGTGAACCAAAGCCATACAACCAACCGTTCCCCAAAGCTCAAACCCAATGATTTTCGCGATACAGTAGGCCTCCCAAGAGACTGAAAAAGCGACTTTACACTCTCGTGGATGAATGACCTGTTAGAGAATGAAACACCAGAACGAGCCGACGCCCCTCCCAAGGCCACCTCATCTGACCGTAATGAGGCCAACCTCCGCTGGGTGGATCGGGAGCATGCGATCGCGCTGCTTGCCGAGATCCGACTGTCGACACAGAAATGGGAAAGGCATAATCGAGCTCTGCTGATGAAGCTGGATCTAGAGCTGGTCTAGGCGCAGGGGAGCTAGTGATACGGAAAGACAAGTGGTGTGATTAGTCACATATCAAGAAGTCCTACAGTTGCTCTCGATCACCCATGTGCAAAGAGCAGGATGTGTAGTGTAGGTTGTCATTTCTATCTTCCTCCAATCCTGTCCATCACTTTGTCCATCTTTGCCGTGCACATTTGGTCGTCTCGTTCATGTTGCTCTCATCCTCTCCATCACGTTGTCCACCTTTGCCGTGCACATCTGGTCGTCTAGTCCTCCATATCCTCCGTTCCACACACTAATCCAACGAGATCGGATCATCTAGGCGCTCAGTGTAGCCGCCGCGCGTGCCGTCATCCTTTGTCAGCTTCGTCCTCGCCTCGTACAGCATGTATACGTTGTGGTAGGTCGCCTTCGGATTCTTGGTGCCCAGGACTTCCATCCTCGCTTTGGCGTAGCGATATTCATTCGCCCACTGACCCTGGGTCATCCCGATTGCGTACCACCACGTTGGTGCGAGACCGCCAATATCCTGCGTAGTGTCGAAAACGTTCGTCGGTTCTTCGCCTTCTGCAAGCCTAAGGTAGAGAACTTTCACCGCGTCGTCCATCATGTCTTCGAAAGCTTCATCCTGGGTGACGTTGCACTGTCGACGGATCGCGTCGCGGTGGGCAGTGAGTAAAGCACGCGCGGTCTTCCTTGCCTGTGCGGAGTAGACGCGATGGTCTTCGAGAGTGGATATCCCAGGGTTTGCAGTGGTTCCGGTCGTCTTTGGTGAGAAGAGGCGGGCGATGAGTGCCATGCATTCATCAGCGTATACGACCTTTTCGTGCATGAGATCGAGCACGTTGTCATTGCTGACAGCCGCATTGAGTAGCCATGTAAGGTTTTCATCTATCATTGCCATGAGGCGCCTGTCGTTAGGGTATTTCGATTGCATGTACTTGATCATGTCGTCGATGACATCCGGGTAATCTCTGTCTTGAGAATGCTTCTCATAAAGCGTTTAGACGGTCGTCATCTCCACGTCGATAGATGCAATTTGCTTGTCCTTAAGCTGAATGCTTCTGGCGTGCTTGACGAACAGCTGCTGGAGAGCATCCAAGATCTGGTCGCGGTCGCTTCTTGGGTCAGCCATGGCTGGGGTGTGGTGGAGGTAGAGTTGTTGTAAGGCGTAGATATATCAACCTCGCTTGATTGTGGTGAGAGAAGAGTTGTTGTAAAACGTAGATATGTCAACCTCACTTGACTGTGACCACGAGGTGAGAGAAGACGCACGGACATTGAAATTCACAGCTGCAATCGGGACTATCGAGCTAGTAGATTTGGCCAATACCAGCGACAGGAGCATCAAAATGGTTGTCACAAGAGAGACGGCACTTTCAGGGAGCAGCCAAAAGCGTTTGCCGTGATGGAATCGGCATTCCAGTGAACGCAGGCAGTGAGCTGGGGAGTAGTACTTTTATTGTCCTACGAACTTCTTCGAATGAAGTAAAAACATCGAATCATCTGGGTGAACCGCATGTGGATCCACGTCTTGGCCTAACACTTCTTCTCCTTGGGCGGCCATGCCTCCAAATCCCGCCTGGCTCGAAGGAGACGGATAGAAGCTGCTTCTTCGTAGCTCTTCGCCGCACCCAGTCGCAGGGCCGCGGCCTCAGACTTGTGTGCTTCAGCCTGTGCCGATAGAACTGCCGATCGCGCCTCGAGCTCAGCGGCCTGTGTCGTCTTTTGCGCAGCGAGGGAGTCCAGTTGATGCAGCTGGAAGGTGGCCCAGAGGCGATGTAGGGCATCAGGGAGGTCGTCTTCGTTCGTGTCCATCAGCTGTGCGATCCACCTTGTTCCACCGTCTGCAAGTTTTAGGTTGGTGTCCACGGGTTGGTTGGAGTGCTATGCGACTCACCATTCTCGGACATGGGCCTGTGGGAAGAGAGCCGCTCATACGAAACATCTCTGGGGATTTCACTCCTGGCTTGCTGGCCCGCACATGGTGGTGTTTGCTCGTCTTACTCCCATCGAGGTTTGTAAAGAGCTGTACACTGCACACATAGTAAACAGCAAAGGCATACTCATCCGAATGACCATGGCCGACAATGCCTGCAAGAAAGACTCACCATTCACCACGACTTTCTTGCCAAATGCGATTAGACCCACGTTAAACAAGGTGACCCCGAGCTTTGACCTGCGCTGAGTAACAGGTCACGTGCAGGAGTAGAATACTTCTACAAGCTAGCCGCACATTGCACAGGTCTTGCCTATTTTGTGCTCATCACCTCCACAGCGGGCAAATGCATGGAAGTATCTCTCCACGATGACCAACTCCGTATACAGCCATGCGATACCTGCAAGCAGGTGTACTCTTGCATGTGCGCCGCCGCACATTCTCCGATTCAATTTGCTACAGCGTTCGTCGTGTTAATGGAGATCTGCAAGCCATCGAGACCTTGAACAGGCTCGTCCAAATCCAGCAGATCGACGCTACTGCGAGTTTATCGACCAAGCGGACTCACCAAACGATTACCCAGAGAACGATCCAGTACCACTCTTCCAACAAAACATCAACGACAACATTCAGCAGAACGATGGCCGCCAAGAACTCAGCTCAGACGTTGGCAGCCATCCACCAACCTCTGTTTCCGATTTCGACACGATTCCCCAGCCAGCAGGGCAACAACGACCACCAATCACAGGAAGAGCACGTGGGAGACTGTCAGAACCACCATGAATGTCTCGCTCTGCTTGAGGCCAGTCTAACTGCAGTTTACCTGCAGCCATGACCTGAGCAATGTTATGAGAACATTGCCGCCACTGGCAAGATCAACAGCTGGTACGAGGACAAGCTCCCGTGGGTCCTGATCAAGTCAACCACTCGGCCAACCACTCGGCCGCTAAAGTCTGACGAGATCCCAGAGGAACTGCGCCAGACGTTCCCGCTGGTGGTTGGTGAGGGGTCATTCAACAGCAGCTCCTACGGACTGCACCAGGGTGTAGCTGACGACCACATCTGCATGGCGGAGTTGTTGACCGCCGAAGGATGCAAAGACGTGGGGTGTGAATTCCAGCACCTCCCGCCGCGCAGTGCACATATTCAACTTTACCTAACTCTTGGTGAGTTGGGCCAAAAGTTCGTCTATAACGTAGTGAAGAACTTCATCGCCAAGTACCCTCTCTACAGGCATAGGTAGGGGCCTGTTATACGGCGACGGCCAATTGGCACCCCAGCGACAAGCATCCCGGCGTACTACCGAATAGGCGCCCTGGCGACCAAGCGCTTGACAGTACACAACGATGTGCACGTGGAGAACCTACGCACATCAGTGATCGGGGACTTGCTTTCCCATTGGGATTATTTGAGATCGCTACAGGGCTGCATGACAATTCCCCATCTATCAAAAACCTCAAGAGCACACAGCTTAACGACCCCTAAGCCTTTGAAGCTCAACCAAGTCCAAACAAAGAAGCCTGCCGCGACCACGTCCTCTGGACTACCGCCAACCTCCAGGATCGCAACTGCAAGTGCTCCAGCCAACCCAGCTCACAGCTTGCCGATACCCGGCTGGCTTCTACAGTATGAGATACCCAATTATCCATGCAACATAGTTAACAATAAAACAGCGTCCCCCCAGAAACCTCCCACGCCTAAATCGATGACCGATGCTCGATAGAGCGACAACCAAGCATTCCGATAAGCAGCTCAAAAGCGCTGCACTATCTCCCAACCTAGAGAATGTGCAGGCTTCCCTGCAAAATGTCATCGGGCAGACGATGACCACTGCCACCAGTGTAGATGGCACCCAAACAGTTGACGTTGCGACCTTCGACTATCACAACGCTACTCTACCCCAGTTGCCATGGGTCCCCGCACATACAATGCAAGGTCGACACCTGCACCAAGTTGTGATCGACGGCCGCCGCACGTTTATCGGATCCGGACTCACGAACGGCGGACCTGGTGCATGGAGGTGCACAAAGGAGCACGCCTGGGAAGAGGTCTGGAACTCCTCGAAGCGCAAGTCTTGTGGCTTCTGTGCAGGAGGGATAGGCAAGCTGAGAGGAGCCGAGTCTCGTGCTGCCTGGGACCTGCCTGAGCATCAATGGGCAACATTCACGGGCACGATGACCTTTATGCCTGCTTGCGATCCCGCAAATGAGACGAATGAACCCGCAGGAAAACACATCTCGCAGAAGCAAGCACGTATGCGATATCTGATTTCACGCCAGTTTCCTGGCGCATCCCACACTGGTCCGTCAGATGGAGGACCTCATCAGTTCGGAGGACGTTACAGAGCACACAACACGCAGGGCTGGCGAGTATGTCGCCCAGTTTACTGCGTCTCTTCGTGGTGCCACCCCAACCGTCGATAAACTGACTCCAAGGTTTGAGGCCAGACACCAACAAGTGTTCTGAATAAACCTGATCAGCGACCCCAAGTTTCACAGCAACCAGAGCGTATTCTTGCGGGGATTTATCGCACTCTGGTTGGTGTACGATCCTGTTGCATCTCTGGATCACAAAGATATCTTGCCATACATCGAGCTCATGACGACCATGTACAACGGCAAGCAGTTGGTAGTGGAAGTTAGCAAGCAAGCGAAGACGGGGACTGTATTTTCCTAACACGTGGACGGCCGAGATGATGGACATGGGCGAGGAGAGGTTGACTTTGGAGGAGCAATACAGGCATCTCGTAGGTATTGAAAGTGTAGCGTCGCTTTTCGGTCCCTTGAGAGGTCTACTGTATCGCGATTATCATTGGGTTCACGTAGGTATTGATACAACGTGAAGTCAGCATGCCTGGTAGTTAGTCATGGGAAGGATACTACTCTTTGTCACCAATTGCACATCACGGATCTCACATATGGTTGCCTGTTCTTGATCAGCAGTTACAAGTAGTCTCGTCTCCATCTGCCCACTTTCATGATTGCCCATTGCCTTCTTCGAGATCATTAATCACTGCACAGTTTCCACAACAAGGCTGAGAAGTCCGGCGAGTAGTTCCCGGAAGTGGAGTCATTTCAGATCCTGGGTGGTTGGTCGAAACAAACTAGTCGTGAATGAGCGACAAAGAGGTTGATCCAAATTCTTCATTAATCACAATATCAGCAGGCTATGCCTAGGAAAGACCTAGCTTTGCGATCGGACCGAGCATCGCTCTCGATCGTTACCGTGACCGTGTTCGTCTGCATGATATGGTCGCCCTCGTATGCTGTCATCTGATGCGCTCTTCCCATCTCTTGATCGTCCAATATACCCCTCTGACTGTAGTCGTCTCCATCGTCCTCGATGACGGTCCAACGCCCCTCTTTCCCTTTGCCCACGGCGTGTACGGTCGTGGTAGTTGTAGAGTGTTGGCTTTGGTTCAGTCTCGACAGCGGCACGCTGTTATTGGTTCGGGTATGCGAGCGCGAATAGGAAGAGATGGTTTCCTTGAAGAAGACGCGAAGAACGGGGATGGAGGCGGCGATGATGGCAGTCGCTGTCTCAACGGCAGTCCAGATGGTGAGCTCTTTGCCGTTGTAGGAAAAGTCCTTTTGCCGGAGTTGAATTACGTATACGCCTTTCACGATTGCACAGACGCCAGATCTAAAGCTTATTGTTAGCATTCTGATGCCGCTAGCCAGAAGGGCTATCTTGACGGCACTCACAATACACCCATGCTCATCGCAATACCCACTCCAATCTTCTCGCGAAGTCTTAGCTGTAATCCCCATATAAGATACCATGGCAAAAGCGCAAGCGCAAAGTCTGCCGCAGCACACCACGCAGCATTAAATATCCCATAATTGACAGAGCCACGCGGATCCCAGCAGGTCCCCGGAATAGTATCGTTCCAAGCCTTCTCCATCGGGTGGCACTGGACCCATGTGGCCAGCGCACTTGGCAGCATTATAAGAAAGAGAGTGACAATGCAGAACCATACGAACCAGCGCAGGTAGCTTGTCGTGAGGCGGAGTAGGGTGACACCAAAGGAGATCTTCGAAAAGGTCGAGGCGAAACAAGAAATCGACGCGGCGACGGACATTCCGAGAGCAATCGTGGGGAGATGTTCGAGCGGAATATCTTCTGTTCGCTTCCCAAATCCTAGCAGTTGCCCTGCCTGGGTAATGGCGGCCTGAGCCAGCAGGAGGATCTGTTCGCACAATGTCAGCGAAGTCTTGATCAGGATGGGAAATCAACATACCCAAGAAACGGCTAGGATGTGATCATCCCACCAAAAACCTTGTTTGCGACTTGTCTTTGCATAGAACCTTATGCCCAAAAAGCCACCGCTCAACACTGTCAACATCCATGTTACACCAGCAATCACAGGGCCATTGTCTGGCACGCCCATTTCAGTGCGCTCAGTCTGGAGGACCACCAATTTTTATCAGCCAAAGGGAGTGTGCGGTCATGCGTGGTGAGCGTCCATGTGATGATCGTCGAGAGAAGCAAAGACGGATTGTGGGGGATGGAGTGGAAATCATAAAGCAGGATCAGCCCAGGCACTTTCAACACGGCCCCAATCATACCCAACGCCGGTTGAACATCATCTCGGCATTCGCCGTATCCTAGGGCGGAACGGAAAATTGGTAGTAACGCGATGCTGGGACGCCCACTCGACACGCGACATGGCGTGTTTGGAACTGGTACACTAGAAGCATGCCCTCGGGAAGTGGAGTCGGATCAGGCTAGTGTGCCACAAGCACTACACATCTTCCTCGTGTCTAGCAATGGGCTGGAATGCACTACTCGGCCATTAAGCCTCTCCAGGGAAGCGGCAACGTTAGCTGAGCATCCGGCAGTGGAGTGCAGCCAAGTGTCGAGGCAGGGACAGAGAGCGTCGAAAGTACGCGACCGTCAACCAGATTGAACAAGGATGTACCTTCCAGGTACCTGGCTCTCGGAGATGACGATGCTCCAAGTGAGCGTTGTAACCTGGTGGACGGAGTCGAGTCGTTGACATTGAGCGGCTGGAGCCCCATGCGGATGTGCGCCCAGGAAGGTCTCAGATCAAGCGGGATGCGCGATCGATTATGCGATTTGTCGGACCGATCTGCGCAACCAGTCCGCCCAGCGTTCTAGGCTAACTGGTCATCTTCCAAGAGTCCCAAGTAAATGTGGGATTCCGCAACAGTACAATGGCTGTCACTCCAATGACAGTTCGGCAGTTGAAGGTAGACTTTCGGTGACAAGAGCTTTCGAAACACCAGGTGCAGAAGTTCTCAAAGCTCTTGTGCGTGGCACTGGGATGACGCGGCGTCGATGTGGAAGACCCGGCACTGCCGAACGACGGCGCGGAAATAGAGTTCACGCCACGTTGGGACGCTACACACTCGCTAGCCCCGACGCGAAGTGACAATCTCTGCTGCTGCCGGTAGTTGAGGCTGGGCTGAACGATTGACCTAGGCGGTATAATCTGCCCGACTCTTTTGAAGTTGGGCAGAAGCAACGGACGTGCACGAAGATCCGGGTCAGGTCCATCGATCATGGTAAAGCTTGGAAACAGGTCTGCACCACCTCTTGCCACTGTACATGTATTCAGGCTATATTGAACGACTCAGCTCAAGACCGGTTAAATTCTCATACCTATTTCATGGACATTGCTGCAGCTGAATATCGCCTCTAGTGTGTTCTGCTCTACCCCTTTTTGTTGAACTGCTTGAGTTTCTCTTGCACGGCTTTCTTGACGTCGAATCCTTGCATCACACTGCCCCTTCTCTTACGTTGCTCTATTTCTGCTTTTACTTCTGCTACTATCTCGTCAATCTCTGCTTCAGGATCGTCTGCAATACCCAAGAGAGGCATCTTAGCATTGGTAACACTCTCTGCTGAGTTGGTTCTTGCCAGCCTTTCTCTTTGGATTTCTTCACGTGCTGCCTTCTCGATCGTAGGATCATCGTAGGTGTTGGCTGCGGCCGGTGGTGTTCGTGCTGACTGGCGCTGAACCAGTTGCTTCCGGAAGGGGAACGACCGCGAGAATAGCGCAAAGGATGCGGCGACGCCGACGAGGGCGTAGAAGTATACCCTTGCCCAGACCTTGATCGTGTCGGAGAAACCGAGCAAGATGAAGGGTGCGACAACGTACGCGAAGACAATCTGCGTGAGGAGAAAGGTAAACAGGTCGTAGTATTTCTTCGAGGGTAGTGGCGATTTCCCGTCGGGCGTCATGAACAGTGGGCGAATCAAACGGCGCCCATCTGGAATGTGTTAGCATGCGATGCATGGGGCATACGGTTGGCAGCTTACTCTTTGCAGCAGTCTGTACAAAGGCAGCTAGGACAAATGCAAGGTAGTAGCCAGGGTAAAAGCCGTGCCAAAAGGCACTGGTCACAAAGGTTGCTAGAGTAGCTCTGAAGCCAGGTTTCTTGCCTTTTGGCGTGACTCGAAGATACATGTAGTTCTTCAGCCAATTGTTAGTGTTGATGTTCCAAAAGCCAAGGTATGCGCGAGCATTCTGCGCACTCTCGATTTCGAGTGGCATGATGTTGGTGAGACGGTCCCACTTGGGCCGGCCAGTCTTGGGATCAAGGCCGTTGTAGCCGATTCCTGAGAGAATGCATGAGCCCTCGGACAGACTCCAAACTGCATAGTACTTCATGCGCGTAGTAAGGCCGAGCATGTAGAGCTGCCATACCCTACGGAAGAAGTTGTATCGCATGTATTCGGTCCCAAGGAAGAAAGCTGGATAGTACCAGCTTGAGAATTTGATGAATGCAATGAGCCAGAGGGTACCGTAGACACCTTTGATAAAGGCAGGCATGCCGCTGCGAGGAATCTTGCGCTTCTTGCGTGTTGGAGGCGCCTTGGATGGATCAGTGCCTGGGGGGAGGGTAAACATGGTCGTGGTGATGTACTGGCTGTAGTCGGCGTAGTCAAAAGCTGGGCCGGCCATGAGGGCAGGGAAGAAGAAGACGTAGCCAATGTAGTCGAGAACGCTGGGCATGGTCCGGATAGCGTGATCTCGCTGGACCTGGCTAAGCTCAGAGTCTGGAAGTCGGCCGTCTTGAACGTTCCAGCAGAAGGCGGTAAGCTTCATGACCAAAACCATTTGAGCGCCTGTGATGTCGAAGACAGACGGATCGTTGACAGCCTGTCGGTAAATGTGATTGACCGACATGTGGGCCATGAGGAAGACGAAGCCGATCCATGGCATGTACGGAGAGTGGATCCTGGAGGAAATGAGGTAGGCACCGCCGGCACTGATGAGCATGGTTCGCAGGCCGGACCAAAGGTCAAAGAGTCCCACCAGGTAGAACATAGACACGCTGAGATGGTTAACACTGGATGGTAACATGTCGCTGAGGAGGAGCCTCACCTTATCACAAAGACATTCTTCTTCCATGGATCCTTGTCCGATATTCTTTTCAGGACAGCAGCCAAGGGATAGGACAGGTAAAAAGAGAAGACGAGCTTCACTGGGCAGGGTCAGCAAAACAACAACCTCCATGGACATGTTGGAGATGCTCACGCTCATCGGCCGAGTTACCAAGTAGACCAGCCACATATTCAAAAGCTTCGCCAGAGTCAGTACATGTGGCAGTGGCCTGGTTGGCTGATACGTACGTGCGTTGATGTAGGGCAACATGATGCCAACTGTCAAGCTGGCGAAAAGCCAGGCCTAGGAATTAATGGCGTAGTGCAGGAGGGCACGGAGAGGGGAGGACAGGACAGGACAGGACAGCAACAGCGGTGTTATGTGCAGAGTATCAGCATCGTGTCGAGGGGTGAACGTGCAGATGACGGGTGCGGGTGCGGGTGTGGCTTCGCATACAGAGTGAAGAGGGAAAGCCAGGATGACGTCGTGGCACCATTGCTCGCGGCCCGTGCGGGAGTGGTCAGCTCTCACTGGCCAACATTTTTGAGACACGAGCTCCACGCGACTCTGCGCGCGCCATCGACGAGAGGGAATCACGGCGCATCTCGTCCAGCCAGTCCTGAGCACCCGTCGCCAAGATGAGCACGACGTACAACCTCGAGCCGAACCCGACGGCCAAGGTCGTCCTCCACACCACGGCGGGCGACCTCGAGATGGAGCTCTTCGCCAAGCAGACGCCCGTAACGTCGCGCAACTTCCTGCAGCTGTGTCTCGACGGCTACTACGACAACACCGTCTTCCACCGCCTCGTCAAGGGCTTCATCCTCCAGGGCGGCGACCCGACAGGCACGGGCCAGGGCGGCGAGAGCAGCTACGATGGCGAGCCCTTTGCGGACGAGTTCCACAGCCGGCTCAAGTACACGCGGCGGGGGCTGCTGGGCATGGCCAACACGGGCAACAGGGACGACAACGGCAGCCAGTTCTTCTTCACCCTGGCCGCGACGCCAGAGCTGCAGGACAAGAACACCATGTTTGGCCGCGTGGCCGGCGACACCATCTACAACCTGATGAACATGGCCGAGGCCGAGATACGCGACGGCACCGACGACCAGCCCATGTACCCCACCAAGATCACAGGCGCCGAGATCATCGTCAACCCCTTCGACGACATGGTCAAGAGGGTGCAGCCGGCTGCGCGCACAGAGCCCGAGACGAACAAGGCCAAGAAGCCCAAGAGGAAGGCCGGCAACAACGTCCTCAGCTTTGGCGACGATGCAGCCGAGGCCGACGCTGCGCCCATTGCGAAGAAGCCCAAGTTCAACACCAAGCTGGTCAGTGCAGGCGAGGACAAGCCCGTGTCCAAGCCACCAGACGACACGCGAGAGATACCCATACGCAAGCCCTCCCGAAAGTCTCCACCGGCGTCTCCCCCACCCAAGCCCGCTCCGACAAAGGCCGCACCCAAACCACCACCCAAGCCCAAAGCCCAGACGCCGCCGCGCGAGCGCTCGCCCGAATCCGAGAAACGATCGAAGCTAGACCGCGTGAACCAGCAGATTGCCGACCTCAAGGCGTCCATGAAGCGCAACACGTCAGCCCAAGACACAGGGCCGGTCAAGAAGAAGTCACTACTCGAGGCCATGGTACCAACGTCCACAACACGAGGACGCAAGCGAGGGGCTGGTGGCAACGCAAAGGACGAACAGTCTGCTCTGGACATCCTCTCCCGGTTCAAGTCGAAACTGGAATCAGCCGACTCCGCCTCAGTCCCCAAGGCCGCCACACCCACACTCCACGAGGACACAGCCAACGGCAACCCCAGCGGAGATGCGAACGAAGCCAACGAAGACGACGAGGCTGCCTGTGACTTGCATTTTATAGTAGGTTGTCAGTCCTGTAAAGCCTGGGACAAGCAGGATGAAGACGAGTCAGATGACGATGCAGGGTGGATGTCGCATTCGCTGAGTTTCGCAAAAGACAGATTAGGCAAAGATCTCGAGTGGAAGCGGAAGAACGAAGAGGAGCTGTTGGTCATTGATCCAAGAGAGGAAGCAAAACGACATAAAGCCGAAGGCAAAAAGGTCAGGAGGTAACGAGATAGTGGGAAAGCAATCACGGTCAAGTTCTAATGTAGTACCGGTGCCCTGGAGTTTGCGACGTTCATCGAACCGGACCTGTCATGGGCCTAGGAATGCTTGAAGATTCTGGACTTGAACACGGTCCCTCGGGCGCGTGAGAACGATGGCAGCAGCGAACCAATTTCTAGATTCATGGAGCCATCCCCAACCACCATCTCATTGTACGGACTAGGTGCTTTCGTGGGTCGCGCGTTCTATTTGTCGTCCTCCATACATGCATCTCATGTAACAGACCGCCCTGTGTGGACCATGCGCCGCTTGACAAGTTTCTCAGCCTTTACCGTATCTATCCAGTGGAAGGTACGTGGGCGGGGTGAAGGCAGAGAAAGGCACGGGACTGCGTTGTGGCCCGCCGTTTTTAGCCATCGCCTTCACTCTCCTCCTCGTTCATCTCGGACACTCCACCGTCATCAATTCTACTGAACGTTTGACTACCTCAACACGCTGGCAGCGGTATTTCACGACTTCGCGATCCCGCATAACAGCTCTGTCAGTTCCTTCAAAAAAAAGTGAGTTTTACGCTACACTGGGACTGTGCCAGTCAACAGGCGCGCGTTTCTTATAGCCGTCGCAATTGCTACTACAGCTCTTCCCCCAATTGCCCGAAACAACGTGGAGGTGCCTGGCCTTGTTGACAGCCTGCAGTACTATCGCCAAAATGCCCGTCAACTGGAACGATAAAGACGTGCTCGAGCGCCTCTTGATCGCGACTCTCGCCTCACTCGACAACAAGGTAGCTGAAACTATCCACCGCTGCTTTCCTGTTACAGTCACACTGACCTCGGCCTCGCGCAGATCAACATCCACGAAATTGCCCGTATCTATGGCGAAGACATGACCTATCACGCCCTCGAGAACCGGATGCGTAGATACAAGAAGGAGGCTATTGCACTCAAGGACGGAGCGGCAGGTTCTGAGGGCGCTGCGAAGAGCCCGTTGAAGACGCGTGTAAAGAAGAGCGACACTGGTCCTCCCAAGGGTGGTATGCGTTGCAAAGGCCCTCTATCACTGTTTCCCTCGTACTAATTCGGCATATAGCTGTCAAGACTGGACGAATTATTAAGAAGAAGGCGGCTAATGCCACGAAGATCAAGTCTGAGCCGCTCATCGAGGAAGAGCTGCTCGACGATATGGGTGAGCAGGCGGTTGGCGACGATGAAGCGCTCGGTGAAGTTGATGAGTTTGTTTGAGGCTGAACGGCACAAACGCCCAACGGCTTGGTGTATCGCAAGCCATGACCAATCCGCCCTTCGATGTCGACGCGGAAACCATTGAGTTCAAGGGCTCTAAAAAAAAATTGCTAAAGTTCATCGAGTACGAGTCACCACCGACAATGCATGGAATCTTTCTGACACCACAGCTTAAAATTGCTGTGTTGACAAGGAGAAGAACTTTAGGAAATTTGTGATGGATGCTCATGTCGCAACCGTGTCACTGAGCTACCAGTTAATATTTTACCTTCAGCCACTCCATATCACCCCAATAACTGATGCGAACACCATATGTGTCCAACACTAGCAGTTTTCTGCGGCAAACACACTCTAGTGTTTACAGTTTCGCCGTTCAAACATGGACAAAGGATCAACCAGGAAGCTGACATTAGCAACACAATTCTGCTGCGGTTTTGGGTATGCAGCACACATGTGCATTGGTATAGCCGGACAAATAAGCACTTACCGTCCCACTCGAGCACCCAATCCAGCAAGGCAAACGCTAGGGGATATATGCAGAAGACTGCACACGAGCTATACCTGTGTGTTTGTGCCAAGATTAGCCGAGAAAGCGTCCATGCTGGTTATGGACCGTTGTGTCGGACTAATAACCTCACATCGATGTTGCTCTTTGCCTGCATATTCGACATATTTGCAGATCATCCACTACCGGCTAGCCCAAGCATGAAGAGAAGACCTACTTGAGCTCGAACATCTCAGCCTGATGTTAATACATTCAGTCTCTCGCAAAACCTATCCATCATAGCTTCTCTTTGCTTCGTCGTCGCGGTTCTCGCTTCAGCAAGTGTGAACCAATTTGCCGCTACGTTAATCAACAACACAACTTATAAACATATTGTTGTAGGCTCTAGACCTAGCAGTAGACCGCTTGTTTCCAATCTTGCCAAGGCCGCCGTATTAGACAGCAAGTTCAGAGTAGGATAGACAAGGGGTTCGCGAGTTGTGATGCAAGCTCGTTTCCAAAAGTGCCTAGAGGCTTTTCAGTGCTGCCTACTATAGTTACCAGTAAGAAGGCTATCAATGATGTACTCGCTGACATGTAGAGTCCGTATAGCCTGTTGTCCAGAACGACACTAGGTTTAGCTAATTTATAGTAGATTGCACAGGGCACTCAAACAGTAAGTATAAAAATAAAGAATAAGGCCATTACGACCATACACAACTTGTATCTGTATGATATGTTTCACCTTAGCTTCTATCTATTGTGTTTCATCTTATCGTCTCTGCGAAATGTCTCTCTTCACCTCCACCAAACTACGCACTACAACCGTACCCACCCTCTGCCCAACTCAATCTCTTCAGGTTCCTCAACCTAAACAAACTCCACCCCATATCATACGATCATCCATCAGCCGAGTTACCCTCTTCTGTCGAAGGATTCCGTACGAATAGAAAAGGACCTTACAAGGTTAGCTCTCAAGAATGTTGGTATACCAAATGCCATGGTCAGCATTTGCTAACAAGTGTGCATCAAGAAGATGAACACTTTAAAGAAATAGCACACGCTCGCAGTATCTGCACCTACACGGCTTGTGAAAGAAGACAGGGGAAGGCGATACACCAACTTCTCTCTATTGCCGAGACAGAATCTTCCACTGTCTATTCCGCTGATTCGGCGTCAGGTCTTCTCGCGCCAGACCTCGGGTCCTGAATGAAGCGTCATTCTTCGCGTCCGGCGCACCCTTGCCAAAGTTTGAGAGATTGTCGGAGGTGCGATGCTAACACATCGCTCCTCCCCCCACACACCTGAACTTTGCGACTTCCACCACACAGATGCCATCTTCCTTCCCATATCGCCGCATATCACCTGCCTCGGGAAGCTCGCTTGCGGCCATGGCTACTTATAAGAAATCACCCTTCCGCCCGTCCCTCTCTCCCCACGTCCCTCCCCATTCTTCCAGCGCCGCAACTCTGACGGCGCAGCATTTCATAGCGAACAGTATCGGATTTCTCACGTCAGGAGCACCATTCTCATACGAAACCATGCGCTTGACGTCGCTTCTTGTCGTGTCACTCTCACCTGCCTCAATTTTCGCCAAATGCGTGCCGCGAGCCGACGACATCAAGACTGACGAGCAGTGCACTGCCAGCCTCTCATACACCGGTTTCGGCAGGGCAACCATTACGTTCATAGACCCAGGAACCAACGCGTCATTGGACTACGCCATTGTCACCAAGTACACCACTTATTACCCGGACATCCTCGCCAATGCTCTGGTGGCCAATGGCTACGACACTACCGTGCTCGAGAGTGATGGACTACGTGGCTGGACTAAATACAGATCCGTGTATAGAACACTGGGTATAGACTTCCACAACCACCGTGGCGATATCTACTGGAAACAGAGGGACGCGACATATGCACCATCGCTCACAAGCCGAGCACCCAGCGAGGACGCGTTCAGCGACATCACGAAAATCCTCATGCGCAACCCGCCCGCTGGGGACGTCTACATGCTCTGCACCATCATCCTTGCGTGGACAACCAGCCTACTGGGCTACATGCTCTTCATGGTGCTGCTCATGGCCTGCATTAAGAAGTGTGATCGGAACACGAACAAGTCAAAGGGCGATGAGGCTGATGAGGGTATCGAGCTCGACTCACTGGAAGTGTCTAATAGTCACAGCTTGCCGGACACTATCACTGCAACGACGCCCTTCGACGACGTCAAATACAACTACACCAGCCCTTCGCCTAGTCGCAGACTTACGACTGGCACGGTCCACTCCGATTTTCTTCCCACGTACTCTCGACAACAAAGTGAATATGGGGTAAAATTCGACAACATCCGGCTTGACTGATGCTTTCTGGCGATGTTGGGGCAGGTTGTTCGATGGCTGCATGCCGTTCCTCCGGTTCTTGGTCCACGTTTGCATAGTTTCGAAAGACGTGTTTGTTTTGTTACAATTGAGCATGTTGCGAGCTTGTGTTGTGGCCAGGCGTACATTCTCTGGCTTCGCGTCCTCTCTGTCTCCTGTCACTGTTCGTAGCTTGTCCTTAATATCCCTACATCGTCTTTCATAAGAGCAACTGTAATGTACACGTGTCAAGTAGTGACCGTGATGTGAACCGTCGGAAGTTCCGTACGGACAGCATTCGGGAATAGCATCGCCCTGCTGTCGTGTTTGTGGAGCATAGCCACTTTCAGTCTGCCCGTCAACGCCCAACCCAGACTTCGGGTGAGGCTTAGTGACACGGCGTCTGCCTGACACATCCTCAAACACGTCTGATGAGTTCATTTCGGACGTGATTCTCCACGCGCGCAGTCACTGCTACACGGAGAGACACCTTGGGTCGATGGCGGTGGCGATGCGCGGGTCCACGCGAATTTACGTGCTCGTGCCGACCTGCGAAAATGGCTTTGGCTAGTCCTGAGGGCTGAGGGGAGGTACCAACCGAAGGGGTACGTGCTGCTCGCGGGAGCGGCCAAGCAAAACATCTAGCATGTTGTCGTACAACATGGAGCGGAAGTAAGCAGGCTGTGAAGACGGCCGAATCGCCAACGTCCAGACAATGTCGACAAAACCGTCAAACCTTGACTGAATGAATGCAAGACGATTAACAAGAGATGTTTAATTTATAAATCGAATGAGATTACATGACAGGCTACAAAAGTCGGGCCCTGGCCACTAGATACAAGTAAAAGTCCACGGGCAGATAGGGCAACGATTCCTTTCCGTTTGCTCATCATGCTCCCACTCACTACATCTCGTACCTCGCTTGCGCTGCCCTGTCCTCCGGTGGGTTATGCGCATGAGCCCCAGCTGCGTGCTGCGGATCCAACTCTACCAAGCTCTCAGGTGGTGCCTCGTTCAGAGGGGGTGCGTAAGGACCATCTTTGTACTGCTCAGCGACTGGAGAACTGGGTGTTCTGGGTGGAGCGACCTCCTTCTTGTAGCGACGGAACAAGAGAAACCCAATGATCAACCCGAGCAGAAGTGCAACGGGTATTCCGATGCCAACGCCGATTTTTGCTGATTTGGGGAAGCTGCCCGTATGCGAGGCTGTGCTGGGCATGGGTACATGTGTTGATAGACTGGTTTGTGTCGCTGTTGGTAGAGTTGTTGGTGTCGAGCTCCCAGCGGCGAAGGAAAAGGATGTGGCGGAGGTCGTTGAGCTTGACAGGAGTGAAGAAGAAGCAAGCAACATTGATCCCGATGCCGCGTTGGCATTTTCCTCGAGGTAGAGATACTGACTGAAATCGACTGGTTCCAATTCACCCTCGATGTAGAGAGTCAGTTGGCATAGATTTGACAACGTTAGGTTAAAGTCAGTTGAGATGGACCGCCATTCTGCGGTAGACTTGTTCACGACACTCTCTGCTCAATACTATCAGTCAGCGTTACTCTAATAAATGCCAGGGATGATGGTTTCGTACGTGAGATGTACTGCTGGTCCCCGATGAGTACGCCAGTCGTCCGGTTTGCTTGCCATAGAAGAACAGATATGGCGATGCCGATCGGTGGAGCTGTGTAGTGGATGATGAGATCCTCACCTAGATAGTATACGCGTACATCGCTAAAGTCTAAACGGTTGTCAAGCTTTGACGGCGGAAAGATGAATCTTGTAATTTCTGAAGTCATGGACATGATTCCAATGGGGACAACTCAAGCTCTCTGCAAAGACAGTACCAAACAGGAAGAAGCAATGTTCAGAGAGGTGATTAGGCGGGGGGTTAGGGAGTGAGTCCGACCATAGGGCGTAAGCGAATGAAGGCAGGGTGAATTGAAAGGAGCAAGTGAGTGGGACTGGTGCAGGCGGCTTGTGCAAGCAAAACACTTCAAGGCGGTGCGTGGGGGCTGGAAGCACGTGTGCGCAAAACCATGCTTGAGGCTTCCGGGATGAGAATCACGACAGTGATGTGGATGCCATGAGGGAACAGAAGGTCGGCGGGCTGATGTTCGTCTCCTATACAACGACGGTTTCTCGTTGGATAAAAGGGTGGCAGGAGTGAGTATCGGTATGCGCACGGAACACATGTCGATGAGGATCAGGAGCGTCACATCACGCATGTGGCAGACGTTTGGGTGGGCAGGCCTCTGAAATTGCGTCTGACGATCTGGGGCTGGCAACAGGCGCAGGTACTGGTTGTCCACCGTGTCGGTGAAGGTCTTGTGCGACCTCTTCAGCCTAGTAGGCAGCTGATAGGGCTAAGTCAATATCTTGCTTCTCCGTGACGATAAACATCTTGCCGGACACGGCATGCCCAACGTCTCGAGGTATGACTTGTGCGGAACCCCGTGCGGGTGCCGGTGTATATATATTTACCGTGGGGCGTAAGGCTGCGCGATTCACAGCGTGTGGTTGTGGGCGTGTGTTGAGCAACAAGGGTTGCCCGGCTCGTTGAGGAATGCGACCCCTTTGTTTGCGCGCGTGGCTGCATATCCTGTACCACGTCGTCACACGGAGCCTTTTCGTTTGTGCCTTCCGCTTGCGTTACCCGCACCACTCACTTCCGAAAGTGGCAGGGGTCCTCCAAGAGGCATTCTAGGCCTGTGCCGGCTTCGAGACTGTATAGCTCAAGGCGACCGGCACTCGTTTGCCAACCTACGCCTCAGTATGTTAGCACAGCTGCATTTCAGATTTCTCAGCTATCACTCACTCTTCGCCTTGTGTGTCATCTTCCTCATCTACCAGCTCTGCACTCTCCGCTCCGTCCGAGAAAATGTTGCAGTGCACATCCACGGCGCCACGGCAACACCAAAATATGAAGGAATTCCAAAGATCATTTGGTACAAACTAGGCCCTCGTGGCCTCTCAGATGAAGCGCGGAACTGGGCCGATAGTTGCATCAAGCCCAATCCCGAATACAAAGCACGCTTCATGACCGATGAGAGCAGCGACGACTATGTCCGCAAGGCATTCGCGTCGCGGCCCGACATTGTCAATAACTTCCTTGCGCTCCCAGTTCCTATATGGAAGGCGGATATCCTGCGTTACCTGCTACTCTGGGACCAGGGTGGCATCTGGTTTGATCTCGATGTTTCTTGTGAGGGCCTACCCATCGACGATTGGATCCCAGCCGAGTACAAAGAAAACACGAGCCTTGTTGTGGGCTGGGAATTCGATCACGGGTGGCCGGGTAACTACCTGCACCAATTGGAAATATGGGCCATCATGGCAAAGCCGAGATCACCACATCTGATGCAGTGCATCAACGACATCCTGCAAGAGCTGGCTGATAAGACGGCTGAGCACGGTATAGCAGTCGAAAATACTACAATGGATATCATGGGAGACACAGTCGACTTTACCGGCCCAAGGCGTCTGACGAGTGCGGTGTACAAGAGTCTGGGGGGCGTGCTGAACCGCAATCTAGTGGGAAGTGACACGGAGGAGCTTCTGCAACCTAAGCTGGTCGGAGACGTCTTGTTCATGCCAGGTCGCTCTTTCGCGCCACTGACAAACACTTATAGCCCGGAAGAGGAAGCAATACTATCTCCACAGTTAGTAACCCACCACTACGCTGGAACGTGGAAGAACAGCCATGGTGGCGAGGATTGAACACACGCGGTCGTCCCAACGCATACATTGGGTTGCAGATTGGTAAGATGTTGGTGGAGTCATTTGCTAGATTTAGTCGAATTCTATTGTTGCGGACCATGTAGTACGGGTGGCTGGTTCATCTAGATCAACAAGCATAGTCACGAGTCGATGACGGCCCGGCTGTGTTGATGGCTGGGGTGAGCTCAGCGAGGAAGCACATTGACCCGGGAAGGATTCGAAATCGCAGGCAACCTAGCACAGGCTAGTGTGGGTACAGCTAGTTTCTTAACTCCGAATACAAGCGTTGCTATAAGCCCAATCTTCCCTTGCTCTGATCTCAAGGTCCACGGTCCTCGTCGTGAGGGCGGAATGGAGAGTCAGGATGCTGTATGGAGCAGACCATTTGGAAGACTGTAACGGTGGGCTTGACCAAGGCCCAAGGCTGTTGCTTAACCATTTCGATTGACACTTTTCAGTGTCTAGGACTCCTGATCACCGAATGGGTAGTTGAACTTGAGGAGAGCGTTCAACCCACCAACCCAATGATCCTCGGCCATATCTTCCTTGCCGCTCGTACCACGTACAATGCTGGGTACGCCACCTTCCCAGCCTCGAGCGTCTCGCTTGACTACCTCTCCCCCTATTCGGACTTCCATACCCGTGCCCAGTTTCTCGGTGATTGTGTTTCCGTCGATGCTGACCTCGACTTCGCGACCGCGGTTCTTCTTGCCTAAGCGCAGTGAAATTGGCGTCTCAGCCGGCAGGACGAGTGGTCTAAAGGAAAGCGATCGGGGGCAGATGGGCGTAAGGCATATCGATGGCACGAGAGGGTGCACGATGCTCCCGCCAGAAGAGAGCGAATATGCCGTCGATCCGGTTGGCGAGCTGATGATCATACCGTCAGCGACGGCCTCGGTGAGGAAGCGGTTGTTGATGTAGACGTCGATGATCTTCAGATGCGGGCTGGAGCCGCGGTGGAGGGTAACCTCGTTCAGCGCGTACGTGTCGCCCTGGCCGTCGATGCCGCCTATCCTCTTTCCGTCGGGCCCGAAGACGCCGACCTTTAGTCTGTTGCGCAGCAAGATGCGCGCTGTTCTGTTGCTGCCCATGGCCTTGCCCCGTATGTCGGCATAGCTCAGTGGCTTGTCCAAGGGGTCGTCTGGCGACGTCGGGGGTGTGGGAGCACTCGATCCCAGCGAATCCGACAGGGTAGCGTACGTGTCCGGCGCACCGCTCATGTACACGTCTCGAAATGCTCTCTTGTATTCCCTGAACTTGAACTCGCCCAAGAAGCCGAGGGTGCCCATGGCGAAGCTCAGGACCGGAGGCACACTGTCCGCATGGCTGAAGAGGCTGCTCGCCCTCAGCAGCGTCCCGTCGCCTCCCAGCGTGCAGACCAAGTCGGTCTTGTCGGAAAGATGGTGCGGTGCGCCCTGGCCCTGTGTGTATGTGTACACGGGAAACGAGAGCTGCTCGTGCAGCTCTTGGGCCGTCTCGGGATCGAAGATGACGTTGATGGACGGGTAGGTGGAGCGTATATGCGAAGTGAACTCAATCACCGACTCGGTGATGTTTGGCGTGCGCTTCTTCTTGGTGACGAGGATGTTGCGCGGCGGTGCGGGCCACTGCAGGCTCAGCAGCGTGTTGGAAGACTGTATGTACGACGGCTTGGTGCGCGAGGGGAGCTCGGAAACGTGCCTGATGTCCAGACGACGCGAAGTCGAAGAAAGACATCGTGCCTGCGGCGGCGGCCAGGCGGGGAGGCGCCATGGCAAGATGCGACGCGGTACAAACATGTTTGGGGGGAGCAGTGGGGGGGCTAGGGCCAAAATTCTCGGCGATGCTGTGTGCAAAGCTCGGAGGGGTGAGGAAACGCCATGTGAGCGAAGAATGACGGGCTGAAGCGTGGCAAGACGCGACGAGACGAGACGAGACGAGACAAGACGACAGCCTCGATGCAGCGCGTGCCAACCGGCCTGGGAGTGAATGCTCACGGGCGGAGACAATGTCCACTGTCACATGCTGATGGGCAAGGACTCGGAGAGGGTGCAGATTGCGAGTGAACGCGTCCGGATGTGACTAGCGCCCGCACAGGCAGCGCGAGCTATCCCTGTCTGGGGTGGGGTAAAGTCTCGCGGCTGTCATCATGCTTGCTTGGAGGAGGGAACGCTGCGGGTCGGCAGCAGCAGGCAAAAGACACGATGCTCACAGAGAGGCGGCGGCCTGACTCCCTGCTCGCAAACTTGACGCCGCTCTTCTTCTTCTTCTTCTTCTTCTTCTCCCGGGCGTGGCCAGCGTAAGACACCCAATGCAGGCCACACCACGCGCTGTTGCAGTCCCTACCCATCCCTCCATCCACTCCCCGCCGCATCCGACCACGCCGGCCCAGGCACAGGTGCACGCGCACTCGTCGTGCCTTATCTGTCATATTCCCTAGTGAACCGCCTGCAACCCGTTCCTGCGCATGTCCACTCCTCTGGAGCACCATGTCAACCAAAAGCATCCGGCAGCGCCAGCCGCCCGCATCAGTCCCCGTCATCGAGAGGCTCAAGGCGCAACGGACCAAGACTCCCTCGCACCCAACACGCCCCGACCCCACGCAGCATCCAGCCGGACAGGTCAAGCATGGCGTCTTCGCACAAGCTATGCGCATGTGTCTCTTCGCAGCGTACTTCAACGGCAGCATCATGGCGTTAGTATGGCCCGCAGCTAATGCCTCCGTAGGGTACTAACGCCCGGTCTCAGCATCGCCGTTACACAATACATTGGCCTCCCGCTGTATTTCTACAGCAAAGACCTCTTCTACGCCTGGATGGCCATGACAAAGCAGCACTTTAGCATCGTCGTCACCACCATGACGTACTGGTGGGCACCCGTCACAATGCGCGTCAGTGGAGACGAGAGCGTGCGAGGACAAATGCGGAAGAACAAGGACGGACTCATGGAGTGCGACTTTCCAGAGAGATTGGTGCTGATTTCGAACCACCAGGTACGCTCGCCCAGCCGACCGCTAGCGCAGCACCAAGAGCTGACATGTACTAGATCTACACCGATTGGGTCTACCTCTGGTGGATGGGATACAGCGCTTCCATGCATGGCCACCTCTATATCATCCTGAAGGAGTCGCTCAAATACATACCCGTTCTTGGCTGGGGCATGATGCTCTACGGCTTCATCTTCCTATCCCGCAAATGGTCCACGGACAAGGAACGCTTCCAGCATAGACTGAGGAAGCTGAGCACAAGTCACAACGGCCCACTATCCGGCTCCAAGGGCCTCGATCCAATGTGGCTGCTCATCTTCCCCGAAGGCACAAACCTCAGCAAAAACGGTCGCGTTTCGAGCAAGAAGTGGGCGGACAAGAACCAGATTGAGGATCTGAGACATGCGCTACTGCCGCGAAGCACAGGCTTGTCTTTTTGCTTGCAGGAACTGCAAGGTTCTGTCGACTACCTGTACGATTGTACCATGGCGTACGAAGGTGTCCCGTAAGTTCCATTTACCTAGCCAAACAAGAAAAGAAAAGAAAAAAGACCTTGATTGCTGACCCCAGACAGCGTTGGTCAGTATGGCCAAGACCTCTTTACCCTTTACAGTACCTACTTCCAAGGCCGGCCACCAAAGTCCGTAAACATGTACTGGCGTCGCTTCGCCATCGCTGATATACCTCTTCACGACGAAAAAATCTTCAGCGACTGGCTCCTTGCCCGGTGGCGCGAGAAGGACGATCTCCTTCAATACTTTGTCGAGAACCAGCGATTTCCAGCAGACCAAGGCGAAACACCCAGCGTGAATGGCGGGCCCCCACTGAAAGGCGCTGGCTGGATCGAGACCGATGTCCGGCCAAAGCTTTGGTACGAGTGGCTGCAAATCTTCGTCCCGACGGCTGCATTGGCGCTTATCGTCGATGTCTTCGTGAAGATTACGAATATTATAATGAAGGTAGCGAGGGTGAAGTCATGAAACCAATGACTATTGTGGAGAGTCATGGAGTCATTGACTTGTGGAGAGTCATGAAACCAATGACTATTGTGGAGAGTCATGGAGTCATTGACTTGTGGAGAGTCATGTTTTGCTGCATCGCAGGTTCTGGCGCGTGGGCTTTTGTGTTGTATAGATCGGCTTGATACCCTATATTCATATCTTCCCTCTTCCCTTGTAGTCGAACCTCAAACAAGAGTGTATCGTGTAGTGCCCACGTAGTCCTTCTGGGGCCCTTTGACATCATAGCGTACCTCCCACCAAACGTCCCGTCCAGCCCCTGTAACAAGGCCCTCGCCAAACTTCCAACTCGCCGTATACAGGTCCTTGGCGCAGAGATGTGTTTCCTTGTTCTTCGCCTTCATTCCACTCCCGTCAGTCTCAACATCACCCATCTCTACAAACAACCCACCGATTCCTTCCCCACTCTTCCCAACGCCATCTTCAATTTCCGCTCGCGGCATCTTTTCGTCGTTGAAGAAGCGGACTGCAATATACTCCTCCCCACTCTCATCATCTCCAGCTTTGAGTTGATAAACATATTTCCTCCGCGCTGTGAATTTCAGCCCTGTTTCGGTAACGAACTCGCCTTCCTCGGCGTAAAGAAGCGTTGGTGGGAAATCATCTGGTAGGTTGCAGGGCGTGAATGTCGCCGTTCCTGTCACGGTGCCGGAAGGATGTGTGGGTAACGAGGAGCACAGCGTGCGCTGGAAATCCCATGATGTGCTCGACGACTTGCGTAGATATTCGAATATCTTCTTGGCTATTGAAGGGGAATTCTGTTGTGGCTTATCGTTTCTGAATGCCTGTCCTCTATGCACCTCTTCTACCTCTTGTGGCACCTGCCTCGTTTCTCTGATGGGTATCGATACAGTAAAGCTGCCATTACCTGTGCTGTCATTCTTCATGTGCAGGAAAGCCTTTGGATCCTGGCTCTCGAGTAAAACGGCGTTGACACTTTGGAGTGTAGTGCGACTTGGGTTCAGCGCTGGATTGCTTGTCGTTATCCAGCTCAACTTTTGCTTGATAAAGGCTTTTCCAATATCCTTTGCTTCTCTTGGCCTGCTTGTATCTACCTCTCCTTCTTCATTCGTGTAAAGACACAAGACTGCTAGGGCTGCCCCAACAGAAAGATCTGTGCCTGTTGGACAGCAAACAAGAATGTTGCCGATTGTTGGTGTTGCAAAGGTTGAGAAGAATGGTAGAAGCTGGGTCAGCTGGGTGCGCAGTTCGCGCGATCCTAGTTTGCCTGCTTGACATTTGAGGTGTAGGTAGTGCTGGACTCCAGCTTCTTTGAGCCTCGACGTCGCGAATGGCTCTGGTGTGCAGCTTACCACCACTTCGAAGCCCGCAATGTTCATCTGGTCACTGGCCGAGACGTGTAGTTTCGACGTGGGCTTGATCAAACTTGCGACTGCACTGTTACCTCCGTCTTCATCAAGTAATCTTGCAATCAGGGCTGGCGCATCCTCTTCGTTCATATTCATTAAAGTGTTTTTGTGCTTCCAGAAGAGTGTCGGAGTCAGGCCATGCGACCACGCTTCGTGGTCGTCAGCAGCACCCTGGATGTACCCGCTCTCTGATGCCTCAGCGCCACGCACGCGCCGTGAGGCTGTACAGAGCACGATGGGATGAAAATCCGGAAACGAAGGGGTCGAGTCCGGAAGAGACGATTGTTGTGTCACCCAAATCGGCCTCAGGGGTTTCTGTAGTTTACTGCGAAGTTGCGAAATGTTAGGTTTGCAGATTTCCTGTTCTCGGCATCAACAGGTATCCTGGGGCATATCAAGACAAAATACGCACCATAAACTGTCGCACAAACCCATCTATCCTCGTCTCCATCTGCGCATGCTCACTTTCGCCCACGGCTTGCGGCGGGGTAAACAATTTCATCTCCCCTTTCTCTCCTGTGCCAAAAACAGCCTTGTTGATAACACAACACCATGCAGGAATCGTCTTGCTCAACGCGTCCGGCATACTCTTCCCCCTTCTCGTACTATCCACAACTACCGCCCCGCCATAGTTCCTTACGACATCCAATAACTGTAGATTCAGTCTTCTCAGACTGAAGCTCCATTCGCCCATGTGCCCGTCTGTGCTTTTAAAATAGACCGATCCGGATTTCTGAGAGGGCGGGATGTACCAACTTCCACACCGTTCATTCGCTACCAGAGGCAGATCGTAGGCAGATCCGACAGACGTGACAAATTCACTGTCCGAGACAATGGAGGCGAGGCGATTATGCGTGGATAGTGTTGAACGGCGTAGAGAAGAGAGGGTACTAGACAGGTTTGGTGTGTTGGAGAGATGCGGAAATATGATATCAGCCTCTTTCAAAGGCAGTGACATCTTGAATGTTGGATATATCAACCTTCCTAGCCAAACCTCGATGATGTTCGTTCCAGTTCAAGACGATTCGCCATTCACATCTGAATACCCCGCATCTTGATTTGTTCCGAAGAGAAGCAAGGCCGGAGCAAAGCTGAATCAAGAAAGGCTCGAGGGAGAGCGGGTAACGAGGTCTTCGGATCCAAGAAATTTGTTCAAGCTACCGTTCAGTAATTGGGTGGAGAGGCGGATCTGCCACGGAGTATGGGTCAGACAGCAATGCGCTAATCCGTAAATGGTTAGTCTAGAAATAGCTGATGACGAAACTTGAAGAGTTATCCAGTGTGGTGTTACTCCAGGACGGCAAGACGCCAGTCACACTGAGCTACTGCTCCAGTATTGTACCCCTCAAGCAACCCCCCTTTGTTTACTCTCCTCGCATCAAGAAGCGCCTACAGATGTCCACCCAGAGAATGTCCAGCCCGGTTTCGGCATCAATTTTCTGGGCCAAGTCAAACAACCTCCTCCTTCTCATCTCATCATTTTCCATCCAAGCTTCGCTGCCGACCTCTCCGACTCTCTCTTCGCTAACCATGAAGCCTCTCCTCTCTCCATGACTTCCAACAAACCTCGCACAAGGTGGCGTTCCTTTAACCACGAAATCGAGAATTGAGTTGCGCCATTGGGCAATTACAGGTCGGTAATGCAAGGGCAGACGATCTTCATGCACGCCACCAAGTAATGTTGCAATGTCGAAAGTATGCGTTGCAAAAGCACCGCGCTCACGGATCGGTCCTGGGAAAGGGTCTGGGAGGTCGAAGATATGGAAATATGTGTCTTTGATCAGATCGCTTTCCGCGATGCTGAGTGCGGCAGCAAAGAAGCCTATGTCGCTTTCGAAGAGACAGATACGCTGGAGCGCGTCCGCATCGTCAACAACACCCTCGATGCCGTACATGTCCATCAATTCCGCGCCATGTTCCGAGGACAACACATCCACAGCGATACGATGAAAGGCCTCGGCATGGTTCTTGCGGCTGGCATCTCTCCTCATCATATTGTAGGAGATGCCGCCGTCGTAGGTGGTGGATCCGATGATTTGGGCTTCGACAGGCTTTGCCCACTCTCTCCAGTCTGGAGGAGCAACTTTGCCTTTCCTAGCTAAGTCCATGGTCGGTCGTTCAAAGGGAAAGAACTCGCTGTTCGTGCACGGTAATCCAACCCAGGCCAAGTCTCGAATCTTCGATACATCGACGCCAATCACGTCTCTAGCGATAGCTTCGGTATCCCGCTCACTACCATCGTCTTCTTTGATACGAATATCCAACTTCTCAGCGTATGTGAGGAAATTATCATGATGCTCGTCATGCGTCATTGCAGGCATGGTAACCGGCGTTCCAGAGAACATGATCGCTCGCCTGAACAGCGGCCTACGCATCGTCTGCACCGAGATGCTTTCGCCCCCTGCGCTTTGCCCAATGACTGTCACATTGTCGACGTCCCCGCCGAACCCTTCGATGTTCTTGCGTAGCCATTCGAACGCCATATTCTGGTCATGGAGACCATTGTTTTCTGGTATTAGGTCCCCAGCACGATTTGAGTGCCAAAAGCCCAGCGCACCAAGTCGATAGTTGATACCCACGAAGACGATAGGTGTCTTACGCTGAATAGCATGGTGCACAAGACTCTCCGGGTTGTAGTATGGTCTGTTCGCGGAACCAAGAAAGCACGCGCCACCATGAATGAAGACAAGGACCGGTAGCTTTGTATCTGGACGGATCTTTCCACCTTCCTCGACAAATTCCTCCGGTAGGTGTATGGAGAGGTTCAAACAATCCTCTAATTGTTCCTCGTCTTCTGGCAAATTATCGGTCGGCAACGGGATATTGGATGCATCGGACTTGACGCTACCCCATGGCTGGATACTGGATGCCCCTGGCCTTGTCGCATCGAACACTCCATCGTGATACCGTCTGCTTTCGCCATCCGATAGCCTTTCTGAGAGCTCTGCCCGAGCGAATCGTTGGGGAATCTTACCATATGGCAGACCTAGAACCTTCACAATCGAGCCATTTGTTTCTCGCAGACATCGTATCGCACCGAGTTTTGCATGATGGAGGACAACGTTGGTCATTGTGTTTGTGCTGCTTTGAGCATTCCGTGGAGGAGTTGTGTCCAAAGTCCGGTACGCACATGGCATCCAAGAGTGGTGACGTCAAGAAAAGACTTCCCATGGTCTATGCTCTGACCATGACCTACCGATTCCTCTACCTTGACATCAGTTCACCAACCCTAGATTTTTCCATCTCACAATCAACACGAAGATCTCTTCATTTACGAGTGGAGCATAAATGCCTATCGCTGCTCGCCTAATCCGGTTAGCCACCTCATCTCGGTAACAATCGCAGCCGTGCGCACAGCACCTGAACAGATGCAGCCGAACCTGAAGAACTGCCGATCGTCGAACAGCCATCATCGAATTTATCGCAAACTTCAGAGATAGTATACACGTTCCTGGGCAAGCGAGACCGGAAACCAGTGTGGTGGAACTGCGCTACCACTACCACGGGTCGTCCTCTGCTGAATCTCGGTGTGCAGACTCGAGAGGTGTTTAATTCCGATCCTCGTGTCATGGCTTGGGAACGGCCTTGCTTGCGGCTACTTATCTTTTCACACCGTAAATGGCTATACTATCTTTTCCGCCTTCCATCTTCGGCTAGTACACCACTAGCTAGAGCCTTCATTCAAATGATAAACGTGTTGGTAAAAGACGCAAGCACAACACTGTTGAAAGACACTGTGATAAATCGCGGTAAAGGTGTGTTTCCCAAACACCTGGTTTCACTGTATGCAGCTGTATATATTCGACAATAGATGGGTTGAAGCCAAAGCCCTGAACTTCAAGCGGTTCTGGAAGTTCAGGCTTAGTTTCAAAATTTCTTGGCAACGCAATATGAGATGACACTGTAGGCCCCGTCCCTAAGGCCCAGGGGGGTAGCTAGAGCCTTCATAACTCGCCAGTCAAAGCTTCAACTGATGTTAAAAAGCTTGTCGTCCCACCGGCAGCCTGGTCAAGCACTATCGACAGGATTGTCTTGCATTTGACTGAGTTGGACGACAGTTCATACAGGCAAGATGTTGAAAACGTTCTTTCTCGCTTCACTCGCCTTGGGTGTGTCGGCTGTCCCCACCGCGAAGTATTACGCCCAACGTGACAACAACACCAGTCTCAATGTCAAGCTCTCCGTCGCAAGTGGTCTTCTGGATGCTCCGACTGACGGTCGCATTGTGTTGATGTTCGCCCCCAAGGGAACCGATCCTCTCGATAATACCGGTGTCACCTCCTCTCCAAACAAAATTTTCGGAAAGAATGTATACAACTTTGGTCCAAAGCAACCGGTCAATCTCTCGGGCGGAAACAACGACGATACTGCTACCGGTGTATATGGCTGGCCAAATGTTAGCTTGAGTGACATCGATCCGGGTACCTATAGTGTGCAAGCCTTTCTCACTCGCTACGAGACAGTCACGAGGAGCGACGGTTCGAAAGTTTCTGTCCGCTTTCCATGTGGGGACGGCGCGCCTAAGGTCAACGGTTACGGAAGCTTGATCACATCGCTCCAAGATATTGAGATATCAGGAGGCGGGCAGACTCTCGAACTGACTTTCAACAACATCACTGCTGTTGAGAACTTCGCTGGCAAGGAGATTGGCGGATGCAACCAGGGCAACTACGAAGACACAGACACACTCAAGCATGTCAAGATTCGCAGCAAGAAGCTGAGCGAGTTCTGGGGTCGCGACATGTATGTTGGAGCAAACGTGGTACTTCCTGCTGGTTACGACGCCAACGACAAGAAGATACGATACCCTGTTATCTACAACCAGGGTCACTGGCCGGCTGGGCAAGGCGCTTACAACTATGGCAAAGATGAAGAGTTTACGGCAGCCTGGGATGCTGGTGTAATTCCTGCAACCAACACTACTGCAGAGCGACCAGCACCCAAGTTCATCATGGTAACATTCCGTCATGAAGCCCCATACTATGACGACTCGTATGCTGTCAACACAGCAAACCTGGGTCCTTATGGCGATGCCATCAACGAGGAACTCATTCCCCATCTCGAAGATACCTTCAACACCATCCGCGCGCCATACGCTCGCGTCCAGGATGGAGGTTCTACCGGTGGCTGGGAGTCGATAGCCAACGTTATCTACCGTCCGGATCTTTTCGGGGTCTGTTTCTCGTCCTACCCCGACTCTCTTGACTTCCACCGCCACCAGGATATCGAGCTCTACAGCGCTGCTAATGCATACACGCGCGCAGATGGTAGCTCCGTGCCCAGTATCCGCACTCACACCAACGGAACAGAGGTGATCCTTGCCTCTGCCGCGCAAGAAAACCACTGGGAATTGACCTTCGGCACGTCGTCACGCTCGTTCAATCAATGGGATGTCTGGAATGCCGTCTTCGGTGTCCAAGGCTACAACAACTATCCTCTCGAGCCCTGGGACAAGGTCACCGGCGAGATTTATCCTGAGGCCGTTGAGTACTGGAAGCCGTTCGATCTTAGCGACTACGTCGTCACCAACTTCAACTCTTCTCGCAACCTCGGTGCCGCCCTCGCTGGGCGCATCTTCGTCTATGTGGGATCCTGGGACAACTACTTCCTTAACGAAGGTGTCATGGAGTTCCAGAAGCGCACCGATGCCGTCGGAGGAGCTGGTTGGGCCAACGTCACAATCCTACCCGAGAAGACTCACGGTGGTAACTATCAGACGCGCGAGATCTGGGATTATCTTGAGCTGGTAGACCGATGGGTCAAGGACCACTCTCCCGAAGGTTCTTCGCCGCTTTCTCCTTCTGCAACTGCACCATCTACACGCGGAAATGTATGGGAGGATGTCATCAAGAATGGTGGACGGCAAGCTGCTATCAAGCGTCAAGCCGATCCTAAGATCCAGGACAAGAAGGCTAAGGTGGGCCAAGAAGTTACGGCAAGTGTTGGGCGATGGGACCCAGGTGTCAAGCTCACCGCACAGTGGATACTGAACAGCAAGCCCGCATGCGAAGCTTTCGGCGTTGAACAAGGGACAAGTGTCAGGTATGCGCCTACAGCAAAGGGTCACGTCCAGTTGCTTGTTACAGGAGAAAAGCGCAATTACGCGACGGAAACACGCACGAGCAAGAGGGTGCTCGTAGGAAGGTAGTCTGATCCGAAGAACTATACATAGTTTAATGAATATTGGATACATAGTTACAGTTACAATGTACTGTTGCTCTCATACACATTCCTGCAACTCATGACCCAACAGGGATGCTTGTAGGGATATGCCAAAAAGTCCTGCATGTTCCACCCGCAAACGCCGTGTTCCTGCATGTCATGGGTGTTGTCCGGCGCCCGCCGTTTCTCCATTTAGTAACGCATGATGCGGCGCCACTTCCGCGCACGGCCTAGCTCAGAGATTTTCATCTCCAGCTTCCTTGCCGAGGCACTGTAAGTAACTTGATATTTGTCCATCAGTAATCAGCTTAATCGCAAATGTCAGGATGCTCCGATGTTTATCATAGGGCAAGCAAGTTTCTGTGATGCGGCACGACTGCGCGTCAGAATGGACGTCTGGGGGAGAAGAAGACTGCAAGTCATGGAGAAGCGAATGAGCACGGATGGACACAACTATGAGCAAGTTAGCCGGCCCTACAACTGACCGCCTACGAATGCTACCTCATTGCGTGTTGGCACCAGACCAAGCATGTACACCGTCTTGTTCACTGTCGTATCTCCACGGCATCCCGACCCCAGCAGCGATCCGCTCCCATGGGTCGGCTTTTCTTGCCCCTCCGAGCTTACCACCGCTGCATGTGTGCATGGATGAACGTAAAGACAACGGTAAATTGCTCGCCCAACGTCAGTGGTGGTGCTCTATACGAGCGCACTGTCTAGATTCCAGGTCCATGCTAGGGGGTTCAACACGAGGCGGTGCAGGAGGCGGTGGGTCAATGTGACGTCTCTTAGACCGCTCTTGACGTCTTAATACGAAGAAGAGAGTTTATATAACACGTTGTCGACACCACTTTTTGAAGGCCAACACAAAACAGTCTCATCTACTACAACCAGTAACATTACCACCCACAACATCATCCAACCTCCAAACCATCCATCAAAATGCAGTTCACCACCGCCCTCTTCGCTCTCGCTGCCGCGACCGCCGTCAACGCCGCTTCCGACCTTGGTGCCTTCAACGTGACCATCATGACCTCTAGCGCCGCCAACGGCTGGATGTCGCGCACTGTCCTCGCTGACTTTGCTTCCGACGCCTACGCTGGCGACGACGTTATCCGCGCCGTTTGCAAGTACGAGTACAACCCGACCGCCAACCCCCGGGAGTCGTCGAGCTGCGAGCCCAACACCTTCTCTTACGAGTATGATAGCAAGAGTAAGTAATTCCTTGTTTGAGCCTCTGTATCCTGGTACCCTGGTATCCAAGTATCAGGGTGTATGTGTGTGTTCTCCGAGCCATATACTAACAACACAACAGCCGTCAAGGTCCAGCAGGTCGTCGAGAAGCCCAACCCTATGACCGTCTTCGGCGAGTCTCCCCTTGAGCTTGTTTTCGTCAAAGGTAGCGCCAGGAGCTACAAGGGCAACGCCATCTTCGACGCCACCAGCGCCATTGCTTAAACACGGCGACAGGAAGATGCACAGGAGACGCGTAAATACAAAAGGAAGAACATGACTGTACATACTGCAAAACGACAGAACGAACTAGAGATTTAATGTAACAACTTGAATTGAAACTACCTTGGCTACTCGCGAAGAGCGCCTGACTATACTGTTCCCATGATCGCATGTACACCACCACACTCTTATGATAACCCATGACATTACGCCGTCTGCAATGAATAGAAAGATTTGAATACTTTGCCAAGTAGGAACGCCTACGCCCCGTCATAGAATCGTGGAAGGACAATGAGTTTCTCGTTTGAAAATGTCTGGGGATGATGGGCAAGGGACTAGCGGTGTTGAGAAGTGGAAAGCCAGTGGCGGTCCGTGTCCCGCTTGCTCTGTAAGGATAGAGCCTGGTCAGAAAAGCGCAGGTTGGTTGGTTGGTCGGTTGGTTGAATAAAACATGTCAGTGGGCGACTACGCTTCGCCGAATAGTCGAGCAGTAATGTCTCCCATGTAGGCCTCTTCTAGCTCGTAGTCCTCGCCGCCCATGCGGTCGATTCCGACATACTCAAACGAAGCAACAACAGCTTCGACATCAAAGCCCATTGCAACAAAACGGTCGACCAAGTCCTTGTTGTAGCCCTTGTATGCGGCGAGTTTTGACTTTTCTTCGTTTTGCTTGGCCTGTTGGGCCTTCTTCTTAATGGACGCTGCGGTGGCACCCCCACTACCCTCGGCAATCTCCCTCTTAGGCGCACCAGCATACGTGACTGCCCACTCGCGTGCCTTGTGTTCAAACTCGGCTGGGTTACGGATGAGCATTCCAGCGACCTCTGCGTCTTGTGGGTCTTTCGGTTCGGGTGTGCTGAGGAGAGATTGGAGCGAGATCAGAGCGGACTTGATGGTCAGAACTGGGGACCATTGCGAGGAGAGGGTGTCGAGACAGATGGCACCCTAGTGTTGTTAGCTATCTCGAAGCATGTCCCACTACTTTGCTTATTCCTTACCGTCTGTGAGCTGACGTTGGGGTGCCAGATCTTGGTCTCGAACTTCATCAGCGGCGGCCGGAAGGGGTATTCGCTCGGGATCCGGATATCGACATGGTAGGTAGCGCCCTCGTATGGTGTGTCGGGCGGCCCGAAGAACTGGCCTCGTAGATGGGTTAGGTCTTCCCCATTGCCTGCCGGTTCGACGACGATCTTGGAGTGCTGATCGTTGTGGATGTCGGCAATCTCCTTGGCAATGCGCCGGTTACGGTTGGAGGTCATTGTGGTGGACAGTGGCTGAGAGTTTGGGAACGGAGGGGGCGCGGTGGTATAAGTATTGGAAGCAGGCAGCAGGACTGGCGCGATCCAGGTGCTTCTAGGTAGAGAGGTCAGCCTGAGGCTCCGCAGCGTGATCCGGGCTCCACCAAGTCGCAGTGCGGGGATGTGTCATACAGCGTCTTGGGGGTCTGAGGAGGGAAACAGGCCTCTTGTTTCACCTCCTCAGCGGCTGTAATCGGGTTAAACTTACTGTCGTCCCGGTAGCTGCTGCGATAAAGAGTACCTCTTGGCCCGCGTGGGGAGCTGTGAACGGGCTCACCAGCGGGGTCAGAGCTCGGAGAGTGAATTATACTGGAGTTTTGGGGCAAGTTCTGGGGGGGGGGGGGGGAGAAGCTTTCGTGGGACGAGTTTGCTCTGTGAAGAGTGTGTAGCTATCGGACCGGGCCTGACGTGTCTGTTGTTCTATGGAGGTGGAAATGGTGAGGCTTCCAGCGGTTCGAGGCAGTGACGCCACAAGGCGCTAACCCCGATCCTCCGACCTCCACGAGCTTCGGAATCAGCGCATCAACACCTCTTACAAACAACCACCGCCTCACTGCCTCCCCCCCCCACCTCCCATCGCCTCTGCCACCACCCTCGCTGTGGCAGTCTCTCCTCTACCCGTTTCACACTGTCGAGCGCCCGATTCGCCTTTCCTTCACCTGATCGCGCGTCATGGTAAGACCGCCTCTCTTCGGAAGCCACGACGGCAACATGCTAAAGACACATAGGGTAACCAGCAATCGAGCGCTGGAGGCGGACCTCCAGGAGACGATAAGAGCAAGAAGGACAAGGTACGTGCTGTCCACAAGACACGGAATAATGGCTCTCGGGAGTCGGCTCTCTGTCGCCTCACCGCACCTCCCAGACACTAACAGCGACGTCTCTGCAGAAGGAGAAGCCAAAGTACGAGCCACCGCCACAGCCGACGACGCGCATCGGCAGGAAGAAGAAGAAGGCCGCTGGCCCCAGTGCCGCCGCGAAGCTCCCGACCGTGTACCCGACTGCGCGATGCAAGCTACGCTATCTCCGAATGCAGCGAATCCACGACCATCTCCTGCTCGAGGAGGAGTACGTCGAGAACCAGGAGCGCCTCCGCAAGGCAAAGGCGGTCAAGGAGGGCAACGCGCCGGCTGCTGCCAACGCTGGAGACGGCGAAGACCGAAACGCCGATGAGCGCTCGCGGGTCGACGACATGCGAGGCAGCCCCATGGGTGTCGGCAACCTCGAGGAGCTCATCGACGACGACCACGCCATCGTATCTAGCGCCACCGGCCCCGAATACTACGTCTCCATCATGTCTTTCGTCGATAAGGACCTGCTAGAGCCCGGAGCGAGCATCCTACTGCATCACAAGTCCGTCTCAGTCGTCGGTGTGCTCACAGATGATGCCGATCCGATAGTCTCAGTCATGAAACTGGACAAGGCACCCACAGAGTCGTACGCGGATATTGGTGGCTTGGAGCAACAGATTCAGGAAGTACGAGAGGCTGTTGAGCTGCCTTTGTTACATCCAGAGCTGTACGAGGAGATGGGCATCAAGCCGCCAAAGGGTGTCATCCTCTACGGTGCCCCAGGTACCGGAAAGACGCTTCTTGCAAAGGCCGTCGCCAACCAGACCAGCGCAACCTTCTTGCGTATCGTGGGTAGCGAGCTGATTCAGAAGTACCTCGGAGACGGTCCCAGGCTAGTCCGACAGCTGTTCCAGACCGCTGCCGAGAATGCGCCTTCCATCGTCTTCATCGACGAAATCGACGCTATCGGTACCAAGCGTTACGAGTCGACATCGGGTGGTGAGCGTGAGATTCAGCGAACTATGTTGGAGCTGCTCAACCAGCTGGATGGTTTCGACGACCGTGGAGACGTCAAGGTCATCATGGCCACCAACAAGATCGAGACGCTCGACCCTGCCCTTATCCGTCCCGGTCGTATTGACCGAAAGATTCTCTTTGAGAACCCCGACCGTGAGTTTCGCCATATGTTGCACACACTGCACATGCTGACCATAATGCAGAAACCACCAAGAAGAAGATCTTCACCCTCCACACTTCCAAGATGTCCCTCAACGAGGATGTCGATCTTGACGAATTCATCAACCAGAAGGACGACCTTTCCGGTGCCGACATCAAGGCCATCTGTTCCGAGGCTGGTCTCATGGCGCTTCGCGAGCGTCGTATGCGGGTCAACATGGAGGACTTCCGTACCGCAAGAGAGCGTGTTCTTAAGACGAAGACTGAGGGTGAGCCCGAGGGCTTGTATTTGTAGACGTAGGGAGCATGAGAGGTCTGATATCATCTTCAACACTCAAGAGCTATTTGCAAGTGTATCAGTAGAAGTTGCACCTATGAACGACCTGATTACGACAGGTACACAGTACTCACGTGCAGCCAAAGTTTCCCTTGGGCGGTGATGAATTCGTGAGCCTGTCGACGATGAGACTTTTTCTTACTAGAGATCTCGTGGACTGGCAACTACAACATCTCTACACCTAGCTTTTTAACGCGCTTACAGCGTTGTCAGCCCCCCGCTGTCGCATCAAGGCCTTTTGGGTTAGCTGGTGAGCAGTAAGTTCCTTCTATGTACCTCGTCCCAGTCGTGGCTGCCTTCAATAATGGTCGTATACTGCTTGTGTCATCCACTCTGGAATGAGGGAAGTCCCGTCGCGATACACCCTCCACAGATTTATTGTCATGTTGCGCTCTCTTCTTTGGCATTTTCGAATAGCTTTTTGATACAGATCTGTCTTCCTTCTCATCGCACAATTCTGGTCAAACTATGGTCTTCAAGTATTGAGTAGGAGCGTCATCACAGCGGCGACACACCGCATAGGCACATTTTAGCCCAGGCCAAATGTACCGGAAGCCTATGTTTCCGCGGCGGCACCGCCTTTACCTAGGTAGAGTGGCTAGAAGTACAGTCCGCGAGAGTGAGAGACTGGTACTAGCTCGTCTCCCCAGGGATATAAAACACCGCTTCCTGACCCCGACTCCACCTGTTGTCTCCCCCACCACACTACACAAGCTGAAATTGTATTCCGGACTGACCACCTTACGTTGACGTCGCCTCTAGGGCAACTGCGCTCAGTGTTTCCCAAGAGAATACACCTGCTTTTAGGATACACTGCCTCAACACCTCGTTCGCTATGGAGATGGAGGCGCCTACCTTCAATTCGCTCAACAAGTCACAGAAGCGCGCGCTCATCCTTCGTGACCAACTCCGCTTTGTTGATCCGCACCATCTGAATGAGTTCCTCGACGGTATCAGCAACGATGAACCGCCTACTTACACCAAGGTGAACGGTACCATCAAGCCTCCACTGGTTCTCGTCACTCTCAAAGAAGAAGCCACATGTTTCGATCTCGGAAATGTCCAACTACCTGAAGAGCAGAATGCCATATATCGTGTTTACCTAGTGGTAGAGAATGGTCATATTCAGATGCGTACTGAGGATCCGTTGCCACTGGATGAGAACGTTCTCGATTCCCAACCCATCCATGGCTTCATTGCTCAAACTATGGTACCCATGTTCAAAGAAAAGTTCCAGACTATCTTCGCGAGGATGAACAAGATCAACGAAGCGCGGCGGGCCGCTTACAACATGCCTAATCAGGCGCCAGTCTTGTTTCATGATGGGGAGGTATGTTCATTTACATTTTGTGGGCTTTCCGAATCTCCTGCAGAAATCCAGCCCTAAAATAAACCAAGTACTTCTACTGATTTAGTACAGACACTTGCAAGGCTCAACCCAGTGAAGGCGGAGCAGGGCCGGACTCTTGCACATGGTAAATACGTCAGACATCATGATAATATAGCGCTAACGAAACAACAGTGGGAAAGTCACGCAAGCGGGAGCCAAATGAGGACGTGGTTCAACATGTCTCCAACAAGCGCAAATGTACTGGTCTCGATACAATCCCTGAAGATACAAAGGGCAAGATCTTCGACACAATTCCGAGCCACGTCAAAGTGGATTTGTTCAACTCCATTGTCAACACAGCATTCCCGAACTTTAACAACTTGATGACCGCGGCCTGGAACGTGATCACAATCTACACGTCTTGCGGTAGCGACTTCCCAGATCTTCACAAGGCCATTGTAGATCTCAAAGGAGTCCTCCAGGATTTCGACGAGTCTTTTGGTCAGCGCGTTGACCGAGCCCCGCCTAAATATAGGAATGACTTTGGGGGACCCTCGCGGGGCAGTGCGGGCGGAGATCGGAACCAAGATCGAAACGGAAGGCGCGACCAGGAGCGTCGTGACGACTACGAAGAAGACGACGTTGATCATCATGGGAGTTTCTTTGAATCTCATGTACCTACTTGGGAACAGGGAGGAGTCGGTGACTCTAGTCCTGTGGGCGACAACACTGCTAAGAAAGCGGCGCAGCGGCAAGAGAGCTTTGGTGAATATGGTGACGGCATGGAAGACTCAGACGGAGAAGACGAAGAAGATGACCAAGTACCCCCTGTGGATCCTCGTTCAACTCTCACAACCAAAGGCTCTGGTCGTCAATCTGGCTCACACCATGTGGCTGAACATCATGTCAGAGGCAGTTCCGCCACCTCCGCCGACGACGACGACTCCTCCTCTGAAGATCGTCCGCTCATCACAGTACGACCAACAAGTCCAGATTTGGCTCGTCGTCATGAGGCGTATGCATCCTCCGTCGGAAAGAAGCGTCATGAGAAAAGCCTCGTCAGTGAAGCTAGTCCTAAGACTCCCCAGAACGCCGCCATCACCAAGGAATCTTCTGCAGAAGATACTGATCCCCACTCAGAGCGCGATCAACAAACACCGCAACTACAAGATAGCCCAACCGCATCCTCGACTCGTACTTCAACGCCTAAGTCTAAGAAGAAGAAGAAGCAGCAGCGCGACATCTCCAGCTACACCATCGCCGAACTCGAAAAGAAGTGTAAAGAACGCAAAGCTCACATCATGACCACATTCGAAAACGACATGAGCAAGGTCCCAGAAAAGTACCACAAGGCCCTCGAATCGATGGAAGCTCTGCTCGAGAGCCGCAAGAAAGAAGAAGCGCAAGAGAAAACCAACAAACCAAGCGGTTCCCCAGGGAAGATCGGACGTCCTGGTGTCAGCAGTGGTGGCATGTTCGGCACCCATCCTGCCAACACTCCCGGCAACTTCCTCGGCAACTCTGTGCTAGGAGCCAAGAAACAGACGGGCGTCGCGCCGGTGGCGCCCATGTTTCCCAACGGCAGCCGCAGGGATCCGAGGAATGGTGTTGCGCAGGGTAGGACGGGCAGTACACCTCCTTACGGGCGTGGCAATTGATGCTAAACCGAACAGGTGCGCCTCGGAAGGAGCGGATTCCCTACAAGTTTTTGAAGAACCGTGTTGGACGCATTGCTGATTGACGCGAGGGAGTCTTGGGGCGGAATTCAAGGTGAGCATTTGGCAGCATCGACTTGGTCAAGCATCTATGGGGTTGGCGAGGCGTTTGATAGACGTTGGTTTGTACACACGACAGGTTAATGATTGGGGGCATGCAAAGGCCTTTGAGAGGCCTGGTGTTGGATAGACGTCGGTTTAATAACACGACGGGGTAATCGGTAATGGGAAGCATGGCGTCGTGGCCTTCAATCTGGAATCTTGCATAGCCAAATTAGCAAGGATGTGAAATGATTTTGTATATCCTCTCGGAACTCCTTGTGCTACTCGCCCGACAAGCACATTGGTATCTTTAGGAACACCCAATAACGCCACCCAATACCGCCCAGTAGGATTCAACGCCGAATTTATATGCATATCCTTTGACCACCACAGTCACACTACTCAGCCTTCTTGAGCTCAGGCCCCCAAAAAGCATCAGACTCCTTCTCGTACCCCTCTCTCGCCAGTTTTCTCCTCTTGGCCTTGCTCTCCTCTAGCGCATCGCCCTGCACGGCATCCCTCTTCTGCGCCTGATTCAACTTGACCAAATCAGCCTTGTCTGGATCCCGGCAATTCTTGAGCTTCTGCATCAGCGTCTTGATTTCGGCCTTGTGCTTCGCGTCCCTCGCTTCCCGCTCTGGGGCTGGTAGTGTATTATTGACATAGAGACGGTGGCTCGATATAAGATATGCACAGTTCCGCAGTGTGCTCAGGAGTTTGTCGTAGATCGGACTAGACGTCGGTACCTTGAGCGACAGGTAGAATAGCGTGAGCGGTTCATCGGCGAGGAGATGGGCGGCCAACCAGATCTGGGAGGGCGTGTACAGGAAATACGCATCTGTCAAGACGGCAATAGTGCGGAGCGTGTTAGTTGCCACACCATACGCACTGTGTATCCTCTCCTCGACCTTCTTCTCCGGCATCTTCATCGCCTGGCCCCCTGTCTTGACCGGGACAGAGCATATCTTAGCCTGGACGTCCTTCTGCCCCAGTCCCTGCGCCGGGCCCTGGTATTTCCCATGCGCCATGTCCAGCATTTCCATGTGGCCAGCCTTGATAGCGCGGAACGGATGCCGGACGTCGAGGTTGTAGCGGAGACTCTGGACGATGATGTATTCGGGGGCGAGGACGTCCTCGGCGGTCACGTTGCGGCCGGCGCCTTCAGCGTACTGCGAGACGTGGATGGGGAAGAGCTCGACTTTTGTGGCAAGGAACATGACTGTGCGGAGGATGTTGTTAACGTGGTAGGTCATGGGGGAGTTGTAGAGGTAGAAGCGGCGGAGGAACTGGATGCATGTTGACTGGTGGTGCGTTAGTGAACATGTCTCGTCTGCTTCTTCGTATAGACGTGTGATAGACGTACGACGACGTTCAAGGGGAAGCTGTAATGGTTTCCCAGGGCGATTGCGCGTTCGCAGAATTCGTTGACTATCTTGAGTTCTTCCTCTGCGGTCAGGCAGTTTACCTCTGTTACGGTTTGCATTCGCCCATCTGGCGTGTTTGTTCCACTGGTCCCGCTCCCGTTCTCCTTGTCTATGCCAGAGGCCACGGCATCACTGTCGACGGCGTCATTGCCGCGCTGTGCTCGCAGACGCGCAACATTCGCCTTGACGCGCTCGGTGGCTTGGACGTTGATCTTCAGGCGCTGGGCGGCTAGCTGTGGCGCGGTAAACGACCAATTCCTAAACTGCGTCGAGGTGCGATAGAGGTCGTCTTCGGTGAGCTGCATGGTCGTGGTGGTTGGCCGAAGCTGGGGCTGAGAGCGTGGCACTAGGACTCGGGCTGATGAGAAGGGACGTGATGATGTCGCGCCGGCATGGCAAGTCCAGCCGAGGCGCCTTGCGCGACTTCTTTCCCCTCTACCGTTCGGTCCTCGAGCGTCGCATCCTTTGCCTCTTCTGCCCGATAACATCAGATCCTTTATCTACTTGACCTTCTTCCAAGATTCCAACATCTCACATGTCGCTCTTGACACCTCTTGGCGGTGCCTGTCCACGGCCTAGGCACAAAGGCATGGCAGTACCACGGCCGTGGTCCTGTCAAGTCACTAGAGCTTGGAACGACGCGAAGCATGCGGCTCGTCATGCGCTGCGCCAATGACCCTGGCCGTGTCTATGTCTTCTAGAATACCCTCAATTGTGCTCAGTGGGTACTGCACGAGTATACTACAAGAGGCGGTCCCCTCCGCGCTCCTGGCCACATCAATTTCCTTCTGCTCTCAGTCGCCACCATACACTCCGCCTCATCTCCGCTACCTATGCTGTTCCACTCAACGAATGCCGTGCCAAGGCCAACCGGGGAGATCGCCCTTTCTATTTCTCAGCACTCGTGTTAGTCGAGATAAGGACCTCGGAGCCTGGGTCAAGGTCTACCGATAGGCCCGCTTTGATTCCATTCCACTTCCCGTCTTTTGCATGTCGTTGCCCACCGCGTAGACCGAAAGAGCGAGCCCTTCTATCCCTAGTCAGGCCCAAGCACACTACTCGCGGGCACCGGAATGGCGACAACTGACATGCAGCATCATCTCCATGGAAGTTGCCTGGAATGCCATGGTGTATTCACGCACAGCATTGGTTCGGCTAAAGCCTACCATCGGCTTATACCATCCAGTTCACCACCTTCTCTAGAATCAATAGTCAAGCTGGAATCTCCTCACGGTTATTTGGTTGTGGCGCAAACCGGGCCCAGTTATTCTTGGCAACCAAAGCAGCTTCCTCTTTAGGCTACGCTATCTACCAATCTCCATCTTCGCTCGAGATGATCCTACCCTAGGTTGCACTGCGTCTGTGTAGCCCCGCCACGGCCTCGACCAGCACGCCTTGCAGCATACTGGGGTATACCAGCCGTAGTTTCATGCTCCCATGCTCGAATCCATGGCGGAATGCTTGCCAAGCATCACACTATTCTCGGCGTGCATGAACGGTTGCCTGCAAAATTCACGCCCAAGACTTCACCAAGGTTCGCCCAGCACCCTACTGCATACCACGGCCGCTGTCGTTGCTTCTATACGGTCTTGGTTGCTTATACTAGCTTTTCGGAGTACCTGTGATAGGAAGGTCTACTCATGATGGCCATCTGCGGCGTCCTGCACGCGACAGCATCATGGCATGTCGGTGCTTCCGAGACGGTGGTGCAGAGAGGGGAAGACCTATAAAGTGTTGTAACCTGCTCCCAGGTTCTCGGATCATCATCAACTGCCAATTGTCAATCCGCAGTCTTGTTCGCAAAGATGAAGTGGGCTACCATCGCCACGGCCTTGCTGCCTTTGGTCGCCGCTCATGGCTTTACCCACCAGCAATATGCCTCTGGAGAGGTCATGGACCTTATGATGTCCGGCAAGGAGTTGGCATGGGCCAAGCAACGCGCTGCTGGCAACTACGACAGCAAGCGCTGGAACGGATTCTCCAGCAAGCGCTCCAAAAAGAACAAGATTGAGTGCAAGAACGGCCGTGTTGAGGCTGTCAAAGGAGATGCCGACCAAACCTACAAGGTTAGCACGTTTATTCCACAAAGACCCTTCCCAACTAACAACAACAAAACAGTGCAAGAACGTCGACCTATACGACTTCAAGACGCACGAGGAGCTTGGTGATGCCATTGGCGAGGGAAGTGGCTCCTGGGGTTGGTCGCACAAGGGCCGTGACTTCGTAAGTAATCCCTGCTATACCAAAAAAGTCCCCTGGATAAATTGCGAACCCAAACTAATATCAATTAGATTGCCATCGGTCAGACTTACGGTGCTTCTTTCTCCGAAGTCACCAAGAACGGTCAGCTGGAATACCTTGGACGTCTTCCTGCCAACAACGACTCCGTCATCTGGCGTGAGATCAAGGTCGTTCGTGACAGCCTCATTGTTGGTTCCGAGGGTGTCGGCCACCATGTCCAGGTCTTTGACCTGAAGAAGCTGCTTAAGCTTTCTCCCAAGAAGCCCTACACTTTCGATATCAAGAAGGACACTGCTCTTGTCGACATCAACCAGGGTATCAAGGGCCGTACCCACACTGTCGTCGCCAACGAGGAGAAGAACTACGCCGTCGCCTGCGGTGCTGGCGGTCGTCCTGGTCGCAACGACACCTGTGCTGGTGGACCAATGTTCATCAACATGGACGATCCCACCAAGCCTTACGTCGAGGGTTGCAACGGCCAAGACGGCTACACTCACGACGCTCAATGCATTGTCTACCGTGGACCCCACAAGAAGTACTACGGCCGTGACATCTGCTACGGTTACAACGAGGACACCCTGACCATCTACGACGTCACCAACAAGAAGGGTTTCGGCAACGCTGGTGCCATCATCTCTCGCACACCCTACGTCGGAGCCTCCTACACCCACCAGGGTTGGGTTATTGACCCCTTCTGGCAAACCTACATCTTCATGGACGATGAGCTTGACGAGGGCCAAATCGACCCCAACAGGACCGCTGTTGACAGTCCAGCACGTGACGGATTCGCCGTGACGTATATCTGGGACATCCAGAACCTTGAGAAGCCCATTGTCACCGGCTACTACAAGACCAGCACCCGCTCCGTCGACCACAACCAATACATCTACGATGGTCTGAACTACCAATCCAACTACCAGGCCGGTCTCCGTATCCTCGACATCTCCAGCGTCCCCAAGTTCCCCGACGGCTCCAAGATCAAGGAGATTGGCTACTTCGACGTCTACCCTCCGGATGATGTCAAGCCCGGCGGTGGTGACGCTCTCTGGGACGCTGGTACCTGGTCCGCCTACACCTTTGAGTCTGGTTACGTTGTCATCAACACGATTGACCGTGGTGTCTTTGTTGTCAAGCAGGCTGATGTCAACGGCCTGAGGAGGGGTCGCGGCCAGTACTGGAACAAGTACTAGAGTGATGTGATTGATTATGATAGATACCTTACGCGGTAATAGCGTTAAGTGATAATCAAGAGTAATGAAAGATTCAAACAAGCCCTCGAACGTTTCCATGACTGCGTGAACTCGGCTCTTTGTGAACACATGGATAATCCTTCAGATGTTTTCGAGGCTGATACTAATGTACAGATTGAGCACAGATTCCGAGCTTGACGCTAGAAAGCATATAAAACCATACTCTGGCCTCACTACTCTCCTTCTTTGTACATTATTTATTTCTCACATAAAACCAAAACGAAAACCAAGCATTCCGATGGTCTGTTCTGCGTTCTTTTTGCAAGACCATAGCAACTCTTATCAATGTCATTATCTCAATAACAAGTTCAAATTTTCAAAAAATTTTGGAGGCTATTTATATGGACTTGGTTCGCTGTAAGATCAAAATCATGTTCGTCCTTAAATATGAGTGGTCTTGCTCTCCTACTATTAGCTTCTTTTAAAAACGCACAGCACGCCATGCACCTTTTCCTTCCGAGTTTTCTTGCGACACACAACTACCTAGGAACCAAAAGACTGAAGGTCCATGATATGTCTACCTTCCAAAATAGCCTTACCCGCAACTACATGTGTACTCCTCCTTGCGCCTAGAACTTTGCGCTGCTCGATCACATGGGCACACTTCAAATGCTTGATATCGCATGCGATGCGAGAGGGTGTTGCCGTGGTGGTTTTGGAATTGATGTGAAGCTGACTGAGGTTTCCGCTCAGCCAAAATCACACGAGGAACTTTGTATGTGCGGAGAGAGACTTGTGGACCTTGACCAGTCAACCAAAACACCACAAACTTACAGAGATTGTCTTCATGCTGTATAGTCATGCCAGGTGCCGGAATGGAGCTAGCTCAATGGGCATACAAACCCTTCTGGTCGCCTTCAAAAACTCTTTCCGGTCTAAAATCCACGTGCTTGGTGCTGATGTGTGGGCTTCTCGCTCTTTCTCTCTCCATCTAAAAGGAGGGAAGCATCCCATTTCTGTGAAGACATCAATCAGGCAGCCAGAAGGACATGGTCTCTCTTCTTCCGGTTGCCATGTCAAGAGCTGAGTGACCAGCTTCATACACTCCCATTACGATAGCGTTAAGCTTTATTCCTCTTGTTCCATTCCCGCATATCACCAATTTCCCTTCTTTTTCACACGACCAAAAGCCGACACGACCCAATCCATGTGTTTGTGTGGCTCTGACGTCTATCCCTAACATAGGGCCACGATGATGAACATGACTCTAGAGACCCTTCAGTTAACATATTTAATCATGGTCCCTACGTGGTCAAGCATCACACCCCTATATTACTCAGAAAAACCAAATCCCCTCTGTCTTACCACCTTCCCTCCCAATCTTCAACTCATCCAAGCACTTCTTCAGCCGCGCCCCAGTCGCCTTCCCATACGCCTCATGATCATTAAAGTCCGGCATCTCTCCGGTTCTGGTTATATCGGTGCGCACCCATACCATCTTCTCATTTCCGCAAGACTTCTTGATCTCCTCGAACATCTCGTTGTTGAAACCGCCTCCGAGAGCTACGACAGCGGGCCTGGTGCCGTAGTTCTGTGAGCCAATGTTGGAGGAGCTGTTGGGCGGAGTTTTGGACGAGATGAGTAGAGGAATCGAGGATGTTGCTTCTTCGACGGAGAGGATGATGTGGATTACTGAAGGATAACGAGGTTAGGTACGTTTCCATGTGCACATACTTGTCCGACCGAGATGCTCAAGCATACCATCGTATTCCGGCTTAACGCTCTCGCGAACCGCCTTTGCGATATTTGGGTTTTTGCCACAAACGACGATGGGAATAGGCGACATTGCGGACGCGTAGAATCTTGTATGCACTCGTAAAGATGACGACCGTGGCGCAGTGCTGAAGAAGATTGATCTGGGTACGGAACGAAAGATCTGTTTTACATACATCGAAGCGAAATGTTCGAAGGCACCTGGGCATGTAACAAAATGTGCCCCAATACATGCTGCGTTTCATGTTGTAATGCTTCGGTGTTATTGTGTCTAAATCCGACGCTACCTAGGTAGTACCAAAAGGACCCTACCAGTAGAAATCAGCCCGTGCTCTCCAGCGTCTCTGTGAGTGCAGACTGCGCAGGGTCATTGTGTTGTAACCCTGTGAAGGCATTATTGGATGGGAGGTGTTGAACGTACCTAGGTAGGTAGCATGCAAGGAACGGCAGGAGCTCTGATGTCATCTTGTCGCTGCGACCGTGCCGCAAACCCCGCGCTTGGCTTCATATGTAGATTGTCTCCCCTCTCACCAAGAGCGGCGGGGTCATGGGTTATGGATGATAACTTTCGGCTTTTCGCTCTTTAGGACCGCACAGGTTCCTCTACGACAACCGTGCTTCATTTGATTCCCAAGGGCATATCTTGACAAGGCAAGGCAAAGCGTTAAGAACATGTCTGATGGATTACCAGCTGAACAGGGCCTGGGACCTCGAGACAAAATTGTTGACTCCGAGTCAGATGATGGCTTATGCGAGGGGTGCCACACGTTATCGAAACAAAAGAAGCCTCCAATCCATGACACTTACGTTTACCGCGAGTTGAACCAGCCGCACGATACTATTAGGTTGCTTACATTGCCTGCAGAATCCAAAGATGTGTCATGCCTGCTCGAAGCATCGATTGAAGACCTTCCGCCGTACGAGAGCGTGTCCTATGCCTGGGGCAATAGTGGCACAACTGGCTGGGCACTCGAGGTGAACAAGAATAGCGGCACAGCTACGGGCAAAACCATTCATTATCCTTCCATGTCGGTGTCGCAGTTGCCCATCTTCTCCATTATCTGCGGCCCACAACAGGCTGGCGTCTACTGTGGATCGACGCGGTATGCATAAACCAAGGCGACAATTCAGAGAATTCAGTTCAGATCCTTATGATGGATCGGATATATTCATACGCTAAGAGAGTAGTAATTTGGGTGCAGGAATGTAGGGTTCACCGGGTTGAAGACGCCGAACTAGCAATCGAGAAACTCAATAACTGGGAAGGGCGCGAAACCGAGATTCTCAGAGACCTTCGAGAAGGTGCATTCGGCAATGCAGCCTATGATCCTGGAACCGGACTAAGATGGCTGCCATGGAAATTGCCATCTGCACACGAGTTCTACATATCTAAAAGATGTGTGATAGCTCTCGAATGTGTACTCCGCTTGCCTTGGTTCCAGCGCGTATGGACTCTTCAAGAGTTGATCTTGGCTCGAGAGACGGTACTATGCGTAGGTTCCAACATTCTTCAGTGGAACGATCTTAGTAGCGCATGTCTCGCAGCGCACAGCTGCGACTTCGCTATAGAACGTAGGAGACTTGCAGAATGCCAGGTCTTGCGTGCCCTTGGATCGGGTGCTTCTAGTTTCTGTGGAAGGGAACTTACATCCCACAAAACGCTCTAAGTGCTCTCCACATGGCATCGATGTCGGATACTTGCAGTGGTAGGCAAGGATAGTATTGACTGTGCACAGTAACAATATACTACGTATCACTCGGGCTCGCAAAGCTACAAATCCACGCGATACGATCTATGGAGTGATGGCTTTGATGACTCGATATAATATAGTCGGCCCATCCCTCCAAGTCGACTACAGCCTCTCAGTTCTGGATGTATATCTCTCGGCTTGCATGACATGCATGGAAGTTCAAGGAGAACATGCAAATATTACATTCCTGCAAGATGCTGGCTCTGTGGCGACGATCGAGAAAGAAAGACAGAACTGGCCGTCTTGGATTCCCGACGGGGCAGGAGCATTACCATCCTCGTCAGGAATACAGATGGGCTGCTTACAAACCAAAGGATCATCAGTCTCAATGGGAAGAACATCAAAGGCCAAAATTCTCGCTCAGCACGAGCATGTTATTCGGGGTGGAAAAGCTCCCTGCTTACGTGTGCAGGGAATACGAGTCCTAACAATTCAGGGCTTCATCCCTCGTCATACGAATCACTTGTTCAGCGACCACTATGAACTACTGGCCAATACATCTTCATTATACTGTAATACAACAATATCAACCGAGAGTGCGTATGAACTCGTCTCGGTCGAGCGTCCACACCCCCAGAAAGGTGTGCCAGCGCTGGTTCAACGCACTGACGTCTGATCGTATATCAAGGATTCCGTAAAACCTTCTGGTTTTGATCTCGAAGACTGCAATAGCAACACCCAGCCTCACATCGTACAAGATGCGACAAGCGAACGCATCGTCCGCGTAGTGCATGGTAAAACTGCATTGGAGATTCCAGAAACGCTCCAAAAAAGACTAGAACAGTCGAAGCAACGACCGTGCGACCAGAACGGAAAACCTATGTTTAAATGTTTCGTATGCACAACTGGATTTATGGGCTTAGCTTTTCCTGATGCACAACGTGGGGACGAGGTTGTCATCCTGTTTGGGCTCGAGATGCCCTTTGTGATCCGACCCGATGTTGAGACTGGGCATTACCGGCTTATCGGAGAATGCTATGTCCTAGGTTTGATGAATGGCGAGGCTATGGAGGCAATGGATGAATCACAGGTAGAAGAAATCTACCTTACCTAATGGGATGCGCTGGAGACTGCACCGTATACGGTAGGGACACTAAATTGATATAGGAAGTAATTCTATCAAGTCACAGTGTACATTGGATTGTGATACATGTTAGCACTCGCGTATTCATGAGATCTATAGCCTACATAGGTATGTTTTAAGCGCGATCAGAAGGTTTAACAATATTGTTGGCGCCCAGAGCACCTATTTATATATGTAACTTGTTAGTAAACACGATTGTAGTAGGCTAGCTGTTTATAATTTTCCTATCACTGGAGAGAGAACACACGGCTTTAGGCGCCTGCTGTGCTCACCCATGATGCAAAAAGTAACTTTCGCACCAGCAGAGTGGAACATGAGACCATCTCCAGCTGTCTTAGGGGAGCGGGTTGTAGGATGGTTGGAATAAAAACAAAAACTCAGGGCCGAACCGGAGTCGAACCGGTGACTTCGGGAAGACGGTCTTGGTGAACTGCAGTCCTACACTCTACCACTGAGTTACCGGCCCTTGAAGCTGTTTCGATGGTTAATAGTGAGATATATCTTAATATATACCCTTTTTTTTTTGTCAAGTAGTGAGGTCGACTACCGACATCCATGCGATGTGTTGAGGACATATCAGGGATGAGGGACAGTGGGTCTAGCTTCAAAGGTCGGTGATAGGTTGCAGCTTCTTCCCACGTTCTACATCGGAAATGATGCGGTCTCAGAAGACTACCACACAACGCTTGCTACCATCTCATAGAGGTAAAGTACAGGAAATACATATATGGGTATCATCTTGCGCGTCACATCGCCATGCCATGCGAAACTATCTAAAACTCTAATTCCTCAACTTCCATCCCACACTCCTCACACCTCTTCTTCGTCATACCCGTCTCAGGGTCGAGTACGCTCCGGCCCCACTCGTGCTCATGCCTATCGTATCTGCCTTTGATCTTCTGCCCGAATTGCGCGTCACCGCCATCATCCGCCAATCTCGCTCGTTTGTACGCTTCTACTCTGGTGCGCTTCTTCAGATCCTCGAGCTTGTTCTTGAACTTCTTTTGTTTCCGCTCTTTGCTCACTACCTGTCTTTTCGCATACTCCTCGTCCAACGCTTCTGCTGATCCCCATTTCTGTGGACTAAAAGCGTACGCTTCGACTTGGAGACGCAAGAACAGTTGCATAGGGTGGAAAAATTGTTTGTGCGGGTTCGGTCGTTCGAGGTGAGGCAGGAGTTCTTCGTCTTTGAGTTCGGGATCGGTAAGGAGGTAATCGTCTCGCGCTTCGGTTTTGGTGAGGAGCGAGTATTTGTCTGGGAGCTTCTCCTTGCAGATGTTGCACACGCCGATGCCGAATATGTCCTGCCATTTCCAATCGATCTCGAGACTGTTACATTCCCGACATTTGCCCTTGACGTCGCGTTTGCCGTCGCCGTATTTGCCTTTGAACGTTCCACTCTCGATCTCGGCATTCTCAGCAGCCTCAAGCAGTGCCGCTTCTTCATCCTCTTCTTCCTTACCATTGACCGTGTCCAAGATGGAAATACCAGGCTCATATGGTCCTGCCCTGTTGGCACGAAGCTTCCGTCTTATACGCTCCCTTTCCCACTCTACCATTGAGACGCCCTCCGGTTTCTGCTCTTCCTTCTGTTGCCCTTTCCACATCGCCTTGTTATGCGGGTCGTCTACGGTGCTTAGGAAACCACCCTTCGTGTCCGTCATTTTGCTGAAATCATAATCGATGAAGTCCGATCTCGCGTATTTCTTCGCCGGCTGGATGTAGTCGTTTGACGGTGGCTGTATGAAGCCATTCTGATCGCGTTTTGCGGGTGATGCTGCTGCAGCGTTGCGGAGAGTCGCTGGAGTTTGTGCGGCTGTGATAGAGGAGTACGCTCGTTTGGCACCGGCAGCCGGCGCTGGTGAGGGGTTTGATGCTTGTGCTTGATGCGCCTGCGCCTTTGCCTTCAGGCGAGCCTCTTCCATGCGCCTGATCTGCTCGGGGGTAGGAGGATTCGGCGGCAGCCTGCCCGCTGAGCGAGTCGCTCGTGGTGGTGTTGCCGGTCGGTCGGACATGGTGAGGTGATGAGGAAATGAAAGATGAGGCTCTGATGTGCTCGCTCTTGTTCGAACGAGTGGGTGCAGAGGTTACTGCTTACACGGCTGTCGGCGTGCAGGTGGCGGATGTCATCGGGGTTAGCTAGGTTGAAATGCGGCACCGAGACCCTTGTTCCTGAACAATGATGTACGCCAAGGGATCTCGCGATCTGCGCCTTCCGATTCGCGTCTCAAATCATTATCCATATGCTAATGAGCAGAGAAGTTTGCAAAAAGCTATACTTTTCCGATGATGACATATCCATGTCGTCTTGAAAAGGGCGGTTTGCGGTGCAGCGCCCTTACCAATCCACTATGACTCTTACGTGTGGCTGTGACCGAACAATCCACAGCGTATGTTATGACGTTTCATGGCTCACTTCACAGAGCAAGCCCAAGCACAAGGGACCGCCTAGATTAACACAAGATCGTTCCACACAATCCTGTCGCGATCATCATCACAATTCTCTTCTCATTCCCATATCATGCCAGACGCGACCACACGTGCGCACGTGGCGAGCCCTCCGTCGGCTTTGCTAATCCCTGCCGCCGATCTTCACGAAAATGTCCAAGCCTCACCACCAGAAGACAGCGACTACAGCAGCGACGAGCCCATCACAGCAGCCGCCAGACGAAGAAAGCGGAAGCAGCTTCGCAAAGAAGAACGCAAACAAGAGAAGCAAAGACACGACTCCGCCCTTCCAACGCCCACGCAATCCGATACCGAGACTCCAGCGAACCAACTCCGCAAACCTTCCAACAAGTCACCCAAGCAGAACAGCAGACTTGCTGCTCAATCTGACGCCTCGTCTATAGCTCTACCACCAGAAATCTCAATGGCGAAACCTGCTGCCCAAACCGCCTACCCTCTCCTCGTAGCCTCCATCGGCAACCCAGGCTCAGCGTATGCCAATACACTACACTCCGCAGGCCACATCGTCACGTCCGCACTCTCCGAAGCAAAACGCTACGATCGCTTTCAAAAAGGCCTATCAGGCTTGGTATCACGGCCTCCAGCTACACATCTGGCGTTTGGTCTGACAGGGTATCGAAGAGTAGCCACGGACAAAAGCACAGAAGATGACTGGACATTCTGGCAATCCACATCATTGATGAATGTCAGTGGGAGTGGTGTACTCCGGGCATATAACGAGTGGTTACGTGGTATACGGCAGGCCTCCGGAAGTGCGACGTTGGAAGGCAGGCTAGTAGTTGTACACGACGAACTTGAGTCTGCGCTAGGCAAAGTGACGATCCGCGACGGTAGCGCCAGTGCAAAAGGTCACAATGGTATAAAAAGCTGTCAACAAAGTCTTGGAGGAGTAAAGTGGTGGAGAGTAGGCGTTGGGATAGGGAGGCCAGAGAGTAGAGATCCGAATGTCGTGAGCAAGTATGTGTTGGGCAAGATGACGTCGTATCAACGGGCACAGTTGGAGAAGACTGATGTACCCGTTTACAAGGCATTGGAACTTATTGCTGCGGGGAAAAAGTAAGGATTTTGCATAGACGGAGGAGCATTTCCGATGGCGTTTGGGACGATACCCCATTTTTGCATGATAGAGCGCTCTGTACAAGATGCATGAAGCAATGTATGAATATTCCACTGAAATATGTAAACGAGGAAGCATGTGAAGGTATCGTGCAATGATCCAGAACCCAATAGCCATGATAATCCTGTACTCCGGAGAAAATGCAACAACACACTCCTGGTATCCAATGTTCGGACCCACGGTCAAGATGCAACAATCGAAGGACCGGCCTTCCTCAACTTCTTCCTCTCTTCAAGCCGCCTTCTTGCTTGCTCTTTGCGGTCAACAGGTAGCATCTGGCTACGATCGTGCTTCACTTGTGCAGAACCCTCTGCATGGTGTGCGGTGATCTTCGAGAGGTCGAACTTGGCATCGGTACGAGCGGGGTGGGAGGACGCGTCAGTCTTGGGTTCCTCTAACTTCTGCTTGTCGACTCTCTTCGACGAAATTGATGTTGCCTCAAGCTCTGAGACATGGGTGGCCTTCTCGGTCGTACGTTCCCTGCGTCGCGTAGGTTCAGCTTTCTTGTCGCTCTTCTCAGGCACGGTAGCCTTCTCGCTTAGCTTAGTTGTCTCTGTTGATTTGACCTGCGATACAGATTTCGACACTCGATGTTGCTTTGGTGGTGGATTCCATTCAGGTCGTGAATACGGCTGACCAGTAGAGACGGGTAGAGCCATTTTGTCCATCTGGGCTATCGAACTGTTGATATCCATCCAGGGATCGAGACCTGGTGATGGCATCGGCAACGGACTGGAAGGCAGGATGGCGGCAGGCGACTTTGGCGCATTGTTCTCGTCGGCCGGGTCTGGCCTGCGGATTTTCAGTGGCGATCTCTGCGGTTGCTCTTGCTGAGGCTGTGCAAGCGCCTTCTCTAGAGTGATTTCAAATGGACGTGCAGGTGCACGAGGCGCTCTGCCTAGGATGATGGAGGCTTCACCCTCTGCCGTCCCTAGCCTGGACGGAAGCGCCGGTCGGTTCAGCGTATCGGGGATAGTACCACGGCGATGACGGCGGGGCGTAGGTGATGCGTTCTCTTTGGTAGACGAAGCCATGCTGTTGTTCGCAGCGAAAGAAACTCCAGGGTCCACGTTCAAGTCACGCGCAGGTGATCGTGGATGATCTCTGCTAGCATCCTCGTATATCTCGAAGGGAGCCTTGTTCTGTTGAAGCTCAGAGGAAGGTGTTGAGCCTGACGCTTCTAGAACGGTGATTCGGGCTTTCAGCGCTGCGATTTCGATACTCGAAGACATGCTCTCGGCCATGGCTTGACGTAGTCGTTCTTGAAGGTCTTTGTTCTGCTGCTCTAGATCCCGCTCTCGTTGTCCGTACCGCTTGCGTTCCTGCTCAAGTCTGGTGGATAGTTCTGTGGCCTCGCCATCCTTCTTCATGGCAAACTTCTTAGCAAGCTGCTGCTTCGCAATAACCTTTTTCATCTCCTTTTCGCTGTTTGCCGCGTAGCTTTCGTACTGCTCCTTCCAGTATTTGCCGGACTCGGACCGCGGGGCACCCAGATCTATTGTAATGTCGCTGTCGTCTCGCGCTTTGGGCTTCTGGCCCGACTTTGTCTGTGTCGTCGTTCGCGCGTCGAGTAGGGCTTCGGTGAGGCGGGTACGCGGTCGTTTGTCGCTTCCGGGGTCAAGCTTCAGGTGCGTACCAGATGTCCACGGACTAGGGAACTTCCCAGGGCAGTCGTTGGGTATACCAGTCTTGCCAGTGTTGTCGCGCTTGCCTTCGTTATCCACTACCTGCGACCCGAATGACACCTGCTTCCTTCCCTTGCTTGCAGTGCCTGGCGTCATGAGGATTCCGCCGGGCTGTTTTGACGGCGAGATGGGTGGTCGGCTCTGTTTCGGTGCGGGAAGCTCGAATTTTGCGTTTGCTGCATCTATCCTCGCCTTCCTCTCGCTCTTCTTCGAGGCATCTTTTGCTTCCTCGGGCGCGGGTGTTCCAAATATGGCATGCTTGAAAGCCTTGACGGCGAACTGATGGGCCGGCGTCTCGGGAGGCTCGATAAAGGTAGACTCGTAGTTGTTTTCTGGTCGCTGTTAGCAAGCCACAGGACGCGCGTAACACAGTGCGACGTACCAGGCTGGAGATCTTCTATCACATTGGTGATGCGCGGGCCTGTGATCCAAGAAAACATGATCGAGCGTGGGGCGCCGTTAGAGGCGGGCGTCGTGGTTCAGGAGCGTTGGTGGAAGCGATGGCGATGTCGATGTCGCATGCGCTGGGTGGGTATATGCGTGTGTTTGTTTGGCGGATTGTTTACTCGCAAAAAGCGAGGGCCGAGAGCGGATTAGACGCCTTGGTGCACTGGCTGTTATCGCAAAGGGTTCGCAAACACGTCCGACACACTATGCGATAGACTGCTAGCGCATTGCCAGAGTGGACAAAGGGGCGATGCTGTTTGTTGTTCCTGCTGCTCCATTTCTCGAGCGACAGGCGAAAGTCGCGTCCGGCGGCTCAGCTTGCGCCTGCAGGGATGGCGCGGAACAGGCCCATGGATGGCGGGGCTTCGCCAACATATCGCCCCCACCGACCGCTACTCGACGTGCGCTGCGCTGGCCACGAAGTCTCTATCGTCATTCTCAACATCTTTCACTGCAGTTTCAACCAGTCGACATGTCTGCAGTGTGAAGGGCAGCGGCTACGGCTGCTAGTCTCTCCGTCGATACCCTATATGACGGCCTTTTCAATCACTCACCACTAGCCCACTATGGCACCGCTAAGAACACCAAAGAATAAGAAACAAACGCATAATGCATCTACGCCGACAGGTACGCCGACTGGCGACGATGAGATGGGCCCAACCAGCCCGTTCGGAGAATCGCGACCCCCGATGGTTGCGCAACCCTCCGAAACCTACGAGAAGGCACAAGAAGATGAGCGCGAAGTCTTGAGGGCTGTCTTCATGGACGACTATGAAGAATCAGAAGCCAAAGGCGCATGGAGCGTAAGTCACAGCGTTTCAATGTTACCACGATATATCGATTTGACCCACGATGACTCAGTCTCAGTTCAGGGCATGCGCTAACTCGAGAGTAGAAGACCACAGATCGTGTATTGCGTCTGAAGTTGTCATCCTTTTCCAACGAGAAGATTTCCATCACACTTTGTGCTAAACTCACAGCTACTTACCCCAAGACGCTACCTGAACTCACTCTAGAAGACGGCGGCAGCCTAAGAAAAAGCACTTGGGATCGGCTCTATGGCCTGCTAAAGAACCGACCTCGCGAACTGGTCGGCGAGGTGATGATCTACGACATTGCGACTGCCATCCAGGAGATACTCGAGGACGAGATTGCAGTCCGCGAGACGGATGGAACTTACGAGAATCTGGATGCCGAGCGAGCAGTGCAAGAAGCGGCTGCAGTCGAACATTTGAAGCAGCAGGAAGAAGAGCTGCAGAAAAAACAGGACGAGAAGAAGGCCGAGGAGGAGCGCCTATTGCAGCAGATGGTAGGCGACGAAATGCGCCGGAAAGACCTGATGGCAAAGCGCAAGAAGCATCGTGTGTCCGCCATCACGCCGCCTTCGTACTGTCCCAGCGGCGAGAATGTCAACTACATTTCTTTCGACAGGACTATTACCGTTCAGCACGAAGACACTATAATCCAGTGTAGCGGTGTTGAGAACCCTCTCCCTTTCCATTCTGGCCCTCTGACAGAACAGCTACTGGTCAAACCGGCTGGGAGTTCAGCGATGCTCACGCTAGTATTGAAGCGGGTTCGAGTGGGAGACGGAAATACTACTGCTGACCCTCAGTTGAAAAAGGCTATTATGGGGTTCGAAGACGAGATGGAAGAGATCAAACGATTACGACAAGGCGCCATCTTGTCCGTGCTCGACTTTAAAGTTGAGCATCTTCCTGACTTCGGGTGGGAAATCAGTGTCCTCATGGAACACGCCGACAAAGGGTCCCTAGGCGAGCGACTTGCCGACGATGGGCCCTTGCCGGTCGCACGAGTTCGTTCCTGGACCATTGAACTCTTGGAAGCACTAGACTTCTATCACCGCAACGGTATAGTCCATAAGCGCGTTCATCCGCATAACATCTTGTTCAAAAAATCTTCTGGTGGTGGTATAACAGTGCTTCTAGCTGATGCTAGCTTCCAAGGTACTTTGTACCACCTGCACAGCCTGTATCAAGACGTACAACCGACAAAACCCCTAAGATCTTTCTATTGGATAGCACCGGAGCTCTCGCAGGATGCGCATCACACTCGCAAGACTGATGTATGGGATTTGGGAGTCACCTTCCTTCAAATGCTGTTCGGGTTTGACGTACCTGGCAAGTATAACTCGCCCAAGGAGTTGTCCGATATCCTTGGCTGCTCGGAACCATTGCAAGAGGTCTTGCGCAAATTCTTCAAACCTGATCCCAAGAAACGACCGTCCGCCTTCGATCTCATCCCCTGCGAATTCTTGCGTGACAATGTGGATGTATATGAGCGACCTTCCACTCCTGTACGTTCTAGAAATTCGTCGACATCTTTGGGCCGCTATAGGCTACGGCGTGAGTCCTCGTCCGGAGTTGTCCCATCCTATTCACGATACGCCAATGACTGGGTCGAGCAAGGTCGCCTGGGCAAGGGTGGATATGGCGAAGTCGTGAAAGCTCGCAACAAAGTCGATGGTCGCCTATACGCCATCAAGAAAATTAAGCAAAAGTCCGCGGCAGCACTGAGTGAAGTCCTCTCGGAGGTCATGCTTCTATCAAGGCTCAACCATAGCTGTGTGGTACGGTATTACACGGCCTGGCCAGAAGCTGAAGCCGATGACGACTACGACTCTGCAACATCGGATGGAGATGATTCTGACTGGGAATCGGACGTTTCTCCAACGACGACAACAACAGATGGCGGTGGTCACGGAAAAAGCGGTGGTGGTTTAGACTTCATCAGCTCCAGTGGATATCCTAAGATCGAGTTCGGGTCCGACGATGAGTCAGAAGATGACGTTGGTGCAGTGATCTTTGGGTCTGATTCAGGTAAGTAGTATATGATCTGGCCTTTCAAGTATTCGCGGGCTGACCTAGCTTAGAAGATGAAGCTAGTCTGGGATCGCTTTCTCCAGCGATAAAAAAACGCGCCATGTCCGATTCGATGCCTGCAAAGTCGTCGAGATCAATCTTGTATATTCAGATGGAGTTTTGTGAGAAACAAACTCTTCGAGATTTGATTCGCACAGGTCTGTACGACGATCCAGACGAATACTGGAGATTGTTCCGGCAAATCCTTGAAGGGCTCGCTCACATCCACGGTCACGGTATCATACATCGTGATCTCAAGCCCGACAACGTCTTCATTGATATGGCCAAGGTCCCTAAGATCGGCGACTTTGGACTAGCTACTAGTGGACAATACCAGAGATCCGATACAAAGTCTTCCAACGATACACAGGACGGTGGCGATATGACGCGAAGCGTAGGCACAGCGCTTTACGTTGCTCCTGAGCTGAGCTCTAGTGTTATCGGTGACTACAACAACAAGGTGGACATGTACTCCATGGGCATCATCTTTTTCGAGATGTGCTTTCCCCTGAGGACTGCCATGGAGCGCGACAAGGTTGTTCGGTCGTTGCGTGAACGAAAACATGATCTTCCACAAGAATTTGAAACGCCCGAAAAGTCTTTGCAAGGTGGCATCATCAAATCGCTTATCAGCCATCGCCCTTCGGAGCGGCCAGGATGCACTGAGCTCTTGAGAAGCGGTAAGGTACCTGCTCAGATGGAGGATGAGGCCGTCAAGGAAGCTCTCAAAGCCCTTTCAGATCGCAACTCGCCGCATTACGCGAAGATGATGGCTGCTCTCTTCTCACAGAAGCCTGACACCCAAGCAAAAGACCATGCTTGGGACCTCAGCGCGACAACCCAGACGATAAAGGCCAACGACGTGCTTCTACAAAATCTCGTCAGGGACAGACTGGCCATGGTATTCCGGAGCCATGGTGCTGTTGAGATACAACGTCAGGTACTATTACCCTGGTCAGACCATTATGCCGACATCAACGTCGTGAAGCTTTTCGACCCTTCTGGAACTCTGGTCCAGCTACCCTACGACCTGACTCTGCCCTACGCACGTAGCATTGGTCGAGGTGGAGTCTTTCTTGAGAAAACATTCACGATCGGTCACGTCTATCGTGATAACTACACCGGAAGCGCTCCACGTAGTAACGGCGAGGCGGATTTCGATATCCTGTCTTATGATACGCTCGATCTTACCTTGAAGGAGGCAGAGGTTCTCAAGGTTGTTGACGAGATCATCGACGAGTTTCCTTCATTCCGGTCGACGCAGATGTGTTTTCACTTGAATCACGCGGATCTACTAGAAATGATCATGGATTTCTGCAGGATCAGCGTCCCAAAGCGCGCAGCGGTCAAGGCGGCCCTTAGTAAGCTGAACATTGGGAAGAACAATTGGCAGTCGATCCGCAACGAATTACGATCCTCCGATATTGGCATCCCATCGACCTCATTAGACGACCTGGCGCGTTTCGACTGGCGCGACACTCCAGAAAAAGCATTTGCGAAACTGCGACGACTATTCGAAGGCAGCAAGTACCTCGAAAGAACGCATGCCATCTTCGCACATCTGAGTTCTGTCATTAATTATACGAAGCTGTGGGGTGTGAAGCGCAAAATCTACATCAGCGTGTTGAGCAGCTTCAATGAGAAGTTCTACTCAGGTGGCATTCTCTTTCAATGTCTGTTCGATACAAAGCAGAAAGAGGTGCTTGCTGCAGGCGGACGGTACGACAAGTTGATTGAAGAATACCGTCTGAAGGCCTCCAGTCACGCGCAACCAGCAGCTGCGTCCCATGCTGTAGGTGTGAACCTAGGATGGGACCGGCTCGTCAACTCCATGAGTCGATACATCAAGAAGCCTGAGAAGTCGAATTTCTTACGGAAACATGCCGAAGAAGATACTCCATCTATCTCTTGGATGCCACGACGCTGCGACTGTCTCGTCGCTAGTTTCGACCCCAATGTCCTCCGCTCTACCGGCATAAAGATGGTAGCAGACCTCATTGCTCATGGTTACACCGCCGAACTCGCTGTCGATGCGCACTCCATCGAAGATATTCTGCGTCACTATCGTGACGACAGGCACAGCTGGGTCATCGTGATCAAGCACGGCGTCGCGCCCGATAAGCCTGAGTTGAAGGTCAAGTCCATCGCAAAGAAGGAAGACACAGATCTGCGCAGCGCGGATCTTTTGAACTACCTCCGAAATGAGCTCCGAGACCGTGAAGAGCGCGAAGGAAGCGCAGCCCGCCTCATCAAAGCCGCACCGCCAAGCTCAAGCAACACGACCAACGTACCAAAATCGAATGTTGACGTCCTCATAGCCCAGCACCGGTCAAAGAAGAGCAATAAGTGGTCCATTGTCGAGGCTGCACAATCGCGCTCCTCAGACCTGCTCTCCGCTTTCCAATCTGCACCCATCGCTGCCATCGAAACAAAGGAAGAGGTGATGAACCTTCTCAAGGAGACACGTCTCAGTGACCCAGACTCATGGCGTTTCTTTATTCAAAAGATGCCGCTCGCCGAAAGAAAGTATCTGCAAGAGCTGCATGACCTGCTGCTGGGTTATAAGGCGAGGTGGGTTGAAAGCAAAGGGGAAGGGGGAGCAAACGGGGAGGGACCTGTGGGAAAGGCCTTTGTGTACAATTTCAGGACTGGAGGATGTCTACTCTATGATTTGGAGAGTTGAAAGGTGCAAATTATGAGCATCAAGCGAAGTATGAACATTATGAATCACGAATGATAATCAGCCTCATCCCAATACCGACATCATGATAATAAGTCAGACTCTAGGCCCCGCTCGTATCTCAGCGTTAGGGTCCTGAGGTCGTGCACATTCGCCAACTCACGTATCGCATCACTGATACTCACATGCTGCAGAGCTAATACCATGCCATAACAACCGTACATACCCAGATCCATATGCATCTAAGTGTATTACAGTGGAAATGTTGGCTTCTAGGCAATTTGATCGTTCAGGCACGTCTTGCGTCTAGTCCTAATCCGGCCTAGACCCAGCACTCCTTTCCAAGACTCACAGACGATGCATATAACAGTCCTTCTGGTCTTCCCTACAGCGCCACCATCGTCGCCCGTGTTCCTCCAGCCGCAGCCTGTCATATCTCAAACAGCAAACTTCGATCGTGCTCTCAGTCTTGCGCCGTACACCCAGATCAGATACATGCCAACCTTGCTCAAGTCAGCGCACTGCCAGGTTCTGCAATCATTTCCAACTTACGATACCCATCACGCTCAACCCACCCAACAGGCTGATACCTTTCCCTATGCCCAGATTGATGTACATTGGACGGGAGAAGAGCACGGACCCGAAAGCGAAGCCCGAGCGACAGAAGTCATTGCCTGCAAAGAGGGAGGCGGCATAGGTTGGGTAGGACATGGGAACATATGCTATACAAGGGTCAGCAAAGTGAACAGGAAATAGGAAGCCCAAAGAACAACTTACAAAAGACTGCCTGGAAGATGATGAATACACTTGTCGAATATATGGTGATACCGATGGCTGTAGCGATCCAGTGTACGGAGTGGCGAGCCGTCCAGCCTACAGGTATCAGAATTAATGTCCACTTTAGCTCTTTAGACCGCGGTCTGAAACTCACCAAATAGGAACAGTCCAATCGGTACGCCAAAACTTGCGAATATGGCCGGCACAAGTCTATGTTCCTGCGGTCTCAAACCTCTCTCCAGGATATCCGGTGTGAGATAGAATCTCAGGTATAGAAAGTATATCGTGATCGAAATGAAGCACCCGATGATTATCGCCAAGAAGACTATCGACATCTCGCCAACGGTAAACCCATATATCTCAAGATACACGAGAGGGAAGACTTCGAAGAAGGAGTAGTAGATGCCATACGTCAAAGCGGAGTATACGTTGATGAAGAAGAGAGCAGGGTCTTTTACGCAAATCTCCAAGGGTTTGATGATAGCATCTAGGAGTGTGGCAGAGAACTTGATGCCTTTGCGGTCGATCTCGGTCTGCGTGTGAATGTTTGGGTTGCCTGTCAATGCGCGAAGACGGGCAGAGCGGTGCAGCAAGATGGTAGTAGGTTGTGTTTCCGGCATGAAGAAGAAGAATAGGAGGAATACTGGGGCGGACATCCACAAGAGTTCCCATTGTGACCTGCAGATGCGTGATCAGTATGAGACGACACGAAGTGGATATAACCACCTGCTCAAGGAAGGAGACATACCAACGCCAGTTTTCGGCATACACGGAATATCCAGACAAGAGAGGGCCAACTGCTGGTCCTGCAAAGGCTGCTGCCGTCCAGAAAGCAAGGCCATATGGTAACTCCAGTAGAGCATATAGATCTTGCATACTCGCTCCGCCGTTGGCTAAACAAGGGCTTCCAAAGAAGCCTAGCAAGAAACGGAGGAAAAGAAGACCACCGAGGTTATCTACTAGTGCTGCTGGTAGAGTGAGGATGGTGAAAAGTGCAAAAGTAGTAATGTAAGGTATGTTCCTCCCGAGTTGCGGTACTAGACGAGTGGTCAGTAAATGTCATGTTCGTGATGGCCACGACTGACTTGGAAAGGAATGAATGAAGACGCGTAGGATATACTCTTACCTTCACTCAGTGGCGCGAACAGCAACGGTCCGATTCCATAACCTAAACATGTATCGTCAGCCCAACTATATCGCAAAGAATGGCAACAGATACGAACACACAAGCACCTACCCAAAACATACAATGCCAATCCCAAACTCGCCTTAAAAGCACCCACCCCAAACCTCTCCATAACCAACAGTGTACTACTAACATAAATCGAACTCCCCGCATACACAATAAACGTATACAGACAGACCAAAAACGCCGTCCAAGCCTTCTTCCCCCAGGACCAGTTGTGAGGGTTCGCTGAGTCGGTAGTGGTATACCATTCCGCCAATACGAGACCGTCGGCCGTCTTTGTGGGCGCAATAGCATGAGGCGCTGAGCGCGTGCCATGGAGTGCGAGAGTGGCTTCGAGACGTTCGGCTTCGAGGCGCTCGGGGCTGAAGGGAAGAGTGTGCGAAGCGATGGTCGCTGCTGGGACACCGGGGTCTTCGTGGCCTGTTGAGGTTGAGTTGCGTGACTGCGGTTTCTCGATATCTGCTGTTCGGGAGGGGAGCTTCTCTAGGTCGACTGTAGGGGGGGAGGTAGTGGTCTGATCTGGGTTTGGCGGGCTGATGGTGGTTGTGGAGTGATTGGAGTGCGCTTGGGTGGTCGAGCCTGAGGCTCCAGTGTTCTTCTCAGTGTATGCAGCTGGAATCTCAAACCCGGGTAACTCTTCTGGATACTTGAAGATGCGGTTACGTGTTGCGTAGCGAACGAGCTGACCAAAAGGTGCATCGCGCACTATTTCCCTAAGAGTCTCCATACTGTCTGAATGCTAGCAGGTGCGTTTCTAATGGAAAAAGTGAATACTGGGAAGATTATTGAAAACTCTCGGCGCAACAATGCTATTATATTTCCAGGCGCTCCTTTCCAGCCTGATTACCAAGGGCGCCTGCAAGGGGTGGATCCCTTGCTCTCAGTAAATGCACATGAAGCACTCCTCCAAACCCTCCTTCCAACGACAAATCAACCCTCAGTTGTCAGCAAAAGCCATCCACCATCAATGGACAGGTTTCTTGATTTCAAAGGATGTCAGATAAGGAAAGTGTAAGAAGACACCGGAAAGGGCATGTCAGATTCGAAAGAAGCTTACTTTCAGCCACGTGATTGGTACATTCGATGTAGCCACGCAACCACCAAAGTATCCTTCGCCTCTCATTGACCGATCGAAGCCAGATGTTGAATCGTGGTAGGCTGGCCAGACAGACCGGACTTTGCAGCCTCTGGCTTCGTTTTGTAATCCGTGGCCACTAATGTATTATGCACCTGGTCCGCTTCAAGCATCCGCCAAGATCCGATACCACATCTTCTGTGGCTGACATACACCTGCTGACAGACATTGCTGACTGGAACTTGTCACCTCTGCGCATGTTTGGGCAAATCACGACCCACAGATCTCAAGCACGCCAACGTGTCGATTATGCAGCACCAAAAAAGTCGATTAGACTTAACTATGTATACATTAAGAGCAGGCAACCACCCATAAGCCCTGGTATACGCCGGGACGATAAACCAAAAGAAAACACGCTTGCGCGATTAAGAGAAGCGGATCTTGATCGCTTACTTTTTTCTTTCCAACCCCCGTCTAAATTTCATACCTCTCGCTTGCCCATCCTGTTCATCCTCTGAGCTTTATGTACAAGGAATATAAGCGCGCGATCATACGTTCGAAGCAGCGATCTCTATTCGGCAGCTGATTTTGGCTTTGCTTCGTACGCCGTCTTCGCGGTGCTGGTCAAGGTCTCTAACTCTCCGCTTGTTTCGCACATGGACCGGAAAGAACCACCCTCTTTCCGAACAAGATCGTATGGGTGGCCATATTCAATGACTTCACCCTTATCCAAGACAAGAACCTTGTCGTAGTCGATGATCGTTTGGAGACGATGAGCAATCGTGATTGTGGTGTTCTTGATCTGGCGAATAGTCTCTTGAATCTTTGCATCAGTGGCGTAATCAATGGAAGCTGTGGCTTCGTCCATCAACAACACCTTTGGTGCCTTGAGTAGCGCCCGGGCAAGACAGAGAAGTTGTCTTTGACCTTGCGACAGATTAGAACCGGACTCTGATACCGGCGAGTTCAGATTTTTGAAAGGGTTCTTGTTCTCGGTCTCCATCGCAGCTTGTGCCGCAACCTCATCTTGGTCCGCAGGGCGCCCGTCAGGCATCACCAAGACGGTGTCTTCTTGCGTCTCGCCACGCTCCCAGTCGCGATTTGCAAGAATGGAGCCAGGGTTGGTGGTAGCGGCTGAGTAGCTGGCATTGACGTCCGCAGTCACCGCGCCCGTTGTGGGGATAGGGATTTGAACAGCGCGTGGTGGGGAAGCGGCACCGGTAGGTGTCACATTGCCTGATGCCGGACGTGATAGCGTTGAAATAAGGTTGACTTCCCGTAGTGCAGTGTAGATCTCCTCATCAGTAAAGATCGAGAAGGGGTCAAGATTGCTTCGGATTGTGCCTGTGAATAATGTCGGATCTGTTGGATGTTATTACTTGCTGAACCATGATAGAACCTAGATGTACTTACCTTGCGGTACCATGACGACATTCTCCCGCAGATCATGCAGGCCAATTGAGCCAATATCGATGTCATCGATTAGAATCTTGCCCTTCTCGGCCTCCAAGGCTCGAAACAAGGCCAGAGCCATCGAACTTTTGCCGGCACCTGTCCTGCCTACTACACCGACCTTCTCTCCTGGGAGAATCTTGAAGGTCAGGTCCTTGAGGACAAGGTCGAAGTCGGCTCTGTATCGTGTACTGTAGTTGATGAACTCTACAGATCCCTTGCTTGGCCAGTTGGAAGGTGGACGTGTCTCTGGGATGACAGAGGGAGCTTCCTGGTCGACATCGAGGTACTCCTTGACACGCTCGACTGAGTTCATGTTCTGCTCGTTGGCGGAATACAGACGAACAAACCACAAGACGTTCTCAGTGAAGGTCACAGCATAGGTGAGTGCGAGACCAGCAGCACCTGCATCGATGCGCCCAACGCTGAGCACGACAAAGGCTCCGGAGAAAAAGGCTACCATAGCACCAACGACATCCACCCGGAACGCGAGCCATCTGTTAGCTGCCCAGAGATAGATGAAAGGTCGATGTTGAGTGTTAATCTTGTTCAAGTTCTCGCGAATGAAGCGGCGCTCATCACCGTAAGCTCTGATGGTCGTCATGCCAGATAGAGTTTCACCAAACTGCTGATACAGCGGGCTCCGATGCACCGACTCCAATCGTTTCAGGTCGCGGGATGAGTTGATGTAGAAACGACCAATGAGGAAGTAGAGTATTGAAATGAAGAAAGCCGCGATCAGGAAAGCGGGTGTGATGATCGAGATAAGGATGACGATAGTGACAATAGAAGCGAAGCAATGGACAACGCCAATAGCGACAGGCGCCACTTCTTGGTCGACTGATTCAATATCCTTGGAGAATCTGTTCATGAGCTGACCGAGCGGAGTCTGATCGAAGAAGCGGAACTTGGCGTGCGTAACTTTTTGAATAAGGCGTTCGTGGATGCGTTTGGATGCGGCGAGAGAACCACCGAACAGGAAGCCTTCTCGCAAGAATGTGATAAACATGAAGATGAGCCCAAGGATGGCATAGACACCCAAGAAGTACGCGGAATTGACGTCTGGGTTCGGAGCGCTGAAGGTGGTTTGCATGGTGTTGTAGGCATACGACTGCTGCTCCGGTTTGGCAGCAAAGAAAGGAATGTTCCAGCTGCAGGTACCGCTGTTCATGCATGTGCCCATACCGCTCAGAGTCGGCGCATGTGTTACTGGAGTCTGATGATGTGTACCCATGACAGCGTAACCCTTGTCTGCATATGCGTTTGCCCATGTGCGGATCCAGAGATTAGTAGAAACCGAGGAGATTTGTGCAGCCACGAAAGCAATAGTAGCACCAAGCCAATAGTACCATGGACCCATAGCCCGCAGGTACATCGTGATAATGCTGAGCTTGACACCACCCTCGGCCTTCTTCTCCTCCTGGCTGTTGCTGGCTGGTGTCTTCTTGGCGTCAGGCTTGCCGTTCAAGGTGACATTGGCGGATCCATTGGCGTGGTTAGCATCACCATTCGCCTCTTCGCCTGCATCCGAGGACGGCTCTTGGGAAGGAGGCTTGGAAGCACCTCGTGAAGCGGGCCGTGATTTTGTGAGATCTTCCGTGAGCTTTCCAGAACTGATGACTTCGTCTGCTGTTCCTTGTGCAACCACTCGGCCATTCTCGAGTGCAACAGCGAATTCTGCATGTGGCAGGCAGAGACTGACGTTGTGTGTGACCAGGATACAGGTTCGGTTGGCCATGAGCGGTCCATGAAGTGCGTAGTGGAAGATCCATTTGGCAGTATGGGCATCGACAGCGCTCAAGACATCATCGAGAAGAACATGACGGGCCTTGCTGTATAGTGCACGAGCCAGTGAGATACGTTGCTTTTGACCTCCGGATAGCGTGACACCTTTCTCTCCTACTATTGTCTCGTCGCCACCATCAAGAATCTCGAGATCTCGCTTCAGAGAGCATGCCTCAATGACATCTTGGTAGCGCTTTTGGTCGAACTGGCTAGCGAATACGATGTTGTCCTTGACTGTACCATTTACAAGCCAAGCTTGCTGAGCGCAGTAAGCGATGCTGTCCGTGAGTCCTGTATCGGGATCGGGAGTCATGTCTTCTCGGCTGAGTCCGCCTGGTAAGTAGACATTACCCTTGAGCTTCGTCATCTCACCAAGCAAGCCCATCAGCAAGGAGGTCTTTCCAGACCCAGTGGGTCCAACTACAACGTTCAGTTTGCCCACACGGAAGGTCAAATTGAGGTCCATAAGCTTGAAGGCATCAGCTGAAGCCTGGTCCGCCATGTCCGTTCCACCCCAGCTGAATGTACCATTCTCGAATCCAATGATGGCTTGACCATCTTCGTCTTTCTTCTGGGTGATAAGCTGCGCGTACTTGTCGGTCTCAGGCTCGGAAAGATACTCCTCAATACGGTCGACTGAGACCTTGGACTCTTGAACATGAGCAACCATGTCTGCGAGTTGGTCCAGCGGAATCCTGAGAATCTGAAACAACGAGAGAGCAGTGAAAGCGACAGACGGAATGAGCGCTTTATGTTCGACGTTCGTGTAAACTAAGAAAGACAGGAATGTGATTAGGACTGGCGAGCCCGACCATATCGTAGCTGCTACCGCCCACAGGATGTAGCGCCGTCGCAGATGCTTGAGTTCAGTGTATCGCTTCTCGTTGACTAGCCCGATGAAACGCTGTTCCCATGCAAAGAACTTGATGATTCGGATATTGGTAAGAACCTCGTTGGTGGTGTGGATACGAGCGTCGGTAGCCGCAAGAATGAGCTTCTGAATCTTGGAGAACTGTCGCGCGACATACATGTTGATGGGAAGCAGGAAAATCATCATGCCAATACCGGCAATCGAGCTGTAGCCCAGGATGCGGTAGAGTAGGAAGACAGCCACGACGACTTGCACCGGAGTGTTTGCCCAAAGGAAATGGAGATAGGCGCAGATCTCGCTGACCTTGAAGGCGTCGACAGCCATGAGATTGATGATGGCGCCGGTCGTGACCTGAGCGTCGGACACGGGCTTTGAGGCGTCTTCTTCTTTGGCGGCTCCATTCGCCTTCTTCTTGTTCTTGCCAAAAGTGAACATGCGCTTCAATCCCTTGGGCTCTTCGTCCTGCTCCTGCTTCTTCTTTTCCTCGCCCAAGGCCTTCTCAGTAGTAGCAGCTGCTCGACGCTTGAGTGCCTTGGCGTAAATCTCTCCAATGATGACGGCGCGTAGACGGATGCAAATCTTTCGACCGAGCCAGAGCGCTTGACCATCTGCAAGTGCGGACAGACTGCCAGAGACGAAAAGCAAGATGACATAGAACCATGCGGCATTGGCGGGTGTCAAGTCGGGCTTCTCAACGTATTCCAAAATGACCTTTAGAAGCAGTGTCGGGGCGAAAGTCAGGAAACCGGAAATGGCAGCCCAACCCGCCTGGATGAGTAGACCTCGTTTGAAGTGTTTTAGAAGATGGTAGGCCAAACCTGAGGTTTTCTTGACCTGGCGGTAGTTTGCAATGACCGCTGCGGCCTTGTCCTTGGAGGGCAGATTCCACACATCAGCAAGCTCGTACGTCTTCTTGTATCCCGTCCAAACAATTGGGTCCACCCAGCTGAAAGTAGCAAGTGAGAAAACACTGGCGACAGGTTCCCGGGCAGGTGCGATGTCACCCTCGTACTCCAATTCTACTGCCTTGTTGCCTTTCCTAGAGCACAAAGAAATGAGGAACAAGAGCGAAACGAGGACGAAATCGCCAATCATAAGCTTCTGGTGTAGAGGCGATCGCGGGTGGATAATAGCCGATCGAAACAGGAGGACGCTGAAGAGCCATTGGAAGCCGTAAATGAAGGCAGTGTGGTACCAGAGATGGGGGAATGAGAACCTGCTCGTGCTAGAGAGGAGCAGGCGCAGTGAGGCTAGAGTGGCGATGTAGGCCCAGACAGCGACATTGGCAACGGCTGCGAGTTTGCCGTGCTTGCCCCATACGTTGGTCAGCAGCACAGCGATATGAAGCGCAAGCTGTGCCAGTACCGCCAGCTCTTCGAGTATAACGACTGTGAGTTCTCCGCGGGGTTTGTCTACGGCAATGGCGGATACCGTGTTGACCGCATGGAGGGCAAGGTCTTCGTTCCGCTCCAGCTCGTCATCGGCCTCGCTGTCGGCGTCGTCGCCGTTGTAGTGGCGGGTTCGGTAGGACCACACATTGCCGGGATCTTCGAGGATGCTGTAGGCGTGGTAGTATTTGGACGCGGTGGCGGCGAAGTAGAGTTGGACCAGCAGGTAAGCGACGGATACTCCGCATACGACGAGAGGGAACAATGTTTGAAGATAGCTGTGACGTGTTAGCCGTCGGGGTCGTTTGTGGTGGCGCGTCGCTAATCGGATGGCTGTAGTGGCACATCTGAGACCAGGCGGCGTGGGATAGATGGCGCAAGCCAAACAGAAGCACCTACTCTCGCTCGAAACACGTGGAAAAGTCGTCTCTGCCCCAGAGCGGGCCTCGGCAGTGGGCGAACATGCTGTCAGCCGCTGCGAGTTGTACGAGACGTGTTGTGACGTGTGGTGGTGTTCAATTCCTCCAGCACTCGCACTCGCTATTGACAATGGGTGGTGAGGCGCATTGGGACCTTGAAGAGGGGCCGGGGAGTGTATTCGCGCCTTCTGCGTGATTGCGCCAAAGTAAATAAAGGCGGACCGGGGGCTTCCAGGCAGATGCGTCCAGGATACGGTGGTTTGCGAGGACAGAAGCTGCTTCTTCGGTTTGCGCTTCTAGCTGCCGCAAAGAGCCTTTCCAGATGCGCACTGACGTTCGCACGCGCGTGCGCGAATCGACGGATGATGTAATTCGCGATTTGGCCCGATGTGCAACCGAGGCCGGTGAGATCTGATTAGATAGCCGTGGGATCGGATAACGGCTGCAACCAAGCACACTTCCACCAGGCGCAATCTCCCCTATCGAAAACGTTACTGTGGCTGCTTTGGCGGATTCAAAGGTACTCTGGAGCAGAGAGCTAGATCGTCACGACATATAGTCTGACAGGGTTCCTCTCCGCTTGACTCAAGGCGACATGGTTGTGCAGCACACGCATCCGCTGCGCATGTGTCACGGAGCAAGCAATGCATCACTCTTAGGCCTTTTTCGCGCTCTGCCGCCCTGCAGCTTCACACTACACAGTCACAGCAGCGTCCTGACCGCCTCGTCGTCAGAGAGCCCAAGTGACATGTTATTGAATCAGAATGAGTCGATGATGCCCGCGAGTGCAAAAGGGCGCAGGCTGGAGCGAGCTGTAAATCTCCCGCTTCCCATATCGAGGCATGCCCATGGTTCATGTCGCCTGTGCAACTAGGCCTTGTGCACGCTGGGCAATGCCCACATGCCAACGGCGCCCTAGTTGGCGCAACGTCTGGCCTGATGCTTCTCTTCACAACGCCATGGTTACCCGTGCCGGCTGTTGAGGCCACATGCTAAAGAGCCTCATATCGGCGCTAGAGATCGATAAGCATCAACAAACTCCATCTGTACCTCGTATCTGGCACCAGAGAGTCACCTTTGACCTTCCTATAACACGACAGCTCTATCGCGGCGGCCGGACTTGGGAAAGTCCGGGGTACTGAGGTGGCTGCAAGCTGCCTGCAACCAGCTCCGCGGGCGGTGGGTAGTGGGACCACGCCTTAGCTCCCCCACAGCTTACCAAGCTGCATCTGCCGTGCATGGCGACCTGTAACGCTGCTTACATTGCCAATAGGCCCTTTGCTAGCCGCTTCCTACAAGTCGGTGAAGCCCTCGCACACATGTCACCCCGACATGCCTGCTGGCGCCATCTGAGCACTGCCGGCTCCCTCCCAAGCGCGCTCAACGCTTTGGCCAAGGAACACAGCGTTCAACGACGCGCTGCTGTCGAGTCCCGCGACATGTGAACATGTTTCCATACCGTTCTACTTGCTGCCGTCATACTAGACATGTCTTTGCAACGTTCGCACCACGACACAAGAAATTCGGCACCGCCACTAAGCCTTTGCTCGCAATTCCACCGTACCTAGGTGCACCCAGCTCGCACGCGTGGAGAAGCATTCGTGGACAAATCTCCTTCTCAAAATTGAAATGAGAGGACGCACCGACGAACGCGACATGATCCAAAGATTGCGTTGCCGATAATATGGGTAGTCCATACCACAGACATGGCCTCCTTGGAAGCCTGCCTGTGCAGATCCACTGCGCACGTGATAGAGGAGCTGTACAAACTCAGATAAACAGCAGCTACACTGGTTCAGTCACGGCAAAGTTCGCGCCTATCTGTCTTCCTAGCGTTCCACACAGATCCAGAGTTGTCACAGGAAGCTTCAAGCTGCCAGGGCCGTACAGGCTATGGCCGACGGGCCGCAGGAATCCCGTCGAGACTGTTCGCCGCATACAGACGAGGCACTAACTGCACACGCGCCGCTTTCCTACATTCACATCGCCCACCTAAGCTATTGTCGCGCTCCTTAATAGTCATTGACCTGCATATACAATGCTATCGTTGCTACTGAGGACCCTTCTTCCTGTAGCCATGAGAACAACACGACCGCTACATGAACGCTTCACTTACCTACGAGCGCCATCAAACATCAACACATTGACCGCTCAGATTGTTTCGGTCAGCGTCTTTCGTTTCCGAGACACATGTCGAATCGCCGGACATGGCAAATGTACGTCTTATACAAAATTCACCCTTGCCAAGCAAACGTCAGTGGACGCCATAGACTACGCCGCAATCCTTTCCCAACCACTCAGCAATAGTCTGACTCCACACAACTATTTCAAAGTAAGCAAGATGAGTTGGAAGACGGTTGTGGTATGTCGTGCCAACACACGTAGGGTTCTCGATGCTGAGTCGCCTTTCGACTTGCCGCCCCTATGTAAGGGTTTCAGGTGGCATGCTCCTGAGGCTTTGGGGCGCTACAACCGCGCTCTTCTATTGGAAACTAAAGTGTTGAAAAGAGCTACTGTGTGCTTTGGCACAGGAAGGAACACTGGATGCAATGTCATGGGCGCAGGATGGACCCTAAGGGGCGTAGCCATGCATCCGCACGTTCGCGATGCGACCCAGATCTGTCAATCTGGATGTCATCGATGTCGAAAGCACGATATATAAGCCTAGAAGAACCTCCAGTTGTTCCAGTGTCGCGGAAGAAGCTGCTGCACTCTGGACAATGCATTCTTCGCTCCCCTCAACGGCCCTCGTAGCCTCCCTCTTTGTATCCACTGCCTTCTCAATCCCCTCCAAATACTCGTCTTCAACCTTCGACCCCAGTAACATCATCACCCGCGATGTAGCAATAATCGGTGGAGGCTCCTCCGGCACCCACGCCGCCATAAGCCTCAAGGACGCCGGCAAAAGCCTGATAGTCATCGAGATCAAGGGTCGTCTAGGAGGACACACGGAAACCTACACCGATCCTGTAAGCGGCCGAGCACAAGACTACGGCGTTCTAGTCTACCACAACGAGAGCACCGTCCTAGACTACTTTGCCCGCTTCGACATACCCCTCGCTATCCCAGAATTCGCCACGAACTGCGCAAACTACGACCTCAGCACCGGCCTCGAGGTCAACATCAGTGCTCCGTCGCCCGAGGAGCTCGGCGCTGGACTCGAGAAATACGGTGCTTTCCTTGCCCAATACCCAGAGCTCAACAACGGACTGTTCTTGCCGGACCCTGTTCCAGAGGATCTGACCATGCCATTTGGTGACTTTGCTATCAAATACGGTATCGAAGCTATCGTGCAAACCATGTTCAGCACGAATCAGGGTACTGGGGATATCCTCAGCATGCCAGTGTTGGAGCAGGCGCGTGTCAACGGGTTGGGTCTGATAGCGCAACTCGCTGCCAACAGTCTCATCTCCACAGCTCGACGCAATAACAGCGAGCTGTATGGCAAAGCACAGGCTGAGCTCCTTGACGCCGATAGTCTGTTGTTATCTTCTCAAGTGGTGCATTCAGAACGCCATGAGAATGGCGTAGAACTCGTCGTCGAAACACCCGACGGCACCAAGTTGGTTCGTGCGAAAAAACTTCTCATTACCATCCCGCCCAAGTTGGATCTCCTTGCGTGTTTTGATCTGCGCGAGCAAGAACGCAACGTCTTTGCGAGACTGATCAACGCTGGTTACTACTCCGCGCTGGTCAAGAACACGGGCCTGCCGGAAGATTTGTTCGTATACAACTACGCGCCAGACACGCCATACAATCTACCCGCAATTCCAGGCATCTACCTCATGCAACCAACCGCCATCCCCGGCGTCAAAGCAATCTACTACGGCGCTGGCGCGTCAAACGCAACATACCCTTTCTCTGACGATTTTGTCAAGGGAGAGCTCGTTGCCGGCATCAAGAGACTGCAGACTGCAAACCCGGATAAGTTCAATGTTACAGAGCCGGAATTCGTCGTATACACGTCACATGCGCCATTCTACGTCCAGGCTACATCTGAGGATATACAGGCTGGGATTTATGACGAGATGAATGCGCTACAGGGGTTGGAAAGCACGTATTGGAGTGGAGCTGCGTTTAGGGCGCACGATAGCAGTGCGCTGTGGCAGTTTAACAAGGAGATAGTTTTGCTAATGCTGATGGAAGGGCTCTGAATTTAGACATCTGGAAGGATTGACAGCATGTGGAACATCCATTTCTTCTCTTGGTATATACAATGCTTAACATAGGAGATGGATCGTTTAGTTTCGGGGCTTGGCGACCGGTGTCCATGGAGAGTACTTGGGCTTGACGCTGTCTGCCATTAGCATACCATTGCTCCAAATCGAGTTCTGCAACGCACGTGCTGTAAGGCTTGTATCCTGAACGGCTCCATGTGAGAGTTGGCCTGTGTTCCTTTGGCTCCCAGACGCGGACCTCACGCTGCAGAAGCTTGTCTGTGGCTGGTGACTTGTCGACCATGTATGACATCCAGGCGTGCCATCCGGGCTCGATCTGGGAACTGCCACAACGTCAGCTCTGCTCTGCGCCCCGTTGCTCAATATAACGTACGGATCGAATTCCTTGTCCTTGTAGTCGACCCAGCGGGTTCGGACTGTACCGGTCAGACGCAAGCCTTGATCTCCGAGATTCCTGATTCTTACGGGGAAGTTCCTCCTCCAAGTTCTCAAAGTACTTGTTGCCGTACTTGTCCTGGCCGATTAGGGTTCCGGCTTTGGTATCACCTGTGCCATATTAACTTCTCCCGTATCCTGCCTGCATATTCGTATCCGAGCGTACCGATGTTCTACACGTGCGGGCGACTCGATCAGCCTATCTGCGATTCAAGGTGAGGGCGCGGGGATGTGAGCGTACCGCCATTTGGTGGGCAAAGTCCTGCGGACGCGTTAGCATTGCAAGGCCAATTCACACAGCAACTGAAGTGTACCTTGAGGCCGATTCGGCGCAGGTTGCGGAACGTTCTCATAAGCGTAGACATGGCGGCGGTTGGTCTGTTCAGCGTCCGTGGTGCTCGTCGGATGTTGCTGCTTCGCGATTGACGGTGCCAAGCCCCGCTTTCACGCTTTACCCAAACGCGCTAGCTTGAAAGCCATCCTTGTCGCCCAACCCCCAAAGTGCATCAAAACTTCAGGAGTCGAAGCACATACCAGCAGTCGGCGTCATATCAAATCAAAGGACCAATATGATAATACGGAGCTTATTACGTGCCCAGGCTCCAAAAATCGCGGGGAAGAGAACTTTCCGCATCCCCACTCGGACATTCAGAACAACGAGAAGATATTCGACTTCGAGTGCTGAGATGGCGTCACCAATTCCTCAGAGTCAAGCGTCTATGCTTGCGACGATAACAACAGATCTGGATAAGATAGCGCCGCGATTCGAAATCCAGCCAGATCAGATTGAGATTATCCAGACGCCCGCTGAGTTCTATCAAACATTAAAGGTAGGTCGGTCTTCATTGTTGTGCCCTTTCTAGTATCCGTAACAGATGAACCACTTTCTGTTTTTATTATGCCGTCTCTGGGGAAAGAGACGCTCATAGTTGCTCTTCATCTCCGTTCGTCACAGGCACCGCTGTGGTAGCATCACTCCATCCTGTGATGTGTTCTGCTTTTGTATCTGAATCTGCTCTTTGCCCTTCTGTACTTTGTTTGGGAACAGCGAGTCGATGCATCATCGTCATTGGACGACTCATCCTCCAGGCCATTTAGGCAAGCGCACTCACAGCGACCACATCTTATCCTAACATACACCAGGACAAAATCTCAAAAGCTCAACACCGCATCTATCTATCAACCCTCTACATCGGCAAAACCGAACACGAACTAATCTCCACAATCCGTGATGCTCTCAAACGCAATCCAGACCTCAAGGTTTCTTTTCTCACGGACGCTCTCCGTGGAACCAGAGAGACACCAAGCCCTTCAACCGCCTCTCTCATGACACCTCTCATCTCAGAATTTGGGCCAGACCGTGTAGAAGTCCGCATGTACCATACGCCCAACCTAACCGGTCTTCGAAAGAAGTACATCCCTAAACGCATCAACGAAGGCTGGGGTTTACAACACATGAAGTTATACGGTGTCGATGACGAGATCATCATGTCTGGAGCCAATCTGAGTGAAGACTACTTTACGAATCGACAGGATCGGTATCACCTATTCCGATCGAAAGATCTCACAGACTACTTCAAAAGGATACACGATGGTGTTGCGAAATTGAGTTTCGACATCCAGCCCAGCACCCAAGAAGGAAGCGGAGGCTACAACATGTCGTGGCCAACAACAAACGCCGCACCCTCACCCCTGGACTCACCATCAAACTTCAAATCCGCCGCAGAGAAACACCTTGCCCACCTGCTCGTCCCATCAAACTCTCCCGCCGCCCTCCCTTCATCATCCCCCTCAAAAACAGCAATCTACCCCATCCTCTCCCTTGTGCCCCTCCTCCCGTCCTCGACCGAACTGCCCGCCCTCACCAAAATCCTAACGCACCTCACTGCCCCTCCCCTCCAAAACTCCTCCTGGACCTTTACAGCCGGCTACTTCAACATGACCCCCTCATTCCGCCGCCTCCTCCTCTCGACCCGTCCCTCCTCTGGCACCGTACTCACCGCGCACCCCCACGCCAACGGCTTCTACGGCTCAAAAGGTGTAAGCGGCATGTTGCCAGACGCATACACACATCTTGCCAAATCATTCCTTCGAAAAGTCAAACACGAGGGTTTAGCCGACAGTATCGTGCTTAAAGAGTGGAAGAAAGGTATGGTGGGGCAGGAAGGCGGGTGGACGTATCACGCCAAGGGGTTGTGGGTCACTTTCCCTTCTTCTTCCTCGTCTTCTTCTGAGGCGGAGAAGGAAGATCCTAGTTTGACGGTTATTGGAAGCAGTAACTATACGAAACGCTCTTATGAGCTTGACTTGGAGGCCAATGTTGTTATTGCGACGTCTGATCCCGGGTTGAGGAGGAGGCTGGGCGAGGAAGTCAAGTGGTTGGGTGAACATGCGAAGCAAGTCGATGAGCAAGAGTTTGAGAAGCCGGAGAGGAAGGTTGGGATGAATGTTCGGATGGCCATGTGGGCTGTTAGGGTGTTGGGTGGAGCGTTGTGAGAGAGGGATTTGGGTTTGTGCAGATAGAAGGGCATAGACTGCGGTGTAATATATGTATCAACAACCATCAAGAACGTACCACTAAATCTGTATCCATCACGGTGCAAGGAAAGAGCACTTGTGTAACATTGTACCTTTTGTTCGATTCTACATTAGGAAATACTACGTAAAAGTGTGTTGGGTATATATGCAGAAGAAAGTAAGGGGAAAACAAATCGAGTGTTTAGCTTGCGCTGCCGGATCTCTTGTATCTTTGACTCCAAGAAATCGAACTACCAAGGATTTTTTCTAATGTATCTCTCTACTCAGAGACTGGTCCATCTTGTTCAAGTGTAGACCAACAATTCCGAGTCGCTCGCCAGATCACCAGTCCACGATCGCCGACAACGCGGCTGATGGTATTCCAAACGCCATCGTCGGCGAAATCCATATCGTCAAGGTTGAGATGCTGGCGGTAGTTCCAGACTTCCTGTAAAGAGACTTCTTTTGATGTGTTGGGGCTCTGATATGGTATCAAAGCATGTGCTGATCGTGGTGCTACCACGTAAACGGCGCTACGATCGACCTTTGGTGGTTTCCGTGTCCGGCAAAGTGGTAGTGCTTCTTTGACCTTCTCGATCATTGTTTCGGCTGGACAGCCCATCAGGTCTACAGTCTGCAGTTCCTCGTTTTTGCCGTTCAGCAACCAAGTCGGAGGGCTGTAGGTCTTCCACCAGAACGCATGAGAAACTGGCTCGTTCGTTTTGGCAATGTTCATTTGGACTGGGACGATACCACCTTGGTGGTACACGCCCATCAAGATACCGAAAGCAACGTTAAAAACGACCCAAATAACAATCCAACTTTTCCTGATCCGCGGAGTAGGTATGCGTATCGAGGATAGTATTAGTGGCACCGCGGGCAGTAAAAATCGTGCTTCCTGGTGCGGGAAGATGCTGAGAAGGGCAACACCGGAAATAGCGGAGACGAGAATCATAGAGATATGCGCCCTGCGCAGGAAGAACAGAAATGGCGTCGCCGGTCCGAGGAGTTGAGGAAGATTGACGAGGAAATGCTGGTATCGTGGGTGTATGCCATGCTGGGCAAGGTTTGCGGAATCGGAGTTGTAGCGGAAGTTGTTGAAGGGCGTAATAACAGGCGCTTTGAAGGCTTTTGAAAAGGCAAACTCGCCAGGGGTATAAAACGCCGTATCCACGCAGATAGCAAGCAAAGCTGTGAAGAGAGCGAATGTAGCCAGAAAGATTAAAGAAAATGGTCTGTCGATGTCAGTGTAAGTCGAGAAGACGACAATGACCGAGTTTGACTTACTTGCGCTGGAAGTGAGGTAGCAAGGTTGTCGCAGGAAGAAGCAAGAATGCCGGAAAGGTAATGCGATTGAAGATGCCCACGATAACCATGAAGCCGAGAATGGACGAAGCCAGGATGCCGGAGCGCTTCTGCACCTTGCGTTAGCCGCATGTCCTAGATCGGCAAGTAGACCGAATTAGACCTACCTTATCGTCTGTTATTCTCTGGATCAACACCAGGCTCCAGAGCACCAGCAGCGTTTCGAGGCTGTTGGAGAAGGTATGTGTCTGGAACGTCCAAGTCACATAAGAAGACGCAACGAGCATGACGGCAACGCGACGTGCGCGCGGCGAAGCGACCAGCTCATGGATGGCCCAGTCCTCCATGACGACGCTCAGCAACAGCATGAGTACGCGCAGTGTCCAGTATACGACCGACGGCGAGACATCATAGCCGAAACCCTCCGACAGCCAGCGCAAGATGTACATGGGCCAGCCATATGCCAGCCATAGCGGGAAAGTACTGCGGATGGGGTTCTCAGAGGTGAATTCCCAGGTTTTGTGGACAGGGTAGGAGAAGACGCGTCCTGGGAACAAGTTAGTCGTGGTGGCGGAAAGACAGGCAGACAGAGTCGCGACATACCGGCGATGACCTCGGGGCCCTGGAAGTTCTCGTCTGGGTGCAGGTAGCTCGGCGACAGGGCAAAGTAGATGCGCACAAGGATTAGAAAGAAGTAGACTCTCCGCCACATGATGGTGAAAGTTGAGGTGCGCGGTTGGAGAGAATGGCGGGGTTGCGCGGGCGCATATCTGTTTTTTGTTGTTGGTGTTGTGTGTTTGTTTGCACAAAGTGAGGCCAGCGAGCGTTTTAGTGCTGGCCTACGTCAAACATTGAGTTGCACGCGGATAGGGGGGCCGATTATCAATAGCGAATGGTGGGTAGAGTTTCGCGACTCGTGCACGGCGATGATCTGCGAACTACATCTGGCGGAAGCCCATGGTTGATATATCGGCCGTTTATCATGCGGCCTGATCAGATGCGATGTGGCAGCAACCGATCATGTCTCGGGCTCGCCCACGCCAGGGCTGTCTGGGCTCTAGGCTGCCGCTGCGGATCCGCTATGGAGGCTGAAAGGTCACGTGGCGGAACATCACTCGAGTACGTACCTGTCTGGAGATGTGCGTGGGGACTGTGTCTCGAGTCCACGGCATACAGGCACATCTGTCATTTCAGGGCTGGCACATGATGAATCAGAGTATTCTGCTACTTCACAACGCTTCCATCTCTACTCGTCGCTGGCATACTCGGGTCGTGCATAGGAACTTGGTTGCCATATGTTACTCACTTACAGCCAACGAGTACCAATACCAACGACAGATACTCGGTGCGCGCAATTAGCCTTAGGCATCGACTCGAGTGACTGCAAGTCCATGTCGCATTCTGGGACCTTCTGCCGGCCCAAGTGCGGCGTACAGTCATCCTCGTGCTACTCGCCCGCGGGGGTCCGCCATAGTTCGTTCTTGTTGCGCAAACATGGTACAGTCTGCTGGTCCACAAACGACCGCGCGAATTCACAGCGCCTTTCATCGCCCGCTTAGTAGCAAAGCGCGTATGCCTAACAAAGCCGTCTGCGACTGTAGACAAACCGTGGTTCTCGCGTGCATTCGCGGCTCTCTTTGACGATTGTAGCCTTGCGCCTTGCCCAATTGGTTGTTGCGCTTGGCACGCCCGAGCTTAGCTTCATTGTTGGTGTGTAGCGGAGCTGCTCGCCCGCGGTTGCCTTTCTCACCCACCAGCGCGCAAACGTGAAAGCACAACGCCTGTGCATATATAACTCCTCACTTCCCGGGCCCGCACACTCTCCCCCAACACACCTTTTGTATCTTCATCTGCGCCTGCCGATCCAGTCCATCCGCTCGACTCCATCGACAGCTTACCCCACTTCTACAACCACCTTAATACCACATACACTAGCTACCGCAATGGCTACCACTACTCCCGAGGGCGTCAAGCTCATCAGCATCACCACCTCCGATGGTGTCGAGATGAAGGTCGAGCGCCCCGTCGCTGAGCGCTCCATCCTCATCAAGAACTTGCTCGAGGACCTCGGTGGTGAATCCGAGGAGTCCATTCCCATCCCTAACGTATGTCCTCCCCGCGGGATCCTTTGAGAACGCTTACTAACAAGTCGCAGGTCAACGAGGCAGTCATGAAGAAGGTTGTCGAGTGGTGCGGCCACCACAAGAACGACCCTCCCGCCACCCAGGACGACGATTCCGACTCGCGCAAGAAGTCCACCGACATCGACGAGTGGGACCAGAAGTTTATGCAGGTCGACCAGGAGATGCTCTTCGAGATCATCCTCGCAGCCAACTACCTGGACATCAAGGCTCTTCTTGACGTAGGGTGCAAGACTGTCGCGAACATGATCAAGGGCAAGTCCCCCGACGAGATCCGCAAGACCTTCAACATCCAGAACGACTTCACCCCCGAGGAGGAGGAGCAGATCCGCCGCGAGAACGAGTGGGCCGAGGACCGCTAAAGACATGCGCCTTCTCTCGCTCGACCTCTCTCTGTACGTTTATATCGCACAGGTTTATGGACTGCGGATATTTTGATGGGTTTTGTCTCCGGCGCAGCGGAGTTCATGGGTGTGATATTTTGGCAAACGCATGATGCTGCAGCTGTCCCTGGTACAGGACTAGTGGACGCCAGCAGGTTACGAGCATCACGGTGGCTTAACTGTACGGTGCAATCAATACGTCTGTTTGCAACCTATTGCAGGTATCCCAATCAAAATATGAAATTCGCTGTCCGCTTCCTAACTGTCGTGACTGTGCATGTTGCACCGGCTCCACCAATGACGTGATTTGCGACACTGTGAATTTGCGTGTCGCATTACAGCGAATATTCAGCTCTGTTCTGGTCACAACGATTGATGATCACACAACGGAAGCTGGGTAGAATGGCATGTTGAACTGATCATCATTTCGAGTTGAGCTTATTCTTCTATACATTTTCGTAGCCTACGCTCGAGCTACATTTCCCAAACGCCAAATAGTAATCATGGCTGCCTCCAAAAGACGCCTCTGAAATGATCTTCATGCTCTACCACCCCCTCTTGGCAAGCTTCTCCTCCTCGCCCATTGTACCACAGTTGATACCAACCATGGCCTCACCCAAATCCATGCTGACTTCCATCAGCACCTTGGGGTCCTTGTAATGCGTAACAGCCTGGACAATGGCCTTTGCCCTCTTGGCCGCATCTCCAGACTTGAAGATACCGCTACCGACAAAGACACCATCGCAACCCAACTGCATCATCAACGCAGCATCAGCAGGCGTCGCAACACCACCCGCAGCAAAGTTGACCACAGGCAGACGACCCAGCTTAGCCGTCTCCTTGAGCAGCGCATAGTCGACCTGGAGTTCCTTTGCGTAGACGCGGAGCTCCTCCTCAGACATGCTCTTTGCGCGAGCAATCTCGCTGTTCACGGTACGCATGTGGCGGACGGCCTCGATGACGTCTCCCGTTCCGGCTTCGCCCTTTGTGCGGATCATGGCTGCGCCTTCGGAGATGCGGCGGAGGGCTTCGCCGAGGCCCCGGCAGCCGCAGACAAAGGGGATGCGGAAGGGGTGCTTGGAGACGTGGTGGACGGCGTCGGCTGGGGTCAGGACTTCGGATTCGTCAATGTAGTCGACGCCTAGGGCTTCGAGGATCTGTCCATGAGATGAGGCGTTAGCGAACGGTTCCTCGAATACTCAAAGTGCGGATCCGCCGCCTCGAGACATGGAAGAGTTGGAAAGTTGGAAAGACGTACCTGGCATTCGACAAAGTGTCCGATTCGCGCCTTGGCCATGACGGGGATGGTGACTGTGTCCATGATCTCCTTGATCATCTTGGGGTCGCTCATACGCGCGACGCCACCCTGGGATCGAATGTCTGCGGGCACGCGCTCGAGGGCCATGACAGCTGAAGCACCAGCTTCTTCTGCTATCCGCGCCTGTAGGAGAGGACATTGGTTAGCAATTGGTCTTGTTGCTCGAATCGAATTACTTAGGTGCCAGCATTCGAGAGACTCACTTGCTCGGCGTTGACAACGTCCATGATGACTCCGCCCTTCAACATGCGTGCCAGACCGGCCTTGACGGCAAAGTTGTTCTCGCCATCCTGTGCACCGTGGCCGTTCGTGGTGGGGAGTTCAGTTGCCATTGTGACGTGTTGTGTTGTAAATGAAGTGATGTGGAAATAATGTGAGGTAGGGTCAGTCAATTAGTAGTAACGTAGAGTAGAGTGGTATCACAGACGATGAAGAATTAAAGTCAAAGTAAGAGAACACGAGGTGAGATCGTGAGTCAAAGTCAAACGCGATGTATTACCTGTACATGTACCCGCGGCATCGTAATATTTTTTTGCCTGTCTAAGGTCCCTACATCCCGCCCTTCGCAGCTCGGAGGTTGCCCCGCCATGGTCCGCGGCGGCGCGACAACGTCTAGACCCCGCTGCGCGCCTTTTGACACATGCGATGCCTGTACGCCAATCAGCCGTCGGGAAAGTGCGTACTAGGGCCGTGAATTGCCGTCGCTTAGTCAGATGATTTGTATGGTTTCATTTGGTCTGCAGTGGCCGTTGCTGAGATAGGTACAAGTTGAACCGTCATCTGATGTTATTTCGGGCCGAGTGGGGGCAATGGCTCATCCTGGACCCTGAGAGAACACTGGAGACGCTGGTAACGCCAGGCTCCATGCATGCTGCTGTATACACTACTAACGCTGTAAGTATGCCAATGCCGTGCCAATCCCGAAGACTCCCTTGATGCTGGCACCCTAATTCTCTAGTATGGCGCCGTCTCGCGCTTCAACCACTCCAGTGTCAAAGAGTCATTCTCGAAGAACTTGCTCGTCTTCTCGTAGACCTCCTTGTGGTATTCGTTGATGAAAGTCTTCTCGTCTTCTGTAAGCAGGCTCATGTCGACGAGGTTCCTGCAGTGTGGAGTCATTGTTACATGCTCAAAACCCAGATATGGCTTATCGCCAAACTTGTGCTTCGTCTCAACTTCGCGGACCATGACCATATTCTCGATGCGGATACCAAACTTGCCGTCTTCATAGTAACCAGGCTCATCAGAAACCACATTTCCTACGGCTAACGAGACCTCAGAGTACTGGACCCTGGTGCCGATGCCGATTGGGCCTTCGTGTACGTTGAGGAAGGATCCTACACCGTGTCCGGTGCCGTGACGATAGTCGAGACCCTCTGCCCACAGGAACTGGCGAGCCAATGCGTCTAACGCGAAACCAGTTGTGCCCTTGGGGAACTTGACACGCTCAAGAGCCATGTTACCCTTCAGAACGAGCGTGTACGCTTTACGCTCCATCTCGGTCGGCTCAGTGAAGTGCAGGGTCCGTGTCGTGTCAGTGGTGCCGTCCCGGTATTGCGCGCCAGAATCGCACAGGTAGATAGCTTTAGGGTCGATGACGGCGCACTCACCCTTTTCCGGCTTGTAGTGGATGACAGCTGCGTTCGGGCCGGTGGACGAAATGGTGTCAAAAGAGAGACCCATGAACATATCGTGCTTCTTGCGAATCTCCTCCAGCTTATCAGCACCGTCAACCTCGTCCAGTGTGGCCTTCTTGTTGATGAGCTGATCCTCCAGCCAAGCAAAGTACTCGCTCAATGCAGCTCCGTCGCGGATATGACATTGTCGCATGCCTTCTAGTTCGACCTCATTCTTGACCGCCTTTGCATCTCCGACCGGGCTGCGGGTTTCTTCGACCTTTTCGTCACCACCAAGAGCCTTGTTGAGAGCCCACGATGCTCGGTTTGAAGTCAAGAACTTCTTTTGTGCGTCCACCTTGTCGCTTGCCGCGAACAGCTCCTGGCTCAGCGCTGTAACGTCTCCAAAGATGGCCTCGTATGGTCGGATCGTGACCTTGTCGCCCAAGTGCTTCTTAACATCTTCGGGTAACTTGCTTTCGTCGACGTAAAGGGTGGCTGCGGTGGACGTGACAACGGCGTAGGAGAAGAAGACGGGGTTGTACGGGATGCTGGATCTTGTCAGTAGTGTATCCTGATATGGGGACAGAGTCCATACTCGCTGCCGCGGAGGTTGAAGAGCCAGGCGACTTCGTCCAGCATGGATACGACGAAGCCTAGACTCTTCTTCTTCTCCAGCTCCTTGCGCAGATCCTCAATCTTGTCTTCGAAGCTCTTACCAGAGTACTTCTCGGGCTGAGTGATGACCTTCTCGCTCGGCCGCGCTGGCCTTTGGTCCCCCCACACCAAGTCTACCAGGTTGTCGTCGATGGCCTTGTACTCGCCGCCCTTCTTCTTGATCTTCTCCGCGAGCTTGCGGGCATCTGCTGCAGTGACCACGCTTGGGTCGACACCGACGACCTTGCCCCCTTCGGCCTGGTCTGCGGTCCACTCTTGGATAGTAGGTACATCCTGTATGCCTTGCTTCAGGAGCTCCCAATTGCTGTCGAGCTGCTTCTCGGCCTGGTTGAAGTAGCGTCCGTCGGTGGAGAGGGCGGCCTTGTCGTGTGTAATGACTGCATATCCAGCAGAGCCGGTAAAGCCACTGATGTATGCTAGGTGGTGTCAACGGGTGCGATGCGATAGGTAGCGGGGGCCTGACCTCGTCGTGCGTCACATGGGGCGATGTACTCGCTCTGGTGGCTGTCCTCGGACGGTACCACTACCACGTGTTAGCCGCCTGTCTGCAAATGTCCAATCGTGGGCGCGCTTACTGTAAATGTCGACATTGCGCTCCTTCATGAGCTTGCGGAGGTCCGCCAGCCGCTGGGTCGTGTCTACTTTGGCCATGTCGATGGCACGCAGGGCAGCAGAGGCGTGGAAAGGTCTGACGGGAAATGAAGGCGTCTTTTTAGCTACATATGCTGCAGCTGTCGCGTGGGAGCGCCCTAGGAAACGCGGGAGGAGCATAAGGTATAGCACTGCTTCGCGCCTACGATCGGTAAATGCACTACACCCCGCCTACACGTCTCCAGCGCCGCACCCATTCCCGCACTAAGCGCAATCGCCCAGGGCTCCAATCAAGCCTTGCCAAGCGCAAGAACTCTCACGCTCAGGCACCAAGGGGTGGCAGATGTGTATTTAGGCTAGCATCAAGTCCCTCCAGGTCTGACAGCTCATAGCATGGGCTCACATGGTCGTGGGTTGCTATTAGTTTTGCCCCACCCTACGTGAACGGTAGAGGCGACTTCGCGCGGGCTCACCCCAAGCCCTGGTCCTGCACCTCTACATTTCTGCGCCGCCTAGAGCAGCCTGTCTTCTCAACCTCAGAACAACAGCGAGTCATGTCGCCTGCGTAGAGGACACAGCGCCGTCGTAGCAGGCAATCACCAAACACGTCCGCAGTCGCCTTTGTGCGTCCGTTTTTCGCGCCTTGCACCTCTCTGGTCGCACCTTCCCACTTTCGGTAATGCTCGACCCGGGTTCTGGGTACCCTACCATCTGACAATATCACTAACAACACCTCGTAGTATAGCGCCTTTATACCAGCTAGTCTCAGCATGGCGAGCAACGGCACTTTTCCTCTGCCCTACGAGGAGATCGAGCGCCTAGTAAAGTCCATATATGAGCCTGGCCAAGCAAAGAAGATTGCCGAGACGGAGGCCACCCTTCGTGTTCTCCAGCGCTCACCTCAAGGTTGGGAGATTGCAGATGCTCTCTTGAAAAGCGACAACGAGCAAGTCCGCTTCTTCGGTGCCCTGACTCTCACCGTCAAGCTCAACGCCGATTCGGCTGAGCTGAGCGAAGAGGAATCTCAACAACTGCTCTCAACGCTTATCCACCATCTTGTCTCACGCCCAAGCTCATCTATCGCCACCCGGAAAGTCAGCTCGACTCTGGCACAGTACTTCACCAAGCCCATCTCCGTGTGGACCCATTGTATTAGGGGTCTGGCTGCATCGTTTGCTGTCCAACGTCCAGTTCTGGATGATACCTTAGATGAGCATCCTTCGACATGGGATCTCCTACCTCAATTCTCCGATGAGCAGCTTCTGATCATGCTTGACTTTGCCATGAGTTTAGCTGACGAAGCCAAGAAGCCATCCAATCTCCCAGACCAGAAATCAGCAAAGCGAATGGTAGCTAACGTAGAGAGTGTCGAGATCCTCCTCCATGTAGCGTTCGGCCGTGGTATCAAGTGGTTGTCGGTGTCCATTGACGATCCCAACTACGCAGAATCGGTGCAGCAAGGGGAGAAGATTTGTGTGGCCGCTCTGAAGTGCTTCACAGGATGGATCTTCTATGCCCAATCCGAGTTCAAGGACGACCTCGAAAAGCTCCAACACCTCCGCTCGGTAAACGAGCTCGCTCTGACATGTCTGGAGTATCATGTCGAAGATGCCATGGAGCTGGTGGCTGAAATCCTCGAAAATTATCCTACCTTTTTCGAAGCAAAACATCAGGAAATGTTGTGGTCAGCAATCTCGGGTCCATGGGGTCTAGAGATACTTAAGAACTCTGATGCCGAGACTATTTCCCTCGCCCGGATTATCGTCGCATATGGGCAGATTCTGCTTGACACCAAAGCCATTTACAGTCAGCCAGGAAGTACGCATCATCAGCAGGTCATGTCCTTCTTGCATGATCTTCTCAAGTACCCCGAGCCAGTAGGCGCCGAAGATGAAGTTGCTCCGGTAGTACTTGACTTCTGGAGTAATTATGTCAGCGCCATCGCCGAGGAGACCTTCTTGTATGCTGCAGGAGAGCAACAACCAGACTGGATGGACACTGCAAAAGCCAACGTGCTTCAAGCCGTCTCTGAGCTTGTGCAGAAGATCATCTACCCACCTGCTGACGTCACTGAATCGTGGGACTCTGACGCGAGAAAGACATTCAAAGTCTTCCGCATCGATGTCCGAGACATCATCATGGAGGCATATGAGCCCTTGCGCGACGTGCTCACTGACCAATTCGTCGACTTTGCTCTGCGTGGACTGAGTGCTGGTAACTGGTTGGAGCTCGAGACTGGACTCTTTGGTCTGATCGCCATCGCCGACGCTCTAACTCGAAATTCTGACGACCGTCTGATCAGATTGTTTGAGCAACCAGTTTTCTCAACCATTTCTGATACCCCCGGTGTTCCTGCGATCACTCGAAGGACGGCCGTCGAGCTTGTCGCAGCTCTGAACCATTTCTTCCTTCGTAACCCTCAGTTCCTCCCTCAAGTTCTACCCTTTCTGCTCACCGCTCTTGCTCAGCCAGCTATCGCTCACGGAGCTGCGAAGTCGTTTGCTTCTCTCTGCTCAGAGTGCCGGAAGTCCTTGATTGGAGAATTGCCTTCGTTCTTCCAGATGTACGAGCAATTCCTGACCTATCCGACGGCCGAGGAGTTCACTAAGAGTATGGTCCTGAAAGGTATCGCCGCCATAGTACAAGCTCAACCCACAGAAGAGAAGCAATTTGAAGGCGTACGACAGCTCTTTCAGTACATTACACGCGATGCCATGCAATCACTAAACATCACCAAAGAAGGAGGAGATGCAGAAGTAGGCCAAGTACTTGCTTTGACCACTTTGAAGTGTCTTGCGAGCGTCGGAAAGTCAATGCAAGCCTCGGACGAAGAAGTGGTGGACCTGGAATCCGACAAGGAGCCTTCCGTGTTCTGGCAGCAAGGGCCTGGCAAAGAGATCCAGAATCAGGTCATCAACCTCATCAACTACATGACTTCAATGTTTCCTAGCAATGACGAAATGATCGAAGCGGCGTGTGGTGTTCTTCGCACAGGGTTCAAGGAAACCGTCTCCGGTCCCTTTGTACTACCACACTCTGCCGCTATCGACTTCATCACCAAGACCACAGTGCAGACGCCGCGATTGCCATTCGTCTTGGAGACAGCTTGCTGCTGGATCTCGTCACACAAGCATCATAAACCGGAAGGCTTTCAAATTCAGGCTCAGCGATTGCTTCAACATGATTTGAGAATCATGCAAGCACTGGAGCATCCACGCAATGACCCTGAAATCGCCGTCGGCTGCATAGAACTTGTTCAGAATTTCATCAACACCGATCCAACAATCATGACACAAGAGTCACCAGAGAATCTATCAGGCATGTTCGGCTTCACGGTTGAGTCTATCAAGTCACCAGAAGTGCTACCAAAACGCGCGGCCGCCAAGCTGTGGAAGGATATTTTCGAATTGGCGGGCAATACTCACAGCCCTCATCAGGCCACGACGCAGGAGATCGTAGCTCACTTTGGTCCAGCAGTGACGCTTGCTCTCATGGCTAACATATGCGGAGAGGTAGACTTCACAAGTCTGGAGCATATCATCGCACCCCTTCGTGCTCTAATAAGAGCCGATAAGAATTCAAGGACATATATCACAAACTCATTGGCAGAGCAGCCGCTTTTGCAGCGCCTTCAGCAAGACCAAGGCGTTCAGGACATGGTGCGCAAGCTCATTGAGAGCATGACCAGGTAAGACTTACTCATGATCGCGAACTGTGGATTTGATGCTGACATACGTACAGAAATGCAAGAAGCGCGACAGCTTTTAAGGAAACCGTCAAAGCTTTCTGGCAGACTTGCAAGCAACTGCAAATGCAACTGCAACCCCAAGCAATGAACCCTGCACATCGTTTCGTCCAAGGCTACCACCAGCCAAATGCATATTGAGCAAAGACACCAAAACCGACATCTTAGAACTCAGCAAACGCTGCCATGGCGAAAGTCAGACCGAAGGACAACTTGAAGGCTACATTGTCGCGCACTAGCGACCGGACGTTCATCGACTTTACCCGGCGCTCCAGGAATGAATACGGTATAACGTGAATACCCCGCGACTCGATGAACTGCCATATGTCAACTTCATTCTCTCGAAAGTTTAAAGCATGGTAAAGGGCGAAGTGTCTTGCATATACCATATAGACCTCCCAGTCCCGCACCCTAGATCTCAGTCGAACTTTCACAAATGGAATGATAAACGTACCTGCAGAGCAAAGATTCCCAATCCAATTAGCACAGCCAGAGGTTTACTGAAGATACTGACTCCCAGCCCTCCAATCACACCCAGAATGCTTCCCATGCTGATTTGACGGGCCGCTTTTGGATTCATGGCACCTGATTGAGTGATGACTGGTGTTCTGGCTTCGGTCGTGTAGTTGCTTCCGAGGTCTTTTGTGATTTTGGTGATGGGATCCGGGCCATCGCATCGTATGGGCTGTGCATTTCGGAACTGATATGCGAGCAAAGGTGTCGACAAGATGAGTGGCGTGCTGAGCATCAAGCCTCTACGAAGACCGGGAAGGATGAAGGACATGTTGGATGCTCGAGTTGATGATCTAGGAGTGTGTGAAACGTGTTGCTGTTGGAGGTACGCGAGGAGTTGCTTTTCGAGAGCCCGGCCGGAGTTCGGGAAGCGGCTGGCGGAGCGAACAGAACGGATCGGTAGGTAGATTTGCGGAGCCGGGATGCGGACAGACAAGCTCGATCTCGTTAACCCAGCAAGTCCCAATGGCGTTGGATACATGAATGCTTGCTCTGAGCAGATGCTGACATTTGGGAAGCTCGCTTTCCGAGGTAGTGATGTCATTGGCTCCATGGCGTTCTTCACTAGACCTTTTCGGGACTAGAGCTTAGACCCTGGGTTTCCCAAGCCGCAAACGTAACGTCGCGTCTCTGGACACCATGTTGGACGCGTGAACTTTCCCCTCCGGCATTGGAATTGCTCGTCATGCTATGAACGCGCTCTGAACTCTTCACAAACTAATCCAGAGGTACACAGGTCACAATGGCGCTTCGAACGGTCCTCCTCACGGTTGCGAACCTCCTCATCCCCGTCGCGATACTGGTCTTCGCGACTGGCTTCTTCCCGTACAAACCCTTCATGCCCGGACTAGCCGAGTATGAAGAGCTTGCATGGTCTGAGAAGATGGGTGAGGACTGGCAGAAGCCACCAGAGGCACCTTTTGACAAGGTCGTCTTCATGGTCGTCGATGCGCTGAGAAGCGACTTTGTGTATGGAGAGGAAAGCGGCATGACTTTTGTGCAGAGGTACGTCTCTTCTCTCGAATCTCGCGCAGAATACCACGACTGATAATTGCTTAGCCTCATACGAGATGGCACTGCGCTTCCGTTCACAGCTCACGCTACCTCTCCCACCATCACCATGCCCCGCGTCAAAGCCATCACCACAGGCTCCATACCCTCCTTCGTAGACGTAATTCTAAACTTCGCCGAATCGGACACCACATCCACACTCGCGACGCAAGACACATGGCTTGCGCAAATAAAGGCAAAGGACTATGACAACGGGAAAGGGAAGCTGATCATGTACGGCGACGACACCTGGTTGAAGCTCTTCCCAAACGTGTTTGAGCGCGCCGATGGAACAAGCAGCTTCTTCGTCTCGGTTAGTCATAAGCGTCCCACTGCTGTACATAGGAGCAATAGAATGTTGATTTTTAAATTCGCAGGATTTCACAGAGGTTGACAACAACGTGACGAGACATGTTCCTAATGAGCTGCTGAATAGTGACTGGAATGCCATGGTTATGCATTACCTGGGGTTAGATCACATTGGGCATAAGGCTGGTCCTAAGAGGTGCATAATCCCAGCAAGCAACTCAAATCGATGCAAGGTACTGATCTATGTCTAGTCCAAATATGGTTCCTAAACAAATCGAGATGGACGGCATCGTTCGCGACATCTACTCGGCCATCGAGAACGAAGACCACCTCTCCAATACCCTGTTTGTACTTTGCGGCGATCACGGCATGAACGATGGCGGTAATCACGGTGGCTCATCGCCGGGCGAAACCTCTCCGGCACTCGTCTTCATGAGCCCGAAGCTCACTAAGGTCACCGAATCTGCTGACAAGCGGAGTCCGATCAAACCGAAGAATGAAGGGGAGTTTGAGTATTACCGGTTGGTTGAACAGAGCGATATTGCTCCGACACTGGCAGGGCTGCTCGGATTCCCCGTTCCGCAGAATAACCTGGGTGTCTTTCTGAAGGAATTCTTGGGTTTCTGGGATAGTCCAGCGGACCGCATGCAACTTCTCTACCGTAATGCTAAGCAGATGAAGAAGATTGTCGAAGCCAAGTATACCAGTCTACGATTCGACGAACAGCCACTGACGAAGGCCGAATTGGGGTTTTCGTGCTTTGAGTCTGGGGAAAGCCGATCGCATCTGTCAGACGGGCAGTTGCTCGCATGTCTCTGGCAAGCAGCTGTTGGCGCGATCAGTAGTGGTACTGATTTTCAAGGCCGGGTTTACGAGTTCATGCACGAAGCCCAGGAGATGATGTCTAGCACAGCTTCAAACTACAACGTCGCTCGCCTCCTGTTGGGAACCGGATCAGCTTTCCTTGTCTGCGCCCTGAGTTATTTCACGCTTCCTGCTTTTCGACCTGCCACGCCGGCTGGCCTTTACTATGGCTTGTCCCTCGTGCTGTACGCGGCACTCATGTTCGCATCCTCGTACGTCGAAGAGGAACAAAACTTCTGGTACTGGGCCACGTCTGGTTGGTTCTTATGTCTTTTCTTGAACAACATGCGGAAGGAGTGGTACAGCAACTGGATTTTCCACCCTGCCATCATGGCACTAGCTATACATAGGATCGTCAGACGATGGAATCAGACCGGGCAGAAGTACGCTGGAGCCGATGACATTGTCAACAGTGGGATCTTCCACGGAAACTCCTCCGTCATCCTCTGGATTTTGATCAGCGCTACGTACATGGACATCACAATCCGGTTAGCCAGACATGTTGCGCGTTCTATTGCGACGTTCGACACAGAACAGAACCACCGCAGTGTGGAGCTTGAATCCACAGATCAACATCGCATGTTTGGAACGATTGCCGTACTGCCGCTATGCGGTACGGCATTGATATTCAAACTTGCCTTTACTGTCAAAGACGCGCCAGAGCTGACCTACGGCCTCAGCGCAGGCTTGGTGGAGAAGGTCGAGATGCTGGAGCTCGTTGGCCTTGCTCGCATGGTATTTGGAGGGTTGCTTCTGAGTGGGACCTGGATCGCTTTCGCCGAGTGGACAAGGTCGCAGCAGAGAAAGAGACGCGGGAAACAGGGCAATGGTCGTATGTTTACAGCCTCTTATATGGGTGTCATCACATTACTAACAGCATCGCAGAACTCGCCGTAGCCTTCTTCGACCTAATGACACTTTTCCTCCTCACGCAAACAAAGGCGCAGAACATACCCCTCTACTTCCTCTTCCGGCTACAATACTTCTTCCTCAGTAGGTCATCACATTCCATACCTAGACCGTATTCCTCCCTTGCTTTCCGATCTCTAGAAGCTAACCCTCACCTCGCAGCCCTCCTCGACCTCACCCCCACAGCCGTAACCATAACAACGCTCCTCCTAACCCAAACATCCTTCTTTGCCCTCGGGAACAGCAATTCAATCTCCTCCATCGACCTCTCAAACTCTTACAACGGCATCTCCGGCTACAACGTCGTAGCTGTTGGTCTTTTAGTTTTCTTATCAAACTGGGCTGGACCCGTGTACTGGTCTCTAGCTGGAATCCTTCTCCTAGGCTCTCACGGTCGCACCGAGCGCTACATTAATACTAACGAACTTCATGTCGCGGACTGGGTAGCTAGGGAACGCGAGTGGTTGAATGAGCTTGCAAGGAAAGAAGAGAAGGGAAGAGAGATAAGGAAGGAGAGGAAGGAGTGGGTGGGACATGTTGCTTTGTTGACGTTCTGGACTGGGGCTATGCTGGGTGCTGTTATGCTGGCTTGCACGGTTTTAAGGCAACATCTTTTTATTTGGACGGTATTCAGTCCGAAGTTTCTGTTTGCCATGGCCTGGGGTTTGGCATGGCATGGTGGGATCACGTTGGGGGTTGGAGGATTGGTTTGGTGGCTGGGTAGCTGGTAGAATGGCTGATGATGTAACGATAGTCGGCCCTAGAACGTATCGCTATATCCATCTGAGAGCATCTCAATCATCCCCGCAAGTCACTCATTCGCTTTCGTCTTCCCACTCATCGTCATCATTCCCTGCATCATTTCCTTCACCCTGCTCTTCTCCTGTGTTCGTGTTCTCTTCTCTCTCCGCAACAACTGCTTCTTCCTCTTCGTTCCCTGCATCCACCCTCCGCCTGAACGCTGCTCTACGTGCTGCTCCAGCCCTAGCCCTCGGTCTCAACGCCCGTCTCAAAACCTGTCCGATCGTCTCGGATTGATGTACGTTACCCTATAACACACCATCCTCGCACGGTTCACGAACGTCGTATGTCGTATTGTTGGCAGGAAGTCTCTCTTTGCAGTACTCGCATTCTGTGTAAGACAGGCTGGACGATGAAGGCAGTTGGGCACAGAATGGGTTTGTCGGTCTAGAAAAGTGTTAGAAAGACAGTCGACCCCAGAAGATATACGTACGCTCGCGATGGCCCAGCAGCACCGATCCTCGTGTCCTCAGTATGACGTATCACTGCTGCCATCTCGGTAGTGGTTGGATCCGGTTTTGTAGTTGTCTCGGTCCCTGTACCATTCAGTCGGCCGCAGTACTCGCATCTCCACCTATCCTGCGCCTTGATGGCTTCTGCAGTGGTGATCTTCTGACCACTCATGTCTCTCTTCATGTACGCATCCTCGCGCCATGTATCTGCCACTGGATTGCGAACGGCGCCCTTTCCACGTTTCTGCGTCGGCGAACCAGGGTCGTGGTAATCTGGTAAGGAGGACTGTAGATGTGGAGATGCGAAGTCAGTGTATAGATTACATGCGTTTCGTACAGGCGCAACTAACCTTCGGAGAGCGGTTTCGATCGTGATCGGGCGTGTGTTCGATTTGATTAGGCAAGGTGGAACTATGCGGTGGGGATGGAGGAGCAGGTTGGCGTGGTTGAGCAGAAGCGAGTTCAGAGGGCGACATGGCTGCGATGCCTGACGATATGGACGAGGTGCGTCTATATGGGTTCGCGCTGTCGAGATGTCAGTTGAACCATCAAAGTTTAGGTGCGTGAGGTCGCAGAAATCTCGCAAAGTCCGTTGTCAGGGATTCGATACGTACGCAGCCTCCTGTACTTCTTCCACGCTCCTTCGTGGAAACTGTCGCCCATCTTGCGGAACTGAACCAGGATCCACGGCAACATTGAGGTTTTCTTGTCTACTACAGTGGGATGCGTCAGTGATCATGGAGCCTCCAAACAGCGCGAGGTACATCATATCTTACCTTGTACTAGTCTCGTCCGCTTCTTGTGACTCGCCGGATGAGTCAACCCAGTCGTCGGAGCTGGTATTACTCATGATATAGTCTTAGTCCAGACAGGTCATAGTCCTATGTAGCGATATGTGGTTGCGGCAGCGGGTGAGGAGGAAGAGAAAACAGACTGTCATTCGTGGAGAAGTCATGTCTACGGATGGGGTGCGACTCCTGCCATTCTTTGTTCACACCTGGGAAAGCGCGTCACGGTGTTTCCAGAGTCTATCCCGAAGGGACCTACTGCACTACTTGTTGCAAAACTTGCAGGGTTTCTTGAGAGAACGTTTTCGTAGCACCCTTGCCGGCACGGCGGTGGTTACCATCCATTTCAACCTATCATTTTAAGATCATTCATAACTGATAACGAGCCATTACAACTCCCTCCACACATGTTATACCCAACTCATAAGCACCTTCTCGCTACATGTACACTAAAAGCAAGACTAGGAAGGTACCAAATGCTCGCAGACGAACGTTTTGACACTGTATGGAGGCTAGTATTGCTCAATACCACTCTTGTTTCGCTCTGCAACTGATTGCAATACCTAAAGTTCGCTGGGATGTAAGCCGGACAAATTTCAGGAAGGCGAAAAGGACCATAATTAGGTGATCAACCCTCATCCTCGCTGCTGTCATCGTCACTCCTTCCATCCAAGTCCAGAAATCCGCCGAAGATGTTTGGTAGTACTGGCGCTGGTGGCGGTAGGGGAAGGGGCATAGGAGCAGCCGCAGGAGCGACAGCGGGATTATCAAGACGAGCGCCTGCTTGCGCAATCAAGTTGTTAAGCTGCGCGTTGGTCAAGTTGTTCTGAGCCCAGTTGCCAGGCTGGTTAGCAATGCGAACTCGCGCATGAGGACAGTCGTCAAGGTGCTGGATGTCGTTGGTGTATTTAACGAGACACACCCAGCAGAAGTGATGGCCGCATTTTGCGCCTAGAAATATTTGTTAGCATCCAGTTTCGCGGCTTGTACATGAGCTCTGTTGACACTTACACTTCACATGGTCGCATCCTCCCTTCTTCTGGAGATTCAAGCCGCAGCTTGGGCATGGCTTGGCTCCCATCTCCTTGACAACACTCATACACAACTCTTCCTCTTCCTTCTTCGCCTGGTCACAGCTGCCTTTTCCGTGCGACTTCCCCGGCCTATTACACTCGAGACAGATCTCATAGTCGCAGTAGGGACATGCAACTAGCTGCATGCCACTCTTCTTGTTCTTGCAATCATCTGCTGAGAAGTACAATCCGCAGTCTGGGGAAAGACAGGCCACGTACGACTCTCCCATAGAGAGAGCATGCTTTGTGACGGCTGTGTCATAGCTATAGCGGGTTAGCATATGGACCAGTCGCATCATGGAGAAATGACTTACTCTTCGAAAGCAGCTGTGCTGACAATGACTGTGAGAGCTGGATAGTCTAGCAGATGGCCGCATTTGGGGAAGGGGCAGCTCAGCTCAGCCTCCCCAAGCTGGCGCTCAGCGACTTTCGTTTTGAGCATCTTTGCAACGCACATGTTGCAGATAGACCGAAGATGTTCACAGGCGTCATCAGGCGCTTTGAACGAACGGGTCGGGACTTTTTCCGTCGCGCAGATCGAACACTCTCGCTTTGCCGGCCGCTCCTTCTTCTTGCGTGCCGGTGCCTTCTCGCGCACCTTTGGTCCTGATTTTGGCTTGACGACCGCGCCAGCCTTGACACGAGCGACGCGTCTAGGGGCAGTTGTGGGAGAGGCATCCGGAGACTCAGCTGAGGCGTGTATGCCATTCGCGCGAGCAGCATAGTTGATGCGGCGCTCCGGCATGGATCGTAGTCGGGTTGATGGGACCATTTTCGTTGTTCTAGCAGTCAGTTGTGGTGAGTATGAGATGTAGTAGACGCGGTATGGGGGATGCAGACAGATATATCTGCTCTACTTTTGGCTATTGTGGCGTGAAAAGTAGTAGAATCGTTTGTTCGACCAGAAGCTCCTATGATGCGACCAGAGACCCAGACTCTTACCCCGCCTGAATGAAATTGAGGCTCTTCGCACGTTTCATTTGACCGTGGCACAGATCTAGATCAACGACAAACGGATAGTGAAGGAATGCTGATAGCGGTAAGTAGGCGATGTGCAGAGCTGCACTGAAGAAATCGAAAGTCTATGCTCAGTATTACATCAAATAGGCAACGGCAGAAGTGAAGGAAAGGATATAGACAAATCAGTCGTGGCACTTTTGTGGAAAGGTTGCTGCTCTGTCTAACCGATCTACTCAACCATGGTTTGGCGATGACCCATGACCGACGAGCCACTCGCAACATCCAAACCCCATATGTTCCATATGTAAAAGAGGCTCTCACAAAGAGACGACCACACATGAAAGAATTTGGTGTGTCCAACCGCCTGAGCACGGTTGTGAAACCAGCTTATCAATGCGAAAGAGAGTATCCCGCAATGCTCAACATATATATGTAGGAAAGTCTGGTTGGCCTCCTAAAAGCCAGTCTTTGGACAAAAACCCAGTATTGCTCTCTGATGAGCTAACATATAAGCAAAGCGTTGTGAAGGGCCTGTGACGTGTTGCCATTTAGCGCTTGAAGCTGGATCAGAGCCGTCGCTCGGTGTCTGGTCCTACATATACGTACTGCTGAATCGTTTCAGTAGCTTCGTGTAAGATCAATTTGACGCTACATGAGGGGTTACAAGTAATGAAAGGGGATCAGATTAGTATGTGACGTCATGCGCTCGGCACATCCCGTGGCACCTGCACGGTACCGGAAACAGCGCGTCGCGCGTAGAGAGGATTCTGCTTCGACCACCACGTCCGCGCCTGCTCGGGCTTCATCCAGCAGCCTCTTGGTTTGACGGAACAGCCTACCTAGTGCATGCAGCTGCCTTATCGCAACGTGACCCGCATCGCGGTCATGGCGGTCACTTGGCTCCCGAAATTTGCATATCGCAGTCCGAAGTCCCACCGCTGAATCGCTTACACGCATCGATACTTGACACCAAGCTCGATGAGTACATTCTGGCGACATAGCCATGTCCGTACATCTCCTTCACACTAAGAACTGCAGTGCAACTATCTTACCGCACTGGATAACCGCAATCGACGGTCGGCTTGCTCCACCGCATGGAGAGTCCATCAATCTTGCAGAAGTGACAAAGATCTCGATACCAATATGCACTTGACTATGTATCTCATTCTAGCAAATCAAGATCGAAGAAAAAGCACAAAGTCAAGAAGCGAACATGATCTGATGATGATCTCGAAGCCGTCTAACGACTACACCTTAGTACCCTGATATAAGCCTGTGAAAATGAAAGAATACCGAATAGAACGCCCAAAACCCAGAGCCTTCAAACTCCTGCCCCATACATAGCCAATCCTTGTCCCAATACACCATGTCTCGTTCTTATAATGCCCGCAACCAGAAACTCCCCGATTTCCATCTCCAAGATATAAGTCCCCTACATATCTTTGAGCGAGAGGTAGAAGCTGCCCTTGAAGGAACTACGCCACGTAGTAGAGCTTCATAGAGCTCAACACACGCTTTCTGCATACAGGGCAATTCTGCACCTCTCGTGCGCACGTCAAGCAAGCTACCACATGGCCGCAATCGTAGAAAGCCGCTTCTGCATCCCCATCCCAGCAGATTCTACACAATCGCTCGGATTCCTGGGCATTCTTCCAGTGCGTAACACCCTCGCCAAATTTCTTGTCGTTTTGCCATCCGCCGACGTATGTATTGCCATTTGCGGCTTCGACGTAGGTGCCGGTGCCGTGTTGTTGGTTGTCGACCCAGTCGCCGTCATATGTATCGCCGTTCTGGAAAGTGTACAGGCCATGGCCGTAACGCTGGCCCAGGCGGAAAGAGCCATTGTAAGTGGCGCCGGAGTGGTAAATCTTGGTACCGTGCCCATGCGCGAAGCCATTAACAATCTCGCCCTTGTAATATTCGCTTGAGAAGTAGTTGTAGGTAAAGTGACCTTGCAACTTGTGAGGGAAGTTGCGTGCGAAAGCGCGGAACTGGAGGTAGCTCTGAGGATCTGCAAAGGCAGCGCGGGCTGCGAGTGCGTTACGCTTCTCAGCCGAGAGCGGTAACGCGACAATGATGATACACGCGTTGTGTAGATCTACTTGCGCAAAGTTGCGGCGGTGCTTTAGAGACCGTGTGTTAGTCAGCTCATCCTCCTCGTACATCTCCATCTTCTTCTTGTCTTCCAGGCCGAGTAGTGCCACAACCGTCTCGTCTACCCTAGCAGACTTGAGTGCAATATGCGATCCTCGTCCCTCTAAGGTTTGCTTTTCAGGGTTCCAGAATTTTAGGAAGAAGTAGATCTCGTCTGGAGGTGGCTCAGGTGTGCGGCTGCGCATTGGTGGGGGTGGTTGCAGATGCTGTACAGGCGTTTCGACTGGTGGAGGTGGGGGTGGAAATATATCTTCTTGCGTACCGCCCATCTCGGTGTCACCGGGACCGGCGCTTGGAATCAATACATCAACGGCTGGTGGGTCAATGGCGGGAGTTTGTTCCACTTCCAACATAGCCATGTCATTGCTTCCAGTATTGATTGCGGATGGCGGTGGCGGTGGCGCATCAACTTCCGATGCGTGAGGCTGTAGCTGCTCTGATTGCGCAGCAGCTGGCTCGTCAGAATCGCGCATAGGTGTATCCTCCAATGGTTGAGGGGTCTGTGGTGGTGGCGTACTCGAAGAGGGCTCGACAGCACTCTCAACCACTTGGATCGCATCCAGTTCAGCGCCAACTCCCTGTAGAGATGAAGAAGATGTACTCTGGTGGGACACCTCTGGGACCTTCTCCTCTCCTTTTGGAAGCTCAGGAAGCTTTTCGAAGTCGGTGATATGCACCCAGATCGTCCGACAGGCAGACGGTGGCACCTCCAAAGTCCATCCATTGGTTTCCGTATATCTGTTGTAGCTACCAGCGGAAAACTCGATGATTCCAGTGCTGAGAAAGTTTGGTCGATCGAATGCTCCACGTGTTGGATCAAGGAACCAGAACTTTATTTGGCGCGGATCCTTGACATCGGTCAAAACACCGGCCACCTTCTCCCGAATGTCTTTGCACCCGTCTCTGCTTGAAAGCGACAAAGTATGAATGTGCTTTGAGTTGTCCGCTTCCCACTGCGCATCAAAGGCGTCGAAGACACCCGGGCCTTCATGTTCCAGGTATGCTCGCGATTCGATGACACGGAAATCAAGCGACTTTGATGGTTCTGCAATTACTTCTTTTCGCTCTTCTTGGTCGAGAGCAGAGTTTGGCCCACCGATCGGTGGTAGCGGCATCGGAGGAAGAGAATTCGGATTCTTCTTGGATTCTACCTCCAACTTGAGCCACTCTGGGACATTCCACCGCTCCGACTCACCGTCCGAGACAAATGCCGAGCGAGCTACATCATCTCGAACATACATGGCAATGTATGCCACAGGGTCATTTCCAATGATCTGGGTGCTGCCAACTTTGCCTTCATGCGCGTCCACTGCTTCGCGTTTGGCAAGGCATCTGACATGGTTCTCATCCTTACTGTCAGAATAGCTGTACCAGCGTGATTTGGGTCCTTCGGGTCGGAGTATCGGTTGGTATACGTAGGACTGAAGTGTTTGCTTGTGAACCACAAACCCGTATAGTATGTACGGAGTGTCGGCGACTACTATTCGATTGTCTAAGGTCACCTTGTTCAGAACCTTGACATGTGAACGCGTCTTCACACTGTCGAATTTATGCCGATCCAGCTCAATGGTCAATAGTTCTGGCAGAGGCTGTCCTGGAATGATGAGATCAGGTGACTGGTTAACAGCATCCTGCATGCTGTCCACACCTTCTACAGGCACGCGGTAGCTTGGCCTACCGGTCGAATAGTCGCGTTTCGGTCCACAGATAGCTTCGAGTCGGGCAGCGTAAGGTGTGCCTTGGAGCTCTTCCTCGAGCTTGAGGCGCAGGACTTCCCATGTCTCTATCACATCCAACTTATCGAGACCCTCGTGTATGCGATACCACTCTAATGCGTCGATGATATCATCGAGAGCAACGGGACCAGCCCCAGGCTCGACTTGAGTTCGTAGCATGTACAGAACTTGCTGCAGAGCACTGGTGAGTGGCTTAGGCCGAATGAAAGGTTCATCGTTAGGGTCTGGCACGTTGATGCTGTACAAGAGATCCCGGAAAGGCTTGAATAGTATCCACGAAGAGATTGCAGAGATCATGTTGCCGCCAGGCGCACTAGCGTTTTCTCCGAGCATGAGACCTTGTAGTCCTGTCATCGCGAAGCTATCCCACGGGTTCTCCCTGATCGGATGCTCCCACAGGCAGTCGGTTTGGTCTTCCACAACCCGGATGTAAGCAGTGAAGGCAAGTTTGTCGTCACGAAGGAGTGCCATGCGCTGGCCGGGTATCCGGCGAGAGATATCGTAGTGCGGCCCATGGAAACGCGTCCAACCCCAGTCAGGAGAGCCGTTGCAGAAACGATGCAAAGCAGTCCGCGAGTAGTTTACCCGGGGTTCTGTCGGATTGTAAAGAACGACCGATATCTGCGCGGCAACACTATTCCGCTTAGGCATCTTCTTCGACCCGAGAAGCGGAAGAGGTGTATGCTGAGTGACCATTGGTTTCTGAACACCGCCCGATGCTGACTTGACGCTGTCACGTCGATCTTGTGCAAGATTCTCAACCTGAGCAGATGCCTTGGTTGCTCCGTCCGCTGGGGTGTTTTCGGCTGTTACCGTGACCTCGTCTGCCTTCTTCTCCCCTTTTGGTGTAACTGCTTCGCCGCTAGGCACGTCTTTTGTGAAATCATCACCCTTGTTGTCCTTTGAATCCTGGACACTTAGGCATTCGAGATAGACGCTGAGATAATCTGAATCATTCCCCTTAGGGTAAAACTTGATTTGCCATTGGTGGCCTCCAATAGTCACGATTTCAGATTTCATGACCACCTCATGGTTTTGCTTGTCCTTTGTGCCATTGTATGCATCGATTGCCCAGTGGATGCGTCCTGTTTCGCCAGGAGTGTACTCTGGATGTTCCAGAGACTTGAACGCCTCGCCCTCCCAGTATTCGTGGTCCAGAGCACTGTGTTCTCCCCGCTCCTCGATCTCCTTCAGTTCCCCCTCGTCAGGCGACGACAAGTCTTCTGGTAGCGGGTGCCATGGTGGGAGACCATCTTCGTCGTCAGAAGACCCCGAGTCGGAGCGCGGGGGATCGACGGGCGGAGGAGGAGGCGGAGGCTGTGTGCTGGGATCGATGGGTGAAGGTAGCGCGTGGGGGTGAACGGGTGGAGGGGGGTCTGTGGGAAAGACTGTCTCTGTCTGGGCTGTATCAGTAATGAACATGCGGGTTGAAGTGCCCCCGTAATGGTGTAGAGGCCGACTCACGGTATCGTCTGGCACAGGCGCAGGTGATGCTGGTGTAGTGGTGGTAGTCTCTTGCGCCTCAGACGAGCCATTTGGCAGTAGCAGTTCCGCCTCGATGTCCGGCGTGACATCCATGGCGTCTTCGTCTATAGCCGATATCTCCACAGCGATGGTGTTTGTGGAAGCGTCGCGACGGGCGGGCTCATCTCCATCTTGCATCTCCGCATCGCCCCGATCATGGTTCTGGCCTGTGGACGGCATCGTGTCCGTGGAAGTAGGGGCATTCATGTCTGTTTCGGCAGCCGGCGGTGGTGGTGGGGGCGGTGGATGAGGAGAAGCTGGCGTGTGCGCATGAAGTACGTGGTCTGGTGAATGCGGCGGGCTGGACAGCTGCTGGCTAAAGTGTAGCGCTGGCTCTACGCTGACACTCATGTTTGCTGTGTAGGTGTAGGCGCATGTGAAAGTGGAGAAGGAGCGTTTGGCAATGTCAGGTAAAAGTACGGCTGGGTAAAAGCGCGAATGGACAGGTTGGTGAGAGAAGCTATGCACGAGGCTGCACGACGGTGTTGTGTTGCTTTTGATCGGTAAGTGTACCAAGCTAGTAGCGTTATCGCGTGGATGAAGTGTATGGATAGTTGCGAATACAATCAGCAAGCGATGGGTGCTGCCGCGGGGGTATGGCTGGATATTAGAAAGGTGATTTGGACAAGGGAAGATTGGACCTGGGCGTGGCTGGAGCTTAAAGATGGCTGCAGCCTACCAGCATGCGGCACGATGCCGACAGAAGGACAGAGTGAGGCGGTAAAGCTGCCTGGGAATCGGCTGGCCCACGCGCTGCGCTATCCCGCACCGCTGGAGCCTGAGCATCAGCGCCGTCGACCTGGAGGCTCTGCGCCCTTTACAGCCCCTCAGAACACCCAGGTTGCACGTTGACTCATTGCACAAGGCTGCGCGGGCATGGCGCCACCGTCATCATCATCATCATCGTCACGAAGCTCAGCTCCCCTTATCGATTAACGCTCCACAGTGACCGGCTAGGCAGTCACGCTAGAGCTTTGAGACTAGTGGGGAAGGTGGGCCCGACCGCGCCTTCCCTGCGTCAGCTCTCCGCGCCCACAACGTTGCTCCATACAGCAGCCATGGCTCTCATGCCAGCCCACTTATATCGGTCAACAGCATAGTCCTCATCGCGATGACACAAGCTGTTGGTGTGCTACCTGTTCCATTTTGTCATTGCCCTTGCGACCGCTGCACTCGTGCGAAGGTGGCCGCAACGATGAGCGGGAACACGACCGTCGCCTCTGCGTATACTTTGACGCTATCTCCGTCTAACCTGATCTTCCCCCAGCTGACAGCCTCGTCTGGGCGTGCTCCCGCATCGCTCCCATCGAATTCTTGCGCCGTGTTGATGTACACCGCACTGTCGGCTCCATTGCGCATCAAGTTTGCATTGGCGATGTGATGCTTCACCAGTCCGCCACCCAGGACAATCATGCCCGTCCTCTTCGCCCTTACTGCGATTGTGTTGATCTTCCTGATGTCCTCTACGATGTCGACGCGTAGCTGTTCTGGCGACGACTTGAATGTGTGAAAGTACAACATGTCGCCCAAGCTTCCATCCGTCAGTGCCGGGCAGAAGACGGGAATGTCGTTCTTCCATGCCCAGTAGTAGACGGATCGCTCGTCATCAATCTCCTTGCCCAGCCGGTGAATGATTTTGCTTGGTGTCCAGTGTAATGGCTCGTCTGTCTTCTTGCTTGCTTCCTGCTCCTCCAGCATCTTGTCCAGAATGGGCACTACCCAGTCCTCGAACGCGCAGTAGTTGCTGTTAGGAACGACAAGATTACCGATGCGGTTCATGCCCTTTGCTCGCAGCCCGGCGCCAGGCGTGGAGAAGGCGCCGAGATATGTCGGTGCAAGACATTTGATAAAGTCTTCTTCGACACCGCCTGCAGTCGTCACGATGGCGGAGACGTGTTTGTGCTGGACCAGGTACCGCAGCGTCTCGCGCAGCCCCGAGGATATCAGGTTCGACGTGTATCCAAGGAATATCGTCGTCGACTCATTCGTCTCCGTGTCCTTCCATGCGCGCTGCTTGTCATCAGCAGGAACCCCAGGCTTCTCGATACAGTGGTGTCGCGTCACCGAATCAGGCTAAATGTTTCGTCTTTCGGAACAGCGCACGGACGGGAACTTCCCGACATACGCAAGTGCTGTCTCCGCACTTGACGCTGACACGCCGCAGCACGCGCATTTCGGATAATCCGGGCAGAAGCAACTTACCATGTCGTTGATGATTCGCACAGCCTCTCCCACTGAAGTTGCCTGGAAGCCCATGTTGGCGTACCCGCCCACCAGCTCCTCGACTGTGATGCTGCGCGACGCATACTGGTTGAAGTCGATGCCCTGCACCTCTTGCGCACCCTCAGGCACGGGCTCGGATGGCTTCAAGACTGCATCAGTGGCGCCGGTAGGGGCCGAAGAGCTGCTAGCCATTGCGATGGGCGTTTTTGTGGTGAAGCGTCGTTGGAGCAGCACTGCCGCGGTAATTTTGACCTGTGTTTGGGCTGCTCGACGTGCTTTGAACGGTTGCAGCTTTCGCAATGTGCTATTTGTGAGTCGATGCGGCGGCAGATTTTGAGAAAAAGAAGCCCCCACACCCGTGGACTGGAGCTAACGCATGGCAGTCTAATCCCTGCCACTGTGTGGCTAGTTCTCGGGTCGATCCTGCTAAGGAGAGCGCCAGCCCTTTTGCCATCAACGTCTGGAAGAGCCACGGTGTCGCGCCGTCACACAGCGCTACAGACGGCCGTGCAGTCGTGCATCGTGTCCCTCAGCTGCCACGCAGCCGTGTCTTTGCCGATGCTGGTGAAGGGCCCGGGTGGGATCGTCATCAAATCCCCTAGTGGAGCCAGGGCTGGAATCTGAAGCAAAACCAGCCGCTGCCACCCCTGCAGATAATCGAGAATGTTCAAATTCGGGCCCAATCAGCGACGGGCTGTCATGCTTGAATGGATTCCCCTCGCTAGGCCGTTGCAGGCCAGCCGGGGCGCCCATTTTGACTTGCAGGCATCCGTCATGGCTGCCCAGGTGCAGGTCAGTGCTTCGTTCTCGTGTCTGGTCTCCTCGACGTTCCCTTTCTCCTACCTTGCGACAACGACACCCGACACAACACCATGCTGCCACTGACCACCGGCGCGCTGTCTGGCTAAAGAGCTGCTCTACTTTCCATTCCCAGCACCAACGAGGTGCAGTCTCACGTGCCCGGGCCTCCCTCGCAAAGAGACCCAGCGCCACGTCAACGGGCTGCAGAACATCTTCAACACGGCTCCCGACGGCCTTTGTTGACTGCCACGCGCTTCTCAACACTCACTGCCATCCTTGGACGACTTCACCTGACCTCCAGCACCAGTTTGACGCGTTTGCAGCACGAAAAGGGCGTTTTGGGCGTAAAGGCGACAGTAGCAGATCGAATCTCAGCTCCCGGCGCCGAGAAGCTGCACCTGTTCCACCGCGGATCGGGGGTTTGGCGCCTTCCCTAATTCCCTGGTTTCGAAGCACGGGCCCTGCCGCTAGCGCCTCGTCTACCACGGCTTGCAAACACGAACTTCGATTGACGTCCTGTAGCCAGCCTCAGTCTGGGACACAGCGATCCTCTCGACCAATTGTACTGTACCCATTGAGATCGACATACGGCACTGCACCTGGCCAATTTCTCTTCTCCGTGCGACAGCTTCCCTTTGGACGTTATTGCACGCGATCTAGACCTGCTGTCACGACGGAGATTCGTCATCTGCTTTGATATACGATCTTTACCCGTGCCCATGCCGCAGTCGCAGGTTTCTTTTACAGTAAGGAATCACAAACATGTCTGCCTCACGGTACCCGGAGAATGGCAGATATGCCCGCGACAGGTCTCCGCCCTATCGGGACCGAGATCGAAGACCATCCAACTTTGGCGGCGGATACCCCCCAAGGGGTAACGAGACCTTTAGGCCAAACGCCGAGCCAGGCGGCTTCCAAAGAGAGATTCCCAAAGGTCCAAAATCATCAATTGCTGATCCGCCACGTGGCCCGCCTGTGGGCCCACCACCCAGTGCGTCTGCAGCGCCGCGCGATGAAAGAGGTCGAGGATTCGCTGGACGTGGAGAAGCCACGCCGCTGCGAACTGCACCTCCGCTGAGTAGTGGCCCCGGGTTCCCGCACAACTCTCAAAACTCGTGGAGAGCAGACCGCGATCGAGATCGCGACTTTGACCGGCGTGAGAGACGGCCAACTCCACCCAGGCGGTCACCTATTCGGGACTCAAGAGATTCCCGCGATCAGAGGGACTTTGGACCGCGAGATCTAGACGTCAATCGCGCCCGACGGAACTCACGAGACGGACCCCCTTCTGCAGGCTCAACTTATTCTGATCCCCCGCCTCCTGGCGCGGCGTCATCTTATCGTGGCAGTGGGATTGGACGTGGACGCGGCGGTTTCGCGGGACGCGGCCGCACCTTTCACAACGACGACCGGGACAAACATCACGACTCACGTGATCGCATTCCAGAACGAACATATCGGCCGCGGAGTCGGACGCCCCCAAGACGCCTAGAGAGAGATGTCCGTGAAGATCGTGACTTCGACAGGAGAGACCGTGACGACCGAAGGTTTCCCAGAGAATACGATTCCTACATTGGCCCAGCAGGTGCTGCGAAGCCTGGACTACGAGCACTGGATACACATCGAGGTCCAGGTCCCTCTGATCTGCGACATCTACCTGGTACACCCACAGGCCCAACACCGCACTCTGCTCATCACGCGTCTCCGTCTGATAGGCTAGGACCACAAGGAGATTCTTACTCCAGACGATCTTCCCTCGCTATTGATCCTCTTTCTGCCAAGGATCCTCGCCGCGAGCCAGGTAAAGACGAGGCTCTCCTAGCTAGCCGTGCAGAAGCATCTAGAGAGAGGTATGCTCCGCGTGCTTCGTCACCTCCTGCTTCCATCCCAGCCTTTGGCGGATCCAATGTTTGGAGGGCGCCTATTTCGGACAGCAAATCGAGCGCTGCCCCAGTAGCGCCATCAAAACCTGCTCCGCCTGCCCCTGTTCCTACTCACTCCTCTGCTGCCCCACTCACTCCTGCTACCCCCATTACCCCAGTGAAAGCCACCGTAGTTCCTACCGCACCAAAAGCGGCGATACCCCCAGGTCTTTCAACTTTACCACCAACTGGACCAAAAGCCGATCGGGCACCGGATCGTCCTTTGCTTGCAGATACTCCGAAACAAGAGAGTAGAATAACGCACCCAGCTCCAGCACGTATGGAACCACCTTCTATTCCAACCCACAATGTTACGCCTCAGGCCGCTGATGTACCAGCTTCAGATAACATGGCTGCCAAGATTCCAATGCCACCACAGATGCCTGCACCCCCTAAAGTTTCATCCGTTATGCCACCAGCTGGTCCTATGGCTCCTAATCCGCCATCGGGCCCGGCGAAATCCCCTCCCCAGGGTCTCGCTCCACGACCGCGTGCACCACCCACAGCTCCTCAAGCAGCGCACCGTGTCAACGTATCACCCTCGTTCTCTAGAGCAACTCTACCGCAATACGCTCCTCGAGATGCATCTCCTGGTGCAAACCCCTCAGGTTTTGGTCCACGTGGCGGTGGCGTAGGAGGCTCTGTGTTGAACACATCGCCACAAAGCTTACCAGCGAATATCCCTACAGGACCCAAAGCTGATCGAACACCGATGGCCCCTAGGCCGCTTCCATCCTATCCACAATCTGACCGTCCTGGTTTTCCTCCCGCTAGAGGTCCACTGAATGGAGGACCTAAGAGCATGCAATGGGTGCGACCTGGTTTTAATTCGAGTCGACCTTCGGTTCCCACTAAGCGCGAGTTTCCGGCGGAAGATCGGGAACGACCATCATTCGGCACTGCTCCCAAAGCCCCTCGGCTTGACAACAGTGTCTCAGCAACACAGACTCAACGAATTTCGCAAGCAAAATCGGTGTCGCCGTCATTCTCGCGCATCTCAACTGAACCCGAGCGGCCAAGAGAACGTGCGGTGTCTGCAGAGCGTCCTGCGGCGCCCTCACCCAAGCCTACTTCGATCGAGACTAGGCGGTACTCTGATGTAGTCATGGCAGAAGCATCACCTCGTATGGCCAAACCACCTATGTCGGCTGCGTCATCCGCTCCTGAGGCTCTGCAAGACTCTGATGATGATCTTGACCTCGACGAGGACGACTTCGCTGAATCAGAGGCGAAGTACAACCGAGAACGAGCGCGTCTGGAAGCGAAACGGGTTGATCTGAGTGCCCCACACCTCCGAGCTACGACACCTTTGCAAGAAATTGTTTTGCTGTCATGCCTAAACGTCGACCATCTCCCACAAACACAGCCCGATGTCGAGCTTGCCGAAGAGATAAGCACACCTTTGCTTCAGGATCAGGATCAGGAACAAGAACAGGAACTAAGACAGGAACAGGAGCAGGAGTATTCACGTCCCTCACCTGCTCAAGAACTTCCTGTGAAGCCAGTCTCGGTTCAGCCGCTTCCGGAGAGCATCACGGCAGATTTACCGACTCCCAAAGCTGAGGAGTCAGAGGATGTCGAGATGGAGGACAAAGAGGAGACCGAAGAAAGATCGGCCGCGCCCGCGACCATGGCACTACGTCTGCGACGTGAGACTTCTGCCGAGGAGGAGACCCTGCCAGACCTCAGCTCGTTGCCCTATCTAGGATCAGGTCCTCCAACACCCCTCTCCGACATTGGACAGGACCGACCGAATCTCTCCGACGATGTCATGAATGCCATCCGAAGCAAATTACGCAAGAGCATCGAGCCTGAACTGAATACCGATCAGATACTCGAAAGATACGCAGCTGCATACAGAGAGTGGCGAGTGGCTATCCGTCCTTTGGACGAAGAGCGCGAACAAGATGATCAGGACAGGCAGCCATCAGCCGAACCCACACTGAAAGCCGTCACCCCCGATGTGCAGAACGCTGCGATGACTGGAATTCTGGATGGATCGCTAGCACCTACAGGCCGGAGAAGTCATGCAAGTCGGTGGGCTACTGAGCTTGATTTGGAAGCCGTTATTAAAGAGTCCTTGAAGACTGCCGAGGAGGAGAAGATGGGCAAGAACAACAAGGAACCAAGGAAAGCCATGGCTGATCCAGAAAAGGAAGCTGACCTACCTCTGGAACTCACCGAGGCTGAGGCTCAGCGGAGAAGGTTTATTGACACCAATTTCCAACGCGAACCCGGCCAAGGTATCTTCGTGTTTCATTACGAGCCACCAGAGGATGACTTCACTCCCGACGAACATCGCGTTATGGTGCAGAACTACAAGGATCAGTACGCTAAGAAATGGGGTAAGCTGGCTGAAGTCCTTTACAAAGAAGTCGGGACCGAACGTACCTACAAAGACTGTATCAATCACTACTATGCTACCAAATGGGGCAGAGAATACAAAGGCAAACTCAGGAAACCGCGAGCTTCCAGGAAACGTGGCGGAGCGGTCGGTCGTGGCCGCGGAGCTATCGCCAATATGGACCGGCCCGAAGGACCGGGAGAGGATGGTTTGCCCTTGCCTGTTACTGAGACCGGACGACCTAGGCGCTCAGCAGCACCCAAATTTGGCCCAACAGAGACTGAGTTCGACCCGATCACAGGAATCCCCATTCCAGGCCGTGCACGCAGGCCGACTGACGCCGACGATACACAAGAGAAGGCTATGCGGCGCGGAAAGGCTGCGAAGGATAAACTTGGCCGGAAGGCAAAGAACATGCCACTTGCAGCGGCTCCCATGGGTTCACCTGTCAAGGTTGATCGTAAGGACAAGAATATGGGAGTCAAGATGGAGGATGATCTCAGCAAACGGCCGATGGGCGATATGTCCATACCTATGCCCCTCATCCCCATGGAAGACCAGTTGATGCTGTCTGGTGATTTGCAACAGCTGTCCGGGTTGCCAAGTAGCCTCATGGATCGACCGAAGACACAGCCTGGCGCCAGACCCGGTCCGTCTAGCTACTGGTCCGTCTCTGAGTTACAAGACTTTGACAAGAATGTTGCACACTTTGGCACCGACTGGATAGCAATCGCAAATCACATGGGCACCAAAACGCACACCATGATTAAGAACCAATATCTGCGTCTTGTCGAAAGTGGCAAGCTAGACTTGGAGCAGGTAGCAAAAGAGGCAGACGCCCGAAGAGAACGCGGTGATGATCTAGGACCACCGCCAACGCCTACTCCAGCACCCAAGAGACGGTATGAGAGTACGCAGGCGGGACCCATCCGCCCCATTGCACCTACACCTGAACATGGTTCGCCACCTCCAAATCCGCTTGCGCTCCCCAAAGCATCCCCTCCGCATTCGACTCCCTCTTCGAGGTTTTCCACTATTGCCCAAGCACCTATGCAAACCAAGCCGATGGTGCCTCCACCCGGATATCCTGCCCTACCAGAGACTAGCCTTGCTTCTGTACCCTCAATACCACCACAGCAGTCGCCGCCCGCTCCACCTCAACGTGCACAACCACAACATCATCACCAGCACTCCCTGTCGCAGCACAAGCCTCAGCCACAAGGGCCACGAGCTGGATACTTCTCAGAAGAGCCTTCCAGGTTTGAGGCCCGACCACCCTCGCAACCATCGAACAACCAACAACCACATAGGCCACTACAGCAGCAGCAGCAGCATGCCCCACCCCAGCCTCGTGCACAAGAGCAACATCATTCACCTCTCTATCGCGGGCTCCATTACCCAGAACGAGACAGTGTGGGTAGGTCGGAAGTTCAGCAGGAGCAGGAGCATCAACGCCGGATCCATGAACACAGACGCCAGATATCACAGGAGATGTCACAACATAGACCCTTTGCTCCTGGTGCGGCACCGCCAATCATGCCGCCAGTACGTTCAAACTCTGTGCTGAGGTCACCAGAACGTCGTTCGTTGCCGTTCTCACATTCGCGCCACCCATCGCAAGCGCAATCACTCAATCAAGCTGCAACGGATGTATATTCTCCGAGTCATGGCACTAGCCACGCTGCGCAACAACTGCCGCCCAGATCAAGTATTCTTACACCGCCTGTCAAGGAGGAGCCTAGAAATCCTCCTCCGGTCAGCCTTCCTCCAGCACAACCCCAAGCAATGCTGCATACACAGATGCAACATCCTCAGCGTGGTCCACCGCCTATGCAAAATACGCCCCCACCTGTAACATCAAAGCCAGCCGCGGAGCCACGCAAGTCTAACCTGATGTCGCTGCTCAATGATACCGACCCTGAGGAGCCTAGGCGTAAGAAACCTAGCGAACAAGGCCCACCATCACATTCATCTACGCCTCTGCAGTCAGCACCAGTCGCACCTCCTCCAACAACGCAAAGCTACTCATCCTCGTCAAGACGTCCACTTTACGAAGATCCAATGGCTGCTCAGCCTCCCTATACTCGTCCATCCTCATATGCTCAGCAATCCTCGCTTCCAAATGCAGCACCAAGCAGGCCGATCGACTTAACGGATGACAAACAACCAGTGAGCAGACCGAGCCTACGTGACAGTTGGCAAGCCCAACAGCCGTTCCACCGAGGGCTGTCCCAGACCCCACAACTCACGCCACTTTCGTCAACACCGTCTGGTCTGCCTCAGCCGCCTAATGTGAACGAGAGGATTTTTAGCAACCACCGTTCTGTCTTTGCTCAGCATAATACCCCGCGCCAGAATCCGACGCCGCCACCCCTTGCCGGTTTCAACAATTCTCCGAACCCGCATTCGCGCACGTCAAGCATAAGTGGACCGCCCGGATCTATGCCTCGACACGGTATCCCAAGCACCACTGCGGCGCAGCATGCACAAGCAATGAGTGCATCAGCGCAGATCTTGCAGCCTAATCCATATGCCCAGGTCGATCCTCCAGGAAGCAGCGTAACGCCCTCTGGACCTATGGGCATGCGGCCCAGTCCGCATCTGTCAACAAGCCACATAGCACAGCAACGAGACGCATCTGGTCGCAGTGACCACTCCCAAGCTTCCAACACAAACCTGTCGTACTCAAATCCGCAAACGCCTAACGAGCATCCAGCGCATCCCTTCCAAGGACTGAGCAGACTGACTGAGCCATACCGTCCTCGCGATCCTCGTGATGCCCACGATTTTGACCCTCGTCACTCGGATCGCGACACCAGTCGAGAACTGTCGCAAAGGACTGAATATTTACGTGAACAACTTTCCAATCCTGCGTTGCGTGCGAACGGTCCTCCCATGCACGAAGATGTACGATTCCAGCCTCAAGATCGAGGATATCTCTCTCAACGATCACAGACCCCACTTTCTAGGTCGGAGCATGGCCAACCTCCACCTTTGCAACATCCTCCGCACTCATCGCTTGGCGTAGCAAATCAGTCGCTCTATGGTCAGCGCCCTCCTGAAGAACCACATCGTTTCATGCGCGATCCTCGTGATCGCAGCATGACAGACCGTATCCGTGAGGAGCAAGCCCAAGCTCAACATCAGGCAGCGATGAACCGAGACGAGCACATGCGAAGAGAAGCTGAGCGAGATGTGAGGGAACGGGAGATGCGCGAAAGCCATGCACGAGATGCGCATTACAGAGATAGTATCATGCGAGGAAGAGCTGAAATGAGGGGTCCGCCGCCACCACAAGCGCCGACGTCAGGACCAGGATCAATGCATGATCCACGGCCACCTGCAGGACCCATGGACTGGGTAAGCGGAGTGCGACATCCGCAGGGACATCCACAGGATCGCGGTCCATGGCAGCGATAGGAGAAACGCTACATACGGGGTTTTCTGACATTACATGCTCTACGCATATAATTTCTTTTGTGTGTTGATAGATATTTGAGCATCTCGGTGTCATGTTTCTAGATGCCTTGGTTTCTCATGTTTGAAGATGAAGACGATGACGATACCGTGCGGTAGTCATGCTTTGGCGTTTGGTGGTATTCGTCCTGCGCTGCCTTTTGTTGTATCCGAGCGAATGATTGGAGCGTATAAAGAGAGGGCTTTCGACCCTTTCCTGTAGAAACTCGTAGTGTATTATACGTAAACTAGCTGTCAGGCTAATTGAGCACCGTTTGGATGAACAGTTTAATCGATTGGCTTGATACTGCTGTATTCATGTGTCTGACATACTAGCATATTGTTGTCAATAACATCGTTCATTGCGACCACTATGGGACACATCATTTTTCTGCTCATCAGCGCTATGGGTCGCAGTGCAAAATTAGCGCAACCAGTTCGTAGCACCAAATCTTCAGATTTAGTTGTAAGGCAGAATTTTTGCACCATTATTGGAAGACTTCCATGTTGTAGCCGATCAGGCTGACACGCTTATATGCTGACTGCGTACGCCACGTTGCTTACTTTTATTGGCAGTGGGAAGGACAGTGAATGTGACGCCCTTTCTGCAAATGCACTATGATCTTTCCATGATTAGCACGGATGAAGGTAAGGAAGAGCATACTGTGGCTGTCGTGAACTTTACTCATGGCTATTTTTGAGAATACAAGGCGCTATACGATCGTCCATGCGAAAGAGAGGCTGTAGATATGACCAAGACTCTAAAATTGGCGGACATTATAGTAAGGCACGGGGCACATCGTGTATCATAAACCTTAGGAAGCTGGTCACCCTCACTTGACACCAACAGCCTCAGGTGATAGTGGCATACAGTTTCCTTCGTCAAGACCGCTTGGAGCTCTCAACGTCGATAAGCCTCAGCAACAAAGCCATCCCACTCCTCCTTCAAATCATCCTCCAAGTTCCCGCCAGCCATCCTGCTGCCCTCGAAAACCACATCGCCAACGCCCGGCACCTCGTACAGACAGCCATCCACCATTCCATCCTTGAAGAACGTCATCGTACCAGTGCACTTACGACCAAACGTCAGCTTACCGGTTTCGAAATCACGAAGACGCCATCCCAGTGAACACGGGACACCTAAGCTGTCGGAGTCACTAGGACCAGGGTTCATCTGGATGATACCGTCCCAAGCGCCCCAGCGGAATGTCGCCCACCATAAGCCATGAGATGGGTCACGAGAGAGCGTGAGGTCGAGGTTATGATCATTGAAAATGGAACTAGCACTCTCGCAATCGATCGAGTAGATACCGCTGAGGAGCAGTGAAGGCTCCGGCTGATAATGGTTGTGATATGGGTCGGGCGGGATGTATGTAGAACGATGCATCAGGGTTGGATCGTACTGCTCTTGCTTAAAGCGAGACCGTGAAGGGATGGATGGCGATTCTGAGATGCGGTTCTCTTTCTTGACAGTGGAGACGGATCGCGTTGTGGTGGCCTCCTTCTTGACTCTTGCTGCTTTTCGTGGAGTCGCTACCGGACTGGACACGTCGCCGTCCACGCGCTTACGCTTGGCTGGCGATTGATTCTTTGGCTTATCTTGGCTGTTCTGCTGTGTGTAAGTATATAGGTCGTATGGTGATCCTCCGGAGGCCAAGGTTAGATTCACTATAGTGTAGCGTTAGCACTGAAGAAGATATCAGGGGTTAAAGCCTACCGGAGACATTGACGCCGCCAGTTACGCCATAAGAACTGCCGATACTTGGACTGTGAACAATATTGGACTTGGTCGCCTTCTTGCCCTGCAGAGATGAGAACACGCAGTCAGTATGTCTCACACGTTTTCCATACAGTCACAACTCACCATACCGCCACCCTTCTTCAACTTCCTATTCTCTGACTCCCATTCGGCTTTGAGCTCGCTCTCGACCTTCAAGATCCACGCCGGTACCTCAAGCTTGAACTGGTTCATGGCATTCAGGAGTCGCACTTTCGCCGCATTCTTGTCCTTTGTGACCGGCAAACCATAGTGGATGAGCTGGGCAGCGTAGAAATGCCACACCTGATCCTTGACCGGTGTCGCGACTTCGGACTTTTGACCCTTGCTGTATAGATTGGGCGCTTCCGGGCGGAGGAGAGCCGCAAGCTCAGCGACGCTGGCGCGCGCGTGGTGGTTCCCGCCAGGGTCTGCGTAGAGGACGGAGGAGTAAAGGAAGTCGCCGCGACGGGCTGGAGGGGCAAAATTGGCCATTTTTTTCTTCTCCAATGAGTGTCGAAGTAGGCTCTAGTCTGAGAAGAAGATTGTTTAGGGAGAGTGTGTTTGAGAAGGTGGGGTCATTGGTGGAGTGAATCTCGCGACCCGTCGGTACCAGTGGAGCTATGATCCGTACCTGGTAAGACTAACAGCCAGGGCTTACACCCGTACATTCAGGGCGTCCCTAGCGATTGTCAAACGATTGAAATACTGAACCTGTTACTCCAATTCGGCCGTTGGCCAATGTGGTTGTCCTGATTATGAACTCAGGATCACACTGCCTTCTACCTAGGTATCTTTCGGGTTTTTGGTCACTTCCTCAGCTTCAATTCGTCTTCTATCTCCGGTTACCTCCAGATTCCCGTATTTTGTTTCATAATGGGTTACAAGGTTGAATATGTAGTGTAGAAAGTTGATGTAGAACTGCGTGTCAAATGCATGATGTCGTTGGCACTTGGTCTTGCCCTCGTTGTTCTGGCGCTCATACAAACCACAGCTGTTTTTGACATCACCACATAACCCCTCGTGTTGAGGCAGACGTTTTGGTTAGGATGATATTATCCACTGTATATCCGCAATTCATGATGTTCACCACAGCAAGTAGGCCTATGTCGAGATTAACAATATCACGGACATACTACTTCCGGATACAAACTCAAGATGATGAGATTTCGGGAAGAGATATTCTCAAGGTTTTGTCATAGAGCCATGCCTAGCTTTAGGGATTTTGTGTCTAGTATTTAAAAGTCAACAAGTAAACTTACGATGTCTTGCCTCAACTGCAGCACATCATACACGTTTGAAAAAATCATAAAAGGCGCGGAACAAGTGATTGTAAATCTTAGGATAAAGGCTAGGGTTTTCTAGGTAAACATATGTGAAGCCGCAAGCCAGTGAGAAGCATCAACGTATGCGTAGCGTTGTATTTTCAAGATCAGCTAAGCATGGTAATTGGTAGACATCATGGATATCTTGATGTCTCTCTTCCTCCGCGGATTCGGTCGAGACAAGCTCTCCTGTCGTGTCGCTTGTGCGTACAGCCAGTCTCGAAAGAAGCGAAATGTTAGCTAAGCGCATTGTACTAAGATGACCTCGCTACCTCGACTCGATCGCGCATTTGTTTTCGTATAATTTCAATCTGCTAGCTCGAAGACAAGTCATACATCATCTCTACCTTGCAGCCGTACTTGGGCGACAAGATTACAGCTCGCATGTTTTGGTATACCAGGTCTGAGCTGTTTGTTACTATCATCTTCCCTGCAATGATTCTCATGGCTATTTCCTCATGGACACACTACGGAACCCATTTAGATTCCAGATAAAACAAAATGATGCATACAGAAACTAACCAAGAAATGATCACGTAACATTCCAAATGAGTCGAGGTAACATCGTTACATTGAAATGAACAAGGATAAGCAAGTTACCCAGCCATTGACGATGGCAAGCTACGGCTGTAAAATAATCTTCCACACGACCACTCACAGATCGTGCATTACCCTCCTGAACACATCTACAGGGTATCCCTAGAACCAACTACACAAGCTCCCAAAAGAGAAATCATACGGCACAAGCAAGCTGCTTCCGTAAGCGTACCGCGGAGCACGCCCACCCATGGCACCAACGTTCCCGTAGAAAAGAAAACATCACAACAGACCCTAGGGGTACTTCTTCGCGCTTTCTAGCGCGGGCCTACACATGCACCCTGTCTTTTCCCTCCACTTCGCGCTATACGATCGCGAGATCGAACGTTGTGAAGGCACTTGGACCGGCATTTTAGCGAGGCGTACCAGTCGGCAGACATCCGAACAGGTGCTCCTGCGATGTTTTTTTTCTTCGAGGCACCTGCGCAACTGTGAAACATAAAACCTGAAATCGGCGATTGGCGAGAAGGCAGTCCTCCGAACAGGTGCTCCTGTTGCGGCTTTTTCTCAGGGTACCTGCCTAATTGTGTATTTAGAAATTCGAATCGGCGATTAGCGAGAAATACCACCTGGAATGCATCCCAACCCACTGAGGAGCCTTCCCATATGCTCAACACTCCTACCACCATGTGTCCATACTCATAGCACGCCAGATGCTATCTCACTGCAGCCAAGTAGCAAGTATGCACTAATACTGAGCACCATGAATACAGCAAAAGAATGAGATGGTGTTCGTAAGCTATAGCATCCGTCAACCAATCTATCCACGCTCCGAGACCAACCGCGTCGGCAAAAGTCAACTCCTACACGGCGGCACACATTACCCCAAGATTACCATCAGCAGCCACAATCCGGACAAATTCCAACGTACAATGCCGCCGCCATCCGAAAAGCCCAAGAGAGCCCGTGTGCATACCCCCATTACCCACGTGACCGCTCTCCAAAAGAACCATCTCACAGATTCCCATCCCCACTCATCCACATCACCCGCACAGACGCCGTTCACGCAAACCAACAAGCATATTATGTACATGTATGCTGTACATACGTGTGTGTGGATGCCTCTCTCCACCACCACCACCACCACCACCGCCGCCGCCCCGACCTCGTCCGTCCGGCAAGCCACATGCAAGCCATCAGTCAGCCGCACGTACCCCCCCAACCTCTTCTCCGGTCCTACCTGGGTTTGCTTTGCGGCACGGCGCAGTTGCGGCAACACACAAGTACTATACATTTTGCGGCATGGCAAGTATGCGGCGCAGCACCTTTTGAAACAAGCGCGTTGGCCATACATGACGTAAACATGTGCAGGAGGTGAGGTGTTGGTTTTGAACAGGGGTGAGAGGGCAAATTGTTGGTATGGTGATTTGTGAAGTGCGTGAGGTGGGTGTTGTGTGCTGTTGATGTTGTGCTATGCTGTTCAGTGGGGCATGACAGGTTTTGACATTTGTACTGATGGCAAGTGTGACGAGATGAAGTGTTGTTTCATCTTAAGCACTGCTTGTGAAAGCATTGATGTGATGTGACTGAGGGTGCAATGCAGGATGAAGGGTGTGTTCATGATGGCTACTGTGATCAAAGGACAGGTGAATGTCACGGCAGTAAAGACAACGTTGCAGTTATGCGTTTTGCATTGAGTTTCAATATTATACATACGCCGCCTCTTGCAGAGGACACGCGTAAACCACCAAGCTACCGGCATATCCTCAGAGATAGAACGGCAACGACATGCATGTGCGTGCGCTTCAAATGGTATCCAAACTTCCCAGTCGACCATCAAACAACTTTTGCAATAAAGCAAGCCATGCCGCCAAGGATATATCCATCAACAAGCGCTGAGCAACAGATCGGAGAGGGTAGAAAAAAAGAAAAAAAGAAAAAGAAACTTGAAACGATGAGACAGAAAAAGAAGTGGTACTCATGTTCGTAGTGTTGTGTCGTCACCTAATCCCCCAAAAGCCGATGGTATCACACCATCCCCTAGCTCCGAAGGTAGGAAAGGAAAAAGAAAAACAGATGGAGCGCAGGCACGGAAAGTGTACGCCTGTAACACAGGAACAGACATCGGTCTAAGAGGATTAAACGCGAAGTGAGACAGGAAAATGGAACAAAAAACAGCAAACTGGTATCCCTCTAGATGGCTGCGCCCTTGATTGCGCCGAAATGCTCATGTCACGTGTGTAACGTCGTGATGGGTTATGCTCAGTAGTGGCTGCCGGCCATGAGGCTGTGTTGTGGTGGCGCCATGGTCATGCCGAGTCCTGGGCCGGGAATATCGTTGATGGAGTGCGACAGGCCGAGGTACTCGTTGCCAGACTCGGGCGAGAGCTCGTCTTGCAGCGAGTTGAGGTGGTCATCCTCACCGTCAAGATCTTCTTCCTCTTGGTAGTCACTCAGCGGCTCGCCGTCAGCGCGGGGCTCGTGTGTGCGACGATGTCTAAAGAATTAATTAGTATATGGTTTCTGGTTGGATGCTGACATGGGTACTTACTGGGCAAGGTTGTCTGAGCGCGAAAAGGCCTTGTTGCACAACGGACAAACGTATGGTCGTTCTTGTGTGTGGGTGCGCACGTGTCTAAGCGCCAGGGTCAGCGTCTATGCAAAACAACAAAAATAGTGGAGATTCAGGTGACATGTGTCACAAAAATAGAATGATGGGGAAATTGTGAGCGCTTACCTCTTGAGGTGTTCTAATCTCTTGAAGAGACGACCACATGTGGGGATCGGACAGGAGTGCGACTTCTGGGGGTACGGGCCGATTTCCATCATGGTGGCACTGCGGGCGCGTCGGAAAACGGGTCCGGCACCGGCGGCACGAGCGACTGCGCTGTGCTGGAGAGGGCTCTCAAACAGCTCGCCGTTGACCAGGGTGTTGAGGTCGTCGTGGTGCAGCGAAGCTGACTGTGGCTCTGGGCTCTCTTCGACGGTGTTGAGTGGGGTACCCTGTCGGGACATGTCCATGTGGGGCTTCGCGTCAGGCATCTGAGGGTAGCTCGCACCGGTCTGGCTGTTGGGCGAATTGTGGTTCGACTCGTCGACCTCAGCGAGGGGAACGACGGAGCTTGACATTGATCGCCTCAGATCACTTGGGCGGTGGACCTGGTGAGCGCCAGCACCGGAAGCGGTGACAGCGGCGGCGATACCCGCAGAGAGGGACGAACGCCTCCTGCGTTGCTTGTAGGTCGGCGAACCTTCGATGACGGAGTAGACATTGCCAGGAGCGAATGGCCGAGAGACACCGGGGTAACCGGATCCCATCAGATTCGATGGCGGCATGTTCATCAGAGGGTTGAATGTGTTGGGAACTGGAAGGTCTGGGATGGCGCTGTAAAGGCCGGTGTCCTCGTTCGCAATGTAGGCAGGCTCAGCACCAAGGCCGATTTGGTGTTGAGGAGGGGTCAATGGCTCAAAGGACATGCCGCGCGTGCTGTAGTCCTCGTAGTGAGAAGAGACGAAAGACGGCGCAGGCGAGTACTCCATGTACGCAGGCATGGAGCTGTGGCGCTGGTGGACTTGCGACAAGGGGATGCCATTGCGGTCGTACTGGAAAGACTGGCTGAGCTCGCGCTGCTCCCGGCTCTTGACGACTGTGTTTTGCATGGACGGAGGCATTGACATTTGCTGGTGGTACTGGGCCATTGGGTCCTCGTGGTGCATTGGTTGCTGCATCTGTTGCTGCTGCATCTGGGGCATGGGCTGCGGGACGGGAACCATTGTTGGTGGGGGCATGGACATTTCGCGCATATGGGGCGATGTGCTCTGGTACGAGGGCTGTACGTTGTTGTTGAACGACGAGGAGTTTGTTTGTTGCGCCTTGGTGAGCTGCTCAAAGAGCGACTGTGAGGAATCGAACTCGAAAGAGAGCGCGGGCTCGCTGACTGCCATGGTGGTTGCTTCCTGGCCCATCTTCTCGCGCTTCAGGTCGCGCTCAAGGGCGTCGAGGAAAAGCCTGTCGTGTGGTACGCTGTACCAGTAGAAGACCTTTTGCTTCTTCTGTGTGCGGATGCAGTTGTTCTTGTACAAAAAGTCGAGGAATGCGCTCTTGGGCTCTTCTAGTGATGCATCTGTGCCGGATTTCAGGTTGCGCAGATCTGAGAAGATGCCTTCTTCGAACTTCTTGGAGTTCTTGACTGGGCGGCCAAAGGCCTGGAATCTGAATGACAGGCATCGTACAATGTCTGTGCCTGAGATGTGGAAAAGATTATTCCTGCAAGTAATGGTTAGAGGCGGGAAGAGAGGGTTGGGGAGCAAGAAGTGGGCGTACCATAGAACACACGAGACGTATTCGCCTGTTGGCAGCAGAAAGCGGCGGATGTACTGGTCGGGTTGCCAGTCTACGGGCGCTGATATGAGGAAGTACTTGACTGCAGCGGGATTAGCAGGCTACACAAAGAGGTCCATGCGCGGGCCCGGCACGTACGGTTGTCGACCTGCTGCAGGGCAACGACACTGTCCGGCGGGAGGCTTTGCTGTGCGTCCTGGTCTAATAAGAAAGTCTCGGGCGCGACAGATCGTGCCTGAGGCGGGGGCATCTGTTGGTGGTGTTGTGAGGGATACATGGTGCGCTGCAACACGTTCCTCTATACAAGCGTTTGAAGTGGGAACGTCAGACGCGGTGGCCCGAGGATGGGTTGGGGATGGAACACGAGGGTCTTGCTCGACGAGGACCTGCCAGGATCGAAAACGAAGGAGTGTCAGGCTATGTTTAAAAGGATACGACAATAAAACGCGACGGTGGGTGCGGATAATAAAACGGTGAGGAACCTGCCTCTGATAGCAGTGTCAAGAATTCACCAAGAAGGTACAGGTGTGGGAGGGGGATACGAAACGCAAATCTGAGGGGGCAGCGGCGGCTTTAGGTGTGGGAAGGCGTGTGAAACAGGAGACTAGTGGTCTCACATTGATCTATTTCCGCACACCAGTCAGCGGCCTGGCCAGTGCAGGTAGCGCGGCCAATTGGGGCGCCGAGGCGAGGGCGAGGGCGAGGGTGAGGGCAGAGGCCAGCTTGGTCGCGCAGGGGTGTTGGCGACTCGTGTGCCACGCCCGTGCATGCCGTGATGAGGGCGCGCCAAAGCCTGGCTAATGTGCTGGCTGGCTGGCTGCTGGCCGCTGGGACGACGTGGTGGTGGTGGAGAGCGGGCTTTTTCGCTCGCTCTCTCTCTTTCTCTCTGGCCTCTGGGATGTGCTTGCTTCGTGTGCTGGCTCCTCTGCCCGGGCGCATGTTACCGGGACGCGCATCAGCGCTGCGTGCCTGGGTCGCCCTTTCCTCGCGCGCCTTGTTCGCTCCTGCCTTCCCTGTTGTTGCTGCTGCTCTGCTGCTGCTGCTCGCCGCCCGCCGCTCGCACCTGCCCTGCGCGCTGCCCTCGGCGCAGAGGCCACTTCCGGTCTAGCCCCACCTTTTCCACGACGCGCAAAAACCTTAAGCCTCGCTTGCAGCCCACCACGAGGCCCTCGAGACACAGACGTCCAGTTTGCCCATCTTGAGTATTGATCATCGCGGTCCGATGGCTGCCGCTGCTGCTTCATGCCATGGGCAAACACGCTTCTTGCGTCAGTCTAGCTCGACGATCCGGCCAAGGAACCGCCGTCCACGTCCACCGGCCATCGTCATGTGCGCCTAGCATAGTACCACGCAGTAGAGCCATCGCCCTGCAGAGGCGCACCCTTTGGAGCCCTCTGGACGCCCGCCGTCGCTCTTTCGTCCCATGGTCGCAAACACAACATCTCGCATTCGGCACAAACGTCGTCCTGCCACCTTGTGACATTTCCTCTTCGCCGCATCCGCCCGCTGTCAAATGCACCCTCCGCTCACACCTTTCACTGCTGCTAGCTCTTTCCTGGTGCTGTCGTGAACCATGTTTGCCTCTCTGCCATCATGACGCCAGCAATCGTGTTGCGCAGAGGGGCATCCATCAAACTAGAGTGCGCTACGCATGCAGGAACATCACACCCTGAACCACTGCTCGCTGCAGCTTCGTACGAATTCGGCCAAAGCGTCACGGCTACATGTCGTCAGTGACCACCACCCAGCCTCGTCGCTGAAGTCATCACTTGTGGCTGGCCAAGTGTCCATGTGAGGTGCGTCTAGATGCAGGAACCAGCAGAAGCAGCACACTGGGCATCGTTTGATCTCCATCTGAAACGCGCTTTTTAGCCAGCGTGCGGGAGCGGCCTTCGTCTCTTGCAAATCTCAATCTCATCGCGGAGCTGCATTCCCATCCAATCTGTCGCCATCTGCGCGTCACCTTTTCAACTCCCGTACTTGTCGTCCAAACATTAAGAGCGCGCGCCCTCTGCCATGGACTCAAGCCTCGCTGCTCGGCGTCACGCTCCGCTCGCAAGCCAGTGAGATAGCGGAATTCGTTTCAGAACTTACTTTTGGCTAGCCGTTATCCACCCCATGTCTGCGCTCATTGGCCGGGGAATGAATCAAAACCTTCGGCGGCATTCCCTCTCGCGTACAAGCGCTGTCCGCTTGGCATGTAATGGGGCACCATTACTTGGACATTCATGCGTTGTGAAGATTCCATGTCGCAGACACCGCGTACATACCTGCGCTCCAAGCTTTTGCTTGCAATTCACAGGGTGGGGATATCTGCTGGTGGAGCTGCACATGAATGCTGGCTTCATAACACCCCACCATATGCATCCAATGAGTCGCATCTCTACACTAATCAACGTTTCTCGACCACGTGCGGATGGTACGATGCTTTCGGTATATTCGCGTCGGATACGATCATCGGGCGAACCCATATCCTAATCTTCGACACAATCATCGGCGCCGTTCATGCGGAGACTCGTGCTCGACCGTAGACGTGCAGTACCGTTGCCGAAAACTAACCATCGCGGGGATACAAGTGTACTAGTGATGACACGCTTGACGGAGCAAGCAACATTTTGGGTTGGTGGGAAAGTGTACCTGCGTTAGCGGAGGCTGGAGTCGCTCCTGAAACTCCTGGCCCTCAGGCCGACTGCCGGAACGGGACACGAGATGCCGGTCAAAAGTGGAATGCCCTTCGCTTCAACCTCGTCTGTGATTAGGACCGGCATGCAAAATCTGCGCTTGTCCTTAACATGCCATTTTATAGTACGACTAGATCAGATGCATGCGCCGCAAACTACCAACTGAATTATTGAATAACCGTTAGTGCTATTGGAAAGTCATGACTTGCGGCAACAAGATAGGAAATCCCCCCCACGAAAGGGGATGGCGGGTGTGCACTTCCGTCGATAAGGCGTCTTGAGTAATATGTTTTGGCGACCTGGTCGAGCAGCCGACGGCAATAGAGTAAGCCTGGCAAGTTTAGCCGTTGCAACCGCATCGATACTTGATGGACCCCTTTTTAGTCTGCATCAAGCGACCTGGGCAAAATCCACAAGTCAAGAGCTTTAAGTTCGCCCATTGCGCAAGCAGACTTGCCAGGCTCATGTCGCATGCTTGAAGCTGCTCGATTCCGGCAGGCGTAACGAGCCAAGTCAGTGCACCTCTATGCACATGGCAACGTGGGCAGAGCAGCCGAAGCAGGGTCTTTTCCGCGTTTGGATCGTTGATCTGCCATCCGTGTATCAGATATCGGAGGCCGGGTATCAGAGTGTCGGCAGTTTCATGTCAATTTGTCACTCTGCAGAAGGGTCCACGACAACGACGACGACATTGCCATTATCAGCGTATGGCGGGGTGATCAAACTGGCCGTGGGTAGTTCTCGCCGGCTCGAGCCTGAGGTGATCTGGAGATCCGTAAGTGCTCGTTGAAGATCCAGCGCTAGACAGACATGGAAAGTGTACCTTGGTCGTATAAGCCGAACAATTCCCGCAAACTGTGCAGAGCTGAATCCTGCGTTTGCATTACGTTCTTCTGGAACGTTTCTACGTGCCTTCCGCCTGAGCCCCACTCCGCTCCTCGTAGTTGCGCAATACTCTCAGGTGAGTTGACGGCGTGGACGCAGGACGATTAAAGTTCCTGAGCGGATACAGTGGGCTACTAATGAAGCGAAGCCACCGACTGTGTCCTAGTGTCGTGATGCACAGCGCATGACACAGGGCAGACCCAAAGTCAATGCTGGAGACAAACTACTGCAGCCACTCAAAAAGGCGGCCCGTAGCACACAGAGAAGAGAGTCACCCAGGATTGCCGGAGCTTTCGAGTGGCGAAAATAGCAACACCTGTTCCAGTGCGCTTAGGGGCAAAGGCTACAGGCAGTTTCCTGTCTCAGAGACGTGCTATGGACGTAGGCTAACATCCTATCCCCCGGAGATTGGCAGAGGGTCTCCAACCCCACTGGAATCGATAGTTTTTGCCTCCGTTTTTGGACTCTGCAACTTCACGATAGCAAATCTCCAGTCTCTCACATGGCGCGTGATTCGACGGCTCATTCCATAGCTCGGTAAGATCCGGGCGATCAGTAGATCCCGTTCTCGTGACGCCTTGCGGCTATCGCGACATACTGATCAAGGGAGACGAGTGGTGTTTGGTTCAAGTGAGGGCCATACGGTCCCGAGGCTGGGAAGAACCTGACCGGAAGACAAGAGAAGTGATCTACGCACCATGACCTTGCAGCAGGGAAGTCTGAGTGAGTGCGGAACTTGACAAAAATCCCGCGGGCCAGTCTGAGACCGACGATGCGTGGAGAAGCGGCGGAACAGCTGAACCAGGCGTCCGCGGTGTCTGAACGCATGATACTCCCTGCGAGCGCGGATTGTCTTCGGCGATGTCGAAGTGCGGTGGCAAGAGCGCAAGCCTGCAAGCATAGATGTCCAGCCTGTGGAACGGGGAGTCGGACTGATTCTCGCTTCAACTAAGCCTCGAAAACCGGGAAGCTCTGCCGAGCTGAAGCTTCTCTCTACCTATACTTTCTCAGCCGTTTCAACTGCTGCTAACGTGATTCCAGTTCTTTCAAAGCGTAGCCTAGCCATCACGACAGTGCCGAGCAGCCGTTAACACTACCAAGAGTCAGATCCCGTTATCGGTGCATGTGGCGTCGTCTAGGATGCGTCACATTGTTTAATGTGGAAAGTTTACCAGACCCTAAAGATGCATCTATCGCCGTGTCGCCGTGGTGGCTAGGCGCTCTTTTTGACGCGCTTGCATGGACGGCCCGTAGCCTCGAACCAACATTCTCTGGTGGCAAAACACTATCGGGTGCATGGTCATGCTGTCTGCGTGTGAGTATTCTCAAGGTTTCCGTGGCCAGTGTAGCACTGTAGCTTCAGTCGCCGTACACTTTGTTCATCTGGCGCGCAGACAAGGTGTGTGGTGAAGAGGAGTTCGCGCTGAACGTTCATGTGCCGTTTTGCACAAGACGGGTATCGCATGCCCGTACAATTAGAATCGAAGCCATTCTGCTCGATCGTTACTCGGAGTGCAGAGAGGAAGTGAAGACAGCGTTTGTGAGGCGCCTTTTGCTTTTGTCGCTAGTGGGCCTTGGCAAACTCCAACGGCAGCCGCGAGCCTCAAGCTGACCTCTCAGCGCGACAATGAACACGCGAAGGCACCAGCATCAATGGTTCCTTCATTCACGGCGGGGGCCAATGTGCCTTTCCGCACCGTTGCAGCTCTCGCAGACGCATCTGCCAGCCTAAGAACGCTTTCGCGGCTTACACAGCATCGACAAACGCTGTGTTCAGTCTCCTCACGTGCCTCTTGTACCTGGACTCGCGATGACGTCAAAGCAAGCCGACATACTTTTGTGTACAAACCATACAGGCAATGTGGTATTCGGCCCGCTAGTCTGTTCAGTACGTCAACCACGCGAAGACTGAAGCTCGAAGACGAAGCACCAAATTCTTCGGCGTCTAGGAGCAGCACTGAGGTAAGTGCGCAATTTTCTTCTAACAACTTGTGATTCAGCCATGTTCAAGATTCAATGTCGCATCCCAGATCCAATCGGTGTTGCGAACCCTCATGTACTCATCTATTTCTGAATTGATGGACTATGGAAGCTTTCTCAACTTGACACTTTCACTCATTTCGCTTGAGATACTTGATTTTATCCCACACAGATAGCACCAGGTTGTATTACCGGAATTTCTAGCTAACTGCATACCAGCAGCCTCTGCTCGCCTCAACTTCCGCCAAACTCGCTACAACCCTAAAGTCCACTCTCAAACTCGACAAACCGCGTCACGAGCAAATCTGGAACATCCCCAACATTCTTACTTTCTCGCGCCTGATCGCAACTCCTGTTGTTGGATATCTGATCATACACAACCACCATCTCTATGCCTTCACCCTCTTTACCTACGCCGCTTTCTCCGATCTTCTCGATGGCTGGATTGCCCGGCGTTGGAATCTCCAAACCGTTATTGGGAGTGTCGTTGACCCCATGGCCGACAAGTTCTTGATGACAACTCTGGTAACGTGTTTGGCAGTAAACGGTAGTCTACCGATGCCACTCGCCGCGCTGATCCTAGGAAGAGATGTCAGTTTGGCGCTGAGTGCATTCTACTATCGGTATGCCAGTCTGCCGGCGCCCAAGACGATAGCAAGGTACTGGGATTTCAGCTTGCCGAGTGCAGAGGTACACCCCACTACCATCTCCAAGTTCAACACTTTCTTGCAGTTGAGTTTGCTGGGCACGCTGCTCTGCACTAACTTGCTGCACGATCCTTCCGCCACTACGTCTGCAGCGGGTGGTTTGCTCATGTCGATTCAAGATGTGCTGGGAGGTGAAGAAGGAGTTAAGACGATGATTCAGGGCATTTCGGCTATCGTCGCTAGTACGACATTGTACAGCGGCCTCGAGTACACATGGTCGAAGAAAGCAGTAGTCATCTTGGGCGGAGATGAAGCCTTGAAGAGAAAGCAAGGTTTCCGTGGTAGGATGATCATGGCAGGTGGATACGGTTCTTTCATTGCGCTTGCAGCGTATCTGTGGTTCAACGGAGAGGTTGAAGAGGAGTTGAAGAAAGAAGCCGACAAGAAGCTAGGAAATAAAAGTGCTTGATTGGTGTTGTTACAGCGTTGTTGTATCGTCCTGGATGGCAGGTGTTGACAGTCAACGTTGAATGCGTAAACACGGAGGGACGAATGTGTAAAATACAATTCTAGGTTCCTCAACCACCAAAATCTTACCCATTTACAATCGTTCCCGTGTCGCCGCTCTCTCCAATGTCAGTCTGTTCGTTGTGGTGCGTATGTAAATTTCCAGTATCTCGCAGAGCAAGTGGAACATGTATATCGATCAAAGTGGAATGCATGCCGCTCGCAGGCGCGCAGGTGTAAACTACTATGTTTGTGCATCCAATGAACCGTTTCGATCAACAAGTCACTTGATATTCAAGGCATATCAAACCCGAGCGAACTTTACAGTAACTTATTTGCCAGTGAAAGAGTTGTTGGGGTAAATCTTCCCCTGTACACACGTGCGATGTACACTAACTCCGTACGACATCAAGTGAGTCAAAATGAGTCATCTTGTATCATCTTTAATAATTAAGAACTCTTGGTGTATACACATTCAGGCCACGAGGACTTGCACATAAGAGTGCTGTTAGATCTTTTTCACGGCACTCCTCGACTTGTATAACAATGGGTCATGCCTGCGACTCAAGGCTGTCATGAATGACATGCAATGGATCTTTCATCGCCCTATATTGTACGCTTTATCATCAGCGTTCCTGTTCTACGAGCACATGTAAGTTCCTAGCTCTTTTTACACAAAATTTTAGTCCCGATGATGATATGGTTTTTCACTCGCCGTTCCTACTCTACATGAGGATATACCATGGCATGGTTTCGCCCATCTGATCACAGGCAGCTTGAAACTATTTTAAAGCTCAAAGGTTTCATGAATAGCCTCTAACTCAAATGTGGCAGTTGTTGGATAAGGATCTCTTGCTTTGTCTATATGGGTGATTGTGCTCGATGACTGCGGACGGTCGACGTGTACCCACATTACTCTCAAAGCCTACACCAGCAAGTCTCTCAGCCCATCTACAATACCTTGTTCTATGTCGAAACGGGAATGGGAAACGATATCAGCGTGCTAAGAGTGTAAATTTGACGTACGAATAAAAAGCGATATGGATGTAAAAATTGAGCGGGGAGAAAACAAAGCACGAAGAATAAGACCTAAGGATTCCCATGATTTTGCCATCGAAGCGGCTAGTACAGTCTGAAGCAAATTTCATTTCCTCGAAGAATGTTCATAAGTTTTGATGGTGTTAACAATGACAATATACAATACATGATACTATAACACATCATCCTACCCCCCTTCCACTCTACTTCAACACCGCCTTCCCCTCATACGTCTCCACTGCCTTACTAAACAACTCTTTGCACGGAACCCTCGATCCCAACCTCGCACAAAGCAAGAACGCCCCCGAAAGTTTCCGATGCAGCGAATACGTCTCTTCAGGCGGCGGCGCAAGCCTCTCCTTGACCATGACTGGAATTAGACCACGCACTCTGTCCGTGATGGTTTGGTCTCTGAAATCGTATACCTTGGGTCCACTGCCACTAAACGGCTCAGCAAGCGTAAGCACACTCTGGATATGTGCGTCGAGCATAGCGGGGCTCTCGCCACCGGTTAGGTAGCCAAGTTCAAGAGAGAGGTCGCGGATAGAGTCGCGGTCGCCTTTGGAGGCTGCAATGAGAACTTTGATGTAGGGCTCAACAAATTTGTCTGGGTAGTCTCGTGAAGCGCCAAAGTCCAACAGTTCGATTTTCTGGGCAGAAGCGTTGTAGAGGAAGTTTGTCCAGTTCGGGTCTGTTTGCATGAACTTGAACTCTACGATCTCACGTAGACAGAGACGTAGGATTTGGGTGCCGATCCAGTCGAGTTGCTCTTGGGTAAGGGTCTTGAGCTTGGTGACGCCGACGCCGTGCATAAACTCTGCAGTCAACACAGTAGGACCACAGGCTTCGGGAAACACTTTGGGAACGGTGAACACGTCTGTGTCGTCTTGGAGGAGGTCGCGGAAACGAGTTTGGCATTCAGCCTCGCGTGTGTAGTCGCACTCCCAACCTAGTTCTGTTCGAGCGTTGGCGATGGTCTTGTCTAGGTATAGACCCTTTGGCAAAAGACGCGATGCTGTCAGCAAGAGGGAGAGATTGCTGAGATCAGAGTCGATCGAGTTGGCAACGCCAGGGTATTGAATCTTGACAGCGACTACCTGGCCGTTGGACTTGAGCACTGCTTTGTGTACCTGTCCAATCGAAGCGGCTGCTATAGGCACATCTTCGATAGATTCGAAAAGGTCACGCCAGTTTTCTCCAAGGTTGCTGCTCAAGACCTTATTCCGTTGCGAGGCCGGCATGTAGTCTGCACTGTCCTGCACTCGCTGCAATACGTCGTGGATCTCGGGCGGCAGCATCTTGATGTCCTGGAAACTGATCATCTGCCCCAACTTGAGAGCAGCACCTCGCATGCGCGAAAGCTTCGCGACTAGTATTTCCATGTTCCCAGGACTGAGCATCAGCGACCCAGTTGCTGACGCAGCACCGCCGGTCGCTCGTCGGAAACCTTCGCCAACAGCTCCGAGCGCCATGCTTGTGCCTAGACCAGCATACTGCCATATACGACCGAACCGTGATGAAGGGACTCTCGATTCTCGCAGCGCGTAGGAAGTTTTCTCTGGTTGTGTGGCTACCTCATTGGGCGACTATTGTATATCTGTCAGCAAATCAGCAGGCTTCAGGCAAGCGGATGTATGTTTCATACCTCAGACGCAGCCGCGCTTGACTGCACGTCCTGGGCCAATTGAGATGCCAGGTCTTCCATTTCCCTCGAGGTGGTAGCCGGCTGAGGCGATTGTGTCGACTTCGGCTGTGTCAAAGGCCGACTTTGTTGCTGCGCTGGCGGTATAGGTCTGTCGTCAAGTGGATGCCTACCGCTAGTCTTTGGTACCGGCCTGTCATCGAGTGGGTGTCTACCACTGCTCTTTCGTTCCGCATATTCTTTTCTCGAGAAGGGGTCACTTCCTAACATCCTTGCAACCTTTCTTGAGTGGAAGACGTCTGTGTTGATGCCCTCTGGTAGATCCTCCACTTGTTCCTGCCCAGGCTTCGGAGGATTATAGAACACATCCTGATTTATTTGCTTGTCCTCTACATGTTCATCGCTTTGCTGACTTGTTGCTGACGTCTTCGGTATTTGTGTTTGAGGTTGTGATGAGGTTATCGGTTGCGATTCGACCGATCTCGTGTAGAAGACGTCTCTGTCATGCCCTCTCTGAAGCTTCTCAGCTTGCGGGGATATGGGAGTCTTTTGCAGGTCGTTCGCGTGTGCGGGGATGGTTTCAGCGGCTTGAGTCGAAGCGCCTCTAGGATTTCCGGGTAATGGTATCGTAGTCTCTGTAGACTCTACCGGTTTGATGCTCTCGTCTTTGTGACGGATCGATTCACCCTGGTCCTCAGCCAGAGGTTCCTTGGGCGCTTCGTGTACCGGCCTCTCCGAGAAAGTATCCTGACCCTTCTCCTCCTGTTCGAGGGTCAAGCCATGGCTTGGTATCGTCCCGTCTGGAAGTGGTGCTCTGGGAGCCTTCTTCTGCTCAACCTCCAACTCGTCGGTGGGCGGGGGTGCCTGAGCACTGTTCTGAGCGGATCGATCGTAGTGGTGGTCTTGCTCCACGCCTTCTTTTACACCCTGTTTTGGTGTTTCCTTCCCCACTGTCTCTCTTCTAGGTATGTCGGCCGGCTGTGTCCATTGTGTATTCGTCGCCCGGTCCGCTGCAGCTCTCGCGTAGGAGGGGGCTTCTTCGCTGAGGCGTTGTGAGAGGGCGATGGCAGCCGCTGCTGTGAGGGTGACGCGGTCTGTCTGACTCTTGACGGCTTTGGCTAACGACGAGGTCTTGTTGTAGGCATCCCACTGGCTCGATCGGAGCGCGATGTGCTTCTGTGCAATGGACCTCGAGGCATTGAAGAGTTTGGCGGCATCAACGAGCCGTCTGCCTGCCATTGCGATCGGATGGAACAACTACCGAGAGACGTGGCACATGACGAGAGGTGCTGGAGCGGTGCGTCAGATGTCGAGGCCTGAGTGAATTCATCGAAAGTTATGCGCGTCATAGCTGCATCGAGTTAGGCCCAAATGCGCAAATGGCACGATTGGCTGGCTGTCATTCCGAGCAAGGGTCCCGATCGTCTGGTGGGGCATTCATACCCTCAACAGAGCGACCGTCTGAACTGCCATACTCACGCGATCGCATTTCCTGAAAGCACACCATCCACATTAGTCACTGGACCCGGCCTTATGCTGCTTTTTGTCACCAATCAGGAAGCGTATCCATCTAGTGACACGGATAGACCACTACTCGTGCCTGGTAGCACCAATCGGCACATTCCTGACGGCGCGGGAAACTAACAACTATTTGGCCTATCAGTCTGGCCTGATTCAAGTGAAAGATACAAGGCTTTCCCTAGAAGCCCTTAAAGTACTCCAAATTCGCCTCGAGAATTCTACTTCAGAAGCCCAAGTAACCCGAGTTCAACCCGAGGGAACGGCAAGCATGAAGATCGCCTGTCTCCAATTTGCCCCAGAAGTTGGACGCGTCCAAGAGAACATTCAAAGAGCCGACGAAATCCTCCGATCCACCGCTATACCCAGCGACCTAACCTGGCTCGTCCTACCTGAACTCGCCTTCTCAGGCTACAACTTCCAATCGCTCGAGGAAATCAAACCCTTTCTCGAGCCCACTACATCCGGAATCTCCACGCAATGGGCGCAGCAAGTAGCAAAACACTACAATTGCCACGTGACAGTTGGGTATGCAGAGGTCACCATCCCTGATACCAATCCAGAGGACAGCCAAACGCAGTACAACTCCACCGTCACCGTATCACCAAAGGGAGAGATACTGCACAACTACCGGAAATCCTTTCTCTACTACACAGACGAAACATGGGCGTCTGAGGGCCCGGGGTCAAGATCGCACAAGCTATCTGACGCCTCATCACCAGACTCGCCCTTCTACGCTGGCCAGCTAGGTGATCTGGGGAAGGTAACAATGGGGATATGCATGGATATCAATCCCTACAAGTTTGTCTCTCCATGGTCCGATTACGAATTCTCCTCCCTCGCTCTATCGTCGCAATCGCAAATTGTGTGCGTAAGCATGGCTTGGTTATGTCACCTTACGCCCACCGAACTCATGCAAGAGCCATCACAACCAGATATTGCGACAGTAGCGTATTGGGTTGAGCGTTTCCAGCCGCTGGTTGACGCTAGAGGGGACAAGCCTATATTTGTTATCCTTGCAAATCGGTGTGGAATGGAGAAAGGTGTCTGCTATGCGGGCAGTAGTACGGTTTTACGGATTGAGAGGGGGGTTGTTAGTTTGTACGAGACGGCGGGCAAGAGCGAGGAGACGTGTTTGGTTGTGGATCTGACGGAGAGGCCAAAGTTCCAGGTGAGAGACGGACGGTGATGGGGCAGGGGACGTCGATATTATGGCTTTTTTTTTAACAGCTTGGCTATCCCGGACATGTGACGCAGGGTGTCCAGAGTTCATTCTTCGTGACGCCCTGGGTCGAAGGAACTTCTGTAAAGGTGCCTGTTGAGGAAAACGCCTTCAAAGGAGCGGCTATGGGTCTTCCGGCACTGTCGGGAGCAGACAAGAGCATAGATGGTGGTAGGAGTGTTGAAGATATTGTTGGAGAGATTTCGTTTGGCAAGTCTGGAACAACGTCAATATCACGAGCATCATTGTTAGATACGAATACCGCAGTAATATACAGTCCTAAAGAGAGCACAGTGTAGGTGCAGTTTACACAGGCTCATACGTAACGATAAGCCGAGAATGATCCAAGTGCCACCCCGCACTTGGCGTTCGTGACAGAAGCGACGCCTGCTAAGCATTCCGCATCTACGTCTTGGATGCGTAAAGCTCCACATCACAATCATCAGGACTCCAGCAATCATTTGTTGCGACCCAGCATGTGGTTTCATTCGTCACTGCCTAGGATCTAAACCATCATGAATCGATTCCTTTCATTCCCATTTACAGACCCAAAGCGCCATGAATGAGAGGTAGGTAGGTATCCGGTAACGTGAAAAGAAATACCACCCATAACATCCCTCGTTTGCAGATGTACTTCGCTTAGAAGACTGGTCGCTCGGTTCCCGCCATGTGCGAAATTCCCAATGTATTCGCTCGTTTCGTGTGGAGAAGATTGTCGATGCAGGAACAAGTAGTGATTGGGAATCGAGAATCGAGTGAGGGATGGTTTGTCGGGGGCGATACGCTTAGATACCGAGACGGGTCTTGCGCCAGTGTCGTCGCTTGGCGTTGTACCTGTAGGTGGGATGTCAGTCTCGTGCTCTCGTTATCGTATTGTGAGATTCTCGGGCTATCCAGCAGCGATGATCGAAAGCGGCGAGAATGTGCGTGTCGCGGGCGGTGCGTACCTGATGGTGTTGCCGGTCCTCAGGCGAATCCACTGAGGGATGGGGCGGTTCTGCTTCTGCGCGCGCGCAAGCTTCTGCTTGGTGCGGAAAGACTTCTGGGACTGTAAAAGGGTCAATAACGGGCCCTAGACGTGTTCGTAGCCGCGGGGAGTGATATCATACCGGCATCTTGACTGCTTGTTGTGAGTAGTCGGATGTCGAAAGGTGGTGTCGTTGTCGGAAAAAGCCTGGAATATTGATCGATGTTGGTGCGCTTGGCAGGCGGCAGCAAAACTGGCTAGGCTGTGTTGGGTGCGCTAACGGGGCTCTAGCGTCATTGCCGTCTTTATCACCTCACATGCAACAACATCGACGACTCACTCCTCGAAACCTTGAACTACCGGGAGGAACGCAGTGCTAATATTAGCGGTGTCTTGTTGACAGAATCAGCCCCGAGTTCAGCCTTTGCCGCTTGTATCTGGCTCTCCACGTGACACTGCACGAAGATGCATGTCAACCTCGCACTGTCTGGGGCTTACAATGTACGCTTCAGCAAGGAGACATGACCACACGCCATACTGCGGCGCGATACCATTCGAGTTTGCAGTCAGACTGTGCCTCGCCGATATATCACATCACTACGTAATGAGCAACCCATACCTCAAACCTCGCCCTTTGTTCACGACTTATCGTTTCGAAATAGCGCTTTGATGCTCTATCCCAACGGTGTTTCCTGCGCCCATATGCAAGGTGTTGTTAGCAATAAAGCCATCCGATCCCTTCCTTAGACTCCTACGAGAGCGCCACTGACAACAGTTTCTGTTGCGTCATTCCGATCTGAGGATGGAACAAAGCCAGAACTGTATTCTGATTGTTCTATGGAGGATTTTGGGCGTGGCTCTGCTGTTACCCGTCCGCAAGAACAGTGCCTTCGGATTCTACGAGAAATACGCCTCAAGCCGGACAAGGTACTCAGCAGTATCTGTATGCCCGACAGGGAGCGCTTGCAACTTGAAAAGTCTCAGCGGCAGTCGTAGATAGACATGTGTTTTGAGAAAAGCGGCGGGGTATACGAAGATGCGCTCAGTAACTGGTTGTCGGATCCAGCTCCCATCACGACATATCTCTTTCGCATCAGAAGTTTCCTGAGGCACTCAGTCCACTTGTGACTTCTACACATTCTCATCATAGTCACGGAACTCTTCTTGACTATGCTTACCTCTGCACAGCTGGCCAAAACACCATGGAATCTCTCGAACTCGTCAAGGACAAAGGAACACGGCAGACCTCGTCATTATTCTTCCAAATCAACGCTTACCATATGGGTTCGAGAAAACTTCATGGGTGCATAGTTATGAGATGAGAATATGAAGTAATATGCATCCAGCTTCGAGCTAGGTTCATCCTATCTAAGGATTTTTGGTTCAATACTATGTGCATTGCCGGCTTAGTGCCAGGCTCATCTTCAGCTCACTCCTGCTGCGACATATGTGTCGGGAAGTTGTAATCCGTGTAATCGATATGTACAAACGCGCGATCAACGTACGGTACACTTTCTGTATGCTCATTAGCTCGTGCATCCTTGGAAGGAAGGAAATGGAGGAAAACTTACCAAGCACATACTGCAAACTCTCGCCCAAATCATGGCTATCCCTCAAACTGAGATTCTCATCAACCACGATATCTACCTCGACGTTCAGCTTGTCGCCCGCATGGTAAGCCTGCAATCCCTGAATCCTCTTGATAGACTTTGCAAAGCGCATTGTCATATAGAGGAGAATGTTCCGCTCATCCGCCGTAGCACTAGCGCCAGTCAAGTTGCGAATGTGCTCCGCAGAGGTAGCACTCCAGTTGATAATAACGTAAGCGGAGAGCAAGATACCACCGAGTGAGTCGAGCCACCAAATCTTTGCAAAGTAGCCCACGAGCGGGAAGAGGATGGAGAAGGTGTTGAAGACAACATCGGTCTTTGCGTCTTGGGCTAGTGCTTGAACGGAGGAGTTGCGGATGAGGCGGCACCAGAGCCAGCAGAGGCCTTTGATGACGACTGTAGCGGCCATGATTGCGACTGCCGGTACGGTCAATTGTACAATGGTATGGTCGGGTCCGGTCAGTCTGGAAATGCCTTCAATGCCGACCTGGAAGAAGGACGTCATCATGATGACAGAGAATATGAGTACGCCGATGGGTTCGAGACGTCGACGACCGACCGGGTAGGCGTATCTGTCTTGACGCGCAATCATCCAGGATGTAAACCATACGATGGCGGTGGAGAGGAAGTCGAGGGCTGCGTCGACTAAACTAGCCACCACCGAGAGGGACGAAGTCAAGACTGTGACGACAATTTTCATGATCAGCAGGGCAGTGTTTGCACTGAGATTGACGTAGAGCGCTAGCTTGACAATTGGACTTTCAGTGTCTTCGTCTTCCTCGGGAACCCAATCTTTTAACTTCGAGTTGGCGAGTTCCAGGTCTTCTTCGTCGTCTACGGCATCATCGTGTGCGAGAAGCGGGGTGTTCTCGTCTGCTTCGGGTACCTTGTAGAGGTTCTTGGGTGTGCGCTTGACCATGGGTTTTTGTGCGCCATTGCCGTTATTCAGACTACCTGACGAACCACTTCGCCCATTCTCGCTGTAGTAGCCAGGTGTGTTTGTGCCGTTCGTACCATTACCGGGAGTAACAGCAAGTGGGGTGCTGACGACTGACGACTCTTCGGTAATGGTAGTGGGGATCTTGACAGCGCCGGATTCGAGGTTGGTGTACTCTTGGATGAGATTATGCGGGAGTGAGGAGTCGAGCAAGCGGTCAATATACAAGTAGTGCTGCAGAAGCTGGTTGTTGCGCTCATAGTACTCCCGTATCGGCTTCTTCATGCCCTTTAGCTCTTCTTCTGTCTTGTAGTACTTTTCCCACTTGTACCTGGGGTTGGAATTGCCAATTAAGCGCTGGCTCCTCATCTGCGGCGTGTTGAGCACATGCGCGCCTACGCTGCTCCTCCGATCCGAGTCCCGGTCGTAAGGCATCATAAGCCCGTTTCTGTATGCTTCCAAGTCTTCATCGTCCGTGTCGCTGCCCCGGCGCTCACTGCTGCGTATTGTCGACGGCCGACGCGCGCTGTTGAGTAGCGAAGGGAGGTGATGTCCGCGCGTAGATATCGCCGAAGCTTCGTTCTGTGTAGGAAGAAAGAGCTTTGAGCTTGCTAGACGCGGGAGGCTGGCCGAGCGCGGGACAGTCACTGGCGAGGGCGACTTGGGCGGTGGTGTGGATGGATAGTCTGGCATGGCTGCGATTGAAATGCCGTCGCTGGAGAGGCGTGATTAGAAGGCCAATCTCTTCGAATCCAGGTCCTGCGCGTAGACGCGACAGAGAAAACTAGCCAACCTCGTGCCGTTCTCTTATCTCAATGGCGCACCGCGATGAAGCACGGCAGAGGATTTTAACGGGTAAATGCGCGCGCCAGCTGAATTGACTCGAGACAAAGGGCGATGCGGAGCGTCAGAAGACGATGTTGCGAAGCATTTCAGCCGTGTCAAAAAGCCCAAGAAACTATATAAACCGTGGTGCCGCCGACGCGTGCGCGAATGCGACGAGCAGGTTCGCCGAAACAAGAGGGTCCTGCGCCGGAGACGGGATCGACAAATCTGAGGCCCACAAATCCTTGCACCTGCATCCACTTTAGCTATGGCCATAGCTTTTCGCTAGCAATCTGGGGTTCGTGAGCCGAGACTGCATCACAGGATTCGGGCCTGGCTTCGTCTCGTAAGTTTCACCTAGTCACATATAGCTTGTCCAGAAGGCCATTTTGATTCGTTTCTTCTACGGTGTATCCCACTGAAACCATACTCGATGAAATTTAGCCCATGCGGCCGTTCTGTGCCGCTTTGCTGAGGACCCACATTGACCGGCAGTCTCAAGTAATGTATTCGTCCCCACGGTGGTACAGTAGCGCTGTTCCAGGTCTCAAACTCCTGTCTTGGCTGTCTGTCACATCTCAGAGGCCGGCTTGGAATCTTGAACCCTTGACACCAATCTGTTCGTCATCTTCTGCGCGCTCTAGCGCGTACCCCGAAATACCTATGCCTCGTTGCACCACTCTTTCATACCCGAGGCGTCTTTCACGCACGCATCAATGAGCGTGGTGAAGATGTATGGATGTCCACGAGTGCGCTCTCGGCATTGCTGCTTGTCGTAGATTGGATGCTCGTGCAAGATGCAGGAATGGGGCAGAATCTCCTGCCACCAAGAAAAGACATTGCGCTTCGCCTTCACGAAAACCCTCTCTGTGTATCTCTCGACCTTCATAATAGCGACATCGAAAGCGAAGTCTTTGTGTATCTCTTTCAGCTTGTACAGCCTCTCGGCAACATTCTCACGCGGGGGAGTCCAAAAGTTAACCGTGGAAAACACCAAGAAGCGAATGAACTTAGAAGACTGCGGTAGATTCGCGTATGCAAACTCGATCACGTCCCAGGAAGGATCAGAACGCCAGTTCTATATATGCCAATGCGTTACCAAGGCAGTCAATATGTCTTCTCGTAACTGGGGGACGTCGTACTTGTCGGCGAAAACGTAGAGGCGCAGGAAAGAAGTAACCATCAACTGGTAATTGTTCTCTGGCTCCAAGTCCTTCCAATTCGAATTGTACATCTTTCCGCCGTTCGGAAAATCCTCATCATAGTAGCCCTCTTCGTCGATCGCAGGAATTGTTCTGATCTTGTCCTCAGATTTCGTTGTGGGTTTATCGACGAGTGCATCTGGTGCAGGCTTGGAAGCGCCACCAGGCTGGGAACTGATTTGTACGTACATCCACTGCAGGAACATGCGGAAAGTCTGTTCGGAGACGTCTGTCAAGGGCAGATTGCGATCCGTAGCCTCTTTGAAAGAACCTTCGAACGCGCCACGAAAGTATGGCGAGACGGCCGAAAGCTGATCGCGATAGACGGGGATGTTGACGGCTGTATCTGCTTCGCCGACGCTTACAGTAACCATGTCGAAGCTCATGGTTCTGTCATGTATGTTAGCTTGATCTCAAACGTTGTGGAGCTATTTGTATACCGTAATACTTACAGAAAGTTTGGGAGCATCTTGCCGCTTGGTGCATGACTGGAGGCCATTATTGCAACTAGAGTTGAGCTGCGTTGAGCGAACTGATTACTTTCGATGGTTGGCGAACGTGGAACGGCCTGTGTGATAAAGTCGTACTTTATCGTTTCGCTTACAAGCGAGAGAGTGGTAGTGAATGTGAGTACTCAAGGCCTCTACACAACACTTATTACTCACTATATCCCGAATCCGTTTGTTTACGCACAGCCCCTTTCTACTCTTTATGCAGAATTAGGTACCGCATCGACGATGAAGGGTGGGATTCAGGGGTTGGTTTGGTTGGCTCCGATTTGGTCAGTATCAATGCTCGGTGGTTCGAGAGGTACATTGGGGACACGGAGAGTAAAGCCATGTTGATCATACGTCGGATGTCCTGTGGATCCGTCTTCGGGACTTCACTACGTGACTGAAGTTCTCAGATGCTAGAGAACAAGACAACAGGTATAAGGCGGAAGACTAGCGATGAGTAAGAAGGACGATCAAATGCATAATAGTTGCGCAGCGTATATCGAAACGTTATGTGAGATGACATCCCTCTCCAACCCTTGCCGCCTCCACGTTATGCCTATCCCAACACGCCCAGTATGAGTAAGAACGCCGCCCAATGCCATATAATACATCATCTTTCCTCCACACAACCACTCGGCCTACAATCCTTCCACACTCAGCCCCGGAGTCGCACCTCTATACTTTTCTTTCCTCGCCTCAATCTCCTCCTTCATCCTAGCCTGTCTCTCCTCCTTCCCCACGCCCTTGACATATTGCAGCAACCTCAGCGCACCTGTTGGTGTGACACCCTCAACCCGCCTAGCCATGCCTACGCTTTCCGGTCTGGCTACCTCCAACGCCCTCTTCTCTTCGAAGCTCAGCCCAAAGATAGATTCGTAATCGAGGTCAAGTGGCAACTTGAGGCTCTCGTCTTTGAGCCACCGGGCCTGTGAAGCAGTCTGGGCGGCGACGTATGGAGCATATGTGGCTTCGATATGCACGCGGTCTTGTATGCGTTGTGTGAATTCTCTGATTTCAGGGAGAAGACTTGCAAGGCTTGATGGGGTCGTGTTTGGTAGACGGAGGAGATCGTATGCGGAGCGTTTGGTGCTGTCGTTTCTAACAGGGAAACCTTCTTTATTCCAGTCTGTCCATCCCATAGTCTTAGATTGAAGGACTTGTGTCAGAGTGGCCATCTGCTCGGCTTCGTCTTCGAACGCTTTCCAACGCGAGTCGCCAACTACTCCGGCGGCTCGACCCATGGCTGTGAGACGCGTGTCGGCATTATCGGCGCGGGCGGACATACGGTATTCAGAGCGGGAGGTGAACATACGATACGGTTCCGAGACACCCTTGGTGATGAGGTCGTCAATCATGATGCCGATGTATCCATCCGCTCTCGTCAAGATCATGGCTTCTTTCCCTAAGCTCTTCAGGCCGGCGTTGATACCAGCGATTACACCCTGGCCTGCTGCTTCTTCGTAGCCGGTTGTGCCGTTGATCTGCCCTGCTAGGAAGAGCCCCGAGATGTTCTTCGTTTCAAGTGTAGAGCGAAGATGACGTGGGTCAACGTAATCGTATTCTACGCCATAACCGGGTTGTAACATGCTCACATTCTCAAGCCCCTTGATGGTCTTGAGCATGGTGCTTTGTACATCTGCAGGGACTGTACAAGAGATTCCATTGGGATAGATCACATCGCTGTCGAAACCTTCCGGCTCCAGCCAAACAATGTGCGATGTCTTGTCTGCGAAGCGAATTACCTTCGATTCCAGCGAAGGGCAGTACCGCGGTCCTTTGACGGTCTCGCGAATGTGTATAGATTTGTCGAGGTTGTTTCGTATTATGTCGTGAGTCGCTTCGTTTGTTCGTGTCTCGTGATTCAGTAGTTGGTTCTCGACCTGTACACGCTCGTTCATATAGCTGAATGGCATGGGTGGGTCGTCACCCTCTTGCGCTTCCAGAACTTTGTAGTCGATCGTTTTTCCGTCCAGTCGTGGTGGTGTCCCCGTCTTCAGTCTTCCCATTGTAAAACCGGCATCCTTCAAGCTCTTACTCAGTCCAAACGTCGCAGCTTCGCCCATGCGACCTGATGGATATGCTTCAAGCCCAATGTGTATTTCGCCACCAAGAAACGTGCCAGTCGTTATGACAACATTCCCTGTCGGTATGATCTCCCCACTCTCCAACCTCACACCAGTAATCTTCCCATACTGGGCCCTCGATCTCTCCTCTTGCGTCCTATCCACGATGATATCCGCCACACTGCCCTCCACGACACTAAGCCCCTTGTATCCCAGCATCTCGTCCTTCATGTATCTCTTATACAGCGCCCTGTCAATCTGCGCCCTGGGTCCCCACACTGCAGGGCCCTTCTTCCTGTTCAGTACCCGGAACTGTACGCCGGCTTTATCCACAATACGTCCAACCACACCGTCCAGAGCATCGATTTCGCGAAGCATAGTGCCCTTTCCAATGCCGCCGAAAGAAGGATTGCAGGAGCAGACACCGAGGTTTTGGACGGAAGGCGTTATGAGGGCTGTTCGTGCGCCGGAGCGGGCTGCTGCTGCGGAGGCTTCGCATCCTGCATGACCGCCGCCGATAACTATCACATCGTATGGTCTATATCAGAGTCAGAATTGGTCGAGTGGTGGGGTTTGGAAATATAGTGGCGTACCGATCGGCGCCAGACACAGTCGCGAATGTGCGCGGACGGCGAGTAAAACGATTGAACGACCGTACGCGAGGCGCGTGGCCCCAGAGCTGACGCGCTGGCAATGGCACGACTCTGTGCATCATGTAGAATTGCGGTGTTGGAGTTGAGACGCCGTGCTACAAAAAGTCGGCATGGGCCAACTCGGAGGTCTTCGTTCGCCGCATCATGTCCGTGCACAAGTGGGTAGTTTGCAAGAATGTAGTACTCGAGTTGCTCAAACGATGCCTCAATATCGACGTCGTGGCAAGAGAGGTTTTCTTACCGCAATCGCCTGGAGGTGGGCAGATGTCCATGCGTTTTGAAGAAAAAAGGTATCATTCCGTAAATCCCAAGACACGCCACAGCCAGGATAGAGATTGTACAAAGTGAACTGTCAGTCCATAGTCGTACATTCAAATATCGTGAAGAGAATTCCCATAAAGAGATGCTACGGCGCCACGCAAGACATGCTTCATCAAGAAACCTCAATCCAGCATGCTACGTTTTCCACTCGCGGGTATTATAAGAGAACTGTCGTTGCGGAATATCATGGTCGAACTAGCAGGCAAACCCATTCGTTTAACCGGAACCTTCCTGAACAAGACCCTCGTCGTTAGCCTCCGTCTCCTCAGTCCGAGCACGGGTCAAGACGTCAAAGTTGCCTGCACCGAAATTAGCAATCCATTCCCTCGCTCATCCACGGCTCGGAAAACATACGTGCAACCAAGCTCAGATTGCTCTTCTTGTTGCCCTCGCTGTCAAGGTACGTCTCCATGCGCGCATCGGCGTCAACGTAGAGCATGGATCCCTTTGGCACGTTCATCAAGAAGTCCTTCTGTGCTCCCTGTACGAAACTCGCAATCCGGAACCAGCTGGTCTTCTTGTCATCGGCCTTGCCGTAGCTCGTTCCTACTACGTATCGGACTAGAGTTCTGTCGCCGGATACAGTGACTTCTTCGGGGGCAACACCTAGACGGCCAATGATGGTCATGCGCGCGACTTGCGAGGGCCGGGTGGACGAGAAGCTACGTGTGAAGGCCGATGTGGGCGCGCGAGCTGCAGCGCGGAACGTGGAGGAGAACATGGTCGCTGTTGTCTTGGGGCGGAATTGGCGGGTTGCACACTTTTCGGCGGTCGAATTGACGGTTGTGGGGCGGACGTTGTTGTGATGCGAGGCGGGGGGCGCGACGCGGTTTGGGCAAAGTTGGGCTTGGACGCTAAGGCGCTGACACGTGCGCCACTCCCTGCCGTTCATCTGCACATCATCTTCCACTCATCTGCCATTGGTCATCATCTGCTCATAAGGAAACTTAACTAGTCCATAGTCTCTTTTGCTACAGGGTATATGCTTTTGTAATTCAAACGCCTCCTGTGGACAGCCCAAGTTCTTCATAGTCGCTCATCCAGCGGGCTGCGTCCCGTATTCGACTATCGCTTCGCCTTCTTCTTCTCCCTTTCATCCTCTTCACTATCATAATCCTTGTAGATTCCGACTGGTTGAGTCTTCTCCCATGCACCCGTGAAGACGGCCTTCTCTCCCTCTTTCAGCGCATACTTGAGTAGCGCCTCCCGAGGATCCTCGTCCCTCATATCACTGCCTTCAATCTGCTCCATGACGTACTTCTGGTCAGGGGTAGACTTCGCAAAGGGCGTCGTAGCTGGAATATGCGGTCTCCGTGGGTCCCTGCTTTTGCCTGACGCTGTGAGACCGATGGTGGGATGGCGCGCGGAGAAGGAGGCTGCGTTGCCCGAAGGATCATGCGCTTCACCAGCCATGCCGAGCGGGTCCATATCTACCGTGAGAGATGGGTCGTCATCGAGATGCCGCTTCTTGGGTGCCTTGCTGAGGATTGTGAGAGCGCCAGCGCTGGAGAGCTTGGGGCTGAAGAGGATTGTTGTCTGGCCGTTGGCTGATCCTGTGAGAATCTGATTGAGTCTGGGATGCCAGTTGACTGTGATTAGAGGAGAGCCTGGTGTTACCGGTGTGACAAGCTCCGGGCGAAGGGTTGCAGGGTTGAGGATGTGAAGGTGGCCAGTCTCTGATCCTGTGACTATGCTCTGCGAGTTGGGCGCAAACTTGATGTTTGATGTCGGATATTGCGAAGACGTTGATGGATGTGATGTGCTGTTGAGGGGAGTCTTGAACTTTCTGGTATCCCACAACTTGATCGTGTCATCTCCTCCTCTTGTGATGACCAGCCTGCCGTCTGCGCTAATGTCCAGCCCACTCGTCCAAGTATCCCTCGCATGTGCTTCTTTAATTTCTGCTGTTGGTCGGTGATATGGTCCTTCACCGCCCCACATGACCAGACTTCCGTCTAGTGCTGCTGACACAAGCATACTGCTTCCTCCCTCGGCCGCAGCGCCCCATGCGATGGCTGTCATCCTTGTCATGCCTGCGCTGCCGGCAGCTCTCGACTTGTGCACGATGACTTCCTCCTGCTTCATCCTCTTGTTCACGTCCCATATCCGCACTGTGCTGTCTGTGCCTGCTGTAGCGAAACGGTCGCGATTCGTCGGATGCCATGCGCCGCTCGTGATTTCGGCTGTGTGTCCTTTTGTATTGTGCTTGTCCCTCAAGTACATGTCGCCCTTGACGAACTCCGATATGAGTTCTCCATCCCTGCTGAAAAGTCTCGCTTGTGAAGTTGCGGTGATGCATAGGAACTGGCCCCCAGAGTGTGGACCGAACAGGACCTGATGTACCGAATGCGATTCTGCGGTTTGAGAGGGTTTTGTCGTGAAGGGGTCCACCGTCTTGAATGCGCGGATCGTACTCGGTGTGAGCGCACTGAGGTCATGCAGCTTGAGTGTGCAGTCGTTTCCTCCAGTCACCAGTCGTGTCCCAGATGCATCGAGCGCAATCGTCGTGACTGCGCGGTCGTGGGTCTTGATGACCAACTCGTGAGAAACCGGGTATTCGTCCTCCTCGTCGCTCATATCACTATCATCGTCATCGTCGGAATCCTTGTCGTTGTCCGAACCGGCCTCTTTCTTCGCCTGCTTGCTTTCGTCGACCACTGGCCTACGGGCGCGCTCGATTTGCGCCTCAACGTTTACGGAGCCATCCTTCTTGCCAAATTCACTGGGAAGATATTGCTTGAGAGCTTGTTCGTCGTCTGCGGAGAAATCCATTATCGTCTGGCACGCACAGCACTGTGGCTTCGGTTATTGTTGAGTCGACAGGTGTTCGCGACGACAAAGTTCGCGGTGCAGACGGCAGCATGACGCGCCGCGCTAAGGCGCCGCCCGACAGCTCGGGGGCTGCTTTCACACATGCAGGTGGGGTCTGTACTTCTTCAGGTCAAACATCAAGACCATCTCCAAGATTCCTTGATGTTCCAAGTACCCATCGGGATATAAGTTAGAGTTTGCCTAGATTCTTCCACCCCGCTCGTATTACGCATCTCGACATGCCATATGCGGAGGCGTGATGAGCGTCCACGCCAGAAAGAGGTCATGTAGACGTCAAACGACTGGCATTGTGCTGACACCGACAAGCACACAAAACGTTCATTGACTGAGCAGCTTGCCCATATGATCATGTACACTAATATCGCTATCCGAATATGTCCGGGTTGATCAGAGGATCACACCAGCAGCAGCCCACGGGTGGCGGCATCGTCATGCGCCAAGCAGCTCCGCCATGGTTCAGCCACAGACTTCTGCATGAACAAGTATTTTAGCGTGTAGAAGCCTCATATCGCCAAGAGCTCCGCTGAGAAATGAATGGCCAAGTTGTGTGATGTGATTCTAGATTCCGAGTCGCCGTGCTTCTGCACCACTCAGAACGTTCCAAACTCCGGTAGACCCGGTCCGACGTCATGCGCTCCATTCAACACCTGGGCACCATCGATCCTCCTTGGCGATAGCTTCACGCTCCTATACCTCAGCCTCTACACGTAATTCCGTCTCCTCGGAGCCATCGTCTTGCTTGGCAGGCATCGTAACTCCAGCATATAAGTAGATTGGACCCCGCCCGTCTCCCGTCATGTACCTCATCGAATACATACACCGTTCCATACAGATATCACAGATCCTACGCGAACGATATTTACCATGCCTCACCACCACCCCGGAACCTGGGCCAGCAAGAGCAAACTCGACCCCACCAACCTCCCGTGGGCAATCACAGTCCATCTCCTCGCTATTAACAACGAACAACTGCACCGCGTTACCAGCCATCCCTTCCTTGAGCGTGCCGCAAAGGGCACCCTACCAAAACCCCTGATCGCTCAATGGCTTGCAAACGACAGGCAATACCTTCAAGGCTATCTTTCTATTATCAACCACACCCTCAACCTCGTCCGCAGCACACATAAATCGACAACTGCGCCTGGTGACGAGCCAGACATTCCAACACGGTTTGTCGCGTGGTTAGAGTCTGCCATCAAGAATGGGGAGAGAGAGCTACGGTTGTTCCAAGAAGTAGCTGAAATCTACAAAATCGATCTCCCGCCCACACCATTACAAGAGGATGCCAAGTCAGAAGGCCTTCGTCGCTACGAAGCACTATTCGCCAGTGTCGCCTCCCAACAACCAAACACATTCCTACCATGGCTCGAAGGTGCCGTCTTGCTATGGGCAACCGAAAAGGTATACTATGAGGCCTGGTCCTGGGCTCGCCGACAAGACGCCAAATCTTCTCCTAGAAACTACGACAACGACCAGGACGGCGGGGCAATGCGCAGAGAATTTATTCCCAACTGGTCAAACCGCAACTTTCTCATGTTCGTGGAGCAGCTTGAGCGCATCCTCAATGAAGGCGTAAGCGACGCGGTTGATCGAGATGATAGAAAATGGGCAGAGGTCAAGGCCAGGGCTGACCCAATCTGGAGAGCGCTGCTCGATGCTGAGGAGGCGTTCTGGCCGGATGTACCCAGCAGTCACGGCAGTCTGGTTGAACCTGGCGTCCAACGGGGCGTCGATGGCAAGATGGATGGAACCACTTTTCGCAGTACTGGAGACAACGAGATACTGAACCACAACCAGGGGGTCCGCAGTGGGGACATTACCACTTTACGTAGTAACGAATATGGTCAGGTAGTGAACTAGGATAGCTGGTCACTGAAGAATAGGTGCCTGTGTAGGATAGCCACGTTCTACTGCCGATGATAACTTTTTGTACGAATAATGCAACACCATTACAACAAATTGACGCCTAATGCCTCTCCGTGATATGCCGTGCGATCACTGCCACGCTGCCGAATATTGCAGTCCAGCCACCTCGCACATCTGATGCATGACGGCCCGACAGAAGTTCCGTGTGGAGTGGTCCATGCGTCCAATAGAATGGATTCCGCCAAAAAACCTCTGCAAAAGTTCGAGAACATCGCATCGCCAATTGCAACACCACCACCCGACACAATAATCGCCATGGCTCTCGTGCAGACCGACCCCGACGCGTATGTGATCAAGCCAGCGGCGGCTGCGCCTGCCATCGACACCAGCGACTGGCCCCTGCTGCTCAAGAACTACAGCGACCGTATGCTGCAGCTTCCCCATAGCTCCAGAATGCTTTGCTAATGCGCGTACAGTGCTCGTTCGCACATCGCACTACACTCCCATCCCCAACGGATGCGCGCCGCTATCGCGAGACCTCAAGTCGTACATTAGCTCTGGTGTCATCAACCTTGACAAGCCTTCCAACCCATCCTCTCACGAAGTCGTGTCATGGATCAAGCGCATGCTGAGGTAGGAAGAAAATTTGTGGTTTTTCTCGTGCGCAGTAAGCTAACACGCTTTGAAGAGTCGAGAAGACTGGTCACAGCGGTACTCTCGACCCCAAGGTCACTGGTTGCCTCATCGTCTGCATTGATCGCGCCACCCGTCTCGTCAAGTCTCAGCAGGGAGCCGGAAAGGAGTACGTTTGCGTCATCCGCCTGCACGACAAGCTTCCTGGAGGCGAGGCACAATTTGCGCGTGCCCTTGAGACGCTCACCGGAGCTCTGTTCCAGCGCCCCCCGCTCATTTCCGCCGTCAAGCGTCAACTCCGTATCCGAACTATTCACGAGAGCAAGCTGTACGAGTTTGACAACGAGAGGCAGCTCGGTGTCTTCTGGGTCAGCTGCGAGGCCGGAACCTACATCCGTACTCTTTGCGTGCACCTTGGTCTTCTGCTCGGTGTCGGCGCCCACATGCAGGAGCTGCGCCGTGTCAGGTCTGGAGCCATGGACGAGACCAAGGACTTGGTCACTCTGCACGACGTCCTCGATGCCCAATGGCTGCACGACAACAACCGCGACGAGGCCTACCTGCGCAGGGTCATCGCACCTCTCGAAAGTCTTCTGATGAGCTACAAGCGTATCGTTGTCAAGGACAGCTCTGTCAACGCCATCTGCTACGGTGCTAAGCTCATGCTTCCCGGTCTGCTGCGATTCGAGAAGGGCATCGAGATCCACGAGGAGGTTGTCCTCATGACCACCAAGGGTGAGGCTATTGCGCTCGCGTACGCGCAAATGTCAGCCGTCGAGATGTCATCGTGCGACCACGGTGTTGTTGCGAAGATCAAGCGCGTGATCATGGAGCGCGACCTTTACCCCAGGAGGTGGGGCATGGGCCCCGTCGCCACCGAGAAGAAGAAGATGAAGGAGGCTGGCACACTCGACGTAAGTTATCAACGCCAGATTCGCGAGCGCTATACTAACAGGTCCAGAAATTCGGCCGTCCCAACGACAAGACTCCTGCCAAGTGGAACACCGAGTACAAGGACTTCAACAGGAACGACGTTGAGGGCGCTTCCGCACCTGTTGCTGAGACCACGTCCACCTCCGAGGTCCTCGCCGCTCCTGCCGTTCCCGCAACGGGTCTCGCACCTGCCGAAGAGGCTGAGGCGGAAGCCGAGGTCGCCGACAAGAAGAGCAAGAAGCGCAAGAGCCGTGGCGAGGGCGACGAGGAGGGCGATGAAGACAAGGCCGAGCGCAAGCGCAAGAAGAAGGAGGAGAAGGCTGCGAAGAAGGCCGCCAAGGCCGAGAAGAAGGACAAGAAGAAGAGCAAGGGTGATTCTGACAGCGACTCCGACTAAACGATCAATATCTGAACGATGGACGTCCGAACAAAGCAACAGCGCGCATCGCTGTTTGCCTGTAAAAGCACTGCACACCACAAAATCGTGTACATGTCATAGTTACTACTACTCTATCCTTGGATACCAGCTCCTTCAAATGTAGCATACCGGAAAATGGCGTTAGGGATCATGGGCATGCCGGCGTTTTTTGGCGCGTCGAAGCTTTCTGCGACAAAGGTGGTCGATTGCGTGTTGACGTGCGATATAGCTTATTGCTAGACATGTTCAATTCACTGTTTAAAACTTCATTCTTCTTACTCTTCCTCATGGTCATTGCGACGTGCAATGGTGCGTACGGGCTGTACTAACACTGCACGAGCTATTGACATCGGGGAGCTCTTGCAGCGTGTCTATGAGCTGTCGTTGGGTCTCTTATGTTGATGCGTATCGCTGCTGATGTGTCACGGCCCCAGTCCTGCATTGAGTAGTAGGAGATCATAGACATGCGATTTGACCGTCACGTCCGTGATGATGGAAATATGCTAATGTCATGCATTGCTACCCAGGTATGATGGATGTGTTTACGCTACTAGCAACACGGCGCTATCAAGCAATTCTGTGGATCGGGCGGGTATGTGTCCCAACTACCTTGCTCTTCCGCCATACAGCTGTAAATGCATAATGTTTCGGAGATCGAAAAAGAACTCATCCAAGACCATGCATGAAGAGTCCGCGATAGTTGCGACGTGCTACTCTGTAAAAGTGAAGCTTCTGGGAGTGTAAAAGCGGGGCGCGTCGAGGAGGACCGCGAGGAACAACAAGCGCGCGTCGAGTGGAGCGCGACAGCACATTGCTAGGTACCCGTGGATGTCGATTCGGTGCGACCCCTGCGATGGAAATTCAGGTTTCTAATTTTGAACCCAAGCGCATGATACACGACATTGATGGTTGTGAAGGTATCGATATGGCATGGTGGTTGAAGCTTCTCGAACCTTCTCTGTGTTGGTTCCGCATCATGGCTCGACGTCACCGCTAGCGCCGTTTGACAAGTGGAGAGACATCCAAAGCTCGAGTGATAAATGCGACCCAACCTCACAAGCTACCACGCTGGACATTAACAAACACTAATTGCGCATACACGAGATATATTTCTCTTGTAATCACCGGACTTCAAGATGGTCAAGGAGTCCAAGCTCTACGATTCATTAGGTATGTTTGCCTCGGATATACCCCTCCACCGCCCTGTTCTGCTAGACGGCAGGTATGTCAGGGCCACGGGTACTCGGGTAGGCACATGAACTGGTTACTGACTTATTTCTAGGCGTATCGGAGACTGCGACGCAAGACGAGATCAAGAAGGCATACCGAAAGGCGGCGCTGAAATGGCACCCCGACAAGAACAAGGACAACCCGCAAGCTGCTGAGAAGTTCAAAGGTACGTACACGGCATGTCTAGCTCACTTGGATAAGAAAGAGAGTACTAACAGCACATCCAGAATGCTCACAAGCCTACGAGATCCTGTCCGACCCCGAGAAGCGCAAGACATACGACCAATACGGTCTCGAGTTCATACTACGCGGCGGCGTACCACACCCTGAAGATGCCGGTGGTGCTGGTGGAAACCCGTTCGCAGGCGCAGCAGGCGGTGGAGGCTTCCCCTTCGCATCAGGTGGTGGCATGCCCGGCGGCACACGATCGTTCCACTTCTCGACAGGCGGCGGCGGCAACGGCTTCAACTTCTCAAACGCCGACGACATCTTTGGCGAATTCATGCGCAGCAGTGGCGGCGGTGATGACTTTGACTTTGGCGGTTTCGGCATGGGCGGTATGCCTGGTGGAATGGGCGGTGGAATGGGCGGTATGCCTGGCGGTGGTGGAGGAGGTGCAAAGGGCGGTCGATTCCGAGGCGGACGACGAGCACCAGAGCCTGAAGTCACAGTCGTGGAGAAGCCGCTCGCGGTGAGCTTGGAGGAGCTGTACAACGGCACCACAAAGAAGCTCAAGATCAAGCGCAAGACATACGACCAGAGTACCGGCAAGCAAAGTACGCAAGACCGGATTCTCGAGGTGCCTATCAAGAAGGGCTTGAAGGCCGGCAGCAAGATCAAGTTCTCAGACGTGGGCGACCAGGTGGAGGGCGGAACACAGGACCTGCACTTCATCGTCTCTGAGGTAAGTCCATTTTCCAATCCATTACACGCAAGCTGATGCTAATGATACCATAGAAACCCCACGCAATGTTCATCCGCGAAGGCGATGATGTTAAGCACATCATTGAAATCGACCTCAAAGAAGCCCTTACCGGCTGGCGCCGAACCGTACAGACCATCGATGGCAAACAACTCAGCGTTGGTAGCGGCGGCCCCACAGGTCCGACCTGGACAGAACGATACCCCAACCTGGGCATGCCCAAATCCAAGAAACCTGCAGAGCGCGGCGACTTCATCGTTGGCGTGAAGATCAAGTTCCCTACCAGCTTGACAAGCGCACAGAAGGAGAAGCTAAAGGAGATACTGTAGTTGGTTGATGGGCATGCGTCTACTCTGCGCACACAAAGATGCGTCAGGGCATGACGATGGACGACTTTGATTCTCGTATATCTTTTGTATTTTCTTATCTTTGACATCGGGCGGAAGCCCATATATGCTCCAAGCGAGCGCAACGAAGGCGTCGGTGGAGTTTTGATAATTTTACTACGACTTGGGTGGAGGAGAGGCCGGACCAACGGCACACTGGATTGGACGATGGGGACGATATATGAAGTAACGCGTCTATGATAGACGAAATCAATGAACTAGTACACTGTGTACAATATGGTATGTCTATGCGTGATGCCACCCCTGTGAGAGTCAGCGGCTGCGACTGCTCCTTCTACGGCGATAGAACGACGACTTCCGGTGAGGACACTTCTTAGCGCTCGCGGCTCGCAGCAAGCTTCTTTCCCATTCAACTTGCTAGCCACCAACCGTTCACAGATACCAAACACAAGCACTCGCATTTAGCCCAACCATTGGCGTTGGGGATCCCTACCAGCATGCACCACAAAGATACACCACCCGTTGCGGCAAGGCTGCGCGCTGCCCCGCGTCTTGGCAGCCTCTCAGCTGTTGCCTTCCTGAGCGTGACGAGATGAACTCGATTACGGCTCCGTCTGGTTGCTACCTGGAGATTGGCGCATAAACTTAAGCTTCGAAGGAAGCGAAGACGTATATCTGGAGCTATTTCGATCAAATGGTAAGTTATAGACGTGTCACTTCGTTTGCTTTTAAGAGCCGGGATAGTCAAGAACGTTCATGACGGACATCTCATCGTCAATGTAAGTTTCCACTTCTGACCAGAGCCTGGGTATGCCAAGAGCAACTTTTGTCATCGCGGATGGTTCATTTTGGCAGGGATCAGGTAAGCCATCAACTTCTGTATCTTCTGAAGATTTATCATCTCCAAATGCCAAAGCATTTCCGAAGTTCTTTGAGGTTGAAGATGAGTGGGACGATGCGGTATCTTGTCGTTCGGACTAAACACATGATGCGAACGCCTGATACAAATGTAGATGCATTGGCAGCGTCTCACTCGAGTTATCTGGGAGAGAGAAATGACATATGAGGAAATCTACCCACGGAGCTATACTCCAACAGATGACCTTTTGAGGTCATTGGAAATCCATTCCACCGCTGGCACACTGTGGTAAACATGCATTCTGGCCTGGAGTTAACCTATGACCGTCCTCTGAAACGAGGTTGAATCTTACCACATCTTCATCCAGGCTCAAGTCCTTTCCAAAGCTGTTGTGCTAGTGGTCTTGACTTTTCACCTTCATCTAGCAACGCCGTTTGTCGTTCGCTCACCGCACCACCCGGGCTGTTGACAAACGCCGGCTATACGTTTGACCGGCAGCAGTAAATGCTACATCACACAGGATTACTCTTCTGTACGCAGAGACACTGCCAGAACCGCAAGCTGATCATGCCGGACTTTACGAAGTTGCCGTTGCAGAAGAAGTAAATTTGTCATTACACATCTTGCGCGTTCGCCACTAATAGAGCCAGGGCCGACGACATCAAGCTCGAAGAGCTCCTCACAAGACTGCACCGGAACGATCCCGTCACGCCATCGTTAGTCACGACAATTGCGAAACATGCGTCGCTCCTCAGTGACAGCATTTGTGCCGACTACCATACGCTGAATACTATACTTCTCCGACACGAAGCTACGATACGAAAGCGATGGATCAAGAGGTCTTCTGCTCAGCGTCGGAATATTTTGCTAGAAGCATGGCCGGGTATGCCAGAGAAGCATCGTCCAGACTATGCTGAACTTCTCGATATATTCAGCAAGTCTCGGGATCCAGCGACCCTCAAGAAAGCCTTGACCGCTCAAGACAAGGAAGTGTTGCCTTCAGGTTCTAAGATGTGGCCTTTCATAAATATGGAGGACCTGTTGAAGCCAAAGAGTCTACTAATATTCCTCAATGCTCGTGGTCGAAACGTACCCTTGACCTTTGCACCCATTGAGGAGGAGTTCAGTCCGCTGGCACAGATGTCACCGTGCGGCCCCGAACCGGAACTCAAGAAGTACCTACTCCAGTTCTCCAACGACCCGAATCCCACAGTCTATGGACGGGTCAGCCCTGTCACCAAGCCCATAAACAAGTACGTTCCCGATAAGAATGGCTATGAATACTGTCCTCGGGTTGGTCTGCATACCCTCTATATACAACAGCGGATCCTGAAATTCTTGGTCGCATGCAGTAAGCTCATTTTGCACGACTACACTGACGACCTGCTGCTGCATGGTCCTATCCAAGTCGAGCCGCCATCTACCGACCTCGACATCGGAGGCGATATCGGACACATGACGTTCGCTGACGCACTTGTTATCTCACCCTACCGGAACCGAGGGTCCATTGATTTTACCAGGCTACGTGCATACTTCAACGCTCTGCGCACGAACGCAAGAGACCATATCCTAGCACTACGCGAGGACCCTTCTTACTTTGCGGAAGTCTTCATCGATATTTCCGAGCATAGCATGAAGATGGCGCGCGATGCGAAGGGGCAAGTCCATCCAGCTTTAGGCAGCACCGAATTTCTCATGGTGAAAGCACGAGAGCTCGTCATTGAGGCATACACTATGTTCGTCGCCTGGCAAGAGCTATATCAAATCGTGGACCAGCTGGCAGAAACCTCCCCGGAAGATTCCAAAGACCGCTTCTCGTCTCTTATGAGCGAGCTCAACTGCAGGGCACACAATACATCAAGGCTGTTGTATCGCATGCTTTCTGCGTATGCTGCTTGCGCACCTAACACACGGAAGTTCTTTTATCGTATAGACGACTCAGAAACCGTTGGGAGTGTCGTTCTCATACCGTCGAGAATTAAAAGCTTCGAGGAATTCTGTGCAGTTTCCTCACTCTTGTGTTTCGCACCAGCATCAAATGCTACTCTCTCGGATACAAACGTATACCATCTGCTGGATGATATGGCTACGCTGTTTAGGTCTAGTAACTCTGCAAAAAACTTGATGTCTACTCGTGTCTCGGAGCTCTTTACTCAAACGTCTGTGGTTGGAGAGTGCATTATGCAGCACTCAGTGTGGAGCGATACGCCACAGGCCTACGAAATTGACAAGAACGCACCACACTCTCACAACGAAGAGTTCCTCGATTGGCTATATCACCTGGATCATTGTCGGCTTCCAGTACATGCCGTCAATCCTTTTCGTGGTAAGCTGGCGTATCCTGCCCACAAAGTCCGTAACAGGAGCAACGTTCAGAGTATGCGTACGGCTGAAGCGAACCTCGATAGATTCTGGGAATGTGTTGACACGTTCTACGAGGAGAAGACGGGAGTCTCACAGCATGAAGCAATTCGTCAATGTATCTTGGAAGGCGGACAGATGCAGCGCACACCGCCCTGGGAGGAACCTTTGGATATGAGACCCAAGTCGGCGGAGAACCCGGCGTATGTCTACCAACCCTTCTCAAGGATCTTCCACAACAAGGCTATGCAGATCACAGGAGCGTTTGATCGGCTAGCGATCGAAGAGAAGATCAAACCGAAGACGAGAGGCATTACAACTGTGCCCATGATCGATGAGCCTGGCGACCATGCCCCGGCCGCTAGCGAAGGAACGTCTCAGCAGACCTTCACCTTGGACAAGCGTGCTTATCGGACAATGAAAGCACTGTTTCACGTTACTCTGTCCGAAACCGAAGACTTCCCCAAGGCCATCAAATGGGACGAGTTCAAACGCGCTATGGTACGCATCGGCTTTGCTGCGGAGAAGCTACAAGGTTCCGCTTGGCAGTTCACGCCTGGCGAATCTCTTGATGTCGATCGTGGCATTCACTTCCATGAACCACATCCTGACAGCGACATTCCGTACATCATGGCAAGACGGTTTGGACGGAGGCTTGAGCGGGTGTATGGCTGGCGAAGCGAGATGTTTAGATTATCTTGAATAGGAGATACGTTGGTGGAGCAGGAAACATGGTAAAGATTACATGCTGGCTACTGTTTCCAGCGCTCAATGCTGGTATGAGACGACTTGAAAGACTCGATGTTATGAAGGGATTGCCAAGTATTTACCCTGTTCTGCTGCCAGATGTCAAAGATACCAAGTAGATACACTGTCACTAGCAGCGTCCGACATTAATGTCGCAAATGTTTGGTGACATCGCCTGCTAATTCATCAGTCCGCGGTCATCTTTCAGTTCAATTGGCTATATGCTTTCCAACAGTCATCCCAATCTTCCAGGATACATCGCGTCCAAGGACACGACGCTACCTCTAGCACTTTCGACGTCGTCTTTTCTCGCCATGGTGAGTGCGACTGGCGAAACAAAAGCTGTAGTATCTTTTGATAGCCGCCACTCGATTGGTACGTTGCGCTGCATGTCCTCCACCTCTGACATCTGACTGGGTATCGGATTTCTCGTATACATCTGGCAACCCAGATTTGACGGAAGTGGGGCGACTGAACTACCAGACTGCGTACGATCTTGGATGACACGGACAATCTGGCTAAGGACTGCGAACTCAACCTTGAGTTTGAAGCTGTATACAAGAGATTTGAAGGTTGTCTGTATCATATAGAGATCCAGAAACTCTGTCGTGAGCAAAGCAATATCCAGTATCAGGAGGAGAACATTCATTGCAACCAGTTGCCACATCCACTTCCTGGTTTTACCGTCGAAAATGACACGCATTAGCTTGCGGGTCTCTAGCAGATAAACGCAGGATATGAATATCTCCTGCATAGTGAAAAGGGTCATTTGGATCTTCTCCATGACTACGTAGCCGCGTGTGTATGCCTCCGGGTGCTTGGTGTATTGCCGTAGATTCAGCGTTATGGTGGGAACACACAGACATATTGCCGAAACAACGATCATCCAGAAGATGAAACGCAGGAGCTTAAGGTTCGGCGAGATCAAGTAAAGGCGGGAGTACAGTACGACGGATTGCCCGGGAACCATCAAGATCCACCCAAGCGTAAGAAGGGTATTGTAAAGGTAGGGGTTGTGCGCAACGTTGTTTTGTTTCATCCATGCTCCTGTAGACTTTGTTAGCCAAGGTGTTCTCGACTTTGGAAGCTAACCATACCAGTCGCGTAAGGTACAATACTGATGGCATTGACTACAAGACTCCAGAAGTACAAGCCGGAGTACCTCCTGAAGATGACGAAGACGAGGATGAGTAGTTCGATCGAATTGTACCACGCAATAGCTGTGAACGCGGTCATTGCTCGGGGAAGTACGCGGTTCGCGCCGTATATGTCGAAGTTGGCGCCGGTGATGCCGTTGGTACTGGTCATGTTCGCCATGTCGTTGAAGTTGCTGTATGACTGAACTCAAACACTCATGTTGCACACTGGGGACGTCGCATTATACTACGAAGATGCATATTTCCAGTAATTTTGTGGTCTGCACGGCTTATGCGATGTAGTGGTGACCGGGGTAACATAAGCATGTGTAAGCGTAGTGTCCGACGTCAAATCCAGTATAGCGTCATCGCGTATCGCTATTTCCGTACTACATGTTGTCATGTATGGTCGCCAACATTAGATGGACCAGAATCAACACACAAACTAGTTCTGTCTGTCGGAGTACGGGGTCATGTAGGTATCGTGCTGCGCCAACTGACATATCGCTGTAGGTGCTGCGGGGAGATGGAGGGGACCCCGGCCAGGCCATACAGCTGGCCCCAATCGCTATGCTTAGCCTTCTCGCATCGCAGTATACGGAGTATCGTACCCCTTCTGAGTGATAGAACAATCGACTGAGATTCTCCGTTGGAAGGCGGAACGTTCTACAGCGCTATGCGTTTAATGATAATTGTGGTTGGGGAGTAGAGTGCGGTAGTGAAGCACATAACGCGCGCCGACTAGGAAAGAATCTCGCAAGCGGCTATACGTTGCCGATGGTTTGCGTTGTAGGCTGGTGGAAATTGAGATGAAGAAATGGGCGACAGACGCGACGCGACGCGCGACAACACCCCGGCCTGATTACTCAGATATGATGTCATGCTCGGATTAAAGCAAAGACGACGCGTCCTTCCTAGCCACGCTCTTTCGAACATCTTTTGCGTAACGAAGCTATCTCTGCATCTCATCATTCATTACCAAAATTTTGCTGTCAACAGCATTGGAGTGACAGGACTCATCTTGGCGAACTGACAACAAATCAGGCGCGGTGTCTCATGGCGTGTATCATGAGATGGCGAGAGAACAAGCGGATGGCGATTGAAGATACCCTCACGGGTGGCGAGTGAAATGAGACTCAAACGGCACTACAGGTGCCCAACTGGATGTATAGGCTCCGATACTTACGGCAAGAGCCGGCTGTCAGAGCCCTCTCAAGGTAACACTTTCACCAGCGTCTGAGCAGAAATATCTCTCCGATGTATCATCTATCTCGTTGCTCTTTGTTGAATCTGTCCTGTTCATGTGGTTCCTTCGTTTTGCGTTCTAAATTTTGGGATGCTCCTTCGCATTTCGCCATACCGAAGAAGTGGGCCGACAGCAATATCATGTTCCCAACGGTCTGACGGGCTATGGCTACACGACATCTCTTCTTTCTGTTGCAATGACGTTCCTTTCTGTTTCAAGGGGCTTTCCAGTTGATGGAATGATACAGTCGTTGAGTGTCGTTCATTTGCGAAGTGACTGATGTGTTATATGGCTTGGCATTATGACCGTTTCTCCTTCACTTTCACTTTCACTCTCACTTTCTGGAGCCTTATTGACCGCTTTCGTGACGTCGTAATCTCGCTTCGCATTTGCGATTCTCTATTTTTCATGACAAAGCCAGAGCTTTTGCTCGAGACCTCTCATCAACTTCTACCCCACCTCTGCAGTGCGCCAGCAGTACGCAGCAACCAACTCCAGCCCAGTCAACCACGATCATACCCAGCAACTTCGATAACCTACCGCTATAATGGCGAGTCACGATCAGCCTATCGAAGTCGAGGAATTGAAGCGACAGTTCTTCGCCCATTGCCTACGCCCTCGCCTAGAAGCCGAGTTCCAGCAACAGGTCGCGATCTATGCTCAACAGTTTGGCGACGTATCTGTAGACCACGCTCGTCGCATTTTCATAGAGAATGTCAATGCCTTCTTGCGGAGCCTCCAGAGTCTCTCCCATTCCTCATCTCCCTCACGACCCTATGCAGCTCCGAAAATTGCATTGAGAGTGGCAATCGGCGCCGCATCTCAAGACAGCCTCCAGAGCAACCTTCGCATAAATCCTGCCGCGATACTCCGCCAAGCCCTATCCTCCCCCGATCTGCTTCAGCTTCTTCAGCGTCGGCGCGGCACCCCTTCAAAATGTCTGCCATTGCAACATGTCACGATATGTCCTATCGTTGACAAAGCAAGGAGCGTTGGCCGTGCGACTCGCGTCGGGATGGCGTTCGAAAAGATGATCCGTGTCGCCATGAAAACCTTTAGCTATCGATTCAGTAACACGAGGTTCGGAAAGCTATTGACGCACCAATACGCCCGCCACATGCTCGGTCTCATTCTTGAGCGCGAGTGTGCGAACTTCGGACCCACTTCCGCCTTTGCTGATCGAGCGCATCTCTACAAGTTGCGACTCCAAGACCTTACTCACTACCTCGTCAAAATCTGTCACTGCAAGCAAGACATAGCCGAGTTTGTCCACAACTTTTGTATGCCCACTGTCTTTGACACAAGCCACTCGAATATGTTTATTCGACAGGACAACATGGGCATCAGTATCCACGCCGCGCACAGTACGAGCACTGTAGCCTCCCCAAGTACCGTTGCTGCTTCAGCATCCGCCACTCAGATCGCTGAACCCAAGCCGGATGTCCCGAGACAGGCTTCTGCTACCTCAGAGTTCGGATCTGACACGGCACCTACCTCGCAGACATCAGTACCAGTGGCATCAAGCATGGATGTGTTGCAGCATACAAAACCGGTGCAGCCAGCACAAATTGTGACAAACACACATGCTGTGAGCTCCAGTTTCCAGGCTCAGCCTATCCAAACACAAGTGACACAGCTGGGGTGCGACACAGCACCCAGCGTCAACACTAACGAGCCGTCCGCCATCCATGCAGGCTTCCCGCAGAGTGATGCAATGGAAGATTGCACTCCAGAACCCACTCGTGGCGAGCAAGTCAGCACTACGGATTCACAGGCATCGCTTCCTCAAGCTATGAACGGGGTAGAGACCTCGTACGCTTCTAGTCATGGTATCAACACCGGACATGATGAGATAGATGACGTCCAGCACACGAACCAAGCGACTGTCGTTGCTTCCACTTCCAATATTGTGCAAAGCGAAAACCAGAACATGCCCGATGCGCCTCCGCTCGCGAATGTCACAGTCGGATCGAGTGGAGCTCCATCCAGTACTACTGTTGGCGAAACAAAGGATCAGGACATGCCTGACGTGCCTCCACCAGTGCACTCCACACCCAGGCTTGCTACTCAATCGAACCTAGCTTCGCCTACCACTGTTCATATGAACCTACCTCCCCTTGCTACTGTCCAACCGAACTTAGCTCCACCTACTACTGTTGCCACGGACACCAAGGATGAGGATATGACGGATATGCTTCAGCCAGCGCAGTCTACACTCGGGTCCGGTCACCAGGTTTCTGAAGCTCCCACCATCACGGTCATACCGGTTTTTGTTCGATCCGAGCGATCTACTTCCACACTCCCTTCGGCTCCTCCGGCATTTCCATCTTCGGTCATGCAACCTTTGGCTCCTCCTCCAACATTTTCATCTCCGTTTATGCAAACTTCGGCGGCTTCATCACTGTCTAGTTCGACCAGTGCTGAAAGCACTATCCAGTCACGGGCGAAGTCGAAGGCGCAGTCAAACCCGCACAACCATTGGTCTAATGGCAAGGCCCACGCTCTACTCTTGGAGGTCCCTGAACTTCATCGCGCTCTCCAACAAGCTCTTCCAAACACGGACGGTCAAGGACCTAGGGGTCAGTTTCGGAACGAGATTCTTGACTGCATTGACAAAGCGGAATCTGCAGCTGAGCTGGCTCGTCATATTGACCACGCAATGCGAAATCGCCTGTTGACCAATGCGGAATTCAACAAGCTTACAAGACATGCACAAGAAGGACAACACGCTAGGCGGCGGGAGGCGCAAGAGAACACTGCCATACAGAACATGGACAGTGCGCCGCAGGCAAACAAGCCGACTGGTCTATCTCAGACCGCTGATGATGGTACTGCACAGTCAGGCATCTCCGTCCCATTACTTCGCTCATCGCAAGCCGCGTCCGATATCATTGCGCAGCCCACCAACCTCTCCGCTCCTCCTCAGAAGGGCAACGCCAGCGGTGCATTATCGTCAGGCCCTCCCGCAAAGACAGAATCGGCAGCATCGGACCCACAATCGAGCAGAGAGGAACTGACTAGATTGCTGATTGAAGCGCAAAGAAAGATGACGAACAAGAAAGATCACGCCTGGTCTTTGTTCGCGGGCATGTTCGACTACTCATGGCGGAATCCGTCAGACAACGACGTCGTGCTAGATTATGTTATCAAACACCCCAGGTTCCAGGGTCTCGACAGCAGCAACCACAAGAGGGTTAATATCCAATGGACTATCGATATAGTCAGGAACATGGTCGCCGACGAAGCACCATCCAGCTGCGAACTCTTGGTCTGGACATGCAACGAAGCATTAAACGCTCAAGACGTCAAAGTCGAGATTGAGATTCCCGGTTCGTACGCAAACTGCAAAGACCGTCAGAGAGAACTTGGGCCGCTCTTCAAACTCATCTCTAATACGAACTTTCGACTCATGAGGGAAGTCTACCCGAGCGGTTGCCTGACGTGGGACGAGATGAAGGATCTTGCGATGACACAAGAGCTTGATTACTTCAACGGCAAGAAACCTGGAACCTACGTCCATACATGAGGAGTCTGAAGGAGCACTGGCACAACAAGGACAACATGAAGCAGCTCATTGTTGACCGAATTGCTGCTCAGAGCATGGCGACTGGTGAAGAAAATACACCCGGCCTCACAGGTTCGTCAAAATCCAAGCGCAACATCACAGAGATCTCTCTCGATCACGACAAGGTTTCGAAAGAGAAAGATGTTCCGGAATCCAACGGCCCAGTTTCGAAGCGCTTTCGAGACGCACCCACCGAACAAGAAGAACGCGCCGCGATAAAGGAGAAGAAGGGGCGTAGAGCTGAGGACTCTGGTGATGGCGAGCGGATGAAGAGGAGTCGTGAGTGATTTGGGGCGGAAGTGGGGTTTGGAGTGGGTTGTGTTTTTTTTTGTGAGCGTTCCTGTTTTTCTTGTGATCCACATGGCACACATTTGTGTCATTGGTTCAGTTTCTAGTTCCCGCGTAGCATTCTACCGGGATACTATTGTACTGTTTAGCGTTTAGTTAGAGATACCCATACAGATACATAATTCTTACTGAGACCCTCATTACGGTCCAGGATGCCAACTAAGTACTACACAAATTCTCCAAGTGTTGACGGGGTTGATACGAAGACTATGTAGTCATCAACCCACCAATTCATCCCTCTTGTCTTGTGAACCTTCATAGAACTTGTGTATGTAGGGCCTCGCACTGCGTACGTTGATCATAATGCGTTCTTCGAGAACTTCCTGAAGTCATAACGCCGAGTGGGAAAATATGCGATAACGTATGGAGGGAAAGATTTCTCCAAAAAGTGGTATTGAACAATGCAAGTATTTGTGGTACTGACCGAACGCCAGGCATGCTGTGCTGGGAATAAGAAACGGTTCCGAATATACATTACTAGCAGGTATGACTCTAGCTAACGGCATGGCCTGTGGGACCTTGGGAAGTGTCTGCAAAAGGTTAGCTCCCAACCCGAAAATGCTCGTATCTCGATCAGAATACTTACAGTCCATAGTTACAAAAGCGCGGTCCACCTCATTCAAGCCTTCTAGACAGTATTGCAGCGTCTCAGCAATGTCGTGACATTTGTTCAACGGTGTGTCCTCTTTCATAAGCACATCAATCTCCACACAGACGCCATCACCCGCGTGGTAGCACTTGAGGCTCTTGAAACCCTCAACGAGGGGCGAGAAGCGGTACGCCATGTACATCATCTTGCGCTCCACGCGGTCACTGGCTGCCTCACCGGTTAGGCGAGTGACATTCTCAAAACAAGTGCAAGCCCAGTCATAGATGATATATAGCGAAAGGCATGCTGCGCCAAGAGGATCGAGCCACCAGACGCCGACGTGGCCGCCGATGAGAGGGAAAAGAAGGGAGAGTGTGTTGAAATAAACGTCTGTGCTCATTAGCAGATATACCCAGTTGACGGAATATATGATCGTACCCGTTTTGCAGTCTTGGGCCAGGGCCTGTACTTGTGTTGTCTTGACCCTTGCGCACCCAATCCAGATAGTGCCCTTGACGACGATTGTAGCTACCATGGCGAAGATAGCCGCGGGCGGCAACTGGGAAACGCTGTGGTCGCCGCTTGGCAGGAGCTTCTTGACTGATTCTTGCAGAATCTGGAGGAACGATATGACCATGATGATAGAGAAGACCAGAATTCCGATGGGTTCAAGGCGTCGTCGGCCGATAGGAAACTTTTTTCGTAGACTCTGCAGACGCCAGCCCACGAGCTTGTTGGTAGTCCAGATAATGATGGTGCATAGCAAGTCAAGTGCCGAATCGACAAGAGACGCAATTAGCGACAAAGAGTTGGACCAAATGGCTGCTATACCCTTGGCTGCGAGCAGAAGAACGTTTACAATGACATTGATCTGGAAATCGTCAGCTGTGGCCACATCTGTCGTCTTTAGACCTTACATTTATCGCCCACCTTGCGTGTTTGGCAGATTTCGCTCGTCGGTCGCGCTCTTCTTCCGGGAGAAAAGGTTCCAGTTCCTCTCCGCTAATGCCCAACGGTCCACGATCTTCTGCTACTCCGTCGCCATCAGTATCCCGTGGATTCATACTATCGACAATGTCATCGGCGAGCGAAGAAACAACCATGTCTACTTCTGCCCAGTCGTCCAAGCGCGAATTCTGCTCTTGGTAGAAGCCGCGTACTTTCTTGTTCTTGATGGATTTGAGCTGAAGAACGAATGTTAGCATCGTTGCAAGGAGATGGTTTAGTTGGAACATACGCTCTCATCGCTCTTCCTGTAAACTTCGAGCGCTTCGTGGTCGATATTATCGATCAACTTCTTTTTCATCTCGTTGGCGCGGTTGTCCTTCACAGTTCGGTCGATCGCATCGCGAAACCGTTTCTTTGGTTTAACAGGATTGATACCTCCATATCCGCTTTCCAGATCGACACGCCGGTACTTGTTGAATTCGTTGGGGTTGCCTCTGCTGTGAATATCGCCGTTGCTGTTGTGGCTATTGAGAATGTTGCGTCTGGTTCCGACCATAGCTGGGTGATTTTCGAAGCTTTTGGGACACCTAAAGGGTATCGTTGCAAGGTTCGAGAAGGGAAGAGATTGTAGACAAGGACTGACAAGAAAACCAAGCTTACTAGAAGGAAGACGCGACGTGCTGTCAAATCATGGCAGCCAAGATTCCGAGAAATGGACGACGCCAATGCGTAATAGCGTTGGAGAGCGCATCATAAACTGGAGACACCTTGCCCTATATGGCAGTGTCCCTGCATCAAAAGGATATTCTCGGTGGTCTGCGTCAAATGTCGCTGAATGGATGCTATGACATCACCTCTCTAGCGTCGTGCAGTGGACGCGATCCTGGCGCCTCCGCGTCAACCATCGATTTCATCGCCTTGGCAGGTACCGTCGCGGCACATCACCCCGCAAAATCGGGCAAGCTCCGATCGATCGATTTAGGCCGTTGGCTTGCTCGTTCAATGCCAATAGGGTTGCTATGTGAACAGCAATAAGGACCACAGAATGGTGTGCGACGCGGTGAGGTGATGCGATGACATCATGTCTAAAACCGGGTGGCCTCTCATCACCAACGCCGTTGGAACACATTCCGGCCACCGCCATGTGCCGCTTAGCCGAAAGGGCCGAACCAAGCGTCCGGTATACTTACCTGGGATCAACCATCGACGAGTCACAAGATGGACATCCGATCTCATCTTCGTCAGTTTTCGGCTCGAATTGAGTTTTAAAATCTCACCCGACCAATGCCCCTCTCGATTGTCATCGGCATTCTGCCGAAGAGGCAGGGTCATTTACCGGTCACGTGAGACACCTTCGGTCTGTTTGTAATCAACCCAAAGAGGACCCAGATCATGATGCCTTCCCATCGGTAACACTGTATCGATATCAAGATGCAACGATCTCCTGTCTTAGTCGGGAGATGACGACTCAGATGCTGCGATGAGGCGCTTCGTTTGAGCCGCTTTACATAAGCAGCCCCGCAACTACCGGATGAAATACCTACCCGAGCTGACCTTCAGGCCTGGATGGGAGAAGGAAAGCTCGCCAAGTTGTGCTTAAGGCGCGCCGAGGGACAACAAACAAAACCACGCACGTCTGCTACCACGCGTTGTTACCCCGAGCGCCAGCATCCATCCATCATGGCAACACCAGCAGCACGCGTCGGCCGCCCGAACAACAATGCGCTACTGGCTGTAATGGCAGTTTTGGCCGGGATCGGGTTGTACACAATGCGCATTGCGACTGCTCAAAACGACGTTCCCGTTGGCTTCTTGGACGCAGCTGCGTCGGGTACTCTGCCTAACGGCGTGGCCCTCAAGAAGCACTATACAGGTCTCCGTATTCTGGACGAAGGACTGTCCTTCTTGGTTACTGCGTTCTTGTATGGGCCCACGGGATGGAGCGAGACCTTCTACTGGCAACAGCTTCATTTCCTCTTCCAGATCACGCCTGTTCTTGCGGTGCATGGTGTCGAGGCATACCGTGGGCGAAATCAGAATAGTTGGATAAAATAGTAAGTGAGCCATCAAAGGAGGTTTGGTGAAACTTGATGCATGCCACTGACAATATGAAGTATTTCTATCTGGGCCTTCATCTACCAGAATGTGGGAGGTGCTATGATAATAACCCTCTGGTGGCTCGCCTTCCATCGCATCTCAAGCCCCAAATCATACTTTCAGACCGGACGCACAGTCCCGTTGCCTTATGCGCGGGCCATCCTCCCAGGAATTCTCCTATTCTACGTCATTCCTACTATTGCATTGTTTGTTCCCGGCCTGAACTTGGACACGATGCAAAACCTTCTCGCATTCTGGCAGTTTACACCTATTTTCGCCAACATCCCGCTGTGGTTCGTTTCTCTCTCAGGTTCCTCAACCGCCATCACCACGAAAAACAAAAGTGCGGATATTCGAAGTCTTAAGATTCTCTACGCTTTTGCTTTTGCTGTCTCTACAGCGGCACACTGGTTCGCTATCCGCGGTATCTCCCTATCTGACAATCCCGATGTGACTTACGCCCGCGTGTTCATCCCCAGTACCTACACATGGAAGAATGGACTAGACTGGGGCGTCCTTTTCATCTTTCAGTGGGACTGGCTCATCATTGGATCAACGTACATCATTTCATCTTGGGTCGCTATATGCGATGTACAGCGGATGAAGAACGGAGAAGCCACACTCGAAAACATCTTTGAGAGTTTTCTAGTCATTGCAGCGGTAACGGTCATGGGCGGACCGGGCGCGACACTTGCTGCCGTTTGGTTCTGGCGAGAAGGCAAAATGGCAGAGATTGAGAATGCATCGGGAGAGAGAAAGATGCAGTGAACATTGAGGGCGTAGGTACATTCCGATCACGGATTATCAGCAAGAACGTGTAAGTGTACAACATTATCTATAAAAGAAATGTATATGCTGCCTATAGCTATTGACCAGGCAAGCTAGCATCACGAAAACGTGCATAGTATATGGACTGGGCAATGGGATTGGGAGATTATACCTTCTGGCCGCATGTGATCACGGATAAGATGTTCGATAAACGGCATGGCAGAAGGTATCTCAAGAAACTGATGAAACCGTGGGGGAATTGAGATCAAGTTATGTACGCATTGTTAGACTTGAGATATCTTTTGAACTTGTAATGTCCTGTTTTACGCGCCGTCTTCAAGGTTGTGCTAATAGTGTAGCATATCTCTCCTTCACGTCTCCCAACAACGGTGACTCCAACAGCTTTTCCCAGTCCTCTTTCAGAATGTTCTCCAAGGTGGTAACGCCCAGTTCAACAAGAATCCTGGTCTCCTCCTCATTCGACCATTTGACTCTAGTGGGCCAGAACGCAATATGGACTGCCCAGTGCACAACCATCCTTGTCAACCACGCTTTGCCAAGCGTCTCTGTCTGCTCCCGAGCTGCCAAATAGGCGTTCAAGAATGCACTTAGCAAGCCCCTACCGCCACGAAAGCGGTCAAGAAGGAATGCTTCGGCAGCGAACTGACCGACGTCGGTTGCACTGGTACCACGGCGCACCAGCTCCCAATCCACAACCGTTAACTCGACCGGCTCTTGTTCAGAGTCCCGCACGAGAATATTGCCAGGCCAAAAGTCGCCGTGGCAGATGCACTCATCATCTATCGCGACTAAGCTCCCGAATCTCTCATTGATAAGGTCAGCCAGCTCAGGGTCGTAACCAGATTGCGTCAGCGCCTCGTGCAGTCCGTTGTAAGGATACCGGTATATGTTGATCGCAATGGGATTATTGTTGGTGCCTTTGTCTTGGTCCGGGGAAGCGAGCGTAAGATTTTTCGCGGATAAATGCAGTGCAACAAGCCATCTTCCAAGCTGCTTGCCAATGTGTGGCATGTTGAGCTTCAGGTCCACATAAGCGTCCTTCAAGTTACGACTACCGCCATCTTCGATTTCGAGCAGCTTGTTGATCTCGTCGTAGCTGAACAGCCGCACTGTGTGTACGTTCGACCCGGAAAGAGTTGCGGCTAAAGGGCTCTCGGAAGAAGATAGAGTCTGCAAGATTTGTGCCTCGTAGTCCATACGCGCGGGATCGAATGCAAAGTCTTTGTTGCTATGCAAGTAGGGTTCTGCGTGTTTTAAGATACGCGTCGAGTCATCATTTTTCGTGACGCGATAGACATAGTTCGCAGTGCCTCCTGAGAGTAGTTGTATGCTGGTTGGTGTGAATCGATGTGCTTCCAGGTGTGCTCTGAGACCCTGCTCGTTGGTAAGGTCGTGGGAAGACATGCTGGTTAGAAGCTGGTGAGCAACTGCTACAGACAAGCCTACTACGTCGCCTTTTGTAAACAACGGCCGCGTCGTGACTTCTTCCTTGACTCATGACAGATACGTCAGTCGGTGAAGCTGTACGCGGTAGTAACATGATTCCATATGAGTCATTTGCCAAGAGCTGAGCAGTGAAGGAACACAGAGGCACTGCCATTGGAAGTTGATAGCATTGGTGCTCAGTACGCTAGGCCGAAAGCGGAATAACAATCGCCCCCACCCCCTGAGGCACCGATTCTACCCCGCTCCAGGACAATACATCTGTCAAACTTACATCTGTCAATGCTACATGAGCGCATACCGGAGACTGTCAGTAGCCCCATCTTTGGCGCAATATGTCGATATCTTGATCAAACTTCCGGCCGTTGGCCTTTCGCTCACGGTACAGCGGTGACTCCGACGAACCCAGCGAACCAAAGCCCTACACAATCAGCCGTTCCCCAAAGTTCAACCCCAATGATCATCACGATACAGTAGGCCTCCACCGAGACCGAGAAAGCGACCTTACACTCTTGTGGTTGGCCTTTCGCTGCGCTTTACTCGGTTACGCGTTCTCTACCACTGACCGGCATCCACTCAACACGAAACCGCTTTTGGAGTCGCGATGAATACACTCTATCCCACACAACTGTCCAGCAGTCAAATCCGCCTCTTACACATACTACCCTCTGAGTCCCCAGAGTCCCCAGTCTCGTGTGAGCTTCGGCAGTACGAGATCGACGATATTCCTGCATACGAAGCACTCTCTTACTGCTGGGGCGACTCGGCTGAACGGCGTGAGATAGTTTGTAATGGTGTAACACACTCGGTCACGACGAGCCTGCGTGATGCGCTTGTTAGGTTGCGACTGAAAAATGAGGCTCGAGTTGTCTGGGCAGATGCATTATGCATTGCACAGTCTGATGAAGAAGAGAAGAGCTCTCAGGTACGCCGCATGGATTCGATCTTTCATCGCGCTGAACGCGTCGTCATCTGGCTGGGTCACGTCAAAAATGAGCATGCTTTGGATATCAAGCGTCTGTTCGATTCCCTGATATGCGTCTATGCCTTTGATGACAATCCCGACGACTTCTTTTCCGATTGGCGTATCCCAAATATAGATGCAGTCTTCGGCGGATTGCTACCATGGAAAGCGCTCTCTCTTTTCTTCAGCAGCCCTTGGTTCCGTCGGGTGTGGTGTATACAAGAGATGAGACTAGCCTCTGATTCAATATTCTACTGGGGAACTGAGGAACTTCCGAGTCACGTTGCCGTCCGCTTAGCCGCATGGACGATGGATGGCTGCCAAGACGAGATACGACACTCGCCCTATATAATTTCCGAAAAATACGCTTGGCGTATGAACGGTCCAATGAGTCCAGACAAATGTTGCATTCTTTCAGCTCTGAAAACCTACAGAGCTTGGGAAGTTACAGATCCTCGAGACAAGATCTATGGCATTCTTGGCTTGATGGAACTTCGTAAGGAGAGACATATCATCGAAATCAATTACGAGAAGTCAGTTCAGGATGTCTATCACGATTTGGCGACTGCGGTCATAGGATGGACAGGCGATCTCGCCCTTTTTGCCCATGTACATCATGGTGAGGACTATGAAGATGGACTAAGATACAAATCTTGGATCCCTCAATGGGACCAGTCCCTACATTTGCCGACTTCTCAGATAGGACAAATTTTGTACCCCTCTTCCATACCACATGGGACATATAATACGATAACTCCGCCCGCAGGCACCACACAACCTCATGGCCGACTATTAACGGTATCTGGTGTGACTCATCAAACAGTCTCGTGTACAGGACCGCCGATGCAGAGGTTTTTTTACGTCTTGGCGAGAGCCTTCGAACATGAGAGCATAGCCTTGGAAAGCTATCCGCAACGGATCCTTCTCGAGTACTGGCGCGAGAATGTGTCCGAGGGATCACCTTTAGGCCATGATCTGAGTCCTGGAATGATATCGATGGCACGGACCTTGACCACAGGAGTGGTACTTGAAGCCGGAATGCTGTATGAGCATGCAGACGAAGACGCGATAGCAGCATATTCCCGAGGCTTCTTGGCTTATATTCGCCTCCTCCACTCGATTGGCGACCATGAGAGCCGAGGCAACTTGACGAGAGAAAATTTGAACGAGCAAGGCCATGCTTGGGAGCCGTTTGAATGTGTCATGTCAACGTGTTGCTATCGACGAAAATTCTTTCGTACCAGAAACGGCTCACTAGGCCTCGGACCTGCTTGTTTGCGGGAGGACGACATGATTGTGGTTCTAGAAGGGGCATATAACCCTTGTGCGCTGCGACCAATGGGCGACAACTACCTGCTATTAGGTGATGTGTACATGGATGAGATTATGCACGGAGAGCTCATCAGAGAGATTGAAGATGGAAAAAAAGAACGTCAGTATTTCTGCCTCACCTAGAAAATTGCGCAAAGGAATTACTGCCGGTGCTGTTCCATTACTGTCGCCATATAGACTTCACCACCCTCAACGAAATTTCCTCCGCCAATACCAAACTCCAAGAGGCGCGCCTTGTCCCTCCGCGCGACTAATCGCCTAAACGCATAGACATCATTATATTCAGGCATTTTCCCGCTCACTGGAAGGATCTGCTTTGCCCGCGGTACATCTATCGCTTCTCTACAATCATGCCTAATCCGTATAAGCATTCGGTCGGCGAACTGTCCGTGCGACTGGATAATTTCTACCGCACACGATGACAGGGATTGCAGTCATGATTGAGGCATGTGCGACACTATCGAGGTTGAGTGAACCTGGTCTGGAAAGGTGCGTGGGATGTTTTGAACACTGACCAATTGAAGCGAAAGATTCGAACGCCTAGCCTTCTTGTCTCGTTCTTATACTAAATTGAACCGCGCATTCTCCTCTATCATCATTGTTATCCATCAACTACTGCGCTTTATCCGCAACAGTTTCCAGTACCAGACAACCCTCAGTGCTTGCGCAAATACAAAACCACCCATCCCAACAGCCTGTACACAGCAACGATGACCAGAAGATACCCCACATACTTCCCCATGTTCCCCGTCCCAAACCCATAGACGCCTAAAACTGCTTTACCGTCCACCAAACACTGATCCTGCAGCGCACTCGGATACATGCACTGACATCCACCACCCTCTAGCCTCTCACAAGCATAGCTCCTCTTCCCAAACTCATTGACCATCATCCCACGGAATACATACGCCTGATAATCAATATAATGAAAGACGTACCTCCAAAACACATTGAGCGTACCCGGCTGCACCATGAACCCATTAACACACATCCAAAGCCCATTCGCAAACGCCGTCGCCGCAAGCGCAACCACAAAAATAGGAATAAGGCTCGACAGCAACACAACCAACGACTCTGCAGCCAACAGATCCAGAAACAGCCACAGCACCCACATCCAAAACCCTTCGGCACTCGGCCTGAAACCCGCTAGCCAGTAACTCACTACGCTGAACAGCACGGTAATCAGGAAAAGATATGGAATTCCCACGATGAAATTGGCTAGCATGAACGATGTAGGCCCGTATAGCCCGTTTGCGCGTTCTTTGGAGTAGATGGCGAGGTCTTCGAGGTACGCGGGGATGTACGCGACGGCCATGAAGGACATGAAGGCGCCGCCGAAGAAGATGGCGTTGGTGAAGGCTTGGATGTTGGATTGGGTGGGGGAAAGTCGTAGCCAGACTGTGCCCATCATGATGGCGAGGCCGAGATACATGGCTATGCGGATGCCGTAGGCGACGATGTCGCGGTGCGATTTTATGAATGAGCGGTGGACTAGGGGTAAGAGCGTTGAGAAGGGAGAGACGCGGGAGCCAGAAGAAGTGGATTGGGAGGATCTGGGGGGACTGGCAGGCGTTATGGCGGCGGTACGAAGGTTTGCGGATAGTGTTGCTGCGGCGGGGGACGTAGCCCAGGAAGTGTGGAGATGGGCGAGGCGTTGCGATGCGGCGGTGTTGTCTTGGGAGAAATCAGTGTTGATCAAGTCGATAACAAACTCGGCTGGATTGGTGTACAACGGCATCTTTTGAGAATCATATTAGCTGTCGTCTTCGTAGCGCAGCACCATGTACACTCACCTTATATCCCAACCCCTCAAACCACTCTTTAACTCCCTCAACCTCCCCGTTATAAACACACTTCCCCCTACTCAACAACATCAACTTGTCAAACAACCCAAAAGTCGCAGTACTCGGCTGATGAATCGACGCAATCACCAAGATCTTATACTTCTTCGCAATACCCTGTACAAACTTGATGACTTCATAGCTAGCCGCAGAATCCAGTCCACTTGTCGGTTCGTCAAGAAAGAGTATCCTAGGAGAAGTGATAAGTTGACTGGCAACGCTGACACGTCTTTTCTGACCGCCAGACACGCCTTTGCGGATTGGCGTTCCGATCAGGGTATCGGCTTGGGCGGTGAGGCCAAAGGAGGAGAGGAGAGAAGATATGAGGGCCTTGCGGGAAGATGCTGGAATGGAACTTGGGAGTGCGAGTTCAGCGGCAAAGTAGAGCGTTTCGCGGACAGTGAGGGAGCCGATTAGGGCGTCTTCCTGCTCGACGTAGGAACTCATTTTGCGAAATGACGATAGTGTTGTTGGGGCGCCATTGATGCGGAGGGTTTGTCGGATGTTGGCATTGGGAATTGCGGCGCGATGGGCGAGGATGTTAAGAAGGGTGGTTTTTCCAGAGCCACTGACATTGCTTCGTTAGATGGCTCTTTATAGTCTGAGCGAGGATATTGTGAACGTACCTTGGACCCATCAGGGCCATTACCTCGCCTGCCTCAACCATGCCGCTAACGTTGGAAAGGAGACCAATTGGCTGTTTTGATATCCTGTCTTTGACTGTGACTGTTACATCTTCCCAACTGAAGCTTTTAACTTCCTCGTTGCGTAGATGCGCATAGTCTGAGCCTGTATTGCCTTTCTCAACGTCTGCCATGATGCTTGACGATGACATGATTGAGGAATCAAGCCTGAGTAATATGCTTCGTGGAGTCCGCTACACGGCCAAAGTGACCTGTCTGGAAAAGGGTCGCAAGACCAGCGGTATGTATTGAATAATACAAGAGTACAGGGATAATTAGTAGGGAGGTAGGAGTGAAACCGCAGTCACAATTTTCGACGAACTGCCTCTTTAAGAAGAGGTTCAAGGCGAGACGGGATGAAAAATGTCAAGACCATACAAAGACAGCTCCTAGATATGAGCAAAAGTAAGGGGGCCAGAAACCCTACCTCTATCTCCTTCCCAAGCATTCAGAATACATAGTCCCCGATGATTCATAGCATCATGTAGTCCCCGACGGTCCGATCTCTCTGTCATCGGCGAATATTCACCGGAAGGGGTGGCCTTATTCACAAAGCCAGGCTGCTGAAGTCCAATGCGGAGATTGTTCTAGCCTATGAAGCTCAGGTTCAAAGATCAGTAAGCACTCCATTCCAATCAATTCTTCGTATAATCATATTCAGCCAACGATCTCGGTATGATGATTCTACGATGTGCTGTCGCGCCGCTTGGCGTAAGGCGGCCGGGAGGTGATATGCAGCTTACTTCCCCGTTATTGGTTTCTGGAACACAACCTGGAGAAACCATGTCCGAGTAAAGCTACACGACACCGGTCTTCGGGGTCTCCATAGGAATGATGTTTAAAAGCATAGTATAGTATCGCACCCACTTCTATTCCAGTTCTGGTCAGCGCGGCCCAGCAAACCCGACATTCCAAGTCCCCGAGACGTGGCGATCCGGACCAGATAGCGGTGGAAAGTCTCGAAACTGCTCATCATGCAATATCGGATCAGCGAATTTGCTGTCCACCTGTCGTGGGGTGCGCAGCTGAAGCTCGATCCGGCGATCTAGCTGCGTCGCTTGCATCTTCCACCCCTGCCATCTCGCCGACGTCGTGGAGGGCACGGACGCCGCCTGGTGCAACCTCGCCGACTGCATTTGAGGCTGAAGATGCACGTTGCAGCTACACGAAAAAAAAAAATCAGCAGATGAGAGGCGCATGTGGCGGCTGATGTCAAACACCCTTCCATTTCGTTCAACACAAGGATGACATGATACTATGGGCTCCGCCTTTGTTCTTACACAGATGGTCGCCGCCGTCCAGCTGGAGTATTGACAAGACGAGAGCCAACGCAATCTTAATACATGAACTCACTAATCTCCAGTAACTGCGCATCAAGCGCCCTCTTCGCTTGTACACTAGCCTCCCTGTTCTGATCATTAAGCCTCTCTTCATATGTCATCTGCAACAATTTCTTGACCTCTTGCTCTCCAAAGACAATACCCGGCACACCAAAGCCCTTGCCGTACTCTTTCGCCCGCGCAACAATCGCATCCGGGCCTGCGGTGAAGAGGTCGAAGAACAGGGCTGCATAAGGTAACGTAGCGCCGTCCTCGATGTTCTTGAGGTTCTGCTGGAGGACGAGGATGTTGAGTTGCATTAATGCGCACCCGTTGGTGTTCATGCGTGTTATCTTGGTGGTGCAGAGGTTGAGGAGGTACGTGTCCATCAGGGCTGCTAAACCGCGTGTTATGTGCATGTAGGATGCGGCTGGGATGTAGGTTGACACTTCGGTGTCAAAGGAGACGAGGGTGGCGTTCAGGGCGAGGATGGCGGGGTCGGGGTCGCTGAGGAGAGTGTCGATGTAGACGTTGGGTTGTGTGCTCGCGTTGAGTGAGTGTAGGATGGTCGAGCGGATTGAGAGGTGCAGCGTGCGTAGGACGCGGGTGCTGAGGGCATGGTAGGTTTGTACTACTGCGTCGAATATGCTGTAGGTTGATCAGTAAAAGAGAGTTCTTGCAAGCATCAAGAATACTCACGCAGCAGTATCGGCGCTCAATGGGAGATACACTTGAGCGCTCTGTGGCCTGGGGTCGGAGGATGCAAGTTGTGTCCAGCGTCTGTTATGCCTCTGGCCGTTTGACTCCGCGGCAATCGGGTCGGACGCACGATCACTGATATGCCGTAGTTGCGCGGTCTTTGTAGCCAGCCATTTCATACTCGTGTACAACAGACAGAGGCTGACAATGCTCTTCTTGTCCTGGATCATGTCCGCCTGATCCAGGGGCTCATCCGCTTCAACTGCTTCGATCAGAAGAGCGACCTCGCTCTCAATGGCTTTGTTCAGCTCCTCGTGGTCTGATGGATCTGTTCGCACTAGGCGGGCAATGAGATCTTCCATTGCTTCAGACTCCGCCCACACGGCGGGAGCCTTCATAAGACGACCGCTTGCCGTAGGCTGCGATCGACTAACAAGAGCCTTGTACCAGCCACTGCACTTCTGGGCGTACGTGTCCATTTGGTTGACGATGAGTTGGGAGAAAGCTTGATCGTGAGGAAGGTTGTCCAGCATCTTGCAGAAAGCAGTGATAAGGGTGAAGAATTGCGCAGTCCCCTGTTGAATTAGTATAAAACGTACACACCATCAGTGCATGACGTACCTTGAAGATGGGCTTTTTGGAGTGTCTCGACCAGTGAGGGTCTTCGTTGAAAGAGTCGACCTCAATAAAAGTTTGAGAACACAACTCAATAAGGGTCTCGTCTAGCTGTGGGTGGAAGACGTTGACCAAGAAATCGTCCAAGAAAGAAGTCAAAGTACTCATGCTGATATCAGCGTTTGAAGGCACAACCTCCTTCAATCGATTCAAGAAGTCGAGAGATGGTGGTAGCAGAATGCCCATGTTGAAGACACTCGGCTCAACCAGAAGTTTGTGTCCGGTCGCACTGCCGTCGAGGTTGGTAGTTGTGTTAGTGTTGACATCCTCTGGTCTCTTTGAGTCGGACACGAGTCCAGGCACGGATGTCTTGAGAATGATCTCAAGATCCTCTCGTTCTTTGGAGAGCTCGGTCGCTTTTGTGTCCACGTCGGACAGCTTGAACATGCGCTTGTTCCGATCTCGAGGAGTGCGGGAGAACGCACTGCCAATGGAGGCCTGACCCTGACCGCCTCTATAAGACGCTTCGCCGTCTGTAGCAAGATAGTCGTGGAGAAGTGATCGCATCTCGCTTTGATACAACTTCCACAACTCTTTGAAGCCGCGCGTCAATGCCGCGCTTGATGCAGCCCGATTCTCGCGTCGAACGATACCTGCCACAACGTCGTGCACAACTCGGTGGCTTTCTGCAATTGCTTCGAACCGGGCATAAAGAGTCCACATCAAATCGTTGAGAAGAGTTGTCCGGACATCCTCATTCTCAACTTCAGTCTTTGCTTTGCCTTTCTTCTTAGCCGAGTAGGCTCGGAGTATGCTCGGGTGTCGCTGCGCGACTTCGTTGTTGGACCTGTCCACAACCTTGAAGAGTTCGACTGGCAACCTTTGTTCGATTGTATCTACGGCCATGTCGAGACGGCTCATCTTATTCAGCGCCTCTATGACCAGTCGTATATACTGGAATGTGTCTGTCTCGGGATTGTGGGTGGAGTCGTCCGTCATCTAGAACTGTCAGTAGGGTATATGGGAGATGTGGGCATACATACTGGCTCTGACGTATCCAGACCGTCTAAGAAATAGTAGAGCAAGCGGCCCCTTGCATCAGTCTGGGCGCGCTGGGACAAATCACCCTTGACTTGGTTCTGAGCATACTCCTTCCATCTGTCTTCGCAGTAGGGCGATTTGAGGTAGAGATGGCTGTGAAGTTCTTCGATCAATATGTCGGTCAAGGATACTTCTTGGTTGCTGAGATATGTGCGCAGGTCAGACAGAGCTCCAATCTTCTCCATTTCGGTCCTTCGTATCATTCGTAGCGCATCCTGCAGAATGTCTACAGCTGTGAGAAAACGCTTCTCGGAAATGCGGGCCTCGAGCCTCTCGGGGACGAGTTGAAGTTTCTCAATGGTATCGAGCATTTGTAACATCTCATCGTAGTTCTGGGAGGTTGTAGCAAACTCTTTGAGTTCTGGCTTGGCCGTGGAGAGTTGTGACTTGGCCGCGACAAGTGAGCCTTTGAGAGTTCTGACACGGTGTTGGGAGCTTTGCAGGCTGGACTGGATCTGATGGAAGGTACCGATGGAGCTGTTGAAGCCCTGATGGTGCTCGTTGACGATGCCTTTGAGAGCACTCTGCAGCTGCTCGTGTGTTTGCTGGAACTGAGCAGCCTGATTTGCCAGACCGAGCGAGCTTGAGTCCATCAGCTTCAGGGCGACTTCGATAGGGACGCATTGGTCTTTGGTCATGAATTCCCAGTTTTGCTGTATGTATTGAAGAACCTCCTCGATGGCCTGGCTGCTTTGTCCATAGTTTGCATTCCTGGGCCGGCTTCCATTCTGTCGCTCTCCGCTGCGACGTTTCGCTGGGCTGCGTTCGATGCTGGCAGGCCGTGTGACATGACGGGGACTCTCGTCACGGCCTGCAAAGCCGCCTCCTCCATAGCCCCCAGGCCGGCGCTCCCGGTCGCCGCTGGGTCTTCTTTCCATGTCGTCTTCCTGGGCAAGGCCGCCATAGCCACCGGGCCGTCGGGGTCGTTCGCGCTCGTTGCTCGGCCGTGGTGCATAGTCGTCCGGCTGCGCGCTCATGCCACCGTATCCGCCTGGCCTTCGAGGTCGCTCCCCACTCGGCCGGCCATCGTAGTTGGTGTCGCCGCCCGCATATCCATTATATCCTCCGCCAGCGTAGTTGGCGTTGCCGTTCCCGTTGGCATAGCCTCCATTGGCACCCGCCCGCGAGTAGCCTGGATTGCGCGACATGGTGCACTCAAATGTCACGCCGTGTCGTGTTCCTTGTGTTCCTTGTCTTTGCATTCATCGCGCGCAATCGTGAGGTTTGCGCGTCACCGAGTGTATATGTGGTGCATGTGTACTGTTGCGGGGAGCTCGGGGGTGTGTTGCAGCAGGGATCACCGAAGTCGCGAATGTCAATGTAATGCCATTGAGAGGGAAGGACCGAAGATGGGCTGGAAGGCGCGACGCGAGGTGCGCAGGGCTTTATCATATATTGTTCAAATCTCAGAATACATGCGACTTGACATAATCTAGTTTGGTCGTGCAGCTGCATTCTACCAACAAGTCGATTCGCTTCCACGGTTGCTGCCGTCGAGCATCGAGGTCGCGCCAAGGCTCCCGTTCCGCACGTTTCGCCGTTCCGCGCTCCCTGGAAGCTCTCACTCGCGATTCTTTATCCAACCACCACCGCAGGCACGCACGCAGCCTCGCGCCTTTACCTCTCCACGCCTTTCCCCCCCTGCTATGTCGCGCTGACCCCGTCTCCGCGCCCCGAACCACTCGCGAAACCATCTCCCCCGATCGCGACTCGTCCGCAAACATGGCTGCAGTTTACGCCAATGGCGCGAATGGCGTGAACGGCGCCGGCAGCATGTTCCCACCGCCACGATACTCGGATGTGCCCAGCTCCATTACCATCTCTGTCGCCGACGATGAGGGAGGCCAGCTCGACGTCGAAATCCCCTTGGACGAGCAGATCCAGGACGACCCGACCGAGCTGTGCGACATTCTAGAGGCTGAGAAGAGCGCGACATCGACATGGGTCCAGGTCGCCGTCGCCTATGCGAAGCGCAAGAGGATAGAGACGGCCATCGACGTGCTGAGGCAGGCCACCCACGTCTTCAATCGCGCGCGCGGCGAGGACAGGCTCAGCATCCTCAACGGCCTCTGCTGGCTGTACCTGCTCAAATGCCGCGAAGCACCGCGCGTCAGGCCCCGTACGTCACCACAGCATGTCCGTGTACGCTCACAACACTGACATGTACTAGAAAACGCAGATGGAGACGTCAAGCTCAAAGAGTACTGGATCCAGTCGGCCACTGGCGTACTCAACGATGCCTCCCGTATCAGCCCCTCGCACCCCCCGCTGTTCCTCGCCCGTGGTGTCTTGTACCTGCTCAAGGCTTCGCTTCAGGGCCCTGCAACTACTGCCGGCTCCACGGTCAGCCCTGAGCGCATGGAGACGCTCAAGCAGGCTGCAAAGTGCTTCGAGGACGCGCTCCGAGCCTCCAACGGCAGAAACCTCATGGCCAAGATGGGCAAGGCCCGTGTCCACTACTCCATGGGCAAGTGGGCAGACGCCCTCAAGGGATACCAGAACATCCTTGAGAGCTCTCCCGACCTCCTCGACCCAGACCCGCGCATTGGTATCGGCTGCTGTTTCTGGCAACTCGGTCACAAGGACGAAGCTGCCACCGCCTGGCAGAGGTCTCTCGAGCTGAATCCAAAATCCAAGATTGCCTTGATCTTGATGGGTATCTACAACTTCCAACAGACCGCCAACCTGTCCACTTCCGATCCCAAGTTCGCCGCACTGATCAAGAAGGCAACCGGTGAATACATCCAGCCCGCACTGAAGATCGACAACCAGTACCCCTTGAGTTGTGCCACGGTCGGCAGCTATCTTTCTCTGAGGAGGGATCTTGCCAAAACTGAAGACGTTGCAAAACGGGCCATCGAGCTTACCGACACCAATGCCATAGCTAGCGACGGTTGGTATCTACGAGCCAAGGTCGCGCATCAACAGGAGAACATTTCACTTGCCGCAGAGTACTACCAAAAGTCCGACCAGGCGCGAGGAGGCGAGGAGCGAGGTTTCATACCAGCCAAGTTCGGACTGGCGCAGATGAACGTCTTAATGAACAATTACGACGGCGCCAAGTTCCGCCTCGAGAAGATTCTCCAGCAATCGCCCAACGTCGAAGCGCAGACCCTCCTTGGTACCTTGTTCGCTGAGGACGTTTTTACCGCTCAGAACAACAAGTCCACCGAAGACAAGTCTGCAGAGTTGAAAAAGGCACTCAAATATCTCGAAAGCGTGCAGAGCGCGTGGAAGGACCCAAAGAAGAAGGTCACGCCTGACCAGTCGGTACTACTCAACCTCGCCCGGCTCTACGAGACCGAACACCCTGAAAAGAGCCTGAAGTGTCTTGAGGAGGTAGAGCAGATGGAGATTGAGGCCATTCCAGAGGAAGATTACCCAGAAGGAGTTGAAGAGGGCCCCGAACTCACAGCAGCACTTCGCCAACTCCTGCCACCACAACTACTCAACAACATGGGATGTTTCCACTTCCAGGCCGAACGCTACGTACGTGCTCAGGAGCTTTTCCAGGTAGCCCTCAACGCCTGTGTTAATGCAGAGAACCGCGATGATACGATCGATACGGACGCGCTTGTTACCTCCATCAGCTTTAACCTAGCCCGAACTTACGAAGCCGAGGGCCAAGCGGAGGAAGCTAAGAAGGTGTACAATAGTCTGCTGCAACGACACCCCGATTACGTCGACGCGCGCATCCGTCTGACCTACATCGCGCTAAGGGAGAACCCACAAGACGAGGGTCCCAGGGCGATGAAGGATCTCTTCAAAGAGAACGAGGACAATATCGAGGTGCGAGCCTTGTACGGCTGGTACGTCAACAAATCGAAGAAGAGGACGTCCAACTTTGCGGCGGACGACGAGCAGCGCCTCTACAAACACACTCTGCAGAAGTCTGATAAGCACGACCGCTACTCGCTCATGGGCATGGGCAACATCCATCTCGCCATCGCGCGTGAGATGCCCCGAAGTTCAGAACAGGATAAGGAGAAGCGACGGAAGGGCTACGAGCGAGCAGTGGAGTTTTTCGACAAGGTGTTGCAACTCGACCCCAAGAACGCGTATGCTGCTCAGGGTATTGCAATCGCACTGGTAGAAGATAAGAAGGATTACTCGACAGCCCTGCAAATCTTCACCAAGGTGAAGGAAACGCTCAAAGACCACAGCGTCTTTGTCAACTTGGGTCACACATACTGCGAGATCAGGCAGTACGCGCGAGCCATCGAAAATGTATGCCTACCTACCCTACTTCACTCTGATATCATATGCTAACACATTCTAGTACGAAGCAGCCCTGTCCAGGAACAGACACAATGACCCAAAGATTCTGGCTTGTCTAGGACGAACTTGGTATCTCCGAGCCAAACACGAACGCAGCCTTGCCGGATTCCGAACAGCCCTCGACTACTCAAAACAAGCGCTCAAAGCCGCTCCTGCAGACCTCAACTCTCAATTCAACGTCGCCTTTGTCCAGTTCCAGATCGCCTCGCAGGTTCACCAGCTCAAGGAGACGCAGCGCACGCTTGAGGAAGTTGATGAGGCTGCGACAGGTCTGACTGAGGCGATCGAAGCACTTGACAAGCTCGCCAAGGAGGAGACGCCACCGTTCCCACGTGCAGACATTACCTCTCGTGCAAACATGGGTCGCAACACCATCGCCAAGCAGCTTGAGCGTGATCGCGAACAGCAGGCATTGTACGAAGGGGAGAACGCGACCAAGCTCGACCAAGCGCGCCGCATCCGCGAAGCTGAAGTACGTCGCCGTGAGGAAGAAAAGGCACGCGCAGAGGCAGAAGCTCTGGAGAAGAAGCGCAAGTACGCCGAAGAGCAACAGCGCCTTCTCCAACGTGACCGCGAGCTCATGGAGAAGCGCAATGAGGAAGAGCGTAGGCGCATGGAAGAGGATGAGGACAAGGAAGTCCGCAAGGCAGAACGGAGAGCGCGTGGTCCCAAGGGCCCGAAGCGGAAGAAGAAGAACGCTGACTCTGATACCGATGACGGCCTGCCTTCTGACGACGACGAGCCGCGCTCAAGGCGTAGAAGGACCACGGCTAGTGGCACCGAGGACCTGTCCGACGAAGAGCGACCCCGTGAGAAGAAGAAGAGGAAGCTGGCTCGTAAGAGCGAACCTGCTGGCAAATACAAGTCGGCAGAGTTCATCGATGACGAGAGCGACGAAGAGGCTGCCGCGCCTGCCCACGATGCAGACAAGGCCGACGCGGCGGCGGGCAGCGACGATGAAGGTGCCGCAGCCGCAGCTCCTCGTCCCCGCAAAGCCCGTGTCGTCGACGACGAAGACGAAGACGAAGACGCTGTCGCTGCACCGAAAGCGAATGGCGACGTCGCCATGGATGACGATGAAGACGAGTAGAGCCGTCTCGTGTCAACCCATGGTCTAGTCGTGTAGCTTTGGGAGCTGGGAGCTGAAGGAAGGCTCGCATTCGGCGTTTGAGTTATCTTGTCTAATCTTCTGCACTGTCATAGTTTTTCCATGTCATATTCTTGCATCAGCGCTACGGCGTCTTGGGGACGGAAACAGGAATCATCAGCAGCTCGTCTATTTTATAGCACCACTAAAATTTGTATACCATACGCAAGGGGGCGGAACAGAGTAGCAAGTCAAGTAAATGTACAATAGAACTTCCTTCAAAATGCTCTGCTTGACTTGAAACTACTGCTTGCGATACCGACGTGGTAGTAATCTGTTTGTTCTCAAAGCGCCCATTCATCCTTGTCATCCGTCGCGCTAATAAAAGGTTCGTTGACGAGTTTAACAGCCAGTTCACCACACAGCACACTATCCACGTTAGCAGTCCGTCCTCAAAAGCCACAGCAACAAAAAAAAAGAACTTACCAGCTACTCCCAACCAACGCATCCAATTCCCTAATCGCCCTCTCCCTCCCCTTGCCCACCTTGACCCCCCTTTGCACCTCAGCCTGCAACTCCGCAATCCTCTTCCCCCTCGCAATACCCGCGAGCTCCACGACCCTCTTAGCCAGACAATCACTATGAAACGCATGCTGGCAAGGAAACACAAAGAACTGGCGAGCCAACAACGGTAAACCACACACGTAGCATCGCTCGCCCGGCTCCACAATTGCATATCGCTGCTCGAGGGCTTTGATATCAGATTTGATGTGCGTAGCCGTTGCCTCACTATCATCCATTTCCTGTTTCAAGCTATCAATCTTATGACTATAATCCTCGAGCGCAGCACAAATCTCCTCTTTGAAATCATCAATGACGACAAAGTCAGGAAAAAAGGGGATCAGGTCTTCGATCCGGAGGAGATCGACTCTCCGCAGGAACTCAATAGCCGTCTTGATGCCGCTGGATTGCGAAATCACCTTCTTGGCAATGGCGAGCCAGAGCTTTTTGCGCAGAGGAGGCGACGTGTTGGATCGGTCGGCGACGGTGGAGGCGAGGTCTACTTCGTCGTATTTGAGGGCGAGGTCGACGGCTTGCACGTATTGTTGCATGGAGCTGTAGATGTGGACGCAGGATTGGACGCGTTTGTGTTGGATACACAGGCGGAGGGCAAAGTCGGCATCGTAGTTTTGCTCGTGGGCGAGGGATTGGCCTTCGAGGTAGGCGAGGAGGGCGGATTCGTCGGACGTGGGGTGCGAGGCGTAAATGGAGATGAGGGTGTTGTGGACGGCGGCGTCGGTAGAATTGTGTTGGTTGATTTCAAAGAGGAGGTAGCGGACTGCTTGGTTCTGTGCAAGTGAGGCTTTGGTGTGGTTGTTGTAATTGAGGAAAGCTGGGATAAGCTTTTGGGCGTCGAACGTCGAGTGGCGCATCATAATGTCGACTAGCTCGACGGGCACATGTGCCATCAGGACGGAACTGTATTTGTAGAAGATTTCTGGATCTGTCTGTTTCTTGAGGACAGCCAAAGACTCCTGCCATCGCTCGCGCTGCACCCAATACGACAGGACGTAGTTGTAGTCATTGACCACAGTGGCAAAGTATAGCAGTTCCTCCTCGCGGCCATGGCTGCTGATGATCTCGTAGACTGTCTTGCGATCCAGGTCAGCCTTGTATTTCGTTACAAAGTCCTGATACTCTTTGCGGATCATCGACAGCTGATCGTGAGTTTCGGCAGTGTTCATGCTCTCCGACAGCTCAGCCTTTGTGGTGATTGTGTCGTCGAGGGTGTTGAGCTTAGCCATATAGAGCTCGATCAACCAGGTAGCGACCATGGTCCTCTGCATGATTGACGACTTTTTGAGTGTGGAGAGCTTCGTAACCAAGTACTTTCTCAGAGCGTCTTGCTCGCCATTGTCGATAAACGTCAATGCAACCTGCTCAAAAGGTTTCGTGCTTCGGCCGTAGACTGTTGCAGCCTCCATCCACTGGCTCTTGCCAACGAGGTAGTCACCAGAAGCCGTTGCCACTGCATCCTTCTGGGCTGGCGTTTTGGCATACTGTGAAGCCGCCTCGAATTGTTGTGCCCTGAGCATGATCTTCCAGATATCTCTACTCTCGTCAGTCACCACAATTTCGAAGATCTGCTGAGTTGTGAAGAGCCAGTAAGTGTTCTTCTTCAAGTCGGCGACCAGGCCAAGCGCACTTTGTCCGGGCTCGAGCACAACCTGGTCAAGGACCACGGTGTCGTCCAGACGGTTGATGGCTACGATTCTGCCTTCGACGAGCTGAAGGATATGCCACTGGCTCAGGATCATCGAGCTGACTGCGTCCTGTGTTCGCCGTGTGCGTCCGCTCGCGGTCTGTGAAGGTGGCACCTGGGATCTGGGCAGCATCTTCGAGTCTGCTAGAACTTTGCTGCCCAACTCGGAGGTGTCCTGCGATAGGTACAGCTTCCCGTGTAACACGCCTTGTGATGTAAGCCAACCAAAGATCCTTTCCGCGTTGGCTTCCTCGCGATTGGGGTTCTCCTGGTTCTCTGGGGAGACGGAGAGTAACGAAGTTGCTGTAGGAGCCACGTTCGACACCTCGTGCACTGTCGCAGATTCACTTTCGAACAGCTTCGAGAATATAGACCCGCTGCCTTCGGATCCTTGGCGTCCGACTTTGCCTGCGAAATGTAGGAAAGTTGACGGTGTCGCAACGATAATGCGCCGCAGATCTGTTCTTCCTGGCACCGTGTCCGTCCAGAGCCCCGTAATAGGCCCATCATTTGTCCTATACACACTCTTCAGATATCTCTCCTCCCTTCTGTAGAACTCGGATGACGGCTCGATGTACACCTCGTAGACATTGCCGTCTGACGCCCCGACAAGTATCTCGCGCGTTGACGCTGTAGGTTGGGAGGGGTTCCACGATATGCTCTCTATGACAACACCTTTCAGCCGTGATAGCGCCTTGGGTGTCCGTGATTGTGTATGGAGGTAGTAGTTCTCGGCGAGGGTAGTGGTTATGATGAGATGGGACGCGGAGGGGTCGAGGAAGAGCCGTCTAATGACGCCGACTTCTGACGGCTTCTTCGGTAGGTCGATGTCTTGAGTCAAGTAAGCAGTTGTCCGTCATCTCCCTTGTATGTGCGGCTTTGCACTACGAACCGTCTATATCAGCGGGACTATCCAGGTCTATACGCAGGATGCGCCCAGTCGACAGGGCCAGGACCACGACATTGTTCGCTACAGCGGCAGCGACAAAGTCGGAAGAGATGTTGAACTGTAGAGTAACGCGCTCTATGTTGAACATGGGGCCTGATGCATCCTCTTGCATGTTGCTCGTGCTCGGCGGCGCATACCCGCTCGAGGTATCGTAAGCCATGATGGGCTTGGTGTGCAGCTCTCCGCTATCGTAGGTCCGGACTCATTATTTGCGCGACAATTCACAGCCCCTGTTCTCTTTCTCACTGTGCTGCTGACTTCCGCTACAGCTATGAGCGCATCTGCTTGTTGGTGACGCCTAAGCTTGGAGCTTGGACTTCGGCGATGGAGCGGAGATAGGCCGGGGTTGGCGTGGCACCAAGTGAGTTCGCGTCGCCGCTCTTCATGCTCTTCCGCTACCCTTTCATCCCCTTTATCAGTAAAAAGCTCTGCATGGCCTTGTAACACCCGTTCCCAACATGTAACTGTACCGTTCGTGCCTGAAATGACGCGCATCGCCAAAAGGTTGCAGGTCTCCTCATTCAGGGTGGAAGCGGCTGTACTAACGAATGCTTCACCGTGAGGCCCATCTGCTCATCCGCGTTCACCTTCACTGTGCAAATTAGGCTATTTGATTTTGATCTTTTGTGAGCTACAGCTCTGCAACTCTTCTCCCACTACCTCTTGATCCACAGCACACGCGCGGCCAACTCCGATGCGGACCCATACATCATGTAGCTTATACCCTCTATTGAATAGGAAAGGTACTAACAAATGCAGGGATCTCGGCAGTGAGATGGTGCAAGTCATCGTGGGTGCTGAAAAGAAGCCTTTTACATTCCACAAGAATCTCATTCGCCGGCACTCGGAATATTTCTCTCGCGCATTCGGACCAAAGTTTAAGGAAGGCGAAGAAGGCATTGTGTATCTTGCCGAAGCAGATGAAACTTCCTGTCGTCTCTTCCAAACTTGGGTTTACTTACAAATCGTTCGTTCGCTACACTTTGTGCCTGCCACTTCCCAGACTGACGAGGGGCTGAGCAGCCTTTGGAGCGGACATGGACCATTCTTTACCAATGCCTTGTTCTCCAAAGACACCGAAGGTGCTGTCAGACGTCGTTTGATCGACCTCTATATCTTCGCCGACGCCTATGAGTGCCTAGCACTACGAAACGATATCATGACTGCTTTCATGCGCCTCGACATACGAATAGCTGCCTGTACAGGCTGTGATGTGGCCCCCTTGGTTTTCAGATCCGTTCCGTCTTCTTCCATGCTTTGTAGGTACATCATCAGATCTATGGCGAGGTACTGGCTTCCGGATCACGACGTTAGCAAGGACCTGAAGTTACAACCCCAAGACCTCATCACCGAGCTGTTGGCTATTGAGGCACAGCGAAGACAAGGGAGTTACCCACCAGATAATGATTATGCGGAAGGCATGTATGACCCTTGCAACTTCCACGAGCATGCCAAGGATGAAGAGATGGAACTATGCGATTCAATCACGGCGAGGGGGCTACATTACGTTGATACTCTCATCTCAGAATGTCTGAAGGTCGTTGATGCGCAGTCATCAAACTGAAGGTTGCCAGCAAGGGTCCCTACCAAGGAAAGGAGCGGGTAGAATTCCTGTGAATGAATAATCGGAAAGGTAATAAGGCAAGCAAGGATGCATGTCGATGCGGAGATGGACCAACAAAATATTCAGATTCGGTCTTATCCTAAAACCTGTAATTTGACATCATACACGTTGACCATTGCTGTATTCCACGTACCAGAGGTATTAAAGGCAAAACAAAGTCATAGATTAGCATCTGTCTAGTCACAGCCAACTCCGAAGAGTTTTTACTCGTCAACTCGGCTCGAAAGTTACTCAGAAAGAATGCTCTTCTGATCATGGACTACACTAAACCAGCTTCACTATATCAACCAGCACTACGACATCTCGAAATCACATCGGTGATCCTTTTATTATTTTCGCCATCACTTTCGAGTCCCTAACCAACTTGTTAGCACATCATTCTACTTTGATCCGCTTTATATTGGCTTACCCTGCGAAACACGGTTTGGAATTCTTCTTGCTCCATATCAAAGAAGTGCGTAATCTCCCGTGGACATCCTATCCACGGGCAGTGGTTTCTATGTGAAAGAGGCGTCCCCTGATATACCTTTATTCTGCCGAAGCCCTCGGTGCGCAAACGATAGACAAATGGTGCGATCAACGCTAACATGTATGGCAGATACCCGCACAAGGTACCGCTGCCCCTCGACCTCTAGTAGTAATTCTCCTTGTCCATTTGGAAAATAATGACGCTATTCTTGTTCGAAATCGCGGATAAGTTTTCCAGATCGGCTTCCATGGAATCAGTAGGGACAATGTACGGTATAGGATTCAGAGTTATGCGGAGGTGGTGGACAACCTCCGCAGGGACGATTCCTCGGCGCCAGACATCTGTCGTGAGAAACTTGTTCAACAAGCAATCCTCAGCATCCAACACAAAGCGACCAGTACGATACCAGTGCTCTGCGATCTCTTTCGCCACTGCTTCGCCCGTGTACTCGACGAACTTCCACACCTCGCGTCGCATACCAGGATCTTCTGGCATGGATGATTGAGCATCAAAGAAAGAGTGGCGTATCTCTCGAGTCCCATCGGAGAAGGCGTCACGCGCTTCCACAACGTAGTGTCGCTTGTGTGGGGTAACGATATGGTCGTATACCATGTCCCTCAGCTCACGAGGGAGGGCTGCATGGAATGCAGAGCAGAATGCAAGCTGATGTTGACGCTGCTGCTCGTGGAACGCAGTTAGGCGTTTTTTGCGGGCTATCCTGTGTTAATTCGATTAGTCGTACGTTGTTAACATCAGTGTGTGAGCCATACTGGACCGGACTGTGCTCGGCATCCGATTTTCGACGTGGATTTGTCCTTGCTACACTCAGTGACATCCATGTATACCTGAAATCTATACCGCACGACATACAGTTCGCGTCGCATTGTATGTGAATAGTCGGGATGACTAGCCTTCATTGTGGACAAGCAGAAGAGGATGCTTGGTGCGTTTGTTTTAATTTATATTTGAGCCTAGGGCGTTAAGAAAGATTTATCTGCCATGTTTTAATACTTATGGCTTCGATTGCTTCTTATCCAAGAAGAGCAGGATAACAATCATGGCGGAGTCATTGATGTGTAGGCAACAACACGCGAAGGATTGCGCTGACTCAAAATGAGTCATGACGCAGGTGCGAGAGATAAACCATACGGTGATCATATCCTCAAAAAAAAACATGTAAAGACTGTCGATGCTAACGGGAAAAAAAGATGAAGATAGGAGATCTCACCTCCAACTGCGAGATGCGCAACATAACTCGAATTATCTATCAGCAAACTGGTACATAACATCGCTAGGGTATCTGCTTTAATCCAAACCTTTCCAACCCTCCAAGCGCCACGCGCAATCCGCAATCCGCAACCACAGTCCCCCTAAGCACGTTCAAAATCCACACTTCCCCTTAGCCTGAACCCCGTGCTTATCCTCTCAATCGGACTCTGCCTCTCAGCTCTATCCACACTCAATCGACCAGCCATCGTAGTCGTTCCGCCCAGGCCATTCAACCCCTTTGAAACACCCTTGTCCGGGCTCCTCCCAGTACTCCGACTAGCAATTGGGAGCAACGAGCCCCCGTCAGTCCTTCTTGCACTGCCGAGGTAGCTTTCAATGCTACGCCTACCATCTGGACGATATGCCGTACTGCGTCCGCGGCTGAATGCCTGCTCGATTGTGCGTGTGTCGAATGAGTATTCGAAATCGGTCTTCTCGATACCGCTATAGGGGTCATTGGCATCGGGCCGTGTTTGCTGGTTTTGGGTCTTGCGGTTGCGAAAACGCTGTTTTATTTCGCGGAAGAAGTCGCCAATCGCATCGAAGGAAAGCGCGATAGCGATGAAGGGTATGGAGATTGCGAAGCCGATGCCGAACATGTATTTGCTGACATATGATAGAGGGAGAGAAGGCTCGCCACCTCCTGGCTGATGTGGAAACTCTTGGATGTTGATAGTGAACATGGCTACGATGAATGACAGAGGAAGGAAAATGATGGTGACAATCGTAAACACCATAATGGTCTGACTTTGCCTTGCAGTGCCAGCAGCCTGGTCACGAGCGAAGCGTGCTTCGAAAGCGTTCGCATGTTTTTGCTTCAGATCGAGCAGATCAGTGATGGATTCGTAGATGCGCTTGGCTTGCTTGTCCATGCGTTCGAGATCCTTGATATGTGTGTCGATCGTCTTGAGCATGTCTTTAAACCGCTTCTTGAGGTCCTGCTGGCTCTTGTGCTCTTCGCGATATATGTCTGTAATGCTCGCCTCCATGTCTGGCAACACATTGCGTTGGTCTTCTAGCACCTTTGCTATCATGTTGAGTTCGTCACGAATGTCCTTGGTCTCCGCCAGCAGGTCAGTTTCGGCGCCGATGTCCAATAGCTTGTCGACAAATAGTGGGGCATGAGCAGTTGTTCCATTTCTGTCGTCGTACTCGAATGCTTCCTCTCGAATCGGGGGGTCGGCCAACGCATGCGCGTGTGAGTGATGCGATGAGTGTCGACGATTCAGGTGTTCTCTTTGCCTTCCTTCAGCCTCTAGATGTCTCGAGAATCGATTGGGCCTTCTGTGATGATGCAGCCATTCTGATGCTTGTGCAGACGCAATGTTGAAATCCTTGAAAAGCATGGTTTCCATCTCCGTAGCATCACCAATGCTTGACTCGAACATATCCAAAAACTGGTAGTCTTCGTCACCAACGCGATGTCTATCGAAAACACCACTACAACGACCAGTGATGATCATCGCAAGGTCATACACGCTACGCACCGGATCTCTTGTTTTGCTGTTGATATCTTCAATGACACCATCAAGAACATTGAGCGGGTCATTGCGAGGCTGCTGCCACCGTTGAGGGAATGCCGTTACTATCAAGTCTTTTCCGAGTGTCCACATCCACAGTTGGTCAACCATGAAAATCTTTGGGTCGACATGGTGCGGATCGTTCGACTTGCATTGGTACCGATAAACAACCTGATCTCGATCTCGCGATTGCGTATCAATATTGTGATAGAAGAACTGGTCCAGAGTGCGTCGCACGTGCAACGAGACTTGCGAGGATGTCAAATGAGCTCTGAAAAGCATTTCATCGTAAGTTGACGCGCGGTAATACTGTGCCTTGGACGTGCCTCCTTCGTTCTTCTCGCGTTCTTTCATCTTCTGCGTTCTCAAGATCGCAGCTTGCATCTCCTGCCGACGCCGGTCGGTTTCGAAATGTAGGTACGGCATGAAGGCGAAGATATTGCCTTTGGCTATAGCTGTTGGGTCTTTGCGTCCTGGACTGCCGGGTGACCTGAGATGGCCGCTATTGTTGAGAGAAGAGCTAGTATCCGTTCGTCTTGCATAGTGTTGCGGGCCTCTAGTCGGTGTTTCCGTTCCACCAGATCGTTTGCCAGCTTGCTTGGATCCGGTCCACTTTGGCGTCTTTTTAGGTCGGTCCTTTGCTTTACCTTTCCCTTCTTTGCCAGTTGCTTGTCCAGAGCTCGTTCCCGCAGTCCAATCCGTTTGATCTGTATCCAGCGTATTGGTCCGCACAGGCGTACGGGAAAACGGTGTCGATGTTAGCTCTTGGGAACCAGCTACTGTATCGATACCCAGACCTAAACCACTGGTTACCGTGATCTGTGGTATCTGGTCGGCACCATCAGAAAGGTCTGAATCGTCGTGCTGCTTCGGCGCACGTGGTGTGCTCTGACACAGCGGTCGCATGAAATGCGAGTGAATCTGCTGTCCTCGATGCTGATGGCTGAAGGACCGTTCAAGCGCCTTGAAGCCCTCCACGTCACTGGCGCCCTCTTCGATAAATGCTTTTGTGAGCAATGCCTCAATCCAGGCCATGTTATTCGCAGGAAGATGAATCCATCGGAACGTTGTCGCCTTTGATTCCTTGGGCAGAATTGAAACAGCTGGCTTCCTTGGATTGACAGCGTCACGGGCATACAGCAGCTCGAAGACCGACCTTCTTGAGACATTGTTTTCGTTATGGAAATTGCCAAAATCAACGACGGTAGCATGGAACCCGTTCGTAGCGCCCAGTGCGTCTTCGCTCAGTGCTTCGACTTGGTTATGGGGTGCCAAGGCGTTGATGATGTCTTTGCGCGCAGGGCTCTTGCTTTGTGCGGCACGCAAGAACGGCGTGATACCGAAATTGTCTTTGGCTGCTCGTTTCACATCCTTCCTTTCCAAGAGACACTTGACGATGTCGAAATGACCAGCCTGCGCCGCGACATGCAAGGGTGTCATACCATTGAGTAACTTTGCGTTGATGTCTGCTCCAGCGGCCATGAGTATCTTTAGAACCTTTACACTTCCTTGCTGGCAAGCATTGTGTAAGGGTGTCCAGCTTCCATCACTCTTTGCCCCCACGTCTGCACCGTGGGCGAGCAAAAGCTCGATGATGTCGTCTCGGCCGTGTGCGATTGCCAGGTGCAGTGCTGTCTTTTGTCTGATCTCTACAGCATTCACGTTCGCCCTCGGTGGCCTGGTTCGTCTCAATAGCATTTCGCATAGCTCCTTCTTTCCAGTACTGGCTGCCCAATGTAGCGGGCTCCGCTTCTGGTCGTCCTGGCCTTCCGGTCCATCGATCGCAATGTTTTGCTTCAGTAACTCTGCGATAACATCGCGCCCCCAGTTGCAGTGCTTGTCTGCCGCCAGATTGTGAAGCACGTTCCGTCCCGTGTTGTCCTTCTTGTTGACATCGGCACCACACCTCAACAGCTCATGCATGATGTGGAAGTAATTCTTCCAAGCAGCCGTCATGAGCGCAGTCCGTCCCTGCTTGTCTTGCGCATCCACGTTGCCCCCAAACTTCAACAGCAGTTGTACGGTCCCGACATGATTCTTCTCGATTGCTTTGAACAGAGGCGAAACCCGGCCGCCTGGCGCGCCGTCGGGTTTCGCACCGCTCTTGAGCAAATATTCCGTCATGTATATGTTGCCGCGCTCGGCTGCGCGCATCAAGCCTATGCGCAGGAGGTGATCGATGGGTTGCGACTTGGCTTTCGCATGCTCGATAATGGCGATCGCATCGTCGTGTTTCTTGTCCTCGATAGCCTTTAGGAGACGCGGCTCGACGCGCGCATTCTGTGCAGAGTCGGCGCCATCGCTCGATCGTGATGGTGAACGACCCATATTGGCTACATGCTCTGGTTGCGACAAGTATCCGTTCACATGCGCGTAACGGTACGAGGGTCGATATACATTCGATTCGGGACGGGATCAAATATGCTTCAATGTCGATAAGGTCGGTCGCAGGTGTCGTTGAAGGCCATTCTTTCCTGGACGCCCCTTGTTTTTCGGTTTGCGGTCGCTGCCTTCATGGCGGTGGATGGGCACATCAGCCGCAGGCCTAATTCAAGCTAAGAACATCCCCGGCTGCGTCGTGCATGAACACACGTGATGATCGGCATCTCGTGCAACATAACAGACATTTTTGTCAAAGTACGAGAAAGCTGGGTTTTACTGAGGATCTAGCGACAAGAAGTGGAAGAGCCGAAGCTTACGATCGCCGGGTTGGGGCTTGTGCCTGGAGATCCGGGTATTGCGGGGACGACACGCCAACTCACAGCGCGGCGTTGACGTCGGCACGCCATCACTGTGCTTTTTCAATGACTCGACACCGCTGTGTATGCATTTCCCATCCAGTGTCACACCGTTGGTTTCTTGTACGCGACCGTGAGACGCGTTCTTAGCGCGTGTTTGGCGTTTGCCAGCGGATGATGCAGGAGATTCCTTGGCCTATAAACAGCTATGGAGACCGAGGACTATAAACCGCGATCAACATCTAGGGTTTGTCCACCAACTCCATCTTCAACACTTACATACCGGAAGCGGAAGAGTTCAACACTCTCCTGGCGCATCTTGGTTTTGATTACCAGCCTCGCTTTCTTCGCCATGTACAACGGCCTAACTACTTTGCGCCCCATGGCCAGCGGATTATCACGGTGTACGAACTCGATCTTCATCCCATTTATCTACAAGTTCAGCCCCAAACATGTCCCACAAGTCATGTGTAGCATCGAAGGGGTCGACATCAAGATGCCTGTAGACACGGGGTCCACCGGCACGTTGATAGGAGCTCCAATACTTCCAAATATACCGTCTACCGAAGGCAAGCCAGCACACCACTTCTTCACAAGCAGCAAGATCCTCTACGTAGGGCGACTAGTGAAGCTGCCAATGGACTTCCATGGTGAGAGTGGCTCCTACGTGACCGCGAATGTGCCTGTTTTGATTGTGGACAAGAGCTGGAGATGCCCTTGGTACAATCCCAGTAAAGACCGATTCGAATGTCCACCAGGCCCAGGCGGAGAACAGGCCGAAGAGAGGGACACCTCGGAGATCACCTACATGGGTGTAGGTTTTGGAAGAAACGGCCCGAGAGACGGCATGCCATACGCGACACCGAGCATTAACCCATTCCTAAACATCGATGCGATCAACGGAGAACCGACACCCGACGGAGCGATGCGAGCTGGATATATCATATCGACCGAGGGCATCCAGATAGGATTGACGCCAAAGAACACAAAAGCCTTTGCATTCTCTAATTTGGAACCAGGCTTAAATCATGGCGAGGATGCGAGAGATTGGGCAATGGCAAAGATGTCCTTTAGCATCAACGATGGAGGGCGTAATGACGGTACTCTTCTTGTTGATACTGGCGTAGCGCAAATGTACATCAGAGCCGAACGCGACATTTCGATACCGACTGTTGTCATCCCAAACCCCAACCCGAATGGTCGTACAAAGATGGTGAAGCGCGTGAGGCCTGGTACCAACATCACTGTTGGATTCCCGTCGCTAGACCAGCCAGCAACATTCTACTCGTTTGTCGTGGGCGAACATTCGCCCATCGAACCCAATTATGTGTTTCCGCAACTACCAGAACATCCTCCATATATCAACACTGGACGGAACTTGCTGTTTGGCTACTCGATAGCCTTCGATGCGGTAGGAGGGCGCTTCGGCTTTCGTTCGGTTGGCAACCATAGCTCTTCGTCTGTACTGTAGTCTTCAATCATGCCATGGAGCAGACTTCACATTGCGCGCTCAGGTCTTTCTCTCTCTGCTTCTTCCCGCCCTCTCATCGATACCAAATGTGATGCCAAGTCCATCTCCTTTGCCCAGACCATCTAGTCATTTGACCGTCATGCTCCTCATTGGGCTCCGGAAACCTTCCCGGAGGTCCTTGTACTCCTCGACTGCCTTGACGACGACGCCATGCGCCTGCTCACTGTCCACGCCAAGACCGACCACGACGATTGCGCCAACGACGCCCTCGACGCCCTTGACAAAGACGGGGTATCCGCCGCCTTCAATCGTGTATCTTGACCACTCGTCGCCGCTCATGGCGTTGTGCTCGGCAAACCTCTTGTAATCCCCATCAAACTGGCAGCTCATGAACCAGGTAGAGTGTCCCCATCTCAGCACAGTGTTGCGCTTCCTCTCCGACCACTTCTCATGGTCGGGCATGATGCCAGGCAAACTCGGCGAGTGGAACAGCGTCTGATTCGCAGACGAGATCTGGATAAGCGCGGGGCATTCGGCGGTTCTCAACGCGTTTCGGAGTATGTTTCCAATGACCCAGGCATGCTCGCACGTGAAGTGATTGAAGGTAAAACTCCTCTCCTCTTTGGCCAGTTCGATCAGGTCGCGTGTTGGTTTGGCGAGCGTGCTGAGCATCTTGTTCGTTGGTTGCGAGGACGAGTGGGACATGGAGGGCGCTTCGGTGGGGGGGTGGCTATAGGTAGGGAACATTCACATATAGCACCTGCAAATTGTCGCGACCCAAAAGTCGGGTCTGAAAGATAGGGGATGACGCGGCAATGGCGCGACGGACGGAAGTCGAAACAAAGACAATGGCGGCTGTCTGTTCAGATGCGGCAAGGACAGCCGGCAGTCGGGTCGTGCCGCTGTCTAGCTCCACCTTTGAAACGAGATTGTAGCGCGCATTTCGGGGAGACATTCCGTACTTGAATCCTCTTCCACCTAGACACTGTAACAATGTGGGAGGAGTGATTCTAGTCGCTCATTATATGCGCCGTTAGCGTACATCACAAAGATGCCTCCCAGTCAAGTGTCCACAGGCACGAATTCACAAAGCCCCCATTTCCTCATCTCCTCCCTTTGGCTGCCCTTGTCTTCAGTCCTCTCCACAAACAAGGTACAATTTTGATCTGAATCCCCACCGTTCACGCGGAGCTATGTGTAGTTTTTCTTTCCCCATCTGCTTCTTCAATCCTCCTCCCAATCCCTCCATAGTCTTCCAACTTCTGGCGCGAGTCAACAGTAGCACACACCAACCACTTCCTCAGCTGATCGAAACCGTACCAGTCATCGTCTTCTTCCACAATGTCTACTTCCACTTTCTTTTCTCGCGTCCAGAATGGAGTTCCGTATTTACTGTCAACCACCGAATCTTTCCATTGGGTGCTGTCAAAGTCTCCTATAACATACCGCATCGACTTCGCATCATGTGCGCTGTTTGGTAATTTGACCAGTATGTTCTCGGGCTTGATATCCCCATGGACGAGTCGCAGGGAGTGCATGTGTCGTATACCCGCAGCTACCGATTCCAAGCAATCCCGAATCCGTACAGGGTAGCCGCGTTCGATTGCTTCCAAAAGGTTACAGTCGTATCTCTCAAAGACTAGGCTCAAGACGCGCTCTTTATCCATGGGCAGTTCGATGGTTTTGTTGCGATAATTGAACCGGAGAACTCTACTGGTCTCCACACCATAATACTTGCAAATGCTTTCGTGAGGCTGCAGACTGAGTATCAGACAAGCATCAATTTCCCGCGCAGTGGTTTGTGCTATAAAGGTCGTGTTAAGGGCGTGCCAGATATATCGATGATCTGGTTTCAACATAGAACAGTGTTTCTTATAAAAGGCCCTCTCCTCTACGTATTTGTCGGGATGGAAGAGGTTATAATGAGGCAAAACCTTTGGGTACAAGTTTGCCGGATCTAGTTCGGGAGGGGGCAAGCATGTCTCAGGATCTCTCCAGAAGGAAGCGTCAGTGCAGTCGATTTCGATATTGGATATGACTCCTTCCTTGATTCTGTGATACAGTCGTCCGTCTTGGTGGGCCAATATCCACATCTGGGGTATATAGTTCTCCTGATAAATGCGGTGTTCTACGATCTGCATCGACGGCCATGGCAGTTCTTCCTTCTCTACGCCTACGAGTCTACTGATGAACTTTAACATGACGTTTTGGTTTTTGTACCAAGTTCTTCCGACGTGTACAGGAGTTTTTGAGGCAACAGAAGCGCTAGAGGTAATCAAAGAAAAAATGATGGGCTCGCAGGAAGAGTAAGTCTGGCATTACGAATGGTGAAGTTTTCTTGTACCGTACATTTACAACTTGATGATGTAGGCACAAGGAGGGTCATTCAAATGCTGCTCGAATCGTCGAGACAGAACACACTGCCAACTCCGACAGAGTGATTCAGTGAAATGCTGTGCTAACAACACTGCGATTCTGTGGGCCAACGTACATTCACAGTGCATCCGCTTGCCAAATGCACTAGCAACTCACAGCCTCTTTTCTCAACCTCTCCGTCTGTGATTCCAAGGTCAAAAAAGCCATGCATGCAGCCCCCCGTCCGCCTGCGGCGCGCAGCCCAGCCAAACCTGCGCGACCCATCAAGAACGGCCTGGTACTCCACAGGTCGCGAAATTACGATGGAACCATCCGAGCAATCTACCATTCAAAGATCTACCCCGACAGTATTTGGTACGCAGAAACTGAAAAGCCCGACGACAACAGCGCTCCCGATCCCGACCCCTATACCTGGGACACACCACCGCGTTTGATCAACCTATCAAACACCCGACCAGTTTACTCATCCCTCACGATGACATCAGCTAAATTCTACAAAAAGGATAGGATGTACGCCAAAACAATGGATTATCTCCGCTACTCTCGCGAGCTATTCGGACAATCACAGTTTCTCAAAGATGTCATGTTAAGGGAGATTGCAAACTGTGAGCTGCTACGTAAGAATCCGCATCCAAACATATGTCGATACTACGGTGTAGACTACGACACAAAGACAAAAGGCGTCACGGCGCTATTGTTCTGGAAGTACGCCATGACTCTGACCGAATTCGTAACTGAGAAGCACATCTTTGACCCCGAGAAGTGTGTGCAGGATATTAGACAGGGGATACAACATATACACTCCTTGGGCTACGCACACGTCGATATCAAGCCTAGTAATATCTTTGTCGATCTCAAAGCCCGACCAGTCCGCTTCGTCGTTGGTGATTTTGATTCCATGCAGCGACAAGGCTCGAAACTGAGTTACAAGTGTGGTACGATAGGGTGGCGACCAGAAAAAGCAGATAATGAAGACTACAAGGTGAGCGTCGAGCAAGACTGGTTTGGGCTAGAAATGGTCAAGGCGTGGATTAGGGAGAAAGGGAATGGGAAGCCGATGGCAGGAAAGGTGTATCCGAAGACGAGCAGGATTTTGAAAGAGGCGAAGAAGAGGGTTGAGAGTAACGAGAATGCTAAAGCAAAGGAGAAAGCTGAGATTGCGAAGGAGGCTAAAGCGATACCTAAAGCCGACGCCCTGAAGAAGATCTCAGCTGCGGAAAAAGCCAGCCCTCGAAAGCCAGCTGCTAATAAGAAACCACAGGAGCCAGCGAAGAAACACCCAACCTCGCCCAAGAAGAAGCCAGGCGCGCCAAAGAAACTGAGGGCAGCACCGCAGTAGCACTGTCAACTACACATGCCATGACACGCAAAAGAACGGGTATCTATTAACTATGCCTACGCCATGAGATGCTTCCTTTCCACATGCCCAGAGTGCTGTGCAACTAGACGTACAATACAATCTTCGTGACTTCAATCTGCAAATCCCACACTCAATCACTATCACTGCCATAATCCACAAGCGGCCCCGCAGCAGGCGCAGGCCGTTTATTGCTCGGCGTAGCCTTGAACCCCTTGAGCGCCGCCAGCGTAGACCCTGACAGAATGCCATTGCCCTGCTGTGCAGCCAAACTCTCTTGGTCATGAACAGTATTCTCGCCTTCTTGGTAGGCCGACTCCGCACTCTCAATCATCATGCGCTCGCCCATGCCGCCTGATTCCAGCTGCTTGGCCGCTTCCCACTCGCTCTTTTCCTTTGCGTACCACACGTCGTCCGGTGCTTCGTAGCCTTGTAGACCAAAGCTGCCTTCGACCTTTCTGCGCTTCTTGCCCTCTGAATCTCTGCCTTCTAGTTCGGCAACGTAGGCTGCAGGAAGGGCTTTTCGGATCGCTTCGGCGGCTTGTTCTTCGATGCGGCGGGCTTCGCGCTTCGCGGCTTGTGGGTTGGGGTCTACGGTTGCCCAGCGGACGTTTAGGATTTCGTTGTGGTCGAAAGACTGGTGCGCCATCGCTTCTTTGGCAAACTGCGAGTTGGCTTCGTTGGTGTAGGTTACAAAGGCTACGCCGCGGGCTGTGAGGACACGGGTTCGTTCGATCTCGCCCCATTCTTGCATGTGGCGCGAGACGACTTCTTCGATGTCGTCGGTGGGATGGATGCGTCCAATATAGAGGGTGCGGTTCTGTCTTTGGAAGGTTCCTACTCCGCCCATGTCGTCTCGGTAGTCGGCATGCTTGTCGCGCCCGAAGCAGTCGACGTTGCTTGGGAAGATGTCGGTGACGGTAGGCAGACGATGGAGGTACTCGCAGTCCACACCCTTGGGGCAGATGCCACGCGCAAAGAAGAGGCAGAAGTAGGATCCAGGCGTCTTGTCGGCTTTGGTGTATCCGCTGTCCTTTGCGATGTTGCAGCGTCCCTGCGCGGCCGTCTTGGAGAGGTACTTGTCCTCCCTGTCGCCGCCCGACCACTTGTTGTACCAGACGTTGTAGATGTTACCCGTCTGCGCGACTTCCTGGGGCTTTATCGTCGCAGGGTCGACCTGTGGACGCGCTGGTCTCCGTTTGCGACGGATGATCTTCTTGACTTTTTTGCCCTCGGCATTGGTGGTGATGATTGTCTGTTCGCTCGTCGGGACGAGCTCGGTCGACGCGGCGGGTTCGAGAGACGTGTCTGTCGCGAGCGACGTTTGTGTGGGGGTTTGTACTTCTGTCATGGTTGCGGTTGTGGGAGTTGTGGTGAGAGTTGGCGCGATGGAACTTTCGACATGCGACAACCTTGCGCTAGCGTGCGGCTCTCCACATCACGTGATCATGCTACTCTACCATCCCGACTGTTCATTGGATAGTTGTAATATTGACCTTCAAGAAACGAAACCCTACCTCAGGGTAACACTTGGAATGCGATCATCAAATGTCTCTTGAAAATGCAAGATGCCCTTTGATGACATCCACAGACCCCTCTCACTTACTCGTGGTACTACTCATCTTGATTGCCCCATCAATCTCCACAACCGCTCCATTAACATACCGCGCTCCCTCCCCAAACAAGAACGCAACAACATCCGCCACCTCTTCTGGCTCCCCTAGCCTCTCCAACGCGTTCCCGTTCCTCATCCTCTCCACCGCTTCGCCTCCCTTCACAATACCCGCATTCGACGGCGTATCAATATAGCCCGGACAGATAGCATTGACTCTGATTCCCCTTGGACCAAACTCCAGAGCATGCGATTTCGTCATACCAATGAGTCCAAACTTTGTCGTGCAGTACACGGATTGCAGAGCTGAGCCTCGTATACCGGATATACTGCTCACGTTGACAATGGCGGACCCACGATCCAAGTACGGAAGACAGGCCTTTGTCACAAGAAACACGCCCTTGAGGTTCGTGTTGACGAGCTTATCCCAGTACTCTTCACTCGTGTCTTCTAGCTTCAGGCTCGTGGGGTTCACGCCAGCGCAGTTGAAAACGTAGTCTAATCGACCCAGTCCCTTGACAGTGCTGTCAACAAATTCCTGGACCTCGGCAGCGGAGCTCACGTCGACTCTTCGTATGAGTGTGGGTGTATCGCATTCTGAGGCTACTGCGCTGAGGCTGGGGAAGTTGACGTCGCAGAGGGAGACGGAGGCGCCGAGTGAGGAGAGTTTGAGGGCGGTTGCGCGGCTGTTGTGCGTGTTAGCGGAATACTCGTACTCAGATCCGTGGGGCAAGGGGAGAGAAGGAAAAGGCAGAGATGTACCCGATGCCGCTCGCAGCACCCGTGACCAGGACGACTTTATCTTGGAATTCCTTTGCCATGCTGTGCGAGATGTGTAACTGGTAATTCACAATATCAAGGCGAACAGAGTGCGAGTCTTGGTGCACAGTTGCATGCGTACACAAGCGTGGTAGGCATGGTGACGGTTGTGATGATGGTTGCTTGGGGTAAAGGTGGGGTGAAGTGGGATGTACTATGCATGACTCGAGCAACGAAGGAGCCCTTGCATGATAACCTCCACCCTCCTGCAGGATCTCACTTCCTGCTACACATCACGACCATTGCTGCTAATCATGAAAACAGCGTGTAGAGATTCGATTTAGCGATACTACAGTCATAGCGCGAACGCTCGACCCTGCCTACAAGGGAATTCAGACAGTACATTCATCTCTCTTCCAGTCGTGCCACTCGTATCTATCCAGATGAACGAATCTAGAACACCTCGCAATGCAACCCTAAATCGATTTCCCCGCTTAGGAAAACACCATCTAGCCCGGAGACGACCATGCCAATGTGTCTTCTCTCTTCGTCAACAGAGACCGTCAATCTCATGAAAGATTTTCGTGCGTTGCTGACTCATTTTGGTGCTCTACATTCCCTTTTCTTATGTTCGCTCGGGATCTTGACCTTTCGCCTCCCCGGTCTCGGTTTTCTCGTTCGTCGTCCGAGTGCGTCTTGTCGTCCAGTCTTTCTGCATCTCGTGGGTGCAGACCGCCGCCCCTGTCCTTCTGAGTGTCGTTCTCATCATTCTGTTTCGTATTTGAGGAACCGTTCGGTCTGTTGTCGTGCTTTGACCCGCCGCCACTGTTCAGGACCAAGCTGCGGACTTTCTTGACAAGATCATCTACCTTGAACGGTTTGGAAATGACGTCGTCCATGCCGGCTTCACGCATGCTGCTGGTCTGCGCTTCTCGCACGTTTGCAGAGACACCTAGGATATGACTATATCCAGCCTTACCCATATCTTGTAGTTGCCTGATCTCTTGGGTCGCAGCATTGCCGTCTTTAATAGGCATCTCTTGGTCCATGAGTATGCAGTCGAAATAGTTACGGTCGTCGGGGCCATTATCTGCCCTTTGTCCACGCTCGGTCACCGCGTCGATTGCTTCCTGACCGTTATTCGCTGTAAAGACCTGAAAGCCGCGTGATTGAAGCTGCCGCCGGAGAACCTTCTGATTGATCAGATTGTCTTCGACAAGGAGGAGAGTATGCGTAGGTTCAGAGCGTTTATCGCTCTGAGATCTTGTGATTTCTAAAGCGTCCTCTTCTTGCCGTGACGTTTCGCCTCTCCTCAAATCGGGCAGCTTTTTCTCCACGTTTGGTTTGATTGTCTTGATATCTTCTGTGGCCTTCTCCGTCTCCCTGTAGCGAGAATCTTCATTTGACTCAGGATGTGCCTCTGGTAGATTTTCTACCGGCGGATCTTTAAGTGAGGGCTCCATGTCGGCAGTGTCGACACCATGATGACTGGCCAATGTCTTCGCTTCAGGGCGCTCGTTGTTCCTTTCTTTAATGCTCGAGAGATTCGAATTTGTACGACTCATGCTTGGGCGAGGTGGTCGCGACCCAGATTCGCCTGGACGGGAGGAAGAATTGGAAGTTTCCGAGTTACTTCGTGATTGTCCCGCAGGTCGTCCCTCAAAACTTTCGCCAGTCGCGCGACGCACTTTGAAGAAGAAACCGAATGTTGACCCCTCGCCCTCCTTCGAACTCACACCTATATCTCCGCCATGCAATGTGCATACTGTTGACAAGTTAGCTACAAAGCACCTGCGATAGACACACAAGCTCACATTTGCGTGATATAAAAAGGCCGAGACCTGAACCGCCGTATCTTTCCTGTGTTTTCGGTGTCGCTTGCCTGTTGTATGATTAGCACGGTGGACTTCCTATTCCCAAGAGCGCTGAGCGTACCTAAAACGCTCGAATAACTTGGCTTGGCCTTCTCTGCTAATACCTATGCCGGTGTCCTTAACAGCTACCATCAAGTACATGGCCCCTCCAGCACCCCATTCCGATGTCATGGTTGAATCCAGATGAAATGCTTCTTTCTCCTCACTGAAGTAGATGACGTTGGGTGGGTAAGACGTAGGTCGCTTGACAGATGCGCCCATGGATACAGTGATGTTGCGATCGCCATTTTTCTTGGAGGTGAATTTGATTGCGTTGGTTATCAAGTTTACCAAAACTAGAAACATTAGTAAAATCCAATAGAATACGATGTGTTCTATACCTTGTTTCATGCGATTTAGATCGGCAACAACACTATCAACTTTCTGTTCTTCATATGAAACATCCATGGCGTAGTGAAACGTGATGTTCTTCGCCTTGAACTCGGAATGGAAAACTCGAAGCGCTTGGGAAAATTCCCACTTCGGTCTTGTTGCTACGATAGTTCAGCAAGCAGATCACATAGCACAGTTGTGGGAACACTGACGTCGAGGTACCAAAGACAACATCATAGAGTCGAGCTTGGAAAAAGATAAAATGTCGTCTACAAGAGTATTCTGGTGTGAGACGCAAAGAAGTATAGTGTCAGCAGCATCCAATATATCGGCTACCTGGTCGCGAACGTCTTCGTGATCGGCCCCAATCTCTTTTGTGATTTCTCTCACTTCTTCAGCCAAGTGCAGGACAGCCGAAAGGGGATTCCGGATCTCGTGCGAGACCATGTCGATGAATCTCTCTTGCTGCTCCTTGCGATCTTTGGCGTCATTAGCGGCTTTCTCTTGAGTTAGCTGGGCATGTTTGATGTCGGTGATGTCGATTACGGCGCTGATAAACCCGGCATCGGCCTCGTCACTCAAAGGCTTCAGCAAGAATAATCTCCATTGCTCTCCCTTGGACTTCATTTCTTCAGGCGCTGCGACATCGCATCTAAACTCTATCTGCAACTCGGTACGGCTTTCGAATGCCTTGCGATAGGCGGCCATGACGTCTTCATAGTCATCAGGGTGAATGCTCTCCGGCCACGAGCGAAATTCATTGTTTCCCTTGTTGGTCGTCAGTCTGAAGAAGCCGTCGTTGACAAAGATGGCCTCGGCGTCCTTGTCAAGAATGGCCAGTCCATTGGGTAGCAGCTCGGCGAAGCGCTGAAACATGTTGGTTGACATGGTGTCGGCCTGCTCCGTGTTCTTGTGCTCGCCTTTCTGCTGAGATTGCCCATTCTTCACTCGTCTTCCTGGGTGCTGGCGCGAAAATTCGTCTATGCCTTCGATGGGCATGTAGCGGTCCACATTTTGGTTTTCGAGGAGTTGGGCCAGTACGCCCTGTCGCGTACCGCTTTCGTCGAGGATAGTGCTGAGGAGAAGCTGCCGGTTCCTTTCTTCCGCGAAATTCTTGAGGAAATACCTGGCGGCTAGACGGTCAGTACGTCATACAATGTGTCCATGAACATGGTGCGATGCTTACCTACCTTGACCGTTCGTCCCCTCAGCACCGTCCGCAGCGTGCCAAGTGCTTCATGGTTGTAGCTGTCGCGCGCGCTCGTGGCCTGGCCGTCAAGACCGCCTCTGGCCTTTTCCCACGCCAGGTTGTGGATGACTATCATGTCCTTGCCCCAGAAGATGGCAGCGCAGTGGGGCATGGGCAGCACACATGTGTTGACGAGACATGTCAACGCAGCAGGCCACGACTCGCGTGCGCCTACGGGCGTTTTGGACCTGAGGCTGTGAGTAATGGCATACAACAAGAGCGCCTACACAGCCGTCGTCTTCTCACCAGTCCTTGCACTGCAAGTTCTCCTCGTTGAGGTCGAACACTGGTAAGCCCGTCGCCGAAAGTTTGTCGAGGTTCTCCATGGCGCTGGTTGCGGCAATGCGCTCGGCGTGTCTCGAAGCGAAAGCAGCTGGTGGGAAGAAGCGTGCTCAGAGACAGGAAGATCCGCGTGACGTCATACCAGGGCTCAAAGAACACGAGCCTACGAGTGCGCGACTGTGAAGAGGCAACCTGAGACCCGGAACGACGTTGAGGCGCACTGCTGAGAGCGTGGAACAGGGCACATGAGGTAGAAGAGTCTACGCGGTCTAGGCCGGCAGATCGCACTCGATTGCGATCTTTGCAGCGCAGTGGGTGCTGGCAGAACATGCATCGGGTGATGGGCTGAACATCATCGCCGATTGCGGCATGCCAGTCTAACCCTACTAGGATATCACCAACGGCAAGAGGCGTCATTGGCCGAGAAATAGATTCTGGCAGGAAAAACATCAAACATGGGTTGCTAGCCGTCCCCTGCAAGACACAGTGGCGGAACGCCTAGCCTCGCCTACCTATCCAGCCAGCTGAACATTGCACTGTGTGCCCAACAAGGTACGGCGAGATCAAGAAGCAGCGCAACAACATTCATAGGACCAAAAAAGCGATCGTCAGAATAGAAACTAGCAATCTCGTCCGTGTCGTCGAGCCGTAATAATGCCCGTCGCTCCATCGATACCCAATCAGAACTGCGCGACACCTTCCCTTTCACAACCTGATAAGAATTGATTCCAATCCATGACTAACCGGCGGCCAGCCCAGATACTCGTGCCACAATTGCCTCCTTCATTGTCGTACCCACCATCACTTGCGCCGTCAAGACCGTATTCGTGACCCACGTCTCTCCCAACCTCTTCATCGTCTTCCATCTGCTTGCCGCTCACAGGAACGACTTCCTCCACTTCTCTGAACAGCCTCTTTGCAGCGGCAGTCTCTCCTACATTTGCGCCACCGCACCCGAATCCGCAGACGCGGCGACCGCAGGGACGCCAGAATCGATACTCAGCGACTTGGGGCTCAGAGAGAGGGTGGACGCCCAGAAGACCTGAGCCGATACTCCGGTTGGACGTGTAGAAGAGCATGGTACCACAGGGATCAATGGGCGACGTGGCTTCAGATTCCACTCCGTTGGCGATAGGGAATGACGGAGACAATGCTTGACAGTACGATGCTGACGAGAAAGAACGGACTGATGAAGGCGGAGAAGCAGGATACGCGTTGAGGATGCCAGTGTTGGAGTGGACTCCAAGTCTGGAACCTGTATTGCGCGTGGAATTTGGCGAGAGCTCCGGGAAGCCTTGCTTTCCAGCCATCTTCTTCAGCATGGCGGTACGTGGGGATACACATCTTGATGGACTTGTTGGAGGAGTTGGAAGACCTCTGATACTCTGCGACGATGCCGATGGAGTATGGCAGCCATTGCGTATTTCCAACTTTGTGAGAACGTCATCAATGAGTCCCATTTGTGGTGAGCACTGGCCGTATCCATTCAAGTCATAACCGCAAGAGGGCCCGACTATACTTGAACTGCCGACACTCATCGGGCTCATCGTGCGCAGTGCGGAGCTCAGAGCGCGAGGTGTTGCAGCCCTGCTTCCGGCATCGGATGCGGGCGAAGGGTAGATTTCTCTTGCCGTCGAAGTAGGAGACAATGGTGTAGGAAAGCCCGGATATTTCCTTCCAACGTCCGTAAGGAGTGATAGATGTGGTTTCACAGGACTGGGCTGGGGCAACGCGGCGCTCAAAGCACCCATGTTGTAGACAGGGCGGCTGCCAGCGCATTGCGATGGGCTCACAAATTCATTCGCAGATCCATCAAGCGAACCCACCCAGGAAGGAAGCCGGTCACACTCGTCCGCTGGCGTGTGCTGAAAACCGCTGTTCGTGAAGAAGCTTGTAGGGCTGGTTGGACTGTTGGTATTACTGCTGGAGGACCCTTCGCTCGTGATTCGACGTAAAGCCAAAGCCGTAAGAGCGTTCATTGGCTCCGCTCGGGCAAAGCGAGCATCATCACACGACCAGAGTCCGCCATACAGCTGCCACGGGAAGTTTTGGAGGAAGTGATCTTCTGGGTAGACGTCGTATCCGAGGGTACGAGCACGGAAAAAGGCGTACACGAAACGACAGTCGGGGAACTGGCGAAGCACCTACAAGAAGGATCTTTAGTAAAAGTCATTCCAGAAGAAGAATGAAAGAGACGGAGTGATCGTAGAAGCCGTAGCGTCCGACTGTGCACGGCAAGGTGCCGGGAGTGCCAAGTAGATATCTATATGGAAGCGAAGGCTTGGAGATGGATGTTCATACATCCCAAGCAGGGAACAAAGGCGGTGTCGCTGTGAGCCTGCGCAGAGTTAGCATGCAACAACTGGCTCTCGACTAGTGAGCATACATTAAAATCTCATAAGCAGCGTATTTCCTGAGCTTTCCAACGCCACGTCGATATGCATGCAAGACTTCGGGTCGAGCTGTCCTGATGTTCTTCCGACCAAGCAGCTTATGCATAGCAGGGCTCGTGTGATACATGGGATCGAAGACTACTAAGTTGCATGAGTCGTTGAAGTGACGCTCAAAACCGATGACGCTGATAGAATGACCTGGTTGCTGAAGATAGATAGGTGGCAGAAGAGTCTTGTTGACGTTGGATCCATCGCTGACAGCTGCTCGAGCAAAGTATCGCTCCATGGCGGCGAGGAGGAGTTCATGGGCTGCAATACCACGGTCTTTGTTGTCGCTAAACTGCTCGACAGCGCAATTGATCTCTGAGTTTAGGAAGAAAGCTTGGGCCTAGATCATGTTAGTGGGATTTAGTGAGGCATGAGGGCGTAGGACTTTACCTCCGGAGTGCCAATATACTTTCTGGTATCGCGTATGCCGCCAGTCTGAACACGGCCAATTTGATTGATGCCTTTATCCCAAGCGTCCTCAATATGGTCTTGCATCTTCAAGACCGTTGGGAGCCGCCCAGGAAACTCTTCATAGCCCTGAGCCTTTGCACCTTGGATGTAGGACAGCAACATTTGTATATTCCGATAGCCACAAAAGCCACCTTCGCTGGGTGTTTTGCCAACATGGAGTGTTGATGGGTGACAGTAGTAAGCCTGCTTGACGGAACGATCGAGAGCGGACAATTGAGCAAGGATGGGTATAATGCCTGGTGTCTCGTTTTGAACCTGATCATGCTTGATGAGGCGGCCGTCTCGGCCAATACGATTGACCGCAGTGATCTTGGGACCCGCCTCAAGCTGATCGTGCAGCCACCTAGGCATTCGGTTTTCCCAAGCATAAGGTCCGAGCTCGGATTTCTGGAAAAGTCAGTCATGTCTTGCTGGGAGGATGAGTGACTAACACCCAGACGGGCACTTTTGATTGGCGGCTTGACGGTCCGGTCAGCTTTCGCAAAGGGGTTGAAGCCCAAGATGCTCCTTCCAATCGTGCTCTTCTCGCTGTCGTTGGTATCACGCCTCGGACGATGGGAGTGCTTCTTCGGCTTGCGGCCATGAGCCTCGGTCTTGTTCAAAGCGTCCGACAAGTCTGTGCTGAAACTTCGCTCAGATGTTGTTGTTGTCTTTGCCCGGCTCGCATGTGAACGACGAGAGGAGGTCGAGCTTTCCATGGTAGCGGATGAATGCCGAGAATGATACTTTCCTGTAGTCTCGTCAAAGGATAAAGTTTCTGCGTTGTGGTATTCGATATGGTCGTTCAAGTCGGGGAGAGGAACGAGTTCACCGCAGTTGGGGTCAGGGCACTTTACACCGCTTTCCTCTTCTTCGGAATCGTCACAGGAAGGCGTGTCCTCAGTGTCGTGCCGACTTGGGGAAGGTCTAGGGACCAAGGATGGTGGTAGCGGTTCAGGGTCGTCTTCGATGATGAAAGGAGAATTCTCGGTGTGCACTTGCTCAAAGTGTAATTGAAGAATGTAGTCATCTTTTGGAAGCACAGTGAAGTTACACATGGGACACTCCAAAAGCTCCATCTGGCTCGTCATTCCTGTGCAGGTCAAACTCTGAACGTGAAGACGGCGGCCAGCACTTTCTGGTCTCAGGTACGTGGATTGAGTGACGGTATGCGGCGTCTCGTTGTTCACATGTATGGAAACCGTCACCTCATGCGTATGCGGCTGACTCTGCTGTGGCAGTCGCTGTTGGCTTCCGTGGCTTAGCATGACGAACGCAGTGCAGACGCACATGAAACAGCAACCCACGAGTTTGGCAAGAATCACACATACTGAAGACTGGCTTATAAGCCAAAGACGTTGTTGGCGAGGAAGTGATGGTGTTGGCGGTGAAGACTAAGCAAGACTGACGTGAAGAAGGTGCGACGCTCGTGGACAGCCGAAAGAGGCAACCAGCCAAACGCGCCAAGATGCGTGACGCGGGTCCAACCCGATGCAAATTCAGTGCTAAGATATCTTGATGCCATGTCGGTGTGAAGACGACGGATCTGGTGCTGACAAGTGGGTCGTGGCGAAGCGGTCAGCCTCGCCTGGCATTGACGGATGGACGAACAGGAGCGCTGCATATTCGCAGCTTTCCAGACATTCGTCTTGGAAGAGTATGCGAAGTCGGAAGGTCGGCCATGTCCGGTAGTGAAAGTGTGCATTCAAGATGGAATTTGGAGAGTCACGTCGCCCGCGGCATGACGTCGCCAAGAGCCGCCCAAGGATAGCGTCCACCTCGGATCTGACTTTGCCCGCAGACTTTCTTCCCAATGCTGCTCCGCACGCCGTGTACACCTCGCATTGCCAGGATACACACAAATCGCATACAATGGCGAAAAACACCGCGGCGATGTTATTCTTCAGCCGACTCGGACGATCCGCAATGGTTCCAACAGCTGCGGAGCGAATTGCTGCAGCGACCCGTTGCATGTATTCCTGAACGCTTCGCCTTCCCACACGAACAAAAGCTCTCGAGAACACTTTCCGGATTCTTACCTCATACATGGTGCTATCCTCCGAGCAAAATAGATCGTACTGTGCCTTTCGGGCATCACTTGATATGGTTCAATCCGGCCGCGCCAACTTCCGAATTACTTCCAGATGGGACAGACGCGTCACATAGCCCTGGCGGGCCATGGGTGCGGCGCATGTGGGCTGGCGGGTCGATACAGCTGAAACCCGATGGCTATCTCGACTACGCGCGCCACTGTACAATAGACGAGGATATGGTTGGTACAGAGCACATAAAGCAGGCACGACTACATGGAGAGGGCGATACCGCCAAGATCTTTGTCACAATCGAGCGGCGTTTCGCGACCCTTGACAGCATCGAGAGGGGACACGAGAGGGGGGAGCATGGCACGAGACCATTGGGCGCCCGCCTGAAGCATAAGAATGTGCAGAGATACCTCCAGTGGCAAGTGCGCGCCCAGGACAACGATGGCTGGGGCCACGCTCTCTTTAAAGAGGAGCGCAACCTGGTCTTTTTCAAGGAACGCACTGCTGCAGAACTCGAGGCTGTCAAAGCTGGTCAAATGGCCACTGTCAAGTATTTAGATCGTGCGTGTCCTCGCAGACCACTGAGCTGTCTACTGACTCTCAATAGCCCCTGGGAAGCCCGACTTCTCACACACCCTCACTCCTACCCGTGCCCTTCTCTTCCGCTTCTCCGCTCTGACATTCAACGCCCATCTCATCCACCTCGATCCCGACTACGCTCGTAACGTCGAAGGCCACCGTAACCTGCTAGTTCACGGGCCGCTCTCTTTGATCCTCATGTTGAAAACGATGAATCATTACGTGCACACCCAGACGGAAGGAAAGCAGGCGCTGGAGTCTATAGAATATCGCAACCTAGCGCCTCTGTATTGCGACGAGGAGATGCGCATCTGCTGTTCGGAGAAGAAGAAGTTGGAGAATGGCAGTATATACGATGTATGGATTGAGGGGCCCACTGGCGGTGTTGCTGTCAAAGGCACTCTCCGCACCACAGAAAAGGATTCTGAATCGACCGATAAGCAGGAAACGCAGGGGCATTCATTCAAAAGGCCCCAACACCCAGCGCTCAGATACAAGATGATCAAAACTCGCGAAGAAGCTAGGAAGATGGCCAAGAGTTCTGAGGATAACACTCAGGGTCACGTCGCGTCAGAAGATCAGCAGTCATCGACAAGCCATGAGAGCTCTGCAATCCCCGAACCCTCGACGAGTTCTGAGCCTTCCTCTCAGAACCAAGGTGAGATTCCAAACCAGTCTACTTCTAGTGGAACCACTTCTCAACCACCATCTAGAGAAGTAACTTCCGCAATCGCACACGAAACAAGCCCGGCGTACCGCCGCAACCGTGCCACCAATACCAAAGCCTACAAATTCATCACCGATCCCCCCAGCGATCCGCCACCTCTCCGTTTCGTCGAATCTCACAAGCCTGTAATACCGACGCTATCGGAACAGTCAAAGGAACTTCTGCGCCGCGCCCGTCGACGTGCGCTACCCGAGATCAAAGTCGAGCCTATACCGTTGGTGCGCAAATTTGACGCGAGGCCATATGTTCCAGATCCTGCTCGGACGGCGGCGAGGCATAGCAGGTTTCTGAGAGAAGGCGTTAGGAAGATGGAGGAGCTCAAGATTCGGCATGTCGCTCCGCTCTCTAATGATGCTTCAAAAAGAACAGGGCGGTTGTAGAATATCACTAGAAATGAAGGCTCCGCTTCATAGGCACTGTGAGTATGGCACAAGACTTTGTGAGAGTGTGAAGATATGGAAGAGGTCTTGTTGAAACGCGTCGCACGTATACGTGTGAAATTTGTCTGACATCTATGAATTATGCGATACGGTATCTACGCGTGGAAAAGGAATATGTCCTGATGCTGTAGGCTTTGCGCTACAACATATTGTATTGATTGTCCAAACGCCGATGCCATGGGTATAGTGCGCCAACCGCGAACTACCAAAGTCTATAAACCAACGCAGGATATGTACAATGAATAGTAATAATGGACGAGTAGCGACAAGCGCTGGGTATCGTAGCGTGTGGAGAAAATGAGTAGCAGGTTTGGCTGTGTGAATAGTGGCATGCACTAACGTCTTCCTGTCCAGTCCTCTAAATTTGACAGAGAGGTAGAGGAGCGATGCGATATTCGCGAAGGTGATCGAAATAAACTATTGGTCGGTGAGAGGGTAGCTTCCTCGGCTCTGTTGAAAGTATCGAATAGATCAACGAGCTTCTTGTAGTCGTACAAGATGGGTTCTTCGTCGGAATCCTGTTCATCAAGGTAGCCTTCGATGCTCCCTTTAAACATTTTGTCGACTTTGGCGCGCCATGAGCAATGGTCAATAATGTCCCTCAGGTTGTGAGCAACGCATAAGCCGTCATCAAGCGTTTGTAATCGAGTTCTCTGGGCCTCTTCGTCGCCAAAGCGAACGAACTGGATGCTAAAGTGACGGTTGCCTGCATGGGATTGGTCTTTCTCGGCGATGTCAAGAATGGTCTTGTTCAGAGCATCAAGGTCCGTGTTGGACCAAACGCCGTCAGTAAGAACAAATAATGTCGTTGCGGGTTGGCCGCTCCGGTTCCAGTCGTCAGAGATGTTCTTGAAAACCTGAGCCATATTTGTGGTGACATGGTTATTCTCTTTGTACTCTGGCCATGCCGCCTTCAACACCTTCTTCAGCTTCTTTCGACCCGAGTCACCCTTTAGGCGCTCTTGGTTGTGTGTATGCCCATCGACCGTGAATTTAAGATCGAAGCCGTTCCTGTCCAGACCAGCGGCGTTCTTGGCGAGCGTTTGTGCGACGAATGTGACAATCGGCCAGTGTTTGGACATCGTCCACCCGTTATCGACAACGAAGATCTGAGACATGTTAGTTGAATCAGTGAAAAAGTGGGATCAAAACGTACCAGTTCGCGCGGATCACTAAAGGTCTCTTCAAGACGAGAATCTCGCGCTCTGGTTTCGATGCCAAGAGTGCCCTTCACTTTCGCAAACTTCTTTGCCAACCCCTTCGTGACTTGCTCGTCCAAATCCTTTCTCCTGACACAGATATCGTAAGGTAAGTACAGTACAGTTGGCGGGAGTGTCAGTAGAAAAGGATTATTGGATCCTGATGGATAGTGTCCGTGCGGGGTGTGGTCTCCTTCCGCGAGCTGCTTTTCATGGGCATGAGAACTTGTTTGAGATACCGTCGATTGGCGGTGCGGAGACTCAGTATCCTCGTTAGACGATATTGTAATCGAAGGACCCGTATCTCCCACCGGCTCAGACGTAGTAATTGCCCTATCGATAGGCTCTTGTGTGTGTCGATCGTGGATGGTGAATCCCATAGAACTTGTATCAGTGGCGAGAGGAACGTCTCCTCCGCGGATCGGGTGATATACTTGGTCCGGGGTGAATGAGTTCTGATTTCCCAGGCCACGGTCAATCGCCCTCTGTTCAGGTATTCGCGGATGAGATTTTGATGTGTCAGCAGTCTTTTCTGGCGCCGATACGCTTGGGGGAGGGTGATTGAGATGCTGAATCATAGGTCTTTCATATCCTGATGTGTGCGGTAGCTTTGGCGTATCAACCGACTGTGCGATTCTGTTAGGGAACCTGGCCAAGGGTGACTCTGGTGTTGTGAGACGCAGTACAGGTCTTTCCAAGTTGGGACTAGTTAGCAAATCCACACCGACTGATGGCACATGCGAATTGAAATCGTCGCCGCTGTGAGGCACAGTAAAAGTGCCAAAGGTTTTTCTGTTATGATCGGATGAGGGTGGGGTCGCTGGAAAGCCCAATATTTCATGCTGAGATAGGCCGTTTGGTGTGTACTGGCCTCTATCTGACGGACCCTGGCCAGGTGGTTGGAATTGGGGACGTCTAGGTTTAGGTTTGCGGTGTCCGGGATGCACTTCTTTCTGAGGGGTTGCCTCGATCGGACTGCGCGTAACAGCGCCATCATACACAGCCATCGGGAGTGGTTTGTTCTCGACCTCACTGTCATCGTAACCATCGAGCTTCTCTTCAAGGATCTGCTTGCGGTGTGCCGTTTGACCAAGCGGCTTGTTTCTAATCAGCTCTTCCTTCATTATTTGCATCGATGCCCTTTCCCGAGGATTGACCGGTAATAGAGGCTGTTGTAAGAGGTTTGTCTTTGGCTCAGACAACCTTTCGACCTGAGCTTCTTCCTCTATCTTCTTGAGAGCCTTCATGACCACGGTATCCGTGTCCTTTGAATGCTTCTTGAGACTCTGTATCTTGTGTTTGGCAATATCACTCAATTCTTCCAGCTTCTCACAGAGGTCTTCCATGTTGTGTCGTACCGCTGGATTTGCTCGTAGAAGCTTGAGCTGTATCAAATCCAATACTAGTCCTGTTGTCGTATCTGATAGACGGAGATGTCCTCGAAGATATTCATGCCACTTCTCTACCTCGGGTAGAACATCGGAGCCATCGTGGAAACGGTCGAATGCCACGCCGTCTTTGTTGTTCGCTGGAGCGAGTTGTCGAAGGCGTTCATATTGACGGACACCTTGAAATCCCAAGACGATCCATGTTGCAGCTACTGATAGTACGCAACCGAACGACCAGGCATCAATAGCCTGTGAGACTCCAGTCAAGGTCCCGTCTGGTTGTTTCATGCGTGAAACTTCAGGTGCCCCTGTATGTGGTTAGTTTTGAACCGATTACTCTTGGTATCATGTAGACGTACCGTAAGTGTCTGTGAAGCCGCGGACAATATCCCTTGGTTCTGAGCCACCGTGGCCCTCGATCACGGGAGCGAAGCTGGAGAAACCGAAGTCAGCCAGCTTTAGCCGTCCGCGAACGCTGAGGATATTGTCTGGTTTGATGTCCGCATGCCATCTCGTTCCTGTTAGCGTTGAAGCGCGTAGATCTTCGTAATTACATACCCATGGAACCTCCAGGGTTGGTCCTTGCCCCGCCGGATTTCGAGATGATGAACATGATGAATGGCTTTGGCAATATTGAAAATTGATTTCCAGTTTTGTAGGATCTCCTGGGCTTGTACGGGGGGAACGTTGGTCTCGTCCGCCCATGTTTGATATAAGTCGTATTCGCCATATTCCAACAGCAGATTGTACGTCTTTCCAGATCCCTTGCCCTCGCCGTAGTCATGGGTGTAGGCGCCCAGGTATTTCAGTATGGGAACTTGGTCGTTCGACTGCAAGCCTGAAAATGCTTCCTTTTCCAATTCGAACTCCCGTCGCTTGTTACCGCAATAGGATTTCAGAACCATCTGGTAACACTATGAGGTGTTAGCTTGCTCCCATAGTGCGTTGGGGGGAATCTGACCTCTCCAAACTCATCGTCCGTATAGATCGAGTCTTGTAAAGCAAGTGCAAGCGCGTTGTCCGAAATCAGGTCCTTTTGCACAGCCACCCAGTAGATCGACGCGGTGCCTCCCTTTTCAGAAAGTCTGGTCTTCAAACAAAACGGAGGGATTACTTTTGTCCCATGCAAGTTTTCGTCCATGTCTAGAGTCAAGGTCAACGGACACCATTTCCATTTCTCTTTGTGAAAATCTCCGATGATGGTCTCCACCTCCTTGTGGTGCACGACGCCAATCAGCTTTTCGCGAAGGTTCTCGTCACTCTCGCTTCGCGTTAAGTAATGGTCGTACATGTTTGCTTCGTAAAATCGGTCGATGAGATGGTCGCGCCCCTGGTTGAGCAGGAGGCTCAGAATGCGAAGACAGGACTGTCCACTCCCGGAGATCTTCGTTGGCTTGATTGGTAGATTTCGATGGGATGAGACTGGCATGTTGTGCACAAAATGGTCCAACTTCGTATTGTTTGGGCTTTCCGACGCTTGCTTCTTCCACCATGACTCCACAGCGTGAACGTGGACAATCTTGCGCTGGCAGCTGCAAGATTCAGCCGGGCACACGTTCTGACACGCTACTTGACGTGTCCATTCCGACTCCAAAAGGCTGCTGAACTCTTCCCTGACGGACAGGGAATGACGTTGTTGCTCGTTCGCGCCTGGCATATTGACGTGGTCCCAACCAAGGATCAGGCTGTGGGATCTAATCGGAACGTATGCATCGCACGAGGCTGAGGCAGCGCTAGGTGCACTGGTGTCAATGTTGCGCCCGCCGGTCTTTGAAGTTGAAATGGATGGGCTGCGCAAAGTATGCGTGCGAAAAGAATGGTTAGATGAGACGAGAAGCAGGAACTCGAAGTAACAGAGCCTCAGTGTTGCGAGCGGGGCACATGTTAATTATGACTGAGCATTTCCAGCCTCGTGTAGCCGAGGACAGGGCCAGCTTGAAGGCTGCGCCAATAGATTCATGGAGGACGATTGTGGCTGCAGCGAGCTGACGGCCCTAAGGCAGCAAGGCTGAATTCCTACTCAGCCACTTGCACATTGTTAAGCTGGCTGTGCACTCGACTAGCGACGGGTTTATAGCAGAATTGACACCGGGCGTATGCCATATTAGGAATTTCGCGATCGTATGACGAAGAGATGTGAAGTAGAGGATGTTGGGGGTGAGCCACCATGATGAACGCCTGTTCGCTAAGCCCGGCCAATCCCCACCTTACGTACCTTGACGGCTGCCCGGCCACCCGCCCCACATGAATGTCAGCCTATGACAATGGGCTCTGACACATGTATAATGTGTAAAGCTTTCTGATGTGGCACACCTTCTGAACCCATAGGCTCGTATTCTAGGCCGCCACACCAAAAGAACTTGTGCTTCCAATACAACAGTTATATTACCCTACCCAGATGTGCTTCGCACTGAGACTCATCAACCAGTCTTAGCTGGGCTGCCTTCGAATCGAGGAAGTATGGATCGACTGTTTCGAAATTTATGTAGACTCGAAGTGAAGCGAGATACTGAAACTCTCATGCGCTTTACTGGGTTCTCGTTGCTTGCGACTTGGTTACCGGAGAGGCCGCTAGGTTGTGTCTCGAGGTAAGAACTTGCGTCTGAGGGAGCAAAGTGCAAGACTGCATACTTCAAGCGGGGGACGAAGGTTAAGTTTCTCGCCGATACGTCATAAAATCGATATGTCGACCATGCACCAAACAGCGTCAAGGCGGTTAGTGGCACCGTAACCTGGAGCCATCGCTCCAAGGCGAGTGTGGAAAACGAGCCGTTCTCGTAATTGTCAGAACTTTGATTCTGATCTTGAAACTTGACGATGTCGGTACTGAACAGTGTCTGCTATTGATCAGAAAGCGTATATAACACGAGGAAACTCACTTACTGAGACGAACGTGGCCGGAAGGTATATCAAGGTCAGAATTGTAATGATACGCATGACGACTGCCTCTCGTTCGAGGTTCTTGTTCAGCTTTTCAGTTCGGTCCGAAACCTGAGTCTGCAGATGCTGCAAAACTAGCTGTTTCCTGTCGCCGATGATACTCACTAAAAGCTTTGCTCTGGCGAGTTGCATGTCGAATTCGCTGGTGATCTCGTCGAGCTGTGAAAAGAAAGCGTATAAATGATCCTCGCAAGCCGTTTTCAATGTGTTGGGGAAGTCCTTGCGTATGACCAGGTTCGAATAAAACTTACGTAGGGCTCTCAGAATCTTCGCGTTCGCTTCCAAAACCATGACTGCTTCGTTGGTTTTGTCTTGCCAATGTTGTAGATCTTGGATTTCCCATGCTTCATACTGTCTGTATGCGAGACCCGAGACACGGAGCCCGTCGACAGCCATGTTACTCTACAGGGCTTGAAGTTAGCACAAATACTTGTAAAGGTGCAGACACTTACTTCTTGTTCAACCATCCTCTCGAGCCAAAGGATATACCATCTCCAATCCTCGGTAGACCACTGACAGTAGAGCAAATGTGTGATCAATGTAGTTCGAAAACAAGACATTGGATCGCTATACATGTTATTTTCTGGCCGACTTGTTGGTGTGGTGAGTTCTGCGTAACGATCGCGTAAGTCTCTGCCGCCTTTAGTGACAATCCACAATGCAGTCCCGTACTCTACGTCGAATCGGTGGTAGATTGCAGCGTCTCGAATCGACCATTCGTCAAGTTTGGCATTCTCGGCTTCTTCCTTTTTGTGTTGTACGCCTTTCAGGTTATAGCAAATCTGGAAATGCTTGCCACTTCGGGCCAAGTCAGGCACTGAATGCCCGCTGTTAGGAGCCTTGAGACGTATCTGCTCGCGAAAGCCACTGAAACGAAGGTCTTTGGCATCGCTCTGTCCACCGAAGACCAGCATAAAGTCTAGGTATACGGGCATGATTTGATGGTACGACAGGATCTGGCACAGGCTTTGTCGAGTTGTTTTCAAATTGTCCCGCGAGCTTTCACCGTGAAAGTAACTGTGCCATCAGTATGATGTATCCATCAAAATATCAACAGCACGTACATGAATCGGCATTTTGGGTCTCTCTTTCGCGCAACAATATGTTGTACGTTGGGATCGGTTCTGTCTTGCACTCTGTCTGCAGCAAGCCATTGTGCAACCTTCTCCGGTGTATGTAAATAAAGCTTTTCGCGTACTGTGCATCATTTAGTATTTACTCAAGCATCGCGAGAGCGTGTCTACCTTTCCCGTCCGCGGTGCCAATGTCGATGACTGGGATCTCGAAAGCACCGATAACCTCATCTTTTTCGGTCATGAGACAGAAGTCATTCTCAACATCATCGAGCCGCTTTCTGTAGGAAGCGAGCTTGGACTTGTCTGTGAAGATGTCGCTGGGGATGAGGTTCTCTGGATAGTTGCTGCTGTTGACATAGGAGTTCTGCAGCTCGACAGGAATTTGGTACGTCATCTCAGATGATTGAACTAACACACGAAGGATATGAGTCGCTTGTTACAGAAGGAAAACACACTAAGAAGAACATATTTATGAATTGCAGGTGAAACAACAGCGCCTCGGAAGGCTGATTTCGTTGCGGCTGTGTTGTATGCGGCAGGTGCGACACGATGCCGCAGGTTTAGCCCCGCCACCACACTTGGAAGCGCGCCTTGCCTCTTTCTTCACCGGCAACAAAGGCGCGGCACCAACACTGAAAGCAACCTTGTCAAACGAGTTTTATCAAGGACTAAATCTCAAATTCTATTGGAGTCTACGAGGCTGAAAATTGCCCCTACTCTGGTTCCCCAAAGCTCAAAACCAATGATTATCGCGACACAGTAAGCCTCCAGGAGCCCGAAAAAGCGACCTTTACACTCTCGCCCCTACTCTGGCTCTGGCGAAACCGATGGTCTCTGTGTGCGATTAGGAGCATCTCGCATATTTCTCAGCGCCCTTCGATCGCCCTAGAACAGTTCAGCCACGTTAGCGATCACACAGGGCAATAGCGCAAGACTCACCTCCGTCAGCTTCTCGGGCACTTCGAAGACCCACTTGTCGTTGAACTTTGCGACTGGTCAGCCGTGATTCTGATGAAATAGAAGCGTGACGTACTCGGTTTGGCTTGAAATCCCATTTGGGCCATTTAGCTTTCAGGAAATCTTCGATCTTATCCCATGGGAAGTCGTCGTAGGCTGGGTATGTATCTTGGACACGAGAACTTCTTCTTGTGGATGGCACAGTTGGTTTGCGCTGAGCTGCACGCGCCTGTGCTAATGCAGGGTCGGCTGGTCGATGACCGGGCGCCATCTAGACAACCTTGGAAGTGACAGAGGTGATGAACTCAGGTGCAATGGGCAATCGATGCCCACAGTGTGTTGTGTCTTTCCTGGTGTCAGACGGCAGCCTGACTGTTATCGTTGTGATCTTCCAGCGATGCTTTCTCGGGGTCAGGCACGGAAGGCTGAAGCCAGAACTATATGCGCTCGCCTCCGAGCGGCCTCAGCCTTATAGCTCCATTCCAAGCACATCGCAGGAAAAGTGGGCCATCACATCAAAGTAGACACCGAAGTGTCACCCACATGAGTGATGCGGATTCTCTGATAGTCGGCAAATCGTGATACTTTACGTGTCAACCTACATGCAGTGCTGCTAGGCAGCTACGCAGCTGAGAGTTTAAGGGCGAGCGGTACAGCTTGCCTTCTTTGCCTGTTGCGCGTGTTGTGTCACACGACTATGTCATTGGTCGACCGCCTCCGCCACTTAATATGCCAATATGCATCTCCATCACGTCGCAGATGCCAAGTGATCACTTAGTTCATGCATATGATCTGATCCTCCGAGGCTTTGGCAGAGCCGCATCATGTGACAGAGGGCTGCCCAGGCCTGCTGTGGCACCATCGAAGCGCAAAGTCAATACACACTACGGAACAATAGCCGGGTGACATGAACTTTTGTTTGTGTGAAGTGACATGACCCATCGTAGCCATCACGCAGACGCAGCGGTTGACTAAACGTGAAGACAGCACGTATATTGGTGAACGTAAGGTATTCGCATGCTTGCTAACACACTTCCCCGTACAGCCATCGAAGTACCGTTATGCCACGAAATGCGCACCGAGGAGATCCACTCGAGAATTATGGGCGAGAGAACCGCGCAGCTCCGAAGCCAGGCCAACCACAAATCCACGACTTTGCTAGGACTGTTTACGATGATGAGGCACCTGCGCTTGAACCGGAGTTTGTGCCAACACCTGAGCAGACCCCTCGAAATATAGATCCAACTCGACTTGCGCCTCCAGGACCAGGTGGTAGCGGCAACGGCGCTGATGCAGGTCAAAAGAGCTTGACAACGGAAGAAAAGGGCAAGTGTCCCTTTGGCGATACGCGCTGGCCTCCGCCTAACGTATCGATATCCAAGCCCCTGCATCTCTTGAGTGAAAAGGGTGAGAAGCCAATATATTACCACTTGGTATATGAAAACAGCTCTCCTCAGGCCGACTTCTGGAAGGGACCTTTGAAGGCCCAAGCTATTGCAGCCTATGCAGAGAAGGGGCTTGCCTTATCCATATCGAAAGAAGGAAAGAGCAAGAAAGAAATCAAAGCTGCAAAAGAGAAAGCGCTTGAGGAAGAAGCTCCAAAAGCGAAGATGGAAATCCTACAGGCTAGGAATACGAAGGTGCTCAAGGAACTAAGCAGCGGACCGAGGGGAACGATCTGGCAGCTTGACGAAGGACATCTACATGTTTGGAGATGCATCGAAGTAGTCCAGAAGGTGACAGGTGCGGTGAGCCTCAGTGCAGACCGGCGAGAAATATTTTCCATGTTTGGTGTTGGCCTCAAGAGTATCAATGGCGATATGTTGCTGGTCAGTCAGCAGGCCGAAGCACGTACCTAAACTAGGTAGCTGGTGCGGAGAGTTCAGCGTACGATCAACGCCCACCGTGCACTCTATAACAAAATTCCACACGATCTTCTGTGAGCCTACAGCATAGTGAAATTTCAGATGCTGACAAACATGGAAAGGTGAGGCTGGGGATGGAGTTACGGAGCAAAGCCGAGGCTAGCTCGCGGATGTGGTCATAGCGCCTTCTCGATGATTCCAATGATCGAGCGACCCAAATTTTTAGAGGCATCGAACATCTGCGACCACTCTTCTCCGCATCCTCCTCTACATCAATCCTATTCCTGGTTGTCTTGCATTGAGCTGGAGTCTAGGAGCAACATCTGAGCTTCTTTCCTCTACCCACACATCCCCAATTCCCTCACAATGCAAAGAGCTTTCGCATCGCGGGCGCGGACTTCGGCCCTCAACTCGAGCTCTAAGCTCCGCTCCACCAGCTACAACCTCCAGCAACAGAGGTTTGCGCACAAGGTATGGCAGTTGTGTGCCTTGAACATGCAAAAAAGCAAAAACTAACAAATATACAGGAATTGAAGTTCGGCGTCGAGGCACGAGCAGGACTATTGAAGGGTGTCGACACACTTGCAAAGGCTGTATCAACAACACTCGGTCCCAAGGGTCGCAATGTGTTGATTGAGTCGAGCTACGGCTCGCCCAAGATCACCAAGGGTATGCGGAAATTTTGTCGTCATTGTCAACACTGCCCGCTAACATTGCTTCAGATGGTGTAACGGTCGCAAAGGCCATTACCCTCCAGGACAAGTTCGAGAACCTCGGAGCCCGCCTGCTCCAGGATGTCGCTTCCAAGACCAACGAGGCTGCTGGTGACGGTACCACCACTGCCACTGTCCTCGCCCGCGCCATCTTCTCCGAGACTGTTAAGAACGTTGCTGCCGGATGCAACCCCATGGACCTGAGGAGGGGAACCCAGGCCGCCGTTGAGGCCGTCGTCGATTACCTCAAGGCGAACAAGAGGGACATCACCACCAGCGAGGAGATTGCTCAGGTCGCCACCATCTCTGCCAACGGCGACACACACATTGGCAAGCTTCTGTCCAACGCCATGGAGAAGGTCGGAAAGGAGGGTGTTATCACCGTCAAGGAGGGAAAGACCACCGAGGATGAGCTCGAGGTTACTGAGGGCATGAAGTTCGACCGTGGCTACATCTCGCCCTACTTCATCACCGACACCAAGACCGCCAAGGTTGAATTCGAGAAGCCCCTCATCCTTCTCTCTGAGAAGAAGATCTCCGCAGTCCAGGACATTGTCCCCGCTCTCGAGGCCTCCCAGCAGCTCCGCCGTCCTCTCGTCATCATTGCCGAGGACATTGACGGTGAGGCTCTTGCCGTCTGCATTCTCAACAAGCTCCGTGGCCAGCTCCAGGTTGCCGCTGTCAAGGCCCCCGGCTTTGGCGATAACCGCAAGTCCATCCTTGGCGATCTCGCTGTCCTGACCAACGGTACCGTCTTCAGCGATGACCTTGACATCAAGCTCGAGAAGGCCACCCCCGACATGCTCGGTTCCACCGGATCCATCACCATCACCAAGGAGGACACCGTCATCCTCAACGGCGAGGGAAGCAAGGACCAGGTCTCCCAGCGTTGCGAGCAGATCCGTGGCGTCATCAACGACGCTACCACGTCCGAGTACGAGAAGGAGAAGCTCCAGGAGCGTCTGGCCAAGCTCTCTGGTGGTGTTGCCGTCATCAAGGTCGGTGGCTCCTCCGAGGTTGAGGTCGGCGAGAAGAAGGACCGCATTGTTGATGCCCTGAACGCCACCCGTGCCGCTGTCGAGGAGGGTATCCTGCCCGGTGGTGGTACTGGTCTCCTCAAGGCCTCTGCCAACGCTCTCGGCAACGTCAAGGCTGCCAACTTCGACCAGCAGCTTGGTATCACCATCGTCAAGAACGCCATCACCCACCCGGCCCGTAAGATCGTCGAGAACGCCGGTGCTGAGGGCTCGGTCATTGTTGGCAAGCTCATTGACGAGTACAAGGGCGACTTCAACAAGGGATTCAACAGCGCCAAGGGCGAGTACGTTGACATGATCGCTGCCGGTATCCTTGACCCCTTCAAAGTTGTCCGCACTGCTCTTGTTGATGCCAGCGGTGTTGCCTCGCTTCTCGGTACCACTGAAGTCGCGATTGTCGAGGCGCCCGAGGAGAAGTCTGGTCCTCCAGGCGGCATGCCTGGCGGTATGGGCGGTATGGGAGGCATGGGCGGAATGGGCTTCTAAGCAAACGAAGCCTAGCCGTCTGTTTTCTTCTTCTTATACCCCCATTCCGTTATAATGACTTTAGTCTCATGTCTTTCCCGGTGATGATTTATGTACACGATATTGGGTTGGTCTCCGCTCTTCACTCATGATTTCTCAAAAGCGCAGCATTGTTGGATATTTTGTTTTATTGTACAATATTGTGTAAGGATCTCCTGGGAAGGACAAGATGTATAAAGCGATGAAGGAATACGAACCAGTCAAACCTGTAATCACCATGCACAATTATGCTTGATTTATGAATGTACTGATGTCTAGGATTGGCCGACAGCCTGGCATAACTGGGGCAGGCGGTTGCTGTGGCGCCGCAGAGGGACAAACTAAATCCTGGAATGGGTGCCGTGCTGCTATAGGTACGTCGCTTGAAAATAGCCCCTCTGCCACCCCACTACCACGACTTCGCTCAGCCTCAGCAACACAACACCGCTCCTCCGCCTCCGCCCTTTCTCCCGCATTCTCATTGACCATCCACCACAATCAGTTTTCTCTATCCACGTAAGCTGCACTCCCCTCCGTCACCACGCAGGCAGCCGTTGGCCCACTGCTGCATGTGCGCACACGGCAATCGCAACGATGACGACGACGCTGACAGGCAGCCACCAGAACTGATAAAGCTACCCGGTGCTGCAATCTCCCTTTAGCATCCTCTACCTTGCACATCCGACATCATGGTAAGCACATTGGGGATACATGGCTTCAAGGACTGAACTGACAATGTTCGCAGGCTCAATCCGGGTACGTAGCTGCGAAACAAACCAGAGGGCATCAACAGCTGTCGCTGCCCGACACCCGCCCCAGCACAAACTCCCCCATACCCCGACGCTCGACCCCCGTCCCGCCCACCCCTACCTCGGACCCGCTCATACTAATAACGACGCAGTGTCTCCGTCTCCCCAGAGTGCATCAGCACCTTCAACGAACTCAAGCTTGGCAAGGACATCAAGTGGATCATCTACAAGATCAGCGACGACTGGAAGGAGATTGTCGTCGAGGAGACTTCCAAGGAGGCCAACTTTGACGCCTTCCGCGAGAAGCTGCTCAACGCCAAGAGCAAGGACCGCCGCGGCAAGGAGGGCATTGGTGGCCGCTACGCCGTGTTTGACGTCGAGTACGAGCTCGACAACGGAGAGGGCTCCAGGAGCAAGATCACTTTCATCAGCTGGACGCCAGATGATGCGCCACAATACGTACGTCACGAAAACGTAGTGCAAGGAGAAATGTTTACTGACGCCCAACAGCCCCGTATGATGTACTCGTCCTCCAAGGAAGCCATCAAGCGCGCCCTCAACGGTCTTGCCGCCGATATCCAAGCCAACGACGCCGACGACATCGAGTTTGAGAATATCAAGAGCCGCGTCGCCAAGGGCCGTTAAGCGCTTCTCTTTCCTCGCCCGCTTCCGACCCATCGATTTCGCGCACCTGTTAGTATGGAAGAAGGAAACTATAGCGGTTGGTAATGACACATGACGAAAATGAGTCGAGCGGTTGATTGGCAGCGATCATGGCATAGCGAGTTTTTGCGCATGATGGTTATAGCATGCATTATGCGAATGTGCGGGCAGTGATAGTGCCGGGTGCTACTTGCATTATCAGGCTTGGTATGCTTTTGATAGGCTAAAACTGGTCACATTGTCTTCGATGGACATTTCTTGACACCGAGAGCTCGTATGGTGTGACATGTGCGGTCTTGTCTGTAATGTTTGTGCTTGATACCTAGCCATGTGTATTGCTCATTCCCAGCAAAATCCGTCGGTCCGCTACTTGTTCTGTTCCCACGCTCCCCTGAAGACACCTAGCAATCTCTCGCTCTCGTCGGCATCCTTGGTTCTCTGCATCACAAAGTTCTTGAGATCGCCCCAGAACTCTTCGGTCGCAACAACCTCCTTCCCGCTCCCAGCCGTCGCACCCGCAGTCCCAGTCGCCGTACCCGCATGCGTCTCCCCCGCGCTAGCAAGTCCCTTCTCGCTCTCTGTCGGCGGCGCAACGGCAGGCGGACTTGTCACCGGTGTGCTTCCACTTGCGGGACTCGCAGCCCCACTACCACCAGCAAGCGCAGCGCCCGCCATGACCATGACGCCAAATTCCACCTCGCTGCCTGCATCTGTGCCGATGACTTCTAGCAGCGTCTTGGAATCTATGACTGGCTTCTTCTTGTAGAGGATCTTGATCTTGGCTGGCTGTAATGACGCTTGTGTTGCGTATTGGTGCTTGAGGTCGTAGACGGAGGTTTTGGAGGGGTCGATTGAGGACAGGGGGATGGTTGGCGTGGTAGGCTTCATGGGCTTGAGGGTTACGGTTATTGTGGACGGCGAAGAGGTGGCGGCATTGTCGCCTGCGACTGGCTTGGGGTTTGGACGTTGTGGGTGGGGTGGGTGCGGGAGGCGGGGGAGTGTGTACTGGTGGGCGGTTAACGTCTAATCGTGATGGTGTATGGAGGACATTTTGTATGAAAAATATATAGTGGAGAGACATACAGCGCCTTGTGCGGGATATTGTCGTGCGTCTGCGATGTGGTCGCTGCTGAGCTTCGCTGGGCGCGCATCCAGTGCGCTGAGGAATGATTTGCAGAATGCGAGTTCTGACATGTCAGGCTATCAAACGCTTGTTTCGTACGGCGTGCAGGTCGGTTCGTCGTCGTCGCGCTCGTCGAGATGTGTATAGCTCCAATGCGATGACGCTGTTGGTGTTGCGGGACAGCATTGAGTGGAGCGCACCTCGACCAGGGCGAAGACGCGCTACGCCCAAAGGAGGTCCGTAGCGTGGAAAAAGTTCCCATCTACTAGCGAAAGTTCGCAGTTCGCGCAGGCGTCTCGTTGCAAACTCTCAAATCATTCGACCCTTTCTTTCATACCACCCACCGCAAATCAAGCGGTAAATCTGTCGCCATGGGTCAAGGTCGCCGCATGAAGAAGCAGGGCATGCCCGATGCCCTCGACGAGTCGCTAGTAACCAGGAAGCGAAAAGATGCGCCCGTCGCTGTAAACCCAGAGCGCAAGAAGAGGAGCAGGACAGCTGCAAGAGAAGCCAAGGAAGCCAAGGCGAAGGCGATACCCAAGACGAGAGTGGCTGGAAAGCCCGTCAAGCAGCCTCTCAAGACGGCTGCTGCTGTCATAAATGGAGCCAAAGCAAAGGCGAAGAAGTCCGCACCTCAGCCGCCATCGGATGACGAAGACGAGGTCTCAGATATCGAAGACTCTGACATGGAGAACATCAACGTCACCGGGCTCGATGCGCTCGGTAGCGCGTCCGAAGACGAAGACGACGACGAGATGAACGACGACGAATTCGACTCCGACGTTGTCGACTCCGACGACGACATCAGGAGAGGCGCGGCCATGTGGTCAGACGATGATGATGAGGAAGATGCCCAAGAGAAGCTCACCGCCGCCAACATTGCCGGATTATCCACACGCTTGGATATGCAAAAGGCGATTGAGGAAGCGGAGGCGCAAGCTGAGTTGGAGGAGAACAACATGCAGACAAACATCGCCAATGAGCGACCCAAGATTCTGGAGGATGAGGAGGACGAGGATGGCAGGCCGATTACCAACCTTGTCAACCAGGACATCCAGCTGCTGCGCACAAGACTCACAGATACCATTCGTGTACTGGACGACTTCAAGAACCTTGCCGAGGAAGGCCGGAGTAGAGCAGAGTACAGGGCGTCGCTTCTGAAGGATATCTGCGCCTATTACGGTAAGTTCAAGTCCGGACTTGTCATCTGGAGCTACATTAACATCACGAACAGGCTACTCCGAGTTCCTTGCAGACAAGCTGCTGAATCTTTTCCCTCCCCGCGAAGCCCAAGCCTTCTTCGAAGCCAACGAGACCCCGAGACCAGTCGTCATCCGAACAAACACCCTCCGAACACACCGAAGAGAGCTTGCGCAGAGCTTGATCAACCGTGGTGTACAGCTTGAGCCCGTTGGAAAGTGGTCTAAAGTTGGTCTACAGATTTTCGATGCACAGGTGCCCCTAGGTGCTACACCCGTAAGTGTCATATGCGACTGGTTCAGTGGAGTCTAATACTAACTCACGCAGGAATACCTCGCTGGACACTACATTCTCCAAGCCGCTTCCTCGTTCCTGCCCGTTATGGCTCTGGCGCCTCAAGAAAACGAGCGCGTGCTCGATATGGCTGCTGCCCCCGGTGGAAAGACTACACATTTGGCTGCTTTGATGAAGAACACCGGATGCATTTTCGCCAACGATGCCAACAAAGATCGTGCCAAGGGTCTGATCGGTAACATCCACCGTCTAGGTGCAAAGAACGTCATCGTCTCCCACTACTCGGCTCTCGAATTCCCCAGGGTAATGGGTGGTTTTGACCGTGTATTGCTCGACGCCCCATGCTCTGGTACTGGTGTCATCGCCAAGGATGCCAGTGTCAAGACCAACAAGACCGAGGCAGACTTCTTGAGGCTGCCCCATCTCCAGAAGCAGTTGCTGCTCGCGGCCATTGACTCTGTCAACCATCACTCGAAGACTGGAGGTTACATTGTCTACAGTACTTGTTCCGTCACCCTAGAAGAGAACGAGCAGGTCGTACAGTATGCGCTGAACAAGCGATCGAACGTCAAGCTCGTGGAGACCGGACTCACCTTCGGTAAGGAAGGTTTCACCAACATCGGCGGCAAGATCTTCCATCCCTCAATGAAGATGACGAGAAGATACTACCCCCACACCTACAACGTCGACGGTTTCTTCGTCGCCAAGTTCAAGAAGATTGGACCCACACCTCCCAACGCTGTCGGTGTCAACGAGGCTTCAACTGCGAAGAGCAACAACACCGCAAACCCCAAGAACGCAGCTACCGAAGTTGAAATGGTCGACCGCACACCCATCGGTGCGGAAAGCGACGAGGAATCAGACTTTGGTGGTTTCGACGAGGAGGAGGACGCGAAGTACATGGAAAAAGCAAAGGCCAAGACCATGCGCAGAAAGGGCAAGGATCCTAGGGCCGTCGCGCCAAAGGGTGAAAAGCCTACAAATGGCACGCCAGAGAAGAAGGCGAAGGAGGCGCTCAAGGAGGCCACCAAGGAAGCACCCAAGGCCAATAATGGCGATGTAAGTGTCAAGGAGAAGTCAGGCAAGAAAGAGAAGAAGGGTGGTGGTGTTGAAGTCGCTACTACCTCGAATGGTGTCAATGCAAAAGAGACCAAGGTGGAATCCAAGAAGGCGCGAAGAAAGAGTGGCGAGAAGAAGAACAAAGCGTAGTGTTTTTGACTGCGAGATTTAAGAGACAAAAGCAGGAGTTTTGGCTCTTACTAGATACCAATACGTGCTCAGGAGAGTTTATTGTCGATGAATCAGTGTTTCCATCTGCCTGTGCGTTTCTCAATTCTGTTCTCACATCGCCGTCTCCCAACTATCGGGGCAAATGCCCACTTGCATGTGTCGTCGCGGTCGCGGTCCACCTAATAAGCATCTCTAGTGGTAGCCTTGTTAGGTGGGCCACGACTGATCGTGCCATGCATTTGGAATCTTGGGCAGACCATCAGCACCGTGATCGTCACGTCGTTATGAAGTGGGCGCTATTGTCTCCAAAGAAATGAGCGGCTCTTTTCGGTTCGGTAATGCTGCTCTAGCCACCCACTTAGCTTCCATTGTCGCGATCGAACTTCAGTCATCGCTTTAATTTCGACGGTGCATTTTGGCAGCCAATCTTTCATCTTTCACCCGTGGAGAAAGCTTGATCGAAGCCTTGATTGCAGCCTCAGGCAAAAAGCTTGCTAAGCGCGCGATCAAGTCGATGGCGCAAACGCGTCTTCGCAGCGTCTAGCGATGCAACAGTGCCCTTAGGGGCAGCCGGCGCCACCAACGGGCCTGTCAGCCTCCGCAACTAACCCCGGAGTACCTCCACAATTTATCAACCTCAACCCTTGATTGAACCATCTTGCCATGCTCCGAGAATCTGCCTACAGCAGAAACACTCGTTGACACAGTAAGACCGAAGTCACGGCACGGCACATGTCAAGCATGATTGCTCAGTCGACCATTCATCGTTGATCACGCTATCCAGGTGCTGCGCCGAGAGTGTATTCGAGTCAGAACATCGGTCCAAGCAATGCCGAGCTGCGAAAAGCCAAAGGAAGCGAAGGCTTATTGGCTCAAAGGATCGCACGGCAAGCCACACACCTGAGCAGCAAGACAGACATCACGAGCACATGTTCCAATGCCTCCTCTGACGGCGTTGACAACAAGACAAGGTGGCGCTGCATGCGACATCTGGGGCATCCATCTCCACGGTAAGCACCTTGGTGATGCGCGGGGCAAAGATGCCTGAGAAAATGTTTTGCTTACATTGCACCGAGAATCCTACCGGCGAGATCTCCACTCTCCAGTTTTTGGGGTTGCAAGGAGACAGTCGGCCCATTCCATCTCGTCATGCCGAACGTCTGACCCGATTACTGGGGAAAGTCAACCTTCTGGAAAAAAAGACCTTATCCTGCCTGCAGAAGAGGCGCATTCCTTGCATAACGGTTCCAGGTAAGCTGTACGCGCTTACACCGGAGGGACCGTTGGCATGATAGTGCGTGTGCAAACTCGTGCGGCTTGAGCAATCCATCAGTCTTTGCCTGATCTGCTGACGATGTGCCATTGGACGACTGCACAGGCGTTTGCGATCCATGTCTCATCCTCAGCCCCCGACGTAAGTGGTGTGAGGGAGGTCAGCCCGTCGAGCACGGGATAATAACCAGCTCGGGAACGCTCAATGGTGCCATGCGGGGACGATCCATGCAAGCATAGCTGGCATGGGAAACGGACTGGGGTTAGTAGCCTGTGATGATGCACTGAAGCTGCAGCGGCATGGAACAAGGATTTGTCGGCAGGGCAGGCTGGATGGAGAGATACTCGGGGCTGGCATTCCGAGATAAAGAGTGAATGCGCGCTCTTCTGAACGGCCATCACCGCGCGCCTCGAGCTTGCGATATCCTCTTCCAACGCGTATACACCGTCCAAGTGAATCTCGGCATCATGGGTTTTATGCTGAAGCCTCCGCCAGACACTGCTGGTAAGGCATGGTAAGCTCCATCCGATCTCCACATCTAGTGCTTGTCTAACGCTCGTCAAGGCCTGCCATTGTCATCGGTCTCTTCGTCGCCTTTGGTGGTGTTCTCTTTGGGTAAGTTTGTATCGTTGCTGTGGTCAAGAGTATGTGTTGATTTGCCTAGATATGATACAGGCACCATCTCTGGCATCATTGCCATGGACTACTGGAAGAGGGAGTTCTCCACCGAGCCAGATCTCAGCATCACAGCTGCGCAAGATTCTCTGATCGTGTCAATCCTCTCAGCTGGTACCTTTTTCGGCGCTTTGACGGCCGCACCCTTTGGCGATCTGCTTGGCCGACGTCTTGGATTGATGGTATCTGCCGGCGCCGTTTTCAACCTTGGAGTTATTCTACAAACCGCTGCGACAGCGCAACCGCTGTTCATCGCCGGTCGTTTCTTCGCCGGTTATGGCGTCGGTCTCATCTCAGCTTTAAGTAAGTCCGCTCTTGCCTTGTTGCTCTCGCTTCGTCGCATGTGATGTGGGGTTGATCGTCATGGTGGCTTGAACGCCGTCTACCCCGCATCCTTGAGGCTCTGCGGGGCATTTGCCACGCTTGGATCAAGGCTAACAAGACGACAGTCCCTATGTACCAGAGTGAAACCGCGCCAAAATGGATTCGAGGAACGATTGTCGGAGCCTACCAGCTTGCTATCACGATTGGACTGCTGCTTGCTGCTATTGTGAACAATTCGACCAAAGATCGTCAAGATTCTGGATCATACCGTATTCCCATCGCGGTGCAATTCCTCTGGTCTATCATTCTTGTTGGAGGGTATGTGCGAATGAGCCTCGATACAAGACATGTAACGGCTGATGCTAATTCGTAACCAGACTCTTCTTCCTGCCCGAGACACCGAGATATCTCATCAAGATGGACAAATACGAGCAGGCCGCCAGCAGTCTTGGCAAGCTTCGCCGCCTGCCAGTCGACCATCCAGCTGTCGTTGAGGAGTTGACCGAGGTTCAAGCGAACCATCTCTATGAAATGTCGTTGGGCAAGTCTACGTATGCCGACTGCTTCAAGGGAACGCTTGGCAAGCGTCTCGCGACTGGATGTCTGCTCCAGGCGCTGCAACAGCTTACGGGTGTAAACTTCATCTTCTGTATGTCTCTCAAACCAGTGCTGTCATGGCTTTTGTCTAACTTGTTCAGACTACGGAACGCAATACTTCCAGAACGCTGGCTTCCGCGACCCTTTCATCATTCAGGTCATCACCAACTGCGTCAACGTCGCATCTACCTTCCGTAAGTTTATCATTTCGGGACTGTAGTTTACAATATACTGACTATTGGATTTCCAGCGGGTCTCTACATGGTCGAACGCCTCGGACGACGTAATCTTCTTCTTCTCGGAGCGATTGGCATGTGTGTATGCCAGTACATCGTCGCTATCACGGGAACCGTAGCCGGAACCTCCGATCTCGCCGCGCAACGAGCGGCCATTGCCTTTGTGTGCATCTACATCTTCTTCTTCGCCAGCTCTTGGGGCCCTGTTGCTTGGGTCGTGACTGGTGAACTGTACCCCCTCAAGGCACGCGCCAAGTGTCTGTCCATGACTACCGCGAGTAACTGGTAAGCATAATTGCTTCTTTGGCATAATTTCAATAGACTAATGACTTAACTTAGGTTGCTCAACTGGGCCATCGCCTACTCCACCCCCTACATGGTCGACGAAGACCACGCCAACCTCCAGTCCAAAGTCTTCTTCGTCTGGGGCTCCTTCTGTTTCGTCTGCATCGCCTTTGTGTGGTTCATGATTTACGAAACTAAAGGTCTCAGTCTCGAACAGGTGGACGAGCTCTACGGCATCGTCAGCAAAGCGTGGAAGAGCAAGGACTTCCGCCCCGCGGTTCAGTTCGCGGACATGGATCCTAAGACTGGACGTAATATGAGCTTGAGCGAGGTGGCACAGAACCAGGAGAGGAAAAGGAGTGTGCAGCACGATGAGTCTGTTGTCCCACCCAAGGTCGAGGCCTAGGATAGGACGGATGAGTGGGATGGTGTATGGTGGATATAGTGATGCACAATAATGGAAGAGGTGGGATGTGGGATATATGTGGCTGGAGAAGCAGGTGACGAGACGGACGTCAAGGGAACTGTTATGAGCACAAAATGGGACGCAATGTCTCGCTGCCGTAGTGATATGATATTCCGTAACGTACACATTATTCGCTGCTTATCGCATGCATAAATCTCTGCAGAGAATCATGCCAGGTACAACAAGTCCATGTCACAGTTGGTATGTTGCGGATAACCACAGGTGAATGCCTCGTTGGAATGCTAGATCTCGCTTGAAGACACTGAAAAGCTTTTCGATGAACACATTGAGTGTGGCTCATCTCGACATACTAAGACAAGGAGCATCGTCTAGGTCATTCGTTATCGCAGGTAGGTCAGAAATGAAACATCATTTGATTCAATAATCAAATTGGTGCAATATTGACCCATGTTACACTTGAATATCATATTTGTTGCGTAGCTGATCTCTTCACATACCTCTCGTCATCCACGCTCATTCTTCTTCCGCAATCGGTCCAATGTTTGCATCAAATCCCAGCCTGTCCCCGGATTATCAGCGCGCTCCCCAAAATCACTCACTTTGATTCTTTCCTGACCCGGCACGTACTCGCGCTTACCGTAAGAACCTAGAGGCAAAGCCGGTTTGAAAGGATTCTGGAAGGGTGGCCGATTGGAATCACGAGCTTCGACTTGTTGAAGCTGTACCGGTGGTTGAGCCCGAGGCCGGCCGTGACCTAATTCAAGTTGTTGACGCTCTGCCGGCGGTCGAGCACCACGTAGGCCTTGCTCTACTTCGAGTCGGTGACGCTCTGCCATTCGGTCCGCCACTTGCCTATCCCATGCAAGATGTTGTTCTATTTGTCGTCGCACCTGTGCTGGCATCATCTGCTCCTCTTCAGGAAGATCATTCTGTATCGCCATCATCCGACGCGTATGAGGTCCTCTCATTCCTAGAACGTGCCCACCTCTGTGACCCCCGCCCCCATGTGTATCAGTTGCCGGCACTACCTTGTTGTTCTTGTCAATACAGAGAGAGTGCTCGAAGCCGTTGGGGTCGAAATACTGGAATCGGTAACCTGGTCCTCTTTCTATTGCCTTGGAAGGCATGTGCATACGTTGTTCATTCAGCAGGTCGCATAGATGACGGGCTGCGTCTGCTTGTGCGGATCGAGAGTGGTAGGAGAACGAATGCTTCTCTTCTTTTTTTCTGCTGAATAAACCCATGTTGTGGTGCTGGGGAGCTTGAACACTAGTTGAGACTTGGGGATCGGAGAGGATGAGGACAGCGGGTCTTAGTAGTGCGTGTTGTGCTGTGACCGTGGCTGCTGACTTGATTGACGTGCCGGTGACGAGACGCAGGCACAACGCTGTTGGGTTACGCTGTATCGTACGGCGGTAAAAGTATATCTCCCAAACTCCGGGCTTTGATTCACGGTATGCAGCTGTATAGTGACAATGACTATGTGATGAGTAGCAGTGTTGTTGACAGTGGCCGATTGTATGTGAAGGCGCATCATGTGACTCTTTACCCTCACATGACGGTGAAGATTGCCTGAGTAACCGGCGAGGTCTGAATCATTAGCAGCATCAAAAGTCTCGTGTAGGTCCCTGGGTAGTTGGCCAAGGGAGTTAACGTCCTCTGAGTAAGAGTTGAGCTCTCCCATGTAGGCATCATTATGACATATCATCACCACCACATCCCTCAAAACTCACCATTGTGGTCGTCAAACAGGATGTCAATCTTGTAACCTAACTTTTGATTTCATGCCTATGGTATCCATCAAGCTATGTTATCCTATCCCAAACCTGAACCGCCCAAAGCCATGTAGCTGGCAAAAGAAATCCGTGCACCGTGAAGTTTACCACGCCGTCACCATGTCGCCGCCTGCCCCCCCTAGTGTCCTGCGTTGAAGTCGTACTCGAATCCGCAGTTGGAAAATACGTCGTTTGCGAAGAGGTCAGGGAAATGGCCGACGTCTAGGCGAGGCGATAGTGGTAAGGCTCCTTGGAGGCCTTGCTGCGACGGGGAACATGCATCCAACGGGTGAATACCTGACGAGCCTTGGAGAAAGAAGCTATAAGGAGATTCATAAGTATGGTCCAACGGAGAAGACATCTCAGGAGGAAACCCACTCATTTCAGCTTGATCAGCCTCAGACTGAGCAAGAAGATCCTCATGTGAGTCGTTTCCAACGAAATCGTACTCTCCGTGGTCCTTCACATCCTGCTCATAGGCTCGTGCATCCAACTCCTTCATGGGCAAGTCGAAGTCGAAGTCCATGCTGATGGCGCGCTTGTACTGAGTCGGAACAGCCTGCTGAACGATATCAGGGAGGTGGGGACCGTAGATACTAGGGACATTCGGAAGACCGCTGACGATGGTGAGTCCTTGGCCACCAGTGGAGTGGATATCATCTTCCATAGGGAAGGTAAGTCCGAATCCGCCGCCACGGGGAGTAATGGGTGCGATGTTGTTCTGGATAACACCGCCTTGATAGTTCTTGGCAACGGGAACTGTAGCCTTTAGCTTGACGATGAGAGACGGACGGGGCTGAGTCGTACGGCCTTGACCTTGACCGTGACCTTGACCTTGACCGTGACCTTGACCGTGACCTTGACCCTGAGCGGTTGTCTGCTGAGGCTTTGTGTTAGCACTGGACAACGAGGAAGATGCACGTTTTTTCTTGCGCGTCCACGCCATCCTCAACGGTGGAATCTCGTAGCCCTCTTCGATCTGTTTGCCGCGCAACTTCAAGATAGCCTGCTGAAGTGCGCCAGCAGTACAGCTTGGTCCAACGACCTGAGCAGCCTGGTCAAACGGTATCTGAACGCCAGTCTCACCACAGGCCCAGACGATACCGAGGACTACGTTCTTCCAGTCGCTGTCACTCCACTTGAGTAGCTTGGGACGAGGCTGGCGTGGCTTGCGAGGTACACCATCCTTGTTGATCTTTGGGACCTTGGATGGTCGCTGGTATTCGCCATCGCTTTCGGCGTAATCGCTGTCATATGTGGGGGTATAACTCACAGGGGCAGCACCATCCTCAGTCTTGACTGTAGCGACGGCAGGGGTCTGACCAGAGGCGACGCCACGGAAGGGGTTGTTGGACTGAAGACGCGCCATGTCGTAGTTGCGCTTGTTAGAGAGGGGTGAGTTTTCCTCGTCAAACAGGCTGACCATGTTTAGCTGGTTGTTGTGGAAGTGGGACATGATATCCAGTACTTTAACTGCCAAAAAACGGCGAAGATGTGCGAGAAATCGCGGGAGACCAAAGACCAAAAAGCTTTCTGGTTCGCTGTTAGTGTGAGGTCAAGCGGAGGTTCATATGGAGTACCAGAGTTGGCGAGTGTTGTGGGGGTCGGGCGCGGAGGGCAATCAACAGCACACTACAGCGCCTTCGAGAGGCTGCAAGCATGTCACTTGAATAGATGCAGGAAAGGAGAGGCAAGGAAGCAGCAGTTGAGCCATTACGGTACGTACCTGATAGTGGGGTGCAAGTTATAGATGTGTTGTGGGTAAAGAGGCGGAGGTTGGCCAGCTACAAGAGGGACCTTTAGAGAGGCAGACGAGGCGCTAACGGCTTTGGGCTCCTGGACAGCCCAGTAACACAGGCGACCAATTTGTTAGCAGCGCGGACGTGCTCAGCATACGCTCAGCCAAGACCTCAGCAACACGACCTTTGCTCGATGCAACCAGAGAAAGACGGCCTGAAGTACGGGAGACGCCGGAAGAACATCCACAATAGAGCTCCTAACCGTTGCAGTCTGTATATCTTCTTTGCCGCCTTCTGTTTGTTTAAGGCTTCCAAGAGTTCGCTGTTGTGGTGGCTGAGGACGCGCGGTTGAGCCACAGGAACGACGCTCGGCGACTACGAGCAACCCAAAGTAGTCCAGATGGTGATGTTGTAGAGCCACACGCACTTGACTCGTTTCAAATTGGATGTCGGTTACGAAAAATTGTTGGATGTTATTGTGTGTTTGAATCCAAGAGGTTAAAGGATGTCGGGATATCGGACAGGGCGCGGGCTTTCAATCAACTCGAAAGAGCAGTGCGAGGTACTGTGAATGAAGACCGAAGTATCACTTGTGAGCTCTGAGTAGTCGATTAGAGTCGGATGTGCAATTGACTTGTTGAGCGGTATAGGCGACGATGTTCAGGTGAGAGAGAGACCTTGAGCTTTTGGAATCTTGATCGCGTAACCGCAAGATCTTTGGTAGAGAAGAGGAGGGTAAGTCCACAGGACGGATATTATATATCCACAGGTCTCTGTGACGCTTGATACAAGCGGTATCGGCCCGGAAAGATGGTAGCGCGAAGTCGACGTGAACCACAGATACGTAATAAGGCTTCAACATCTACGCCCTTACCCCGCGTATACAACTCTTAGTGACGTGGAAATCTGGGTGGCAAACCGGCGGTGACGTTCGACGTCGAGTTGCGTTCGAGTTGAGGTAGAAACCGCTCTGGTCCGCGTCGCAGTTCAAGCTACTTACCGTGAGACTACGTGAGATGCGTACTCATTGAACCAACATAGCGAATCCTGTCTAAAGATGTGGATTATCGGAATGTTTGATTCCCGATGGTGTGCCCGATCAACCATGAGTCAATCGTGTTCGAACATGTCTTGGGCGAAGTGGTTGAGGATGCTGGAAGTTTAAGAGCGTAGCGGGCTGTTCGGACAGATGGCTACGAAGTATACCAGGAATAGACGAAACGCTGCCTTGGTGCGTGAGGGTATATCCAATGGTGGACAGCAGTAGGAATGAACCGATTAGGGGGTGGACAAAGAAAACAATAGACAAGAGAGAACTCCAAGCTCGATCCTGGAACCCTTTCACGTTAGCAGTTCTAGCACATGAGTAGAGCTGGTCATTGCCGTCGAATCTCTCAAAGATGTATCTTCTCTTGACGGTTGATGTGTTGACATCAATCGAATGTAGGCTGGTCAAGAAGGCTGGAGATCTACAAGAAAAGACCAGGTCGAATTTTTTAGCATGAGGAGCGACTTCAGGCGATAAGTCAGTCTGTAAGCGCGCATCGAGGCGTCAAGAGGATGCTTTCTGGATATAGTACTGGCAACGATTATGCGGCGAGGGTCAATCGGCGGAACTCAACGCCAGTGTCGACACAGCCTGTGCGGGGTATCAAAAGGCCAGGGTAGGATTGTGTTACAGACTGAAGTCGTTTCATCGAAGTGGTCTTATCACCAACGCGGATGGCAGGCGAGTTCGCGGGGCGTGGAATTGATTTCGATGTCGAGAGAATAGAAGCCGAGCGGGAGATGATTGCATCGTGTTACGTGCATGATAACGCGCCAGTTGCGATCCTGTTGATGATTAGAGTGCAATGTTTGCCCACGAAGAGCGTGTAGGGCGCCACCGGGCTTCCGCGCACTTCAGACTGTAGGAACGCATCGAGGAATGAAGAGGGCAAGCCTCAAGCTTGCAGTGGTCTGGAGAACTCCTTGGGCGACCGAAAATCTGATAGGGGATTCAGCAGCGGGTATGTAAGTACCCTGACGCGCAGTGACTTGACATTGCGACGCACACAGCCGACGCGCTGTGCCCAGAGACTGATATGCAGAGGACATGAACCGGTAGGACCTGTATGTGAGATTCTCTACACCAGTGCTGGATGTGCGAAGGAACTCAGTCGAGAGCTAAGTCGTAGAGGATGTTGGGGGAGTAGACAGGAGGGTCTGAGGGGAGTGGACAGAAGTGTAATTAAGGTTTCAGACGCTAGGGGAGTGGTTCAGCAGGGACGATGCCCCATCAGTTCGTGGCCTTGGCAATCCTGGGTGCTTCAAAGGCAGGGAGGTGCACAACATTGGGAGAATAACACAGTAGAATTGTTGGACTATAGACATGCTACCGAGTCTAGGAAACTATCTGCTTGAATGTTAGCAACCGCTGCGTCTGTAAAAGAACTGTGCTAGGGCTGACTTGCCTGCACACAAGCCTTGGAGCGTGCGTGTTACTCTGAGCTCACTCCTGAAGATGTCAGACCTGTTGATTTTCGTCGAGAAACAAAATCTCAGTGTCGTGATCCTTCTTATTTTGGTCCACTGCTTGGGATGTCAGCGTCCTGCTGCCTCATGATAGCTCCGCGGGATGGCTTCGCTAAGGCTTGCGCGAAGGATTCGGTCCGATATCCTCGGACGTGTGGAATTGTGTCCTCACAGCAGCTCTGTGCGATACATCCTGGTGATGGAGTCGTTGTTCCAACAGCTGTGGTACGTACCGTGCGGCTGCTTGTGTTTCTGAAGTCCTTGTGTGCATGGACCTGAACCATCATCACGCCTCCCTCCTGAGTTTCTCGCCTCAGCCCATCCACCGACCCAACACCAACCACCAGCTGCGCAAAATCGACTCGATTCTGCCACGACGCGTCCATTGTACTATACCGAGATGGAGACTCGAGCCAGTGAGATGGATAGGACTTCCGAGTCGCTCCTCCCTCGCAGGCGCGGAGATCACTTCGCACCAGAAAGCTCCTTCCCACGCCCAACCCGTCCATTACGACGACGACGACGACGACGACGATGACCTCCATCGCGACCCGCACCCTCTTCGCAATGACTGCTCAAGGAACGGGCATGGTATAATGGCTTCAAGAGCGGATGCTTCAGAGCAGGTCAATGTGCTTCAGCGCGCCATTCTCGCCTCACGCGACGGTCTGTATCGCGCTTCCTGGCCTCACTCCTAGAATCGCTCATGAGCGATGCTACTAGGCAGCTTGGTACAGGCAGGTGAGGAACAGCTTGCTTGCTTCCCTCACTCGTGCTTCTAGGTTTGCAGTTCCATACTCGACAAAGCCTCGAAAAGACATCGAGTGTCTCCGAGGGGCGCCTCCACGACACGCAGCCCGTCTTCCGAACGTCCCACCAAACCACCAACGCCTGCGATCCTATCGCAATGCCCGCATAACACTAGAAGTCATGGCTGCCCAACAATCTTACTGTGGAAAGCCTGGGACCTCCGCGGAAGAGACAGCCCTTCCACCTAGGAAGCCATAACAACTTGCAAGGGCGGATGGCAAAACGGAACAACATCGGCTATGGTTTGCTCGGCTATTTCGACAGTGCTGTCCGTCTCCGCTTCCTGTGCGATGTATGCCGAGAATCCATATTGATGCAGCGCCATAGCCTTGACTATGTTGACCACTGGACGTCCCGCTTTGTGCTGTTACTCTCGCCAAATCTTTTGGCGATGTTCTGGCAACAATCTTTTGGACACACCACCATAAATGTGTCAGCCGTACGCACACTGGTTACCATACCCCAAAGCATGACGGCCATGTCTCATCTGGGCTTTAACACAAACGTTATATGTATGGACGTGGGCGAGATCTGGCCTTCTTGTTCCGTCAACATCGAGTTGGTGGGTACCAGCGTTCCAGGCTTCTGCTGTCGCGGAGCGACAACGTATGCAAGTGTCCCACAAAGGATCTGGCAAGAGAAGATACCAAGCACGTTACAGAACGTGAGCAGACCTTCCGTAGCTTCTAGTGGCTACCTGTCCAGTGCATCACTACACTCCCTCGCATCATTCTCATCTTCGGTTGCGACTCGAAGCTTATAATGAGCCCCTACCCAATTGGAGCTTCTCGCCTGCCGAGAGCTCCGCTGCACGAACCCTTCCATACTGGTTCTGCGACAGTGGAAGGACTGGGCATTGCAAGAGACGTTGACCCTGTTTCGACAATAGCAGCTGACCGGAAAAACCGGACTGCGTCCAGAATAAGATGCAACCTTGTTGCGAACCGCTTGACCGCTTCAACGACAGCGAAATTCTCATGGACGACTCTTCTGGCTCGCCCCAAATTAAGGACTGAGAAAGACTTGGCGGTGGATGCGCCCTTACGATTCCACATTGAGTTTGAGCAGGCATGACTTGCCCAACGCATCCTCTTAAGTTGGCTTCGTTGCGGGACTTCCATTCAACCATTCATACGCTGTCGTGGGGCTACCAAACCCAATGAGCGGACTTAGCCCGAGCAATGTCGTGCCCCAACGTTTTTGGCCCAAAGAATGTTGAACTTGCAATACGATCTTGTTCATGATAACGATGAACATCACGTCCGAACGCGTCGCTCTGCCTCTTTTGGTAAGGGCTTATTTGCGGGTCGATGGCGTTCTTTGAAAGGAGCCCGTCGCAACAAGACCTGCAATGCTCGTATGCCGATGCCTCCTTCGACTAACGAGAAGGCACATATCGAAGTCAGATATCTCGGGCCGGCAATTGTTAGGGTAGATCGTCTTGGTTGCAGGCCTCGCAGGACTAACATACCCGGCAAATCTTTCTAGCCTTACTTTTTCATCGACGTTGGTAATAGTACCAAATCTTCCATGGGTGAATGAGTTCGACTATTCAGGTGCGCAAGCCTGGTATACTGGTCGTCTATCGCGCCTGATATATCGTTTGCCTGGAAACCACATTAAGCTTGGTGTTATGGCATCCATTGCCACTCGTCTCCGCGACATCATACTACTTGTGAGGGAATCTTGAACCGCAAGACGTCGGGGAGCGACGGATCGATGCCCACATTGTTTTGTAGGATTATGAACGTCGCAATCCGGTGTGTTACCAACCATCGACGAAAGTTCAACCGTGCAGTCCAGCGGTTGACGAGGCAGAATCCGAATCGTCAGTGAGATGGCTTTTCATGATGTCGAACGCCACTGGGTATGGTTTACGATGGCCATTACCTCGTTGAGGCCTGTTTTAAGCTTCCGGCTCGATGTGTTCCCTTCCCCGCGCATCTCCTCAAGTGGCCGATCCAGAGGTCGCGTGAGGCATCTTCGGTTGAGATCGCCTGCGTGGCAGCTCTGAGTTCCAAGGTCCACTCACCCAAGCTGCGAGTAAGCTTCCAAGCTCATGGCTCCCGTTTGTTCGTTTGTACCGTGCTCGTCTGGTGTTCGCGATCGCATTCGTGGTGGCTGGTGAGGCGGGTCTGGTTGCGACCAAGTCTGAGCCAGCCGTGGCAGGCGTTCATTATGAGTGGCGCCAGATCGTAAGAAGCTCTTATTGTGCGGCCAGTCGTCGAATCCGGCTCTAGATGTCCAATGCTCGACCCTACCTTTGCGTCTGCTGGGCAGGAAGAAGATTGGGATGCTATGATCGCCCGTTGCGTGCTTCGGAGATGCTGCGGGCAGTCTGCGTTACTGTATGCCACGATTCCCTCTCTGCCCATCGCCTTCTGCCGTCTCTTGCAGGATGTCGCGTCGGATGCACGATATGTTCGGGGGGGGGGGGGGGTATTTGACGGAGCGATGCAACTTGTCGATGTCTCTCGCGCACAGTCGTACTGCCGCTGTAAGGCAGGCGTCACAGAAGCGCTGGTCTTCAAATGCTCTGCACCCAAACACGCGCCCAAACCCTGATGTCGTGGTGGAGTTGACCGCAGCGATAAAGTCTTCTCGAACAGGCGTCGTAGGGATTGTTCGACATCTACAAGTGCCGCGACGATGTTAGTCCCACGGAGAACAGCTGTCATTCGTCTTACCTCTATCCCTTCCACGTCAGTTGCCTATCTTCGCTGGCACCGCTGTCACGTCGTGGTGGTAGCTAGTGTTGGGGGTGGTTGAGAGAATGGGGCGTGTGCGCCGCGGAGGTCAACAAGACTTGCCTTCATGAACGTGAGAATCAGGATGCGAGCGCCACAACATCGGCAGCTGCAGATTTGGTTCTCTATACATCACACTGTTCTATGAGCATGTCACAAAGACAGCGATGCAAGGGGTTGAAGACTGCTCTTGGAGTTTGTGCACTTGCAGTCCCTATGCAAACATGAGACAGCTCCATCTTCCACCACATTCATAGTGGCAAGATGAGATATAGCAACTATCTTGCGGTCTTTAGACAAGCATAATATGGCGCTGGTGTCTTCCCGTTCTACGAAGCGTAAGAGACCTCAGCGTGGCTGGCTGGTGCAGCCCCCTCACTCAACGACATTTGAGAGACCTGCACCAGACTGCAGCTCAGTTTGGACGGGTCACATTCAGGATCGAGATGCTTCAGGACCTCTTGAGAAGAAATGCGTGTCGGGCTGCAAGTCGTGATACCAACGTGGAGATCATGCCTCGCAGGCGCCCTTACATGGTTCATCATAGCATCCCGAAGGAGAACACCGATTGTGCCAGGGGACAGTAGGAGAGAAGGAAGTTTTCGTTGAAGGCTGTCTCACCGGTCACGCAAGGTGCCTGCATAGAAGCCCTGCCGTCGCTCCGCCTGCCCCACTCCCCTGCAATGCCAATGGAATGATCGTTGCCGAAGTCCTATACCAGATCTCCGGGAAACGGAGTCCAGTGGCTATATATACCTACAAGAATTGCAATTCTTTCGGTGGTGGTACGATCCTGTGCGACATGAGTTCGTGTTATTGGACTCATGGTTGGGATTCGTGCCACAGGCTGACCACAAACAGGTTTAACAAGAGTTCGGTTCTCCATCGAAGTAATGACTACCATTAAGGTAGTCGGGTTTTTTTTGCTTTTCTTTCTCCCACCCATCCAGCACATGTCGCCTAGGAGGAAGATACGCAGACAGCACACCTTCCCGCACAAGAATGTGGATTTTCAAATTCACTTGTCCGCATGCACATTTGCTTGTACAACTTCCTAGAGAGGCCAAGCTGGCATGTGGTGCAGGCGATGGTCACATGGCTATGAGCGAGCTTCTCAGCATTGCTGCATCTTGGATTCGTTAGCAACCGCCTTAGAAGAGATGCCGGTATGGTTGTGATGCTTTAACGCCTATTTTCTGGCGATAACATCTCTGCCATGCTTTTATCACGGAGATGGGTATGCGAAAGGCTTGCAACCAAGCAATCCTGTTATTTGGCTTGCGTGATCGATGAAATGCCTATGTCCGTTAGCGAAGTTCGGACAACCAGGACCGATGAACACAACGCCGTCATGCAGTAACTGCAAACGAATTGGATTGGAATACCTCTTTTGACCAGACTTCGGGCGAATTCTTGGCATCATATGTTCTCATCGAGATGCAAATCTTTCAAGATGTTGCTTTGATTCATTGGATTCTGTCGCTTGTCGAGGAGCAGGCATTGCTGGAGCTGCTGAGAGCCCAGCGTCAAGCTACAGACACTAGGACGACCTACGTATTGGCATCAGAACAGTATACGGGGTCAGCATACTGCTACTAGGTGATGCGGCCACGAACGGTGCGCGAACCCATATATTGCTCAAGGCAGCTCGGATGCGCTCCGCTTGCTTTCGCCGGATGATGAAGCCCGATCATGTCCACACACTTCCGAGTGTTTCCGGGCATGCACTCATCGGCTCTCGAAATACTTTATGGCATTTGGTGCATCTTTATGCGCTTTCATTGGGAAGTCTGGCAATGTGCGACGATACCTACTAGCATGACCTGAGACGAACAGCTATATCAGGAGGTGGGCGGTTAACATACCTGGACAGGACGCGTGGATACCACATGTGCCGGCTCCAAACTCTCACATGTACGCTACCGGTTGTTCGTCGTCATCATAATCTTTCACGACAGGTTCCTATACGTCACATGCGTCTGACACGCATCATTTCGACGGCCTCGCAAGTAAATCTTTATCAACTTAGCCGACGCGACACATGCAATTAGTTCAGGGGCGATTGACTGCCTCACTGCGAGGCGCCGTCGCGCCATAAGAGCCATGGTACAACACCAACAAGCCTCACAAGAGTCTTACAAGTTCAGGACAAAAAACTGCCAACGAGAGGTCAAAGATACGAGCATCATTTCATCGAAGTCTTGGAGATCAATATTCGGCCTTGAATATATTGTCTCTTGCTCGAACGATAACAGCTTTGGCTCAGCCAGTATCACAACATGAGTGCTCACTTCCAGCATACTATCCTTTCCCAACACATTCGGCACCTACATTACGCAGTTGCGGAGCTATAGCTCAGCAAGTCCTAGTTCCGGCCGTTGAATCACCACTATGACCATACCCTGGCAGTGGGAAGGAATGCCTCACGACAAGTCACGGAATCTTGAAGCCAAGGACTACGAGCACAGAGACGAGCAATACCGGATATCGGAAACCGCGACTCACAGCATCATATACCCCTGGCAAAATATGCGCGCGACGATGTCGACTCGAGTTGGGGTAACATACCTCAAGACACGGCCGGGCTTCGCTTAATCATCATCTCAAGTCGGTCCAAATACCACCCAAATTTCGGAATGTGATTGCGAATCTCAAGCCTGAGCAGCTTTCAAGCATCACTGTCGCCATGCCAGTGAATTTAGTTCACGTCACGAGAGGACGAGTCGCCACCATCGTGAGCGTGGACAGAAATTCGTGGACGCCCAATGCTATGCATTGATCACGTAAAACCATGCTGCTAGGAGGCACATATGGCAAGGCATTAAAACAACCTTAAGCCGCGTCAGTAGATGTGCGACGTCCATGCAGGCTCATCTCTGCTGCCAGGGACTTGTATGTCGTCGTCGATTGTTTATTTGGCCTCAGATATGGCATATGCTGCAAAACATCAAAATCAAGCTGCAGGGACTGGCCCAACGCGACGAGCGAGCTTCACCGCCTAGGCGGAACTCCACTCTAACAGCAGACCCTGACCTCCTCGTCGCCATGGACGACGTGAAGGTGTCTCCGCACGCGTTACCGCCACCCCGCCCCGCGTCATCTCCGCACAGGCACGTACCCCTTCACCTCTCGAAAATCAACAAAGGCCCCCCAGGTATCCTCCGTGTCTTTTGGCTATATATACGCTTTGAATCATCAAAACTTCGCCTAGGCCCGTGGGCGGACGGGTACGGCGGCGGGGTGGCGGTCGGCAGCCACCAATGGCTAACTCGTGTTGATCACAGGTTTGCTTCCCCCTTTGGGGCTAGGTTCGAGTCCTAGGCAGGGTGGAATTCCCGTGGTTGAAAGCCATACCACATTTTTGCACTTCTCTTTGGCATTTTACCGTACGGTATGAGTATGAACAGGATGCATGTGCATATGCACTTGCTTTCTCTCTATCTGAGAGGCCTGAATCAGGCATGGAGAGTGTGCAGAGGTAGCGGAGTAGGTGCAGGCCTCTGTACTTGTGCAGAGTTTCTTCTTATGCTTTTGCCCAGAAGCAGGCCGGCTGTGGCGCGCCCGCACTCCTCCGACGTTTTCACCACTGCCGTAAGTCACCGGCGCAGGTCAATTCCCTAGGCTCTACACTTCTGCTTTAGGGGATTCGCCTGAGGAGAGATGTAATTGGGCTGGCTGCGTTGCTTAAGCGTAAGCCACATCTGCGATAAACACGCACTTGGGAGCTCAAGACGATACACAAAGTAATCTGGCTTTAATGCTACAAGCTGACAGTAGGTTCCTATGTCGAGTGGCTATAGGCTGCGACGAAGCAGTGGGCTTGGGATCCTCCAAGTGCGACATTAGTATCTTGCGATCCGCTCACCTTGGATATAGCTACTGCGACATGGTTACGCACGTCTTGGAAGTGTTGCACAACTCGAGGCCGCGATGCTTAGCTTGCCTGGCTTTAGCAACGTCATATTTACCTTTTGCCAATCTAATGGCTGCTTATGACACCGGAGATGTCTCATAGGTTGCACGATACAGATCCACAAACATCACGTACGGCTTAGGATACATTATAGCAGCATGCAGGTCTCACATCTTTCAAGCCGGGTTATGCACGTATCTCTGTAAAGGTAGGATTGGCCTCTCCTTTCTATTCATGAATTTGTCTTCCTTCGTTATCTCGTCATTCGGTACCAACATAGCGAGCCCAAACGCGCCGCCCTCAAGTCGATGAAGAGCTAAAGCGCAAGGTTGAATCAAGGTGCTTGTCACTGGACGACTGAGCCCGTCACAGCACCTATCAACGCGGCCTTGCAAACCGCATCTGTGGTCGCCATTCTTCGTTCGCAAATAGCGAAGATCCTCCCATGCTCTCCGCTATGTAATGTCGGACGCTCGTTGTTGAGTCGAGCTCATGGTCGAGCAGCACGAAGAGTATGGTGTCTTCCAGTTCATCCTCGCCATGTCCGTAACCAATGTATTCGTCTTCGGTGGGCGTGATACCGAGCTGCTCTTGAAGCTCCTTGCGAACGGCGGTTACACCCTTGAGCTTGTCAATCTGAGTCGCAAGATTGTACATCTTTTTCGCTGCCTTCAGCAGCCATGAATCCTGTTATGAAGAGTCAGTAAGTCGCCATTCTTCCGGCAACAAGTACTGGAGAAACGAGGAGTCGCAATACTCAGAGGTACGTACACTTTGTCCGTCAGCTTCCCTCATGCGAGCCACGTTTTGCAAGCTACGTCCACGCGTTGTGAAGAAGTCATACTCTTCGTCGAAGTATTGGCCCTTCTCGCAGCAGGCTGTGACTTCCACCTGCATGTCATCGCAGAGTCGCATCATTGCCTTTTCCTTGCGCCTCATGTTCTTCCATTTCTGATGTTTGGCTTCGTTCGTTTCGTTCTGCGACATGGCGGTGGGGATTGGTATGACGATCGTTCGCGGAGATTGATTGATGGATTGGCACGCGGTTGGAAGACTGAATGGGTGATTAGTGATGTATTTGTAGGAGATCCCAGACCGCGGAACTTACTGCTGGGGATTGTGGGCATTGTGTCGAAGCTTCGTGTGTTCACAGTGGCGCAGAGTCGAGAACAAGGCAGTCGGAGCGCGGCGCAGTCCATTGATGGCAGTAAAGGCTTGTGAATATGCGAGTGTATCTGTCTGCGCAACGGGAAGCGCAGCGACTACGGTGGTGGCAGTATGAAAGACGAGGTTGTGGTGACGAAGGCGTATGGGTGTGCCAGGTTGACTCAAGAGAAGGATGTTAGGGCGATGATGTCTCCAGGGGCAGATCGGTGTTCTTGTCATGCATGGAAAGCACGATTTGCTTGTACGTTCTCTTCGGGTTCCATGTGGTGGATGCTATGAAGGTTTTCAAGCCATCGACCATTTGACGCAGTTGGCGCACCGACCCTGCGAAGCGCAAACCACAACGCCATCCACGTACTCCTCGCCTCACCAGACAACAACAAGTTCTTTTCTAAACGCGCTGTTCCGCTGAAATATTTCTTTGCGGTTAATTGCCTTGGTCGATAATACCTTAGGTAACCTCCTTACATCCATCCGACCCGCCTTTCGGCCTTGACTTCAGCGCACGGGCAGCCGGTCTACGCATGGTTTTGTACGTGCCGCTCTGATTGGTATTAAACTTCAGACCGGAAGAGCTTGATTAGAGATGAGCTCGTGCCCATCTGTGGTCCTGACATAGGTGTGATTTGCGTAAGGCCTGCCGGCCTCAGGAGCACGAGACAATCACACGTATACAGAGGAGCAGAACTCTGGGGAAGACTTTGGGAACATTTGCACAGGTGGAAAAATGACTTGGATCGTATGAGACTGGAATGTACAATACGTATAGACATCTGTGGAAGGGATGAAATACAACTGCAGGCCTATTCGCTGCCTTGCATATGCTGGGTATGTTTCGCGCATCCAAGTGAGTACCCCTATGCTCTAATATGATGATCTGCATACCTGGGTAGCGACTGCAGACGACGCCATATCATTCCCAGACATGCTGTCTTGATACGCCTGTCGGCTCAACCTAGACTAACGTAATCCAGTCCAACAGCCTGTATACTTGATGTATAAGTACCTCGAGTGTAAGAGCAGAAGCACACAGTTTTACGTGTGTCGAGGGAAGTGCGTTGTAATGTGGCCGGCCAGTGCGATCCTTCCGGTGAGTCACCGAGGCGCTCTCCAGCACAGCACGGCTACCACACCAACTCGCAAACATGCAGCATCACCAAGTTTCAGCCTTCAGCTTACGCTCTTGATGTTCAAATAAGGATCCAGCTAAACAAGGACAGCAGGGCCGAATGACAACTGTCATGCATGCCGATCCGCGTAGTATCTCTCGGCTCGTCGGGTCAAATTTGCGGGCGACACTAAACCGGTTTCCCGCCTAGCCTGTCTGCCATTGGGTGTCTTCGCCCACATGCCACCGCGACCCTCTCAACCCATTCAACCTTAATCATACTGCATTGCGACCGACCGAAAGCGCCAATTGATAAAGCCCCGCAATGCCCTTCGCGCCCAGTCGCCGTGATGTTCATCGCACCCGTGCCCTCCTCCACTACCGCCTAGGTCTCCCAAATGAACTCGTTCTCGATATCCTGGATAAAGCCCGCTACTGGGTCGAGGTCGTACACCTCAATGACCAGACCACAGTACTCCTTGACGAGGAGTTCTCCGACGACTTCTCTGCGGCCCAGCCCTTATTGAGGATAGTAGTTGACAGGCCCAAAATCGCGCATCGCGAAACCAGCAAAATCCGAGAAATTGAGTTCCTAATCGTCAGCCACGACCAAGGCTGGACTACGGAAGATACGATTGGCACGTTCGAAACTTCTTCTTGGTTTGAGGTGTCCATTGTGCGCCCGCTTTCTCCGCAGGACGACATGATAAGTAACATGGTCGCTGATAGCTTCGACGAACACGAGTATCCGCAAAGCAACATCCACACCGTGATAGATGATATGTGCGGTAAATTCGGCTACAGAAATGCGCTGCGCCCTTCATCGAAAATAGAGCCGCAGAGGCTGCACTGCGACGAGATGCAGACGATGACGTTCTTACACGACGATCCTACACGCCCAATGGGTATCGAAGGACAACACGCCTGGTATTTGCAAGGGAACGAGGTCGCAAGAGCTGTTTCAATCTTTGAAGGCGATTATATTCGTCGGTACCGCGTCATCTGGGGTTGTAAAGATAACCCAACATGGGAAGGCAACGAAGGTGCGGGCCGCGGCGAGAATTTCATTGACTCGCTAAAACACGGTGACTGGATTTGTGTATGGGCGAGAGCAAAGGTGAGCCAATTCATAGGGACAATGTTCGCATTAACTAATTCATGGATTAGAGACGAGGTTGGGAGAATCACGTCCATGGCGTACGCGTCACTATGCGATACACGATATAGCCCATACCAACCCGCTCACCCAAACTGTTTTGATGCACTCGCATCTAGCGCTGCTGTTCGCATCCTTTGGTGCATCTACCCACGAAAAGGCTTGTGTTGGAAGTCACACTTACCAAACGTTCGTTTGCTTATAGCTTGGGTCCTTCCTGCACACCTTCATCGGAGACATCAATCCTACGCGACAACGACTCCTGTTGGACCCCAGAAGCGATAACGTCCTTGTCAGCGGTATCGATGCCAATCGGTGCTCCGCGCACTTTAGCTCGAACTTTGGCGATATGTTCAGCCTTCGCACGCGCTCGATCCTCCTCCATCGCTTTCTGCTTGTTTTTCTGTGCGCGGGCTAAAGCAGCCTTTGCTTCGAGCCTGACCTGCCTGGCTGCCTCAATTTGAGATTTTCTTTCCTTGCGTGCTTTGGTTCGGGCCTCAGCTTCTTCGGCCCGCTTTTCTTCGGCCCTTTTACGCTCGTCGGCTCGCGCCTTCGTATGAGAGAATGGCGTAAGCGAGATGTCACAATGGGAATGCCGTGCGGCCACATCCGATGTCTGCGGCGAATGTGCAGTTACAGCCGTGGTAGAATTCGTGGGCGCTTTTGGCGTCACTGAACAATGATTCCCAACGGCCAGCGTCGTGGGTGTCACTGGTGCGTGACCAGATCCTGACGTCCTCTCTAACGAGTCTTCATAGTCTCGCTCGCGAGTCTCGATCTCCACCAAGTATTCGTAACCGCGGATGACACATTGAGCCTTCATTGAAGGATCGGCTGTATTTTCGTTCTCCAGATCGCCCCAGATCCTCACTAGATTCTCAAGGTCAGCCACGCTCAGACACGCCTCCGCCACCTGTCGCTTGTTCCGTAAAACTCTCCAGTGTTCAAGTTGTTGACGTGCTTGAGCACGCATCGAGCTGTTCTGCTCTTGTATTGTGAGCAAAGACTGGGCAGGGTATTGGAAGGCAAATACTTCGTCATCGACTTCGCCCTCCTCTCTGGCCAGTTCAGCGTCGTAGGTGGTCTTACGAACTTTGTCTGTCAACACGTCAAATGCCTCTTGGATATCCTGAAACACCGTAGTACGTGCAGCACGCTCAGTCGGATCTAGCTCCAAGGTCTCGTCAGGATGGTATATCAACGCCAGCGCTTTGTATGCTGCAAGTATGACCTCCTGAGGCGCAATTGGGGCCAGCCCGAGTGTCGCATAGTGTGTCTGCCTCTTCATACTGGGATACATGTTGTCTTATCAGTTCTTCCTACGGGCGCAAGCATTCTGTGCCAGTATCGGAACAGCCTGGAGGTACCCTTTTATACTCTTGCGACTGCAAACAGCGATGACATTGTGGGTAAACGACTCACTGACACAGCGACATGTTTGGTTTTTGGACACACATCACAACATGTCTTAGACACATAGCGTAACAAGAGAATTTTGGAGAGGAGCCAACAATGTGCCGAAAAGACTCACAGCCGCATCGACGAAAAGCAGGACAGGATTGTGTTGTACGAAGCCTGGACCCCGGGTCAAATATCGCTGCGAGCTCGCTGCAACCACTAACGCATCATGCATTACCCGCCCCACCGAAGTACAGGTCGTCGTGATTCTGGACACACGAGGAGAGCCCGGGAATATCGCGCACTGCAATTCGGCCAGCTTCTGGGGCGCGATTTAGGCGAAAGCGTGGGAGGGTTTTGGCAATCGGATGAGAAATATGGCGCCATCAGACGCGATCACCATTCCAGCGGGTGTCAGAAGGCGGTTTTGGCAGTGGGGTGCGCTGCCAACAAGCGCATGCCGGTGGGCATTTGTGTGGTTCTTATAGGGCGGCACACCATCGCCGCTCCTGCAGGTAGGAACGTCAATCCTCGACCCCCCCCCCCCCCCAAAAAGGCCCGGCGCGAAGCTCAACAACGAACATACACCAGACCTTGAGACCGACGATCAGAACACAAACAACAAAAGGAAAGACGCGATCGCGCGAGAACGCATGTTGCCCATGGAGAGTAATGTCGGAAACTTATCGTCAGCAAGCTTTTGGGCAGCCGACCTTCACCGAAGGACATGCGAGTGGGAGTTCGTCTGGACATGATCTCTTCGATGTCCTCGACGCCGCCGACCTTTACCACAATCACGAATATCATCCCGGTGAACAGCACCTACAACCGCTGCAAATTCCTACCCAAAGCAATATCGCGCAAAACCAGTACTCTGCGTATGCATTGCACAGCAGTGGTGTGTCGGCTCCAGGTAAGCGCAACCCCTCTATTTGTCTGTACCCCGTTATATTTCATTTCCTGTATTCTCAACGAATTCCTTGTACTTCTTTTTCGGCCCGTTGACTGCCTGTGGACGCAATTCCAGTGTTTCTGAGTTGCCGGGACGAGATGACGTTTGTTCAGAATGGAATGGCGTGCTCTCGCTAGCTGCACGTGATCACTCGCGGTGACGGGGCTTGCGACGACTGCATACCCGCCTAGGGAGGTGTATATGCAAGTTGTGCACAGACGCCTGTTGTTGCATCGAGGGTTTCCGTCGATCAAATACGCAGCGGTCGTCGCGTATTCTCTGTTGTTTTCCTTTCTCTACATGCCATGGTCACTAACATCATCTTGAGGCCTGCAATACACCTCGCCCACAATGCCGACCATAGCCGCACATATTCCGCAGCATTTCGAGCACGACTCTACACTTCAGATTGGCTTCGACGATCTACAAGGCTTCTCACCTGTTACACAAGGCTTTGGCATTAATGCTTATCGCACGCCATACCCCGACAGCAACGCGACATCCACATCTTCAGCCACATCTCCCGATCCGACCCACACAAACCTTCTCAGTGATCCGGTTGTGGTAGAAGCGGAGGAGGATAAGCGGAAACGCAATCAAGCTGCTTCGGCACGTTTTCGCCAGAAGAAGAAGCAGCGCGAGATGCAGCTCCTGGAGACCAGTCGCGAGATGCAGGACCGGACCAAGAAGCTGGAAGCTGAGAACGAGGGGCTGAGGAAGGAAAACATGTTCTTGAAGAAGTTGCTCGTCGAGAAGGTGGATCACATGAGCGACGAGGACCGGGAGTTGCTGAAGAAGGCTGCCGAAGGTGCACTGAGTGGTATTCTGACGAAGGGCTGATTACCATGTCTCAGGTGTTGTTCCTTTTGACTAATGATTTGGAGGGGAAGGGGGGGTAATCTCGACGAGGACATCACAAGGCCCATGAATTTCCTATCTCATACCTTTGCGACGACGCCAACGGGTCTGGATTGATTAAATGGAGTTCCTACAAGCGTATATGCACATTCGGTATAACAGCGTATTTCCCAAATATAGTATTCATCCGAAGCTGAGTGACCGAGCAATCCGAGTTCCGAACAGCGACGTGCACCGCAAGCTGCAGGCTCTATAGTCTCAACCCCAGGAACGAATCTATAGCGTGACACTGGGTCACGATGATCGAACATCTTTTGACACCAAAGCCTTGGTATGTAATTTGAAGAGGTCCGTGTTTTCCAGTCCCATGTGAGACTGAAAGCCACCCAGATGTCCGGGTGCTAGGTAAGGGACAGGCGCACAACACCTCAGACCTTGCCGCTTGCACAGCTCCCTGCCCACCTATCACCTCGTGATGCAGCAAGGTACTGGGCTTAGTTTTCGCGAGGTTCACCAAAGTGAAGCTGTACTTCCGGATGCCGTTGAAATAATCGAACGCGTCGCCCTCAGCGAATGACCTTTGCATAACACTATCCGCCTTCGATTCGTGACACCGTGTCTTGATAGCAAGATTGTTCACGAATACGTCACTACGAACGCCGTTACACGTCTACCTTCCCTGAAAGCTAGCAACGACGAAGTTGGGCCATTCTCAACACGTTTATAGTACATGTCTGGTGGTCCTGGTATTTGCGAACATGCTGCCGGATCGAGAGAAGGGACAAATGAGACATAAGAAGGTGTCAAATGATCTCGTGAATGCACCGGCTGGCATTGATCATGTTTTGGACAGCCTATGAGCACTGAGCTGATGTAGACGAAGTCATAGGGTCATGCGAACCACAACTACGCGCGGTGGTTCGACGTGTAAGCATTGCATCAATGAGCAGACGGTATCATCGTGACTATTGTCTAGGCGATATCCATGAGCCCTCCCATGAGTACTGGGGTGCTTTCCAAGGGCTTATTCATACTCTCTGGGTCCGTTTCTGGATTGTCAAACGGCTGTAAGACAGTAACATACACGATGAATTTAGCCGGCTAACAACAAGATGAGTAAGTTAAGGGCAGAAAGACGCCGCTGTGTTACGCTATTCTGTAGAGTTGTGCCCTGAAATATAGGATTGGGGAAAATACTGCTGCGTGGTTTTCTTTCCCGACATGCCTCCGCATCCTAGAAGCCTATCATACTACGAAATGCGGTCTGGCCTAGGAAGAATAATACACTACACCTCGCAAATACCCCTATGGTCTACACCAGCTAGTATACTCTGATATGACGATGATCAAACTGGCCCTAGTGATGTGCTTTGGTGCAGTAAGATGAAGGTACAGGCTCGACCCCGGTGTTGATATCGTGTGTGCATTTCCCATCTTGTACATGGTAGAGAGTATAACCGCAGTCAACCGACCAAATCGATGTGTCTGGGGAATGTCTTTCAGATGTTTCTCAGTATCAGGAGGATGGTCCTGTTCTATTCAGATTCGGGACACGTTGCAAGAACGAGCGAACTATACGACAAGGTGGAAGCCAATCGGTGGCTACACGAGGAGCTTAGAGGTCCTCTTCACGGTGTTGACATCCAAGATACGATACTCGCGCATTGTGCCCCTCTCGATCCGCTGTGTATATGCCCACAGATAGGTAACTAGAGGATAACCGTTAGATGGCATCGCCAGAGCGCCCAACCTGTGGTTACCATAAAAGGCGAGGACGAAATTACGGCTTGAATTGCCACAGGGATAGGGCCTCAGAAATTGGAAGCAGAGTGCAGCAATCTTGTCCCTCGGAACGAATACAATGCGCTCAATCTTATCGACTACACCTGGGCAGCGTGGAGCAATTCGGTACTTCCATGGATCTCTGAGCATGTGAGTTTCCTGGCATTTGACATGATGGGCGGAACAAAGTGAGAACGGAAAATCTCTGGAGGCGGAAGCTGGACAAGCTCCTTCATGTGGTTTGCTCGGCTTTCCTGGCCGGCGCAGGTGGACAGTGTTAATCGTTGTAACGATGGGACGCTACATAGCCACCTGCATCAACATTCATCTTCCATCATCCGTTCAGTGATGAACTAGACTCGCAGGACCTTGTCAGAAGCTGTGAATCATAACTGGCAAGAGAATCTCAAAGACTTCCTATGTGTTTGGGTGGTACCTGGAACCTCCTCGGACAGGCGCAACCCCCGCATTTGTCATCGCCTAACCGAATTCGGCTAGTGTTATCAGCACTGACCATTTGTCACCGTTGGTCTCACGTCAGATTTCCCCTCGCTCTCGCGAACGCCCGAATCGCGGTTCAACGAGGCTGCTTACTTGCAGCAGTTATCGTCGCAATCTCCATCTTATCATCGCTCGGCTTCGGTGCTTAATGCCATTTTAGTTGACAATCATGAGGCTGACCAAGCTCGCCCTGCTCGCTTCTGCCCACTCGCTGCGAGGCTGTGATCCTTCAAGCTCGATGGGATGAGAGCGAAGATACCTGCATGGTGGTGTTGGATTGAGTATATATACAACGATAGGATCATCGTTCTTGCATATCATCACAATCATCATCACTCACATACGGCAGATACATTACTATCAATCCAACTCACACGTATCTCTATATCTCTCAGTGCGACTTCAACCCACAACTACTATCCCCTACACGATCTTAGCTAGACATCGTTTCTGAAATCTTCGAAATGGCGACCACAATGCGCGGGTGGCAGTTCAAATCCGGATCCGGACCAATGGAAAAGAACCTTTCAATCCCATCGTCTGGTATCCCAATTCCATCTATCAAGAAAGACGAAGTTCTCGTGGAGAGCCATGCGACAGCCCTCAACCCAATCGACCACAAGATCCTCGAACTTGGCCTGATAACACGCATGGTCTTCTCTGGTATTACCCCAGGCCTCGACGTATATGGCCGTGTTGCGAAGGTTGGTAGCAGCGTCACAAGCTTCAAGGAAGGCGACATAGTATACGGCTGTCTTAATCCAGGAGCCAAGCATGGCGCGCTGGCAGAGTACCTTCCGGTATCGCAGAATGTGTTAGCAAAAGTGCCGCAGGGTCTCAAGGGTGATGACGTTGTGTCCATCGCATCTGTGGCAATGACAGTATACGCTGGACTGGAACCCTATGCTAAACCCGGCAATAAAGTATTCATCAATGGTGGCTCCGGAGGGACTGGTACTACTGCTATACAAATCGCCAAGATACTCGGCTACCACGTCACCGTCTCTTGTTCGACAAAGAATATCGACTTGGTCAAAAGCTTGGGAGCAGATGAGGTCATAGACTACACGACAGGCCCGATCATCCAACAACTAAAGGACAATGGCACAATTTTCGACCTGATTCTTGATAATGTCGGAGCACCAGCGAACTTGTATCGGGCATCGAGCGCGTTCCTACGACCAGAGGGCAAATTCATCCAAGTAGGTATCGGTATGAACCTTGGCGCCGCAGTGCAATTCTTCGGCAACAAATTGTCTAGTTTCCTCAGCTGGGGACAGAGAGAATACATCTTCGTCGATGGAAACGCGAGAACTGCAGTGTTTGAGCAGCTGGCGGCATACATGGAGCAAGGCAAGCTCCGTGCGATCATCGACTCGACTTGGGAGTTCTCGGAACTGCCACAGGCTTATGAGAAGTTGAAGACCGGGAAGGCGAAGGGCAAAATAGTTGTGCATGTTAAAGATTACTGAGGCAGCTGTAGGTGTATGCAAGTAGATTTCGTTTGAGCGGTTTGGTACTTTCTTGGTTTTACATAGTTTATTAGTAGTATTTTGATAGAACTAATTAGTAGTATTAACATATTCTATTGACCAACACGCCGTTGTTGTAGCCATGTAAACTAATTGCATACCTCATCGGCTGGCAGCGCAGAACGAACTATACCAACGTTGAGCCATGAATATGTGACCATGAATTCCACGACTATGAGCTGGCTCTACAGAAGACTGGCGATGATGTGTTTACCTTCCCCGCTCACCTGTGTAGCTCAATAAGGCAAGTTTAATATGTGTGACTTGGCAGCTGAACTGTGAGGAATTGTACGTAGTACAAACATTGTCATCTTGGTGCACATTGCGAAAAACCCGACGCCTTCAGACTTTAGCTCCATCGAACCAATATAAGTATATTATGGACGAGAGCATAGGGTAAGAATGCCTAGAAACGTGCGGAGAAGTTGTAAATTGTCTGGATCCACAGCAGGAGATGGAAGGAGGAGAAAAGAGAGGATATCGGCTATATAAGTTCAACAGCGTCAACCTGGCAGCAATTTCCACAAGCCAACAATCAACCCCTCCGGAGATAGCCTTTCAAACCTGCAAGACTTATCATCATGAAGCTGGCCGTGTCCGTCATAGCTCTTCTTCCTCTAGCCGTAGTCGCGACGCCGATTACATCCCCCAACCCTTCCGCCGAGGCGATCACCAATCTCCTACCACGCGCCGATACTTGGTGCTGGCTCAACTCCGATGCCATCAGAACCCAACCCCAAGGTTGCGATACTACACCCTTCAGCGGCACGCGCAGTCGGGGCGTAACGGGCGGCGACCGCTTCGGCGTACGTTGCACAGCCCGTGGTAGGGTGGTGAATGGTGTCGACAAGTGGGACTGGGTTCCAGGTTGGGGATGCTGGATCTGGAGTGAGTGGACTCAGCTTGGATGCGAAAGTAAGTGTCCTGCCATTGGGATCGGTTGGCTCAAGGCAAGGAGTTACAGATGTACTGATACTAACAGGCGGTCTTCCATACTATGATGATTACAGGAGGTGCTTGTGAAAGGATGCAGGGAGCATTTGTGACGGTATTCGAAACAGCAGGTCGCGGTCGTGGGGTTGATTGTTGCGTTGTGACAAACAAAGAGTCCATTCAAGCTACTAAACATGGACAACTCCTATATCGCCAAATAAAATTGTGTGATGGGTGTGGTGTTATGATCGATCACTCATTCAGATTGTTCTTTGCGTGTTGTCCTCAGCCTTTGAGCGTTGTGCAAGGCCAATGTTCGGCTCCCATGTTGAGTGGCTGTCATACATCTGCCCGCCCTCATACCTGGGTAAGCACGAATTTGTTAGACACTGTTCGATGTAAGTAGAGGGTATGAGATTGCTGGGTGGAAGAGATAAGGAGATGCCCGAGATCGGCAAGATGCGGCATGACGTTCGGCTTGGCGAAACAAAAAGTTCGGAAGCTTTCCGAAATTCACGATCGTCAGCTTTTCAACATGCGCGTCTTAACCAGAAGCATACAACCTCTGTCCGCAGCTTACACTCTCCCAAAACGCACCAATCACATACCCATTACGAATGCGACTATAGCGCCAACATGGACGCGATCATTTCACGCATCGGCGAATTTGAGGGTCGTCGACCTTGCGTATCGGCTTCATGATGACTCTGGCAAGGCCGATGGAGACCCGATTGTGATTGTACATGGCTTGTTCGGGAGTAAGAGGAACAACCAGGGTGTTGCAAAGTAGGCCTCTTTCTAAGGAACTTTTTGTCTGAATTGCAACTAACACCGCGATTCCAGCGCACTCGCGCGCGTCCTCAAGCGTCCCGTATACGCCATCGATACACGAAACCACGGCGAATCCCCCCACGATAAGGTTCACAACTACACTGCGCTCGCCGAAGACGTGGAGGCTTTCCTCAAGAAGCATGAGCTGAAGAATGCGACGCTCATAGGACACTCGATGGGAGCAAAGACAGTCATGACCATGGCTCTTAGGAACCCAGACTGCTGCGCAAACATTATACCCGTAGACAATGCGCCAGTCGATGCGGCCTTGTCAAGCGACTTTCCGAAGTACGCAGAAGGTATGCAGCATGTCGAGAGGTCACAGCCCAAGAGTCAAAGAGAGGCAGACAAGCTCATGGAGCCTTATGCAAAGGACCTTCCAGTTCGCCAGTTCCTCTTGACTAACCTCATGAGAGGTGAACCGGGCGCGCCTCTCAAGTTCCGTATACCCGTGGGCATTCTCACCAAGGCGCTCGGCAACATGGCGGACTTCCCCTTCACCAACCCGGACGAGACGTCGTTCAACAAGAGAGCGCTCTTCATTCGAGGCACCAAGAGCCACTACGTCAGCGACGAGACGCTTCCAATCATCGGTCGTTTCTTCCCGAGGTTCGAGCTGGTCGACATAGATTGCGGGCACTGGGTCATTAGTGAGAAGCCTGAGGAGTTTATTAAAGGTACGTAGGCATATACCCATCCTATCACAAACTCTACTAACACGTCACAGCGGTCGTGGAATTCTTGCAGGAGAAGGAGTAGATACCCAAGCAGGATACAAGCAGGAAAATATCATTTGCAATCATCCAAAAGACTAGCAAAACGAGTCGTGTCCCTCAATGTTGAGCAGCACAACGCCCATTGCCAAAGACCATGGGTGCGTGGTTTCGGAAACAGAGTTTGATCATTAATTATTAACGAGTGACAAGTACACCTACAACTAATCCATGTAGCACAACACGTCCCTCTGCAAACCTCTCTCGCACCGTACCGCACACCCATTCACCAGTTCCTTACGATCCATCGCCCACCTGATATTGCGTCTATAGGAAGCTGTACGAGGTCACTGTGCCGGCAAAGCACTTGGTCTCTCCAGGAAGAACGTCGATGTAGTTTCCAGGCCCAAAGCCATTGCAGACTGGGTTAACGAAGAAGCGGGCTGTCACCCCACATTAGCCTGCTCCCCAATCTCCACGAGAAACGCTGCTACATACCTGTCCTAGTGAAACCGTTTTGTTGTACCCTAAAGCTACCATACGGCGCCGTGTACTCGTTGCTGAGACACCTGTCGCCTTGGAAGAAGACGGTGTCCTCTAGCCATGGCTCTTCGCAGCCGGAACCTGCGTAGAAACGGATTATGCCAATGCCGGGTGATTGGCGCTCTACGATGGTGGAGGGGTTAGGGAGAGCGTTTACGCTCATGGCCGCAAGGGCCGTGATGAGACCGAGGATGTTTGTGAACTGCATTGTAGATGTTGATAAAGGATAAAATATCCAAGTAGTGGATGCGAGACTGGAGTGGTGGAACAGGTTGGTGATAAGGAGATGTGTAAGATGATGGACTTGGTCTTTATACACCCTCGCGGTTAGTTCAGAATCGAACATCATTTCTGGGCGCTACGTTAGTGGCATGGTATATGGTAAGACCTAAGTCAACTCCAGCTTCTCAATTGTCGGCCCAGTCCGCCACCAACTGTTAGTGTTGAGGTCATACACTCCCAGACCGCTTCGTACAGCCTCTTGAAGTGTCTGGAAAACATATGAGCCTTGTGCCTATGTCTCACTACCTGAAGGTTGGGTTGGGTTATGCGAACATCCCACGGCGTAGTACGAGATGCGATCTCACATCGGCACGCAGTGTCTCGAAAGCGACGATATGATTGGGTGGATGATCCGTATCCAGCAACTAGTGCTTTCTGTCAAGCATACGTTAGTTCTTGCACGTATGTTGGTGGATGATGGAATGGAAGGCCACCCGCACATATGACGGAAGACTGACTCGCGATTACCTAGGCCTGCAGCACTCGCGCGCCCAACAAAGCCTCTTCATGCTGCTTCCCGATATCCCGGAGTGATATGTCGATTTCTATGATGGAAAAGGAAGTTCCATCTAGTATTTATCTAGCTCCATTTGATGCATCGGTTGCACACAAGTCGCCGCCACGGCTGCTACTACCACTTTCGATTCTCCGCAATGCTTGCGCGGATCTGGCATATCCTTGGCTATATATAAGCTGACATAGATAAAGCCGAGCTCATTGGTATACAGACTTACCTGTGCACGTGGCTGCTCACCAGAACTACAGCCAGTGAGCCATCCCAGTCCTTAACGCCACATCAACACCAACAATGGTCATCGTCCCAACACACTGCATGATTGAGAGCCTGCTGAGCCAGTTCCAATAGTAAACAAATCATGGCTGCCCTAACGTGGCGACAGCAATCCGGGTAAACATTGAATTGAGAACGCGGGCCGCGGTCGCTTAAGCAACATGCATGCACGTCCACGGCCCATCGCGCTGACACCCCACGGGATGTTTACCTTCCGTGACCTTCCGCTCTGAGCCTAGACCAAGCTGTGATTTGTCGGAGTCGAGGTTGGTGGGCACCAAGGTTGCAGGAGGCGTAGCGAGCTCGCTCTCTGGCTCTTGCGATTGGAAAGCGGCCTCGGCCCGATACTTGGTTGGAGAATTCCCCCAAGTAATACCGACACGCATATGCAAGGTGTGTATAGAGCGGGGAGAATACCATATGAGCGGGCCAGTGGAGTCGCTGGCGTTATGATGTACGTGGTGGGCATGATTGTAATGCATTCAAGTGGATTTTCAAACTTGACGTTTTTCACACAACTCCCCTACTTTCAACTTTACCCACATCGCTCGACCACCTTATATCTCGAAAATCTCTAAGTCTTCCATTGCTTCTCCTTTCTCCTGAGCCTTCATTCGCTATCCTCATCTCTATAGCTCCATCTGGACCAAAGCCAGCGCCCAGGCTTGTTGTTCTGGAGCCTAGAGCAGGACTGCGTTGGAACTTTGGATTACGCGCGGCATGCACCAGATCCTGCATCTTCTTCCCTGGCATGGCGCCGTCGCGGACGTATGATGTTAACCCAAGAATGACGCAGACAAGGGCGAATGCGTTAGCAAGAGCGTAAGGGATGAACAAGCCGTAGGCTTTGTAGTCGTAGCGATTTACGTCGGTGGTAAGTTTCACGGTCGTGTTGGCCATGTCACTAGACGAATCAGTATTCGTGCGCTTGGGCCAAATCCGTTTTACTTACGTTAGTAGGCGGTTGTGCATTATGCTGACTGTCAGGTTGGAGCTCAATTCCTCTATCAGGACTTCTAGCGTTCGATTCCTCGCCATGGCTTTATCCTTCAGTCGCTGATCACTCAACTTGAATGCTGTTGACATATTTTGATCTTTGTACAATTCCTTCTCTTCGTCAAACTCAAAGTATGCATCCAAGTCCACGGAGCCCAGTAAACTGGTGTGCTGGATGGGCGAGTCGATGACACCGAACTGAGCTGCTGCTTGCTGCTCATCTTCGATGCTTGTATCAACCAACCATGCTAGCTTCCCCACAAGTTGATCGCACACAACCCACATGAAAGCTGTGTATGCATGCTGAGTCATGTTTGAGATCTGGTCTGGCGTTTCGTTCGGAAAAGGAATTGCTTCACCGACTTCGTATTCGACTGATACATTCTGCAGGCCACGGTACTGCGAGATCTCTAGATTGTAAGATGCGTTGTGTGGGCGACAAATTTGATAATGACGTGTCTTGACTCGCTCGCCTCGGCCGTCAATTTCAGGCCGCAAAAACGTCATCCAGAGTTCGTTCATCGGTTTTGAAGGTATCTGTCGACGAGGGTCCGATACTGCCGTAAGTGCCCCAGTACGATTGTAGGTAGGGACGAAGCTGAAGTATGCACTAGCCGTCTCATTTAGCGTACCACGAGTGGCATTCATTTCTTCCTGCAAAAGACCGTCTATGGTATATCTTTCCGTATCATTGGCGTCTCCGCATTTGATCACAGGAGCGTAGAAGCCGACGGAATAGGCCGAATTGTTAAAAGGCAAGTCTAGAGGCAGTATTTCACCGAGCGACGAAGTAGCAGTAGCCAAGAGGTTCATGACGGTCCTTGGTCCAGTGAAGATTCGGTTCACGTCGGTTTCGTACTGTTTTGTTCCGCGTAGAGAAGGTGGCGAGTAAGTAAAAAGATGCGCCGCGCTGACGTTCGCGATGGACGGGTGCGGCATGGCTGCAATGATTTCTTCAACGTTCGTGCTTTCGAAAATGAACAAAGTCGCAGGCGTGAAGAACGGCGGTATCAATAGACCCCTGTTTTCACTTTAGAAGAGGTATAGCAAGCAGAGCGAGCAACTTACCATGCGAGGAAAGCTATGATAGATCCTACCTTCAGCCGCCTCCACATGTCGACGTTGAGCAAAGACAACACTGATGTATCAGCCCCAAAAGCTGAGTTTAGGACTTTGATTGTCAGATCCTTCTTCATGAGAGTCCTCCAAAGCCACTGGGTGTACGCGGTCCACACGCTTGCCCCCAGGCAGATCTGAGCGAGGAAGGCAAATGCAGTGCCAAATCTGACACCATCAGTCAACTGCAAACATGAAAGACGGGCGCAAGCTACCTTATTCTCTCCTCTTGCTGGTCGGATTTGCCAACCACCTGGCCTTTGAGCTTCGGGTAAAAGATGCAATGCGCTGTGCTCATCGCTAAGCCAACAAGGAAGAAAAGAACCATGAAAAGCGGAGTTTTCCACGTGTGAATGCGACGTCTCTTCCACTCAGGAAAAGAGTGTGGATCATGACGTTCTGTTATTGGTCTAATTGCTGGCGACGGAGGCGGCTTCGGGAGCAGATGCGCATTGGATCGCGTGGAACGACTATCATCATGGACCTCCCGCTCTTCGAGCAATGTGGTCTTAACTCGTCCAGGACTCTCCATAATACGGTCGCTTGAGACTGTTGTTACGATTCAGGCAAATGCACTGGAATAGTCAGTTTTCATAGTCATGTAGACCCTGATCTTAGTCCGCTGTCCTCAGTCACGGGGAGGGTGTTGCATAGAGTTAAGAAGAGTGAGCGCAAATTACATAGTGTGAGAAAGCCGCGACCATCGCTCCGCTAAATATCAAGCAAATGTTTGGGGGCCTCTCTGTCGTGGAAGCACCGGTGACGGCTGGTGAAAGTAGTGGCGAGGCTGAGTCGATAGAGTAAGATGATGACACCCTTGTGAGTAGATGCTTGCCTGCATGTGCCTAGCCTCTGGACTTGGCGTCAAAAATAGCTGCAGGATCATGAATATGGTGTTCGCGAAAGGTCAGTAGTAATATCGACACGCGACCAGTGGAAGGATGCGAAGACGTTCCAGTCGCAATGACGATGCTTAACTGGTGTGACTTCCATGGTACGGTGCAAGAAGCGCGGGAAGATTAAGTTGAGGTTACGTACGAGTGGACGTTGGATCAGATTCCATCAGCATAGTCTTGAGCAGCATCGCGCTGTGTCCACGAGGAGTTCGTGCCTGTCAATCATCGAGGCTTATCGGCGAGGGGCATCTGCGGCAAGGGTTAGCGATGACACTCAGCCACCCTCAGGTGAGTTAAATGAGCAGCACCTACACCAACTTGGGATACGAAATATATTATGACAGGGCGAAGTACTGAAGACCATTAGGACGGCCTTTTGTCGTAGTTAGTGTCCAGTCATAACGCTTTTCAGAGCAACGTGAGACTTCGGAGTGATAATGTTGGACGAATAGATTCGAGGACGACACGAGATGACTAATTTTCGATGCGATAGATAATTGCTGTTGGCAAATTGCGTTCATGTGATCAGCCCTACTAAGTAACGGTATTTAGCGCGACAAGGGGCTGATAAAGGGCCAGTGGGGGCCAGTGGAGGCAAGATCAACCGCTGAACCCCAGAAAAGAGCGGTGCGGGCTGGGTGCCCGTTGAGCATGACAACACCGGACACATGCACTTATTATATGCTTGCATCGATACTACGACTCTTTCGAACGGCTTGCAACATCTCGAAAAGATGCCGGCGATCAACAGGAGTGTTCCGCAGATATATTGGTGTGTACAGGCGGAAGGCTCCTCAGGGGGAGCTGTCGGTTGGCGTACCCGCGAAACATTGGCTAGGTAGAGCGCCACACACGTAAAAGCAGTCTCTTATATAACGCCTCAAAATCTTGGCATCCGAAAGACAGCAGAGGATGTTCAAAGCGAAGCCTGAATTGAGCCCAAACAGCTATGCCAGATGGAGTTGCAACTTTGGGTGTTGAGGTATCATCTTTGTCGTTGGGCGGATCGGCGAGTGAAGAAGTCTCGGTCTCCAGACCAGAGTGATATTAATTGGTAGTGGTTGTTGTCTGTATCCCCTAGTCGTGCGTATTATCGCAGTCCGCCGGCCACGTCCAACAACGCTGCTGTATGCGCATACTCTCGGGTTGCAGTGTACGAATGCCCATGCATTACGAATGATTCTTTTTCTGAACGACAACATCCATCTTCTGGATAACATTTCAGCCGGCAGTGTTCTGTGACAGGCACCCGAGCAGTAGCTTTACCAATAGACTTCTATCGACTGGCTTGGCGATATACCCCGTCATGCCTTTAGCAATGTAGGATTCGGCCTGTCCTCTGAGGGCGTTTGCTGTCATAGCTACGATTGGCACTTGTAGCCCTTTTGCTCGGATGTCTTTGGTAGCGCTGAGACCATCCTGGATAGGCATGTTGACATCCATCAAAATCAGATCATATCCGGGTCCTTCTACAGCTTTAGTGACTGCTTCCTTGCCATCTGGTGCCGTGTCTACATTCTCAAATCCCAGACCTGCAAGCATCCGTGTCATGACTTTCCGATTGATAACGTTATCTTCGGCGAGTAAGAGGCGTTTGTCGGCAGCAACCGTTTTCAATGTTTCAGTAAGGTCAACCGTTGCGGGGGATGCGATCTTCAATCCAGCCATACCTTCTTGAAGAACTTCAAGAGCTTTTAGCTGTTTGCATCTTTTGAGCTTGGCGGTGAACCAGAAGACACTGCCAGGACCCTCGGGGTTAGGATGAAAGCCAATACTTCCACCCATGAGCTCTGCCAAAGATTTGCAGATACTCAGACCTAGCCCTGTGCCTTTGTATCTCTTGGTGGCGGAATTGTCGATTTGCGTGAACGGGGTGAATAAGGATTGTGAGCCGCTTGCTGGAACACCAATACCAGAGTCTATCACTTCGGTCAAAATAGTGGAACAGTCCTGGTCCTCCTTCTGTAGGCGAGCTACAATGCGCACGTAGCCTTTCTCGGTAAATTTGGTTGCATTCGACAAAAGATTCTGGATTATCTGTCGGTAACGCAAAGGGTCCCCTTCGGCGGAGCTTGGTAGGTTGTCATCCAATTGGATCTCCAATTTGACATCGGGGCTGTGGCAGGTCTGATGTGCTCGAAACACAGACTGTATTACATCCTTTACGCTTATGATGTCGTTGCTGATGGAGAAGCTACCCGAAGCGAGCTTGCTGAAGTCCAAAAAGTCGTCGATCAACTGCAGAAGCACGTCACCCGACTCTTGGATGATGCGTGTAAGCTCGAGCTGGTTGTTGTCTAGCTTTGTATCAAGGAGCAACGTCAATGCAGATAACATGCCGTGCATGGGCGTGCGGATCTCATGACTCATATTGGCCAAGAATTCAGATTTGAGCTTCGATGCTTCCTCGTAGGCGGCGATAAGACTGTTTTCTGCTCTTTTTCTCTCCGTTAGATCCCTTGTGACTTTGGAGAATCCGAGCAGAACGTTGTCTTTGTATACTGGGGTGATGACCACGTTTGCCCAGAACTTTGAGCCATCCTTGCGAAAACGCCAGCCTTCGTCTTCACATCTTCCGTCGCGGAGGGCATCTCGTAATTCTCTTGATGGTTTATCGTTATCGCGGTCTTCTTGGGAATAGAAGGTTGAGAAGTGTCTGCCAATGATTTCGGAAGGCGTGTATCCCTTGAAGCCCTGGGCTCCTGCATTCCATGTTGCCACATGGCCAGCGGGGTCTAGCATGAAGATGGCATAATCTTTGATAGTGGCTACCAACAACTGGAATGTCTCATTCTGATAGGAGCGTTCTCTGAATTCAAGCTGGCGCTTGTGCTCCTCCGTGATGTCGAGAAACTCCATTTGAATGCAACGCAGGGTTCCTTGACGTAGAATTGGGACCGCTCGTAAGTTCCAGGCAATGCCTGTATTTGTCACAACCTTACTCTGCTGAAGCTTGCCAGTTCGACATGCGGTGTTCACTAGTTCACGAGCTGGAGCGAAAGCTGGGATAGTAGAGTTGACGTTCAAAATGTCGTCCGCATGTCTGCCTACAAGCTCGACGCGATCGTTTGCCTCTGAAACGGTCACATAACTTAGAAGTGTTAGCAAGTGATTGAGCTCTCGGACGAGGCCTGTCTCGGGCTGTACTAACGAATCTGAGACATGGCGCACGAAGAGCGATGCATCTAGAATGACAGTCGGCGCCGGCGTGAACCTGATCAAGTCGTATGCAAGGCTGCTGGCAGCGCAGTCGTCGAGTGTTCCCAAGGGCGGGAGATCGTCAAGCGCAGTAGGCGACGGCGCTGGCATGACGGCCATAACTCCGAGACAGGTGGGCTAGCCTCCGCTAGGGCAACAGCGGAGACGTATGGTGTGTTCGAGGGAAATCGTACGAGTTTTGCATGGCGATGAAATAACAGCCGGGGTCAGGCCAGGCTTTTGAGGTCCACAATTGGATCGGGTTGGCTCTCTTACTACGGATTTCGTGTGACCTCCGCGGTGGATCTAGAATGAGCGATGCCGTGACGTCACTTTCAGCCCCTCGTTCGATAGCGACCCATGCGCTTCTCAGGTCATGAAAATACTGGCTGTGGGCGGAAACGCCCAATTCACTGTGCTGCATGCTATTGTCAAATCTGCACAATGCAGTTGGCTGCATGAAAGGCGTGCGTTCATGTGGACGCATGTTACCTGGTACGCCCCACTCTTCTGAACGCTACGGCGCTGTTTCCCCTGCATCGGGCGATGACCCAGAGCTTCCATCAACAACAACATTCGTTCAGCCGACGGGTCATCAAAGTGTTATAATCGTACGCGCTACAGGTTTTCGAATTATGGGCATAATATTGTCATTGACACTATAGGTTATGTAGTGGTTGTCATCAAATTAACTAAACCCCAACCTATTCGCCAGCTTACGCTAACCTCTACCTAAGACTCATGTCCTGCATCTCCTCTGCCTGACTCTTCAGCACAGTCTCATACTCGGAAGGAATCCACTCAGTCATTTCTCTCAGCTCGTCAATGAAATCTTGGTCCAGCTCCCAAGAATCCGGGCCGTTCAGATCAAGATAAGCATTCCTGAGGTCTGCGTACCGAGTAGCCGTCTTTCTTGCCCAGATCATGATGTTTTCGCCGTGAGGGAGGATGAAGCCTATGCGACAGTTGGTTAAGTCGGCATCCGCAGAATTCTCTGGGCATAACAAGTATGCGCTCTGGTCTTGCCTCTCGATCCCCTCGAGGTCGTCGACAGGGATCTCAGCATCTTCTGCTATACCACCGAGTAGTCTAGTCGACCTCAACCAGCCAAAGACTCCCGGTACGTTGTCTGTCTCGCAGCGCAACAGCAAGGTGGCGAGCCAGTACAGAGGCTCTTCGAAACGTCCTCTCATCGTCTCCTTAGGGAACCTGTCGGTGCGAAGACGAGCTGCATCGCCGAAGTCTTGTGCGTATTCAAAGAGCTCAAGAGCTCCGCTGAGGATGCGGACGGGATCAGACGACATGGTTCTCTCTAGATCAATTCGCCTCATGATGCACTCTGGAGAAAGAATGTCGTAGTTCACAAGCTTTTGCCAGATAGTGATCATTCGCTCTTGCATCTGGAAACGCCACTTCAGTGCATCCATCATTTTGCGTATGTAGAGCACGCGTTCCTTCATAGGCCGTTCATTGGAAGCAGCAACTTGCATTAAAGTTCCAAACCCATTGTCCCGGGGATGCCCAGGGTTCGAGTTGTGTTTCACCAAGGCTATCTCTTTCTTTATGACCTCGAAAGCCTTTCTCGCAGCCTCTGGCGCTCCCTCAGATTGGAAGTGTGGTCCGAAAGTTGAGTTCGGGGCAGGATATCCAGGATTGACAACCATAGCGAACTTGCGACGTTTGGAATGACCGGGTTCCAGATGGATGTAGTGAGAATAGAATGTTTCTACAACAGCCACATGTAGGTCAACGTTGGTGTATGCCTGTGGAATGGCTTCTGGTTTTCCATACCAGACGCCGTGCTTACGGACGTGCTCGATGTGTTCACCCAGAGTTTTCGGACCCTTGTTCTCATCTCCTACCCAGCCTCCCATGGAATGGACGATTGAAGCAATGAAAGGTGAGCCTCGTAAGGGATCACTAGGAACTCTTCGTGCGTAGGCATAGCTCATCAGATCGGCCGTCGTCGAGCTCTGAACGTACTGGTGTCTCCTTCCGATCTGCCTCATCTGGTCCACAAGCTTACCGGACCAACAGGATGCGACGATTATGTTTACTTGGACGTCGTAACTGATTCGCCGGAAGGCTTCCTCCAGATCCTTACGGGGCAGTCTCTGGTTTCCAACCTCAAAATCGCCCTTTTCGAAACTGTGTCCAATGAAGATGAAGTTGAAACGATCGCCTGACCGGAGCTTTCGCTGATTGATGTGTTGCAATATCTTCTTGTCCATGTTGGGAACTTGATCCTTGTCGAAATCTTTCCACAGAGTAGGGTCACCTTTCTTGAATCGGAACGCGGGATCGACATGGTAACCGGGCTGCTTGTGGCCAAACCAAATTTCGTCTTTGTGCTTCCCTTTGCTGAACTTCTCGAAATATTCCTCGTATGGAAACATGTTCCAGGCTGTGCCTGTGAAACCGAAGTTCCCGATGAGCTCCCGATGGATGGCGAAGAAGTCGGCGAACTGCCATACATCCTCCTCGGGGTTGCTGCCACCACAGATAAGGAAGAACTCTGTAGTGTTGGTTGGCGTTTGCTCTTTTCCTCTGAGAGACGACTCCATTGTTGGCGGAGATGCGGTGGTAGTAGGAGGACTTGATTGTGTATGATCGTAAATGTTGAATCACATGAACTCCCTTCGTTGGAGTTTTTGAGATCTGTGACTCTGAGATAATTAGGAGGAAGAGAGAGTCCAGAAAGAAAGGAAGCATTATATATTTGGATCCGGCCCGCAAATTTCAAAATATCTGGACAAAATCCTATGCTTACTACCAAGGTAGAGACCTGTTCGGTAGCGAATATCGTATTAGGACATGAACTTTTCCCAAAGATTTTTGGATTTGAACCATGGAACCACAATAAAATTTTCAAAGGGGACATGTAATTCTGCATATGTGATAAGAGTAAAAAGCCGCGATCCACTCATCGTACCATGGTTCTTCGCAACACTTCCAGTTCGGGAGGCCAAAATTTGAAGTGTTGTGAAGAACTGTTCCGTCAAGAAATTGCGTAGCGCAGAACGGGACCAAGAGAAGAAGATGATGCTGAATGCGGACGTCGTAAAAAGTCTATCGACCAACATTCCCTTCCAAAAGACGTCTGGGCGACGTGGCAGCAGCAAGCCAGTCATCTGCGTGACGTCCCTCCAAAGCCAGTGCTCTCATGCCTGGGACTGGAGAAGCTGTCACCAGATGAACTTCTTGAGCTTCCTTCACCACCATTGTTCCAGCGACTACCACTACCGCTTCCAGCGCCCCAGCCACCAGTCTGGTTGTTCCTGTTTCCTCTGTTATCGAACTGACCAGCAGCCCATCCGGCCGCAGCACCTCCGGCAGCACCGGACCAGAAGCCAGGTCGCCAGCCCTGTGTCGCGCCGTAACCCGCTTTAGGATTGCTAGGGTTGTTCGGGTTGTTCGGGTAGTACGGTGGAGGTGGGTCGTCGTTGTCATCGTTGTAGCCTCCTCCCCATCCACCGCCGCCGCCGCCGCCCCAGCCAGGTCTGTTTCCACCTGCTAAGCCGCCATCGGGGCCTTGTGCGCGGTTTCTTAGCGCAGAGTATATCATCCATAGCACAACGCCCCCGAACAGCATCCAGAATAGTCCCCCAGCGATCTTCTCGCCCATGGTCTTCGGCCCATCACGCCGGTCTTCGTCGTCGTCGTCGTCGTGCCATCCTCCTCTTCCCTTGCCATATTTCTCTTGCCCCTTCTCTGTGAGTATGAGGCGGTACTCGACACCACAGCTGCCTTTCAGGATATACGGGTCTTCGGGGTAATCGTAGCCTTCGCAGATGACGTCGGTAGAGCCGAGCTTGAACTCTTCGGGGAGCGAGGCGGTGCAGGTCCATTGAATCGAGTTTTCGTCGTAGTCGGAACCACTGTTCTTGCAGCGCATTACGTCGGGCTCATACAGGCCGCGTGCCGAACCGCCGATGCATTTCAGCTAGAGCGTGTCAGTAGACTGCATGGAGGGGTACAGTAGGACGCGTGGAATGGATGCGTACCTGGGGTATCGGATCTACGCGTCGCGCAGAAGTCTTCTGGTCTTTGCGCAGCGTAAGACTCTGGATGTTCGCGAGCTTGACTTTGTCAGAGCGGAGGGCATCAGCGCCGCTCGCTGCCAGCAGCGCTGGACAAAGAAAGTTGAGGAGACGCATGTTGCGCAAGATGGATCGGAGGATTATTGATAGGGACAATCAAGGCACTTCAAGTAGCCCCCAAGTGGCGACAGCATGTGAAAGGACACGGTGGAGACGTCTTGTGCCTTGAGACTGAGTTCTAGAAGCTGGCAGAGCCAGTGAATGCCAATGACGCAGCGCCGAGGCACCAATAGGGTAGTCTCGCACTAACGCCGAATGCAGACTAGAGCAGCCCGCTCACATGGCATCGCGAGCATCACGCGTTGGGTAACATCGAAGCCATCCTTCCAGCAGCCATGAAACAGCGAATCACCTATGTGGTCAAGAAACCAGAGGAGTTTACTCCCGATCAACTTGAAGTCGGCAAAGACAAGCATGGCCCGTACTTTGCTCTGGACAGTGTCGATGCAGCGAAAGAACACCGTATCACTCTCGGCCTAGATGAGCTGCCTGAAGAGGTGTGTACTTTGGCATCGCCATTTCAACTTAGAAGTTCATCCCAGTCCGACTCACATCTCATAGATTAGTAAAGTCTTCCAGCAATGGCACGAAATACATCTACGCTGGACGTCCCCGAGACCTTACGCATCCACTCCGCCATTCACGTCACGTGTTTCACCAGGTCTACATGTCTTCTTCACGCCTCTACCAGATACGCCTGAAGACGCATTATGCTCAGGACTTCATCTTCTCATCTCTCCGGATCTGAAATGTTCATCAACATCTTCCAGTTCCATCAAGATGCCTATTCTCTCGGAACGGTTCTCAATGTCGACCACCTCGCAATACTACGATTACTTGGACGAGATTGACAGATTGAAAGGCCCGTTCAATCGGAAATTTTGTGGAATGAATGGAAGTCATGCGTGTCATAACGCGGTGAATAGCTTCGCTACGGCAAGCTATGTCGACGTAGACTACGACACCATCTCGAGGAGCGTAGTCCTCACAGCTGGATGGGCACAGGCAGGAGAAGACGAAAAAGGCTGGACTCAAAAGATCAGGCTGCCGAGTAAAGATGCGACGGTCGAGATTGGTGTGTTGAGTCTGGAAGGAAACGCAGATCCCGAAGACATCCAATTCGGAGGCTTCTTGACAGTGCTTGGACAAGACGAGAAACCGAGTACGTCTTTCCATCTTGCATATTACCCTCGTCACAGTGTAATAATGGGACACTAACAACACGCAGAACCCACACGGTTCCAGACACCAACTCGCCACTACCCCCTTCTCCAAGCCTCCGAGAACCCAACAGCACAGCCCAGGCTCCACCCCCTAACATACAGCACCTCTTTCAATCAACCCACGGGCCTCCATCCAACACTAACCCTCACCTTCCCTGCGCAAGACCTCACACCTCCTGACCGCTCCTGCAAACTCCACACGCACCTGACCCTCCCCTCCTACCTCTTCATCGACAAATACCAATTCTCCGACGCCCTCTTCCTCAAGAGCAAGAACCTCAAGCGCCTCCGCAGTCTATCTGGCGCTACAGATCTCGAAGCCCCCGACTGGGCCGTCCCAGCCTGGGGCTCCGCCGCGCTCTTCGAACTCGGCGTGCCCAAACCTGAAAAGATTGATTACCCCAAAGTAGATGTTGGTGCTGGAGGCGAGAACGTGTGGGAAGATTTACCGACGCACCGTGAGATAGCGGAAGGGGAATGGAATGTCAGTATACCGCTGCATTTACGATATATGCCGGCCGAGGAGGAGTCGCATACTAGATTGCCGGTCCCGTGGCCTGTAGTCTTTTGGGCTTGTCGGGCGGACAGTGGGGCTCAGCATACGTCGAATCCGTTTGATCGCGCGCATTTGGGGTACGAGGGCTTGTTCGGACCGAAGACTAGGTTCATGCATGTGGAGCCTGCGGTACGAAATCAGACGGAAGAGGGTGATGGGTTGGTGGAGTGGATCGATGTGCCGGTGCTTGATACGAGAAAGGCTGGGTGGGTCGAAGCGGGTACTGTGGGCGTGGTTCTGTTTGCGTTTGTGGGGTTGTGTTGGGTGCTGTTTGGTAAGAGTGGAAAGGTGGCCGTGAAGGAGGAGAAGAAGAAGCAGTAGATAGACACAATCATCACGAAGTGTTGGGGGAGGTTCAAAGCATTTATATCTTTTTTGGTCTTTCGCTTTCATTCAGCGGTTTCAATTGGGTATCTCTCAACCATGTGTTATGCTCCCCACATGCTCCTACATTTTCTTCGTATGCATCTCCTATCACCGTCGTGCAAACCGTGCAATGCAAGATTGTGCTAACTCCATCCCACGTCGTTGCCGCTAAAGCCTAAACTATCGTGATCGGCGCGCTGACAGGCATGCTCGACATGATGGGTAGCGGTGTGCCTGGGAAGATGGGATGAAGTGCGTATACCGGTCCTGCACTGTCCTCGCCATCAAATAACATGAGGTTCTGAATGGGCTGTTCGCGTTGTCCGAGTACGTTGATGACGTCTTGCGCTAGCTGTCCGCCCAAGAAAGCTGTAACAGGTGCCAGTTCGCTACCCAAGTTCTGCAGGAAGCTACGGAGGACTTCGGCCTTGAGAGAGTCGGCGGGGAGGAGGAGCTCCTTGTGTTTGATGTTTGCGAGAGTTGTAAAGATCTGTAGGTCCGTCGGTGTATGCGAAGGGTAGACGCCGTGGCCGTTGCGCTGGTATTCCCATAACGCGCGCACGCACGTAAGCAGCGGATGAACCTTGTTCAGTCTCCTGGCATTGTTCGCAATGTCTGCTGGGAGCGGACTGTCCTTGACCAGCATCAGCGGACTGTAGAGCTCCTGCTTGCTGACCAGCTCAACCACCTTTCCGTTCTCCTTCTTGACCTGGACGCCCTTGACGCTCCTCGTTGTGCTCTCAGCGCCAACCTGGGTGTCGCGGTTGCTCTTCTCGCGCTCAATGACGAAGTTGTGCTCAACCAGGTCGGCGAAGATGTAGCCGTACATGCCGTGAGATGCGCCTGCGTAGAAGGGTTTGCGTGCTATGCGCGCACCAGCGTTGACGGCGGAGGTGGAGAGAAAGTCCATATCGGTGCATATGATGATGTCGTAGGCTGCATAGAAGTTTGGGTCTTGCTCGTTGCGGATGTCCGTGGTGAGTGCCTTGACGGCGACACGCGGGTTGAGCTTCTGCACTTGGGGCAACGCTGCTTCGGCGCGGTTCTTGCCTACGTCGGCGTCGCTGATGAAGAATTGCGCGCCCAGGTCATCCTCGGTCACGACTTGGTGGTCGGCAAGCGTGATGGAGCCTATGCCGGCGAGGACGAGGTTCTTGGCGATTTCGTTGGCGAGGGCCTTGATGGAGACGAGCAGGATATTGGCGGTGCGGATCTTCTGTTGCGCTTGAACGCCCCAGAGGCGAATCTGGCGGTCGTAGAGGGCGATTTCATCTGGGCGCGAAGGTTAGTGTTGCTGCTATGGTTTCCAATGGCATCGCCCGTACCAGCGGAGATTTTGTCGGCTTCAGCAATGGCGGCTACTGTCTGGCCAGCTGCATCCTCGGTCGGCAATGCGCCTGGCAGCGCGCCATTGGTCGCGGGCGGAGGCATCGCGGAGGGCTCGGTGAGATTGGTCATGGTGTTGTAAGACGCGCAGCGGGTGTGCGTTGGAGGTGGGAAGGCGCGCAACGGGCGTGACTTGTCGACTGCGCGACCAGTGCAGGTTATAGAATCGACGGCCAATCCGGGGTAGGGCGCCGTCTTGCAGGAAGCCGACGAGTAAAGACGGCTAGCGGTGACGGCATTACCTCGTAGCTTTGCCCGTACCTTGTGAGGCTCTGCTCGTGGGCCCGTGCGGCTAGCCTGCCCTCGCCCCGCGTCAACTACACGGGACCCAAAGCGGTCGCCTTTGCTTGTTCCCCCCCCCCCCCATCTGCCTCGACAAATGCCATCCACGCTATCCTCGGCCCTGTCTACATAGCGCACACTGCTAGTCCCGACGCTGCCCGCAACCTGAACACGGCGCCATCTCTCGTCTCCTCAATGGGAGCGAGCTTCGTCGACGTCACCAATGCCCAGACCGCCCTCGTCCCCGTCCCCACCGCCCGCGGCATTCCCCTTCACCATCGGCGGCTTTGACTTTCCTCATGCCTCGCGCACGCCGTCGAGAAGCGCGGCGAGGAATGCGCTGCGCTCCCTAGCTGAACCGACGCCCGCCGTTTACGATGCGACGTCGTCACCCAGAGACACTGCCAGGCGCGTGCGCACTCGCACCTCCAACAGAAGAGGCCCACTCCACCGCCTGTTCGGCCCTCCACGTGACATCGATGCCGCAGATAATCTCTCGAGGCGGCCTCCCACTGCAAATCCCAACCGACCCCGTGCTACCCCCAGCGAACGCTACCTCCGCCGCTCACAGGCCCGCACACGAGAACAACGCTTGGCCGACATGGACGCTACCAACGACGTCCTGGACTCGCTGAACAGCCTACCCATCAACGATCCCTTTGCCACGACGAACACGCACACGCGGCCCCGCAGCCCCATAGTACACATCAACAGCGAGCGCAGACACAAGCGGAGGAAGCTGGAACATGACACCAGTGCAGTCAACGAGTACATGTGCTTCAAGTACGGCCACAAGGGCCAGGTCGTGCCTGGGCGTCTGCGAATGGAGATTGTGAGCTGCGACGGCGGCGAGCATCGCAGGGACAATCCACCCGGCTTGTACAGGGTCCAAAACGTGTTGAGGAACGACAAGAGTGTATACTGTAGCGAAAGCGCACAGTGCAATCTTCTCCTGAAGCATATTGGCGAGGCCCCTTTTGCTCTGGAGAAGGTTGTCATTCGAGCACCGGACCGTGGATTTACGGCTCCGTATGTGTCTCCGTTTCGTGTTTGATCACTGCTAACCTACCCCCAGTGTGCAGGAAGGTCTCGTTTTCGTATCCATGTCTGCAGACGAACTTTTGTCTGGCACCGCCGCCTACAGCCTCCGCTACGACAGCTCGCCGCCCACGTCTCCTGCCCCTAGCTCTCCGATCGAGGCCAACGAACACATCTCGCTCAGAGAAGCTCTCGAAGATCCCTCGGTGTGGCAGTATTCGCGCCAGGGCACTCAGGAAGACATGGAGGAGCGCATCGAGAGTCTCCGTCTTCGCAGTGAAAGGCTGAATGCTGAATCTGAGAATTGGATATCGTCCTTGCGTTCTGATTCTGAACGTCGGCGCATCATGCGTCAGATGGTAGAGCATGAAGACGAGGCAGACGGTGACAACTGCGATCACACAGCCGACGACACGCACAGCGGCATCACTGGCATATCCGCACCCACTCCCCCACCCTTCACCATCACCACTGCTGCTAGCGAGGACGAAGAATCAGACTCAAACGAAGAACAACCTAGTGCTGCCATCATGGCCGACCGCATTCGGAGAAACAACCGCTGGGAGGCCGACACCGACGACGACGATGAGATTGTTCCACGCCTTGGCCCACTGCGCCGCGCACCCGCTCTCGACTACAGCACATATAGCGAATGGCGAGATCGTAGAGAGCGCTATATCGAGCCCCTCCGAGCCGCTCGTGTAGCTACACCCAGCCGTATCGAACCCTCCGAACCCACCGCCGAGGCAGTCATCCCTCCGCATGCCCGGTTTTTCATCGAAAAGAACAAGAACAAAATCACAATCAAGTTCCATCCTGCAATGTAAGTTGAAATGCATGGCGTTGAGAATCACTTGGACATTAACACGTCTTGCAGTTCTGGAAGACATGTCTTGCTCAAGCTCTGGAGCCCGAAACACGACGGCAACATCGATATTGAAAGCGTCCAGTTCTACGGTTACTCGGGTCCCCGTTACTTTCCGGCCGTCCAGCCTCGATAGAGAAAAGATGTTGTTGTAGACTTCTGCTTCATGCTTAGTTAATCAAGGGTGATGATAGCACGGGTTACGAAGACCATGCCTCTATACCGAACAGATATGCCAGAGAAGCGTGATTTTAAGAAAATTCTCTGTCACTAGTGTGTGTGATGGTTCATCAGTAACGATATCCTGAATACGACGCACGAACGTATGGCCATCAATATCCAGCGTGGGTCTGGGCTGACACTTGGGTAGCGGATACAATCTATTCATCACCCATCCTTTTTCTACTGAAATTCAAACATGTTCGAGTGAAATCTATACATCGATTTACGTTGATTGTGCATTGGTTTGTCACTGCCTTTGGCTGTTGAGTTAGGAATGCGCGGGGATAAGAATAGCGCTGATCACGATATCTCCGAGAGAGCACATAGGGGAGGTCCTCATCTGCGGAAAACCTGGGCTCTACCACTCAACTCTAAACAACGTCCGACATCCGTCATTGCGGTTGTCGTATCTCCTCCACAGTAGCCACGGTACAACTGAGTCCTTCGCAACGTTGCCTTCTCCGACTTCTTCGGCGTTGTGGTCATCTCCGAGGCCAAAGTCCGAGATGACCGTTCAGCGTTTCTTCCTCACTCCCACTATGCACTCTGCTTGTTCCCAATTGCCGCATCGGAAAGAATGAACAAACCCCAAGCTCAAAGGAGACAGCGAGCTGTTCTTTCGTGCAATGATTGTCGGAGGAGGAAGTTGAGATGCGACAGGAAACTACCTTGCGACAGATGCATCAAGGGTGGTATTACAGAGGCGTGCGCTTACGAAACAGAACACCAGACCCCTCACCCAGAGGGCTTGACCGAGCGACCATCCAAAAGACGAAGAGATTTTGTATCCCATGCAGCAGCTGCCAGGGCTGAAGAAGCACCGCAGTCGTATCTTGACGTTCCGAAATTGTTCAACCCATCGGAGTTTGCCAGATCGGATATAACGGCTCAAGACCGAGTAAAGCATCTTGAACGACAAGTAGCTCTCCTGGAGCAGCAGTTACTGGTTCAGAAGAATGTTTCACTAGAAGCATTACGCTCCACTGGAAAAACGAATGATACTTCGTCCAGTACGACGTCTCCGAGAGGTTTTCTTAAGGGGCGTCATTATGGAAGCTTCTACTATGGACCTTCTTCGCCGACATCCATAATGGCTTATGTGAGTGTACCATCAAAACCGAGCTGTAGGGTTGCTGACTCGGACAGTTCCCGGAGCTTCGCGCATTCATGAAAAACGTCTACCACAACTCGACCGCTCAGCGGTTAGCTCAAGACATGATGGCTGTTGGCAAGACGACCAGCACAGACAGATCATCTTATCGAATCGTAACCGTTTCGAACTTGAGAGATCTTCTTCCAGATCGATCAACTACCGATCGGCTGATACAAAAGTACTTCAATACCTTTGAGACGACGTACAGAATCTTGCATATACCGACATTCCAGGACGCATATGAGCGATACTGGGATGACGAAAAGCCTGGTATTACAGACATGGATGCTATCGTACTCTCAATATTAGCGTGCACGATCTGCATCTCTACCAACGGAAGCCCGCACTATAGCCGCAACGGTTCTACACTTCACACTCAGGCAGTCTTGTGGATCAAAGCTTGCGAAGCTTGGCTGAGGCGGCAAAGCAGCAAGCACCGAACACTTGCCTCACTCCAAGTGAGATGCCTGCGTTTGCTGGCCCTTGCAGCAACCTCGCACAAGGTGAAAGACTATTACCACGAGGTACAAGCACACATCGGAATCATGATCTCATGTGGAATGCACAGGGACCCTGTTCACTTTGGTGACCGCTGCTCTCCGTTCGAAGGAGAAATGCGGCGAAGGCTGTGGGCAACATCTGTTAGTAGATTGTATGAGCAAGAGGATACGAGAACTATGCTGATTTGAACAACTTACTTAGGTGGAAATAGAACTACAGGCATCCATCGACAAAGGTAAAGACGTCTGGAATGAGTATCGAGCTTCCTAACATTCTCGCAGGTACACCATCAATGGTTTCCAGACTCGAATCTGATTGTGTCACACCTGGTAACTTTAATGATGCGCAATTGTCTCCCAGCTCGGAGGAACTTCCGCCATCAGAGCCAGTGGAGATATTCACTGATACATCTTTCCTCTTCATCTCCGCGAGATCGCTTAACTTACGTTTGAGCCTATGTGCTCTAACGAACAGCTTGCAATCAAGGCTCAGCTTCCAGGATACTCTGTCACATGCCAACGCTATCCAGGAATATATCCAGAACATTCCCAACTGGGTAGATCCGGAATCTCTCCAGGCGCGCACACTTCTCGACCTTCAGCTTCGACAGCTGTTAGTGATCTTGTATGCCGCGAATACTGCTGATGCAGGAGCAACACTAAACACAGAGCGTCGATACTCGAGCATTGCATTGCTGGAGGCCGCTGCTGCAACAACGGATCTGCACACGGCTCTGACGGCATCTTCAAACCTCGCACTATGTTGTACCCGCAGCGACTACTATAGAGCTGCGCTATTGGTTTGCCATGTCGCTTACTATGCGAATGAGGTCAATGGTATGTTCCTTTCTCTCTGCCTGCATATGCGGCTAACGTCAGTCTAGATATTATGGTAGCGCAGGTTGCCAAGACCACACTGGATAGTTACGTGCAACAAGCACTTCGTCTGCAAGAAGAGAAAGTCATGCTAGCAGGTCGTGGAGGCCAGCAGCATTGGGTGCTGAGTATGAATTGCCCCTAATACGACTTCTGTTTGTTATGAGACTCATAAGCAATATACAGGTGCTGCAGTGGGATTGGCCAGTTTGCAATTCGAACCATCACGATCCGATGCGACCAAGCTTCAGGCGATAGATCGTGTATCAAGCTTGTTGTACAAGATGCTTTCTCAAAAAGATACTAGTGAAGAGCCTCCGGCAAATGAGGTGAGTTTCTGACAGTCTAGGCAGCTCTATCATGCTGACGCCAGATAGGTTTTGCTCCAAGATGCACCACGCATAGCTCAACAAATCAAAGGCCACCCTGGCCACTCCGCTGAAGTACTATCAACAGATTCTTTCGCCGATGCTGGGCTGCGCATCGATGCCTTTGACTTCGGTGAGACATCAGAGTGGATGTTGGACGATTTCTGGTTCCTTAACGAGCCGTTTGTAGGGGATGTTCAGACTACCCACTTGTTCTGAGAAAAGGTACAAAACATAAAAAACCTACTGCATGCGAGCGGAATCTTGCATGTTGACGTTAGACAGGAGTAGCAGATACCATACAGAAGTTTGCCACGGTCCCATTAACGTTTGCCGTGCCGCCCGATGGTCCACATTTCATGTAGTCTAGAATCGCTCTTCTCCAGTTTTCTCTCCGCGAATCTGGCGTATTTTGGAGCCACGGCAGGCTTCTGGACGATCGTTATGATCGCCCGGCTGCTTAAGTCGATCTTCTTATAAGCGCCAAGCACCAATGGCATCGAGCAGTTGAGTCTCCACGACTATTGTGTGGCTCAGAAGAACCTTCACGCGGTTTGAAGCATATAGTGTACTTTATCTGCACAGCGAACAACACAAACACCCTGATTCCAAACTTGAGCCACTCAAAGATACCACAGCGAGTGGGAAAGATCGATCACATGATGGCATACAAAGAGTAAAAGATAAAAACAATGCTACTTTATTGTTGGAATCATGTAGCAACGGCAGCCTACGCTGCAAGAAATATATACAATGAAGATAATGGGAAGCGAATCAAGGAGTGATGAAAGGTAACCATCAAACATCATCCGCCATGAGAAGAGTAATCCGTCATCCAAATTCGAAGTAAACCCCACCATTTTAAACCGACACTTACACAACTTCCGCAACACCATCTCCACCATAGCCGATAACCATATATGTATTCATATATGTGTCCTCAACCTCCGTTGTTAAACCGACACTCAAGCAAAGTTGCTACCACCAGTCTTCCTGGTGTTCGCAGCAATGCTAACGTTCTTGACAATGATGCTCTGACCACTTTTGCTAGTAACCTTGATATCAACGACGTCCGTACCGAAACCAGTCTGCTTCTCAAAGAAGTTGTACGGTTGGCGAGTGGTAGCCTGCCATGTCGCGCCACCATTGGTGGAGACTTCGAGCTTGGAGACGGGCACGTTGGAGTTCATGACTTGCATGCTGAACCACCACCTGCTGGTTCCCTCCTTGTTCTTGAGCACAATGGGTGTGGTGATTCCACATGGTATGACGTCCCAGGAGACGTTGATGATACCCTTTTGCAGCTCGGCGAGCGCACCAAAGGCATCCGTGTAGAGGTCGAGGTGGTTGGGACCGCATCTGAGACTGAAGTTAGTATGGTGATATATATCAAGCTTGTTCGTAGAGATGACTTACCCAGGGCATTGGTCGGTAACCATCGCCTTGATCTTTTTTCCACTCGGGCCTGTTACTTGAACGCAGACACCGCAGTTACTAGCCCCTTCCCAGTTGGAATCAGAGAGCGCGGTGCCGTAAACACCAGCGGGGAGCGTGTAGCCAGTGAGAGAGCACATGCCGCCCTGGGTGTTACCGCCGTAGAAAGTGGCCTCGCCACTCTTGATCGCACGTGAGGCTAGGGGAGCGGCGGGGGATGCGTGCACCGCGGCAGCAATGGAGAGGAGAGAGAAGAAGGTGGACTTCATGATTTCTGACGGAACGTGGATACGCAGCGACGACTTGTTGAAATGAATGCGAAAGATCTTTGCAATGGATGGCAGCAGCTCAATGGCTTGCGAAGAAAGAGTGATTGAAGTGGTTGAAGCTCGACTTTGTAAGTGAAAGTATCTAGAAGCTTGATACACTTCCAAAGAGCGTCCTCACCCTACTAGATATAGCCCTCAAATAGCGCTAACATCTCGCTCTACTTTACTCACCTAACAGGAAATCAAAATGTGGAAATTTGCGCCCGGAAGGAAGCGCAATAAGCCCATCACGAGTGCTCATCACAAGTTCAACTCGGGTGTCGGGACCCCCCGGACACCGTAGAGAAGAGCCCCGTCTCGAGCCTGCGCGCATCTCGCCTCTTGCCGGCCTTAACCCAGTAATATGCGTCCACTCAGAGACTGGCGTTTAGCGCTAAAACAGATCTGAGTGTGTTTCAAAAAAGCTTGTGTAGTGCTTGGTATGATGGGTTAAAGGGATTGTGGGTGACGAGGTGCTGCGACGAAGGATGCGCTAAATGGAGACCACACATGATGGAGATGAAAAGGCGGCGATATAACGAGCAAAATTGAGAGGCGCTGTCGAAAAAATAATACGCGTTTCAAACACTGGAAGCGATGTTCTACAGCGTTACACAGTCGCACGATGGGGCGCTGAGCACAGAGCATGCAGATGCGCTACTACCTATCTCGGTAAGGAAGCCCTGTACGCGTTACAAGTAAACGGTTTGTAGCACTTCGGGTCTTTTTTTCGGCGGGCTGATACATTTGGTCCCTCACACTGGATCTAGAACCCGTCCATTACACAAAGATACCGAAGGTGGTCCGGCGATAGTCCGGCGATGGTCCGGTGGATATTGTCGATTCGGTAGATACCCACGACATTGTGAGCGACGAAGTTCTCAAGTATGATTCCAGCTTTGACCACGTCACAGTCCTGACCAAAATTTATTTGTAGACTATAAGCAAGCGTTCTTCTAAGCAAGTAGAGCGGCACGGGAAAAGCCTCTGAATAAGAGCTTATTTCTTAGTTTTCTTTCTTTACAGAGTATAGACTGCTAGTACGGGGTATAGAGATTACATGTAAGCTCTAGTAGAGGTACACAGCAAATGACAGAGAAAGATAGTAAATGATGTTGTTGATAGACAATTCACGGGTTGAGCCGAAGGCTCTTGTGGAGACAGGAGAGCAACGAGTGGAGGCAGATTCTCGCTATCTGCGAGTAACGAAAGGCTTGGAACGAGAAAGGGATAGTAAAGAAAAGGTAGTACGCATCTTAACTAGAGAGAGGACTGTATACTAAAAATTTGTAAGTAGAGACGCTAGCAAGGCACCCGAATAAGGACCGATTCAGCGTGTTTCCACTCACAATCATGTGGCCCAAGACCATAGTAGGGATCTCCATGGAGCCGCATGTGGTCGACGGAACGCTTGTGATCCTGGGGCTCACCCGCTGTCATGTAGCCCGTTCGCCGGGCATGACAACCTGTACGCCGACGTGTCCAAATGCATCTTTTGCGCCGTAATAAGGCTCCAATCGGGACGCCAACTACAAGAAATCGATAGTGTCTACGACTAGCTTTTTCTTGGCAAGCATTCCTTCGCGAAGACACGAAGTGTTATCGGGGACAGTTCTGCAGCCTTGGACCCTTCAGTAAGTGATGTAGCTCAGTTTCTTCAACACCGACCTGGATCGTACGCTGCAACCCCTGTTTTCATCTCTCGTCTGGTCGGCGGAAAAACGTCGGGTAAATGACCTGCGTTCGAGCGCACATTGGTCCTTCGTGAGCGCTTGCTGTAATAGTGACCGCCAAGTACATCCAATCTCGTTCTATTATTGTTGTCGTCGTTGGGAAATTCATTCCACAACAACGCAAAAGTTGTTCATTCCTGGCCCGTCTCTGATCTTCTTCTTCTCGACCCTCTTGACTTGTAGCTCACCTGTTAAAGTGAACAGGTAGTAACACAACTTGGAAGTGTTCTTGCTCAACTTCATCGTAAAGCCCAAGTCGCCCATGATCCGCAAGAACAACTGTTCATCAAGGTATCGCGAGTTGTCGACACATGGTAATGGCAGGACAAAGAACAATGCTGGCAAGAATGATTCTGAGGCCTGTGCCGGCACACTGCTCTTTCGCAAGAACTCTGTGATGCGTTTCAACATCTCCCCTCGACCAACAGCATCCGGTACGTAGTTGAGCACCAACGACAGAGAAATGATATCGAAGCGCTCGTCGTTGCACGTAGGAAGTGGTCGCTCCATGAAATCCTGTTTTTCGATACCTGGACCCTGGCTGTTCAAATCGATTCTGGTCATGTCGATGGCGCTTGAGTACTTGGAGATCTCATTTTTGGTCGACAAAGCTCCAACCTCGAGACATCTGAGTTTGGCGTTGCCAGTACTGCGCCGATCTCGTGCTTTCGGGTCCAAGACCTTGGATTGTTGCAGCCATTCCACCAACAACTTGCTGGAGTCGCCTCCCCTATCTTTCGCCTGGCCTTGCTTGCTTGCAGCCTGATAGGTCTTTATTCCCCCATTCCTCTCGATAGCGCGTGCAAGCTCTTCTGCTGACTTCAAATCTCCTCTTTTCAAAGCTGCCGCATGCTCCTTCTGCAGTCGGTGATGGGTGCGGATAATGGTCCTGGAGCGCTCAGAGGTCATGCGCTCTTTCGGTTTGCTGATGGGTGGTCGGCCATGCGACAGAGTCTTTTGGCGCTTTTTGACGGCCATGCCTCTTGTGTTGTCGCAGTCACATGGCCAAGGTAAAGTGATGGTTGAGAGACGCCGAGCGTTCAGATGCAAGGATTTGGCGCTAGTGCACTAGCGTGCTTTCTTCCCACAGACGACTTTCGCCTGGAGCAAAAACCACGACTTTTCGACTGCGACTCTCGACACTAACACCAGGACCAACCAAACCGCCAAAATGGGACCCAAGGCCGCATCCAAGAGTATGTCTTCGCAAGCAGCACAATCGCGAAATCGAGAAAGAGCGTACCTGTCGTGAAGTGGCACCGGACCGTGGCAGCAGCCTGTCGGAAGGGGAACTTTGCGAATGCGCCTCGATCAGCTACCCTCATTTTGCGCTCATGGCTAACATCAACCGCAGCCCCTACCAAGACTGGCAAGCAGGCCAATGCTGCTGCTAAGGCCGCTCTCCGTGGCGTAAGCCTCCCTTGATCCTCTTGAGTCGTGTCAGAAACATACCTCTGACGGGCTGTACTTCTCGTGTGATGGGCACAATTAACGAGATGACAGTCGTATGCGAACAAGAAGCGCGCGATCAGGAAGAACACCAGCTTCCACCGGTATGCCCGATTCCACTACAGCAAAATTTTGCCTGCTAACACATGCGCAGCCCCAAGACCCTCGAGCTGTCCCGCGCCGGCAAGTACCCTCGCAAGTCGGTCCCCCATGCCCCCCGCATGGACGCTGAGAAGGTTCTCATCCACCCTCTCAACACCGAGTCCGCCATGAAGAAGATTGAGGAGAACAACACCCTCGTCTTCATCTGCAACGTCAAGGCCAACAAGCGCCAAATCGCCGCCGCCCTCAAGAAGCAGTACGACGTCAGCTGCGTCAAGATCAACACCCTGATCCGCCCTGACGGCTCCAAGAAGGCTTTCTGCCGCCTCACTGCCGATGTCGACGCTCTCGACATTGCGGCTACCAAGCTCGCCATTGTTTAAAGAGGTGGTCTCTGTAAAAAGGGAAGGCAAAGTTATGATGGGGTCTGGTTATACCCGGCAATTGAAAAGCGATGTGATATGCATGGCGGGCGTTCATGGGATAAACGTAGTCACGGTGACTCGAATGAATCAGATTTCCACATGACGCCAAGTTGGACTTGGTCCTTAATTATACTGCTACTCATGGCCCGTGATGAACTGTGAGCTTGTGTGTGCATTGTGTGTTGATTTGAAATGCAAGATTTACCAACGGTTGAATCATGAACTTCGTCGAGCCCATGCTTTGTTTAAAGTGGGTATTCGTTATGCATCTCATACATTCCTTTGCAATGCTATGCAACCGATATCTCCCGCCATACAGTGTTGTACAGATCATAAGTCGCCTCGTTATCATACACCCTTTCTCGTCGTCTTTGGTTCCCAGCGATCATTGCATGTCTCTCTTCCCATCGATGCATCTTCCATGCCATCCTCTATCTTTCTCTATCCCCTCAATCTCTCCAACTCCCTCAGCACAACCATGTTCGCATCCAAGAACCGATCCACACACTGCCTCATGCACGGCTCCTCATATTTGTCCAATTTGCCGTTCTTGACAGTCCCCGCGGGGATGCATTTGCGGAAACACGTGTCGGTCAGGGAGTGTATTGCTATATTGAGAAAGCGACAGATTAGCTGACTGTGACGTGTGTCGCGCGCGCGCACTGGATTTGAGGAAGAGGGTGTAGAAGAGAGAAGGCAACGGGGGGGTTATGAGACATGACAGAGGGCAAGGGTGACGTCGGGGTGAGATGCTGTAAAGAGAAACAGAATACGGAACATACATGATTGGATCCTGGCCTTTTGTCCCTCGTTCATGGCAAATTGCTGGAGTTCCTGCTTGTCGCGATCGGACAGCTTGCTCAGGTCTGCATTGGCGATGCCGCCGCCTAGAGAATCCATTATGTGTTTGTGGAGGATTTGGTCGTGGGGTTCTTTTGGCGTGTGTCGTAAGGGTGTGTAGTGTGTAGAGGAAGACGTTGTGACGGTTTGCGCTGTGGCTGGAGTTTTTCCTGGATTGACGTACTCGAAGCTTTGCGCATCGGAGGTTCTGAGGCGGAGGGACCGATGGGTGGTTAGTCAGCTTTGCTATTGGGGCAAGGTCGATCTTTAGCACTTTGTGTTTACTCAATACATTTTGTATTTCTTGAAAATTGTTGAAAATTTTCTAAGAACAGCAATTCATTTGATTGACTGCGCGGGAGCAGACATAAAGTCAACGTAAGATGTATAGCGGAAGCTCAGTTTCTCAACTTTGGTATTCACACCCTCATAACATGCTCTCGAACAACATGTTTGCCGTCCTCACTTCTTCGTACTACTCTTGGCCCATCATCCAAACCCGTTATCCTTGTATTGTCCACTCTCAGTACCCCGGGTGGTGGGAGATCCTCAACGTAGAACAAGAAGTAAGGCCAACTACCCTCCTTTTCCGACTTGAACACTCTGGCCTTTGAGATCCATTTGCTTCCACCCAACTGCCGCTTGTGCTGCATGAGAAAGTATCCCGCCCATCGCCCAACAGGACTTCCCAACAAGGCTTTCCCCGCGTCCGTGTCCATACGAAACTCATGTCCCGGCCAACCTTCCACGTCCTCTTTTGGCGGTGTCAGCGTACCCAACGCACGAGTAATGTGTTGGTTCGTCTCTTTGTTGATTATCATCGTAACAAACAGATACTTGATATTCTGTAAGCTCTCCACATCACTATGCACGCGATTCCAAAACGCCCACGCGATATCCGAGACGCTGCATATAGCAGGGAGTTCATCTGTAAGAGCAGCGCGTTTCCAGAGGCGACGGGCAGCTTTAGTGGCAGAAGAGAGATTGATAGCGTACACGGCGCCCGCTTCTGCGTTGACGCCAATTGTGTGCTCGGCGCCGGTGACACGGTATTCCTTGCCACAGACGTCGTATCGTTGATCGCTTTTTAAGGGGCATCTTGCCATCGTCGTCCTTCTTCACAGTCGGGCTGTCGTAATGCTCGATTAGAAAACATTGGTTTGGGCCACCCTGGCTCTTGGGCTTGGTTGCGATGCCAAGATCGTTGAAGGCTTTCTTCAGCATGTGTCCGTTCGAGCTGTCGAAATTGCATTCGGGATCTGCTTGTTTGGCGAGGGCGTCTGTGGCATCGTTGTAGCCCCACTCACGTAGCTTGTCTATGAGGTCGCCATCGAACGGGCTCTCTGCGCTGACGCCTAAGTTGTAGAGAGCTGCGGCTTGTGCGTCGGTGGCTTTCATGCCTTGAAGAAGCTTCGCACCTCGGGCGACGGACAGTGTCCATGGGTCGTCATCGGCCGTCTTGATTGTGTCATTGAAATGGTTGTCGTCGGCGAGAGTGAGTTCAGCACTAGTGTTAAAGCTGGAAAGGGCGTTCGCGACGGCACAGGTTAAGGTGGAAGTTGCGAGCAACAGTGGAAATCTCATTAAAGGCGACATGCAGTGAGTGTATGGTCTGAATCAATCAGTTCAACCGTGGGTAGAATCATGGTCGGTGGCCTAGAAGAATCAGTATGACCAAGATCACAAGCAAAGGCCGAAGGAGCTGCAGGTGAAAGAGGGAAAGCAGGCAACATCGAGCCTAGATCCGGGCCACCTTCACAAGACTCTAAAGAACTCGGACTCACTGAACGATGTACATTGTAGTGTGAGTAGCTGATGCTGAAACAGCCTGCCAAATGCAAACAAGAACGCCATACTTATTAAGCCCGGGATGTTAAACCCTTTACAGATCGAATACATACTACCAGACAACTTTTTTTCATCCAACATTGTCGTAATCTCCACGTCTTCGTTTCTAAGCCCCAATCATTTCTTTGGGAAGGCAAGCAAAAACAGTACTGACAATGGCCATGATAGTGCTGACAACAATCAACACCCAGTTCATGGTCTTCTCTCCACTAGATATCTCTTTTCCAAACAATTTCAGGTGGAATGCCAATGGGAGTATGATGCAAATGCTGAAGCAGGCGACACTGCCGAGAAGGGTCATGATGCGGTCGAACGAAGGGAACACGATGGCGATGATAACGAACATAAGGATAGTGAAAATGCGTAGGAAAATCTTCAGCGCTCCTCGTGTGAGGCCACTCATGCCATCAATAGACGAGGACATGGCGAGAGAGCGCGTATCCAGACCGAAGAGAACCTCGAGTGTGCTGACAATGGGCCGTGCGTTGAGTGGGATCTTAGTCAACGGAATGATGGCAATACAGATGGCGATGAAGACCGATACACCTGGTGGAAATCCGGGGGTAAGAAAAATGTTGCTGGTTACTTCCTCCCGAACGTCGTCTCCAAACATGAGGATACCCGCACAGGCCATTCCAACATCGATGAGGTAGGTGAAGATGTAAGTCACGTTGACCGCCTTCCTGTACTTGTATGGGTGGCGCATGTCACGGTAGATGTTTGGGAAGACAGAGTGGCCACCCCAGGGAGACATGAGCAGGCCGATAGAGAGCGGAACGGTAAGCCAGTTGTCCGGGAACAGGTACTGCGTCATGGGTTGACGGATTGAGCCGGGAGCGTCGGGCTTCGCAAGGCCATCGATCCAGATAGCAAGCGTGACTATTCAGTGTTAGCTGATGTGGATGTATGCGCGCAGTTGTTGACTCACTTCCAAAGCAAGACATGACACCCAGGATAGATGTGAAAGACAAGAAGCGCAGGGGCAGGAAGCTCAGTGGTATCAAGATCAATCCACAGACGATTTTCCACTGGAACACGTCCCAGCCTGGAATGAGCGCGTCCATGCTGTCAGCGAAGAGCACGACTAACGCAACACAAGCTGCTAGTAGCTCTAGGGAGAAAAGAATACTAGTGGCCACTCGTGCTTTAGTTCCAAAGGAGACATATGCAAGGTCAGCGAAGGTGATGAGAGAACCATCGACATCGAGACATTTGGCAAGCAGCTTTGCAGTATAGCCGGTGACTATGGCCGACCACGCGAGGAAAATCATGCCTATCAGCCATCCAGAGTACTTGAGCGCAAGTGGCAAGGTGAGCAGTCCCACGCCGACCAAGACGTTGACCGAGTTGAAGATGGTCTGTGGCAGGGTAGACTGGCCAACGACTACGTTGATGATATGACCGTCTTCCTCGACTTGCTTGACGAGGAGCGGCTCTCGTTCTTGTTCTGGCTCAGCGACGCCCTTCATTTGCTGCTCTGTGAAGAGTCGGCCAGCATGGCGCATGGACGACTCGTTGACGCGCGAAGTCAGGCTGCCGTATCCAGTGCCGTAGCTGGCTCCAAAAGGCGAGGATAGCGACGGCTCGATCTGGAATATGCTTGACCCTCTTCCTCTCAGACGCTGCTCGACGGTGTTGGGCAGCAGCTGTGTCCGCTCCGTCGCGCCATTTTCCTCGTCGGTTATGGCATTGTCGGATGCGCGTCGTCCGCCTTCCTGCAGCGCCTGTCGCAGGGCCGAGCGTTGGTCCGGTACTGGTGTGGGAAGCCCGCTGCGTGAGAAGTCGGACTCTTCGGTGTCGTCGCCGTCTTCGTCTTCGAGACGGAACGAGGGTCGCACGGGGGTGATTTCGAAGAAGCCTGCTGCACGCTGCCACGACCGCGCAAAGTTGTTGATGCTGTTGACGCCTCCAACCTCGCCCAAAGCGCTGATTTGCTGACCTACTGAAGACCTGAAGTTTTTTTTTGTTTAGTTATCTATCGCATCTCACGAAACGCGTGATAAGCTCACCTGCGCCTGCGCAGTTCGCCAACCGTGCCAGTCCATCTCCCTGTGCCGGTATTGCTCTCCCCGCTTGGTCGTCTCGAGAGCTCGTCCCATTGAATGTGGCTTTCTGTGTCTGAATCCATCGATGGGCGGTTGCCCGACTCGTAGGCATCCCAGGCGGATGGCTGCTGCCCTCTGTTATCCATGGTGAGTAGCGACAGTCACGGCAGACAGAGAAGGCGCGACCAAGAGGTAAAGGTGCAAGTGCATGTGCGTGTGCAGCAGGACAGGCGATGCAGAGTATAAAATGCCTTGATTCAAGCCCTGCAGGGAGGCGGGAGCTACTTGAGTCGATAGCTGGCTATCGTCGGGTTGAGATTGCGCCTTGTGGATTGCGGGTGATAGCCGCTATCCATGACCGTCGCGATTATATAAAGAAGCGCCGAGCATGGCACGTCTCGCCATCGAAAGACGCAGAAGCGCAACATGGCCCTCACGAGGATGCCATGCCTGGTGCGGCCCCGCAGGTCTGCCGTCATAGCTGCCCATAGCCGGAGCTACCCAAGGCACGAGTCTGATAACGGGCCATTGCAGCTGCTGTTCATGCCCGTTGCCCGCTGACTGGCCCTGCAAGCGAGCCTGTGTCAGCCTCCTGTTCGCGCGCCCATGGGCCATTCATTGTGCTGCCTTGCTGTGTGAGCACAGTCACCGACAAATTAATCCACATAAGCCCGGTTGGCACATCTTTCTTCACTCGACACACATCTATACACAGCGGAGGCGCGCATATCGCTAGACGCCGCCGCATAGCACGCTCTCCACCCTCCTCCCGCCGCCAGTCGGCAGCTACGTCGCTTGTTCTTGCCCCTCCGCTGAACAAGAAAATCTCTCGACCCCACCAACACCAATCCACCAACTCTCGACATCACCGCCGCGACCATGGCGCCCGGCCAGAACGAGCAGCCCAATGAGGCTGAAAAGAACATTGAGATCTGGAAGGTCAAGAAGCTCATCAAGCGTCTTGAAGCCGCTCGCGGAAATGGCACATCCATGATTTCCCTCATCATCCGTACGTGACGCCTGCATGCCAAAAGAGACGCGACCGGACTGACCATGTGTAGCGCCCAAGGATCAGGTCTCTCGCGCTGCAAAGATGTTGGCTGAAGAATTCGTGCGTTTTTTCCACTTTGTGTGCCATATGGCCGAAACTAATTTTCCCAGGGTACTGCCTCCAACATCAAGTCGCGCGTCAACCGTCTCTCCGTCCTGTCGGCCATTACCTCGACCCAGCAGCGTCTCAAGCTCTATTCCAAGGTCCCACCCAATGGCTTGGTTGTCTACTGTGGTGAAATCATCACCGCCGAAGGCAAGGAGCGCAAGATCAACATCGACTTTGAGCCCTTCAAGCCCATCAACACGTCCCTGTACCTTTGCGACAACAAATTTCACACAGAGGCACTGAGCGAGCTGCTTGAGTCGGACCAGAAGTTCGGTTTCATCATCATGGACGGAAACGGTGCCCTCTTCGGCACTCTGTCAGGAAACACCCGTGAAATTGTCCACAAGTGAGTGCGACCAATACACCTCGGCATGCAGGAAACTAACACGCCAAGGTTCTCGGTCGATCTTCCCAAGAAGCACGGCCGTGGTGGTCAGTCCGCTCTGCGTTTCGCTCGTCTCCGTGAAGAAAAGCGCCACAACTACGTCCGCAAGGTCGCGGAACTGGCGGTACAAAACTTCATCACCGCCGACAAGGTCAACGTCGCTGGCATCATTCTCGCTGGTTCCGCCGACTTCAAGAACGATCTCAACCAGTCCGATCTTTTCGACAACCGTCTCCAGTCCAAGGTCATCAAGGTCGTCGACGTCTCCTACGGAGGCGAGAACGGTTTCAACCAGGCTATAGAATTGGCTGGTGAGACGCTCAGCAATGTCAAGTTCATCCAGGAGAAGAAGCTCATCAACGAGTACTTTGACCACATCTCCAAGGACTCTGGCAAGGTCTGCTACGGTATCGATGACACCCTAAAGGCTCTGGAGGCTGGTGCTGCTGAGACTTTGATCGTCTTCGAGAACTTGGAGATCACTCGCTGGGTTCTCAAGAGTTCCGAGGGCTCGGAGATCATCCTCCACACTACCAAGGCGCAAGAAGAAGACCGAAGCATCTTCATGGACAAGGAAACTGGTCAGGAGATGGAAGTCATCGACCAGGGCTCCATGCTGGAGTGGCTCGCCGAGAAGTACCGCGACTTTGGTGCCAACCTTGAATTCGTTTCCGACCGTTCTTCCGAGGGTAACCAGTTCGTCAAGGGCTTTGGTGGTATCGGCGCCATCCTCCGCTACGCTCTCAACTTCGAGCAACTCGCCGACTTCGACGACGATGAAGATGAATTCTACGATGATTGACGGTTGTGCGCCCTCGCTGACAGCGAGGTAGCGTCCCCACTCGTTTCGAGTGACGGAACGTCCGCTACCCGCGCGATAAGTCAAAATGACGTGTCCAAGATCAAGGCCGGAGTAGTCGAAGCAACGACGCTTCGCCTTTCCAGATTGTAAGATGGGAGTGCCTACGGAGGGTTTGCAATGTATGTAAGATGTTTGCAGCAACAACAACTTTGACTAATTCTCCCAAGGTCGACCAACACCATTCTTACCACGACCCACTCTCGCTTGCACGGAGAGGCAGCAGCCTCATACAGGCTTGACCTCTCCAGACCTCGGTCCGAGAAGCTCTATCTTAGCTATAACAGGGACTAGAAAGCATAGGGATCCTAAAGGATGGCTGTCGTCAATTGTTGATCGTGAGCCTCTTCAAAAGTAGTCCTTGACAGAAGAAGGATAGGCAGATTGTTCGCTCAGAAATGCGTCAGCTCGTCGCTCGCTCAACTCCAGCTGAATGAAAATTGTTTTATGGACTGCTTGAATTCTACCAAGACACGTTTGATACCTTGTACTGTGCACACGATTCGCAGTGCGTAGAATTCCCTAGGCTTTGATACTTACAGTAGGGCGTGACACGCCCCATGGAGTACAAGTCAGGCTTTGCTTTTGCTAGTATAGCGCCGATACCGGGTTCCGACGTCATTCCGAGATTTAATGAACTATCCGCCCAATTATTTCGTGTATTTAGTTACCTTTAACATTCCAAAAGCCACAAGCAGACATGGTAGAAGAACAAAAGCCAACCGTGGCCTTTCTAGGTCCAGAGGGTAGCTATACGCATCAGGTGAGTTTCTTTTCCAACTTTTAAAGTCATGATTGAGGTTTTCCATTGCTATTCTGCACTCCCATGCAGGCATGACTCGCCGCATCTTCACCACTACACCATGATGCACTGCCTATTTTTAATTCTTCCAGTCCAAACATGATATCAGATTACTTCTTTCTCCCGTACAAGGAAACGAATCTCTGCATACCCAACCACGCACCCCACATATATCTAACAGTCCCCACAGGCAGCCCTAGACGCCTTCCCCCCATCCACCAACCAAGTTTCCCTCACACCCGAAATCACAATCGAAGACGTCTTCTCCGCAGTCCAATCCGGCACCGCACATCGGGGCGTCGTGCCCTTTGAAAACAGCAGCAACGGCAGCGTAGTCTTCACCCTCGACCTCTTCGCCGACCTAACCAACAAATACCCCGATATCCTCGTGTGCGGCGAAGCCTATGTACACGTCAAACACTGTTTGCTGGGCTACTACTACTCCTCATCGAATCCTGCTACCGACGAGGACGGCAAAGAAGCGCCGGATTACTCTAGCATCAAGAAACTTTATTCACATCCCCAGGCCTGGGGCCAGTGTACGAAGTTCCTTACGCGGCACCTCAAGACGGCTGAGCGGCATGATGTGAGTTCTACGAGTAAGGCAGCGGAGATTGCGAGTAAAGACAAGAGTGGAGAGTCTGCTGCGCTATCTAGTTTCATCGCTGCGGAGCTATTTGGCCTGGATGTGTTGGCGAAAGAGATCAATGATGTAAAGGGGAACAGTACAAGGTTCTTTGTTATTCGCAAAAGGGATGACAAGACGCCATCAACAGGTTCGACTGAAGAGAGCAGCCTGGACGGAGATAACTGGAAATCGCTCGTCACGTTTACGGTTGAGCACTCCAACCTCGGTGCGCTGGCGAATTGTCTTACGGTTTTCTCGTCTCATGGAATCAATCTGACGAGCATAAATACACGCCCGAGTGGCGTAAGAAACTGGAATTATGTCTTCTTTGTGGAGTTCAAAGGGAGGAAGACGGAGGATGGAGAAGGGGAGGTCGATGCAGCATTGAGAGAATTGGATAAAGTCTGTAGGGGGTGGAGATGGTTGGGGAGCTGGGAGAACAGGTTGATTGAGGAGCAAGGGTAAACGAGGTATCTCATTAAGATGAGCATAGCGCACATCACGTTTGCACATTTGCAGATCTCAGAATCGGGTGAAATATCTCACTTTCATATTCACCGCTTGTGAATCAACATCCTAGTCCACCAGAATCATAGCCCAGTGTAAATCTAGTAGTCCCCCATTTTGCAAGTATCCCAGTGGTATACACTTTGCATATCCATCTTCCCACCCCAAGCCTGACACGACGAACGTCTACTTTGTCCGGTCAGGGAGCTCCTTGGGTGCCTTCCACTCCTTGACAAAGGGCAAGAAGTCAGGCTGACCAGGAATGTACTTCCTCAGAACCTCAGGGACAACGAAGCCTTCGGGTGTCTGGTAGTTTTCGAGGATACAGCAAAGCGTTCGTTCGGTTGCGCATACTAAATACAAAAATGCGTTAGCTTTTCTGAATCCTTCATCGAAACTGTTAAAAGGCTAGAACAACAGAAATGGACTTACGAGTGCCGTTGAGTGCGTGAACGTACTCCTTACGAGTAGCGTTCAGCTTCTTGATTCCATGCCTGATTTCCAGCTCGCGAGTCTGGTAGTCAGTGCAGTTGGAGATGGAGACAAGTTCCTTGTACTCTCCACCACCTGTGACGGGGAACCAAGCCTCCAGATCGCGCTTCATGCTCGCAGCATTGTTGAGCGCGCCAGAGACAATAGCAACAACCTGGTAAGGAAGACCCAAGCTCTGATAGAACTCTTCCGAGTTGGCCAACATCTCGTCGAAGGCTTCCCATGACTTCTCGGGGTTTGTAAGGAGGAACTGTTCAACCTTTTCGAACTGGTGTATCCGGAAGATTCCCCATGCGTCTTTGCCGTGCGAACCGGCTTCTTTTCGGAAGTTTGTTGAGTAACCGGCGTACTTGATGGGTAGCTCTCTGTCGTGTAGCCACTCCTCCGAGTGAAGAGCGGAGATGGGTTGTTCTGAAGTAGCAATGAGGTACTTGTCGGTCTCGGGCTTGTCTTTGCTCTCAGTAACTTTGTAGAGTTCCTCGTCAAAGTCGGAGAGTTGCGCTGTCTTGGCCATCTGATCGCGGAGCATGAAGAAGGGCGGTTGGTTTGGTGTGAAGCCTTTGCTGAACTGTGGGATTATCAAGTCAGTATCGCGCTCCTCAGAACTCGGCTCTTTGCACACATACCAGGAATTCCAGGCCGTAGTTGATCAGCGCTTGGTTGAGGAAGACACCGTATCCAGTCAGGCAGTAACCTCGGTGACCAACAATCTTGGTACCCCTCTCCGGGTCATATCCATTCAACCGCGCAAGTACACCGTGGTGTGGGATACCGTCTTGCTTGAACTCGGCTTTCCTTCCTTCAGGTGCCCACGTCTTCTGAACCGCGTTGTTGTCCTCGTTATCGCTGACCGGGACGTCCTTGTACACGTAGTTTCCAACCGACTTTGCCTTTGCAAGCAGCTTCGCCAATTTCTCTGCAGCCTCGGCCTCCTTTTCCTTCTTCTCGGCCTCCAGCTTCTTCTTCTCCTCGAGTAGCTCTGAAGCGTCTTCCTTGGCCTTCTTCTTAGCACCAATGTTCTTCTGGACCGCGTTTATCTTGGAGCCGAATTGGGTGGCATCGTATTGTGTGCGACGGTGGTCTTCAAAGTCGGCGATGATCTCGTCGACGATTTCTACGGGGGCGCATCGCTTCCTCTGGGACTCGCGGATTTTCTAATCAAATGATTAACTTGTGTACAAGATCAAAGGTCGCGCGAGTCGCAGTCGAGGAAGACTTACTTCTGGGTCGCCGCCGCGCTCCTTGATGAAGTCGTTTCTGTATAAAGACACATGTCAGCCCGCATCTTTTTTTGTCCTATGACCTCCCCGAATCTCGCTCTGCGCCCTCCATCTCTGCCACTTCCAAGTGCAGCCCCTCCAACCCAAACTCTAGCGCGCGCATCCAAGCAACCAACACTCTCTGCCCGTAGAATAGAAAGCAACATACATGTCGAGCATCTTTTCAGTCTCTCAGCAAATGTAAGCTGAGCAGAATTGGTCGCGTGTGGTGGTGTAGTCTCGTATCGAGAAGATGTTCAAAACGCGGGACTCATCAGTGTCCCGCAACACACTCAAACACGGACAGGGATTAGATTGAACGGCCCGCACTAGATCAAAAAGGAACTAGACTGTGCGCTTACCACTTTGGCTGGATTGCACGGGAATTGAAAAGTACTGCACTCAACAGATGTACTGCAAACCTGCCTCTTTGGGTAGCAAGGATGAGTGATGTGGGGTCGATACTGTGAGGTAGATCTACATATTGGAGATGATATCCCGCTGCATCTCAACTTGAAGGAAAATGGGGAGTGCCAAAACACATAGTGCAACCATGGGGAGCATCAAAGCGCAAACTACCAAATACAGTAGGCTGCACAGACTGCACACAATTGCCGTCGAACTCAGTGGCTTTTCCGTCAAAGCTTCAGAGCTTCCTAATCAAGGTCTGTGGGTAGGATGGTGGGTGGTGGTCGGTGCATCCAAGCCAGGCAAACCAATGTGGAGCAAGTTTTGCCAGTCGAGAATGCAGGGTCTACACAAACATGTCTACGAGCGGTCATGTACCCAACAGAAATGCGTACGCCAACGTATGTCGTCTATTGTTGAAAGTGACATAAGATGATGCGTAGTACTACAGCCGTGAAACATCGTGATTGAACCCCAGGATACCAAATACGACGCCGTTACGCCCGCCGCTCACGCCATTACGCCATTACACACTCTTGCCTTCCGCGAGGATAGGCGAAAACCACGACCCGTTAATGACATGTCGTCCGCCAAAAGCCAGCCACTGTCTATGCCATCTACACCAAACAAGATGAAAGTACACCTCCTCTTACCCGTTCGTGAACGACTTCTTGAGCATGTTGGTCAGATGATCAATCGGATGCCTCAAGAGGTGCGCGTTACTCCGCCGCTTCTTCTCCTTCTCCTCACGCTTCTTCTGGAGGGCTGGGTATTTGTCCACGCTGGCACCTTGGAAGAGGCGCTCATGTCAGTCAAGAATCTTGCAATTACATGACTGTACATTTGCTCCCGCCAGCGGGCTCACCAGGATTCTGAGACCGCTCCACCTCGGCGATTATGAGCTCAAAAGCCTTTTGTACGTTCTCGTTGTAGCGCGCACTGGCTTCAGTCCAGGCACACTTGAATTCTGCGGCGAGGGCGCGACCGTCTTCGGGCGTAACTTGGCGTTGTTCGGGGCGTAGGTCGGACTTGTTGCCTACAATAACGAGGGGAACCCACTCGACAGCCTAGTACGAAGCTTGGTTAGGCAGTGGCGCTGAGAGAGTCACATGTCTACTCACGAGGTGGTTCAGGATCTTATCGCGAATGATGCGCGCCATCTCGAAGCTCTGCTTGGAAGCGACCGAGTAAACAATCATGTAGCCATGAATGCCAATAAAGTGCTTCGAGTTGAGAATACTGTATTCATCCTGGAAGGTGATGCCCTAGTCAGCGGGTGCCTCAAAAAAAAAGCGCTAGCTGTCGAGCTGAGGTGTACAACGAGGCGTGCACAACTGCGAGACGCGTGTGAAGCACGGCGAAGGTGGGGCGTGGACCTGGGTGTTGCTTCGCGACGCGGGGGAAAAGAAAACCTCATGTACCTGGCCAGCCGTATCGATAATCTCAGTCGCATAGTCCTGATTCTTGTACTTGATCATCTTGCTGAAAGTATTCTCAATAGTCGGGTAGTAGCTGTCGACAAAGTGTCCATCGACGAATTGCACCGTCAAACTCGACTTGCCTGTTGTTGTTGGGTCAGCATGTTGTTGGCTGCTACTTGCATGTGATGGCAAGCTTGCGCAAGCTGCACTCAACAATCACGTACCGACGGCTCTGCTGCCGACAATGGCCACCTTTCTCTGCTTGGGTGGGGGCGCCATCTTGTTGCTGTTGCGGTTGCTGTGCTTGGAAGGAGGTCGGGTGGAAGCTGAACGACTCGCCAGGGTTGAGGTTTCGTCGTCTCAGTTGACCGCTGAGATGTAGCTGCCTACTGCCAATTGCCTGTACGAGCTAGCTCCCAGCCCGGAATGACGCCGTCTAGCTGCAGGTGATGGATGCGCGCGTGTGGGACAAACAAGCTGGGTCACCGGCCCAAGCGCTATACCTGCCGTTGAGAAGAATGAGTTGTTGGCTTTAGCAAGAGTCGTAGGTAAAGAGGTACGTTGCTGAGAAGAGGAAAGAAAAAAAAAAGTCCCCGACCGCGTGGTGATGCCGTCATGTCTGCCGGCTCATCTCTCGATATAGCAACCACACATCAAAGTTGGGCAACCATGATATATCGCTTTGGGCAAAGCACCGAACGACTGGGATTGGGTTCCCAAGTTCTAGCCATGCACCCCCGAACAGTGCACGTCGAGGCCGACGAATCCAGAGCTTCTCGAAGCATTGCTTTACGTATTGCCAATCGTCTCGAGTTTAGCGCGAAGCTGTCTAGCACACCACCCGCATACACGACAAATTCACCAACTACCACTCAAAGCGACAAGAACGTCCGGAATGCCAGAAACTCTTGCTGCCCTTCCCGACGCCCCCGACAGTACAACTTAACCGAAATGATTCCGGGTGTTCTTGACTCAAGACGGAACAATCACATGCACGTTTTTGCCAATGCGGAAAAAAGTTGCTTTGCGCCGCATATTACACAGCCGCTGCATGGAACTTCTATAGAAGAGTTCCGATAAATTGTCCCGACGGCAGAGACCCTCCACTTGCCGGCTGCTGCGTCACTTGAACCGGCTTTCTGGGTCGCGTGCAGCCTTACCAACGTGGTGCGTGCGTGGTTACAAGCCTTGATTTAGCCTCTACTGCCTACGCGATGGGATACGAGCATAAAACAGTCACGGATAGATGATGCGTTGCTCAATTGGTGCCATTTTGCATGTCGTGAGTGTAATTGCTACTGGAGATTTCCCAGTCCGTAGAGCCTCAATGTACGACAGTATTATCCTTCTTTCCTTCCAAAATGCTGGGTATCGACCTCATCCAGACTACACAGATGAACCATTTCCAGTCATGACCGCATATCGTAATCCAGGGTATCATGCCATCATCGCCAAAGACCAAACCAATAAGAAGCCCGTCATGACGGAGGAAACAGGTCCGGGCCTGATGGAAAACATCCTGAGAATAATTCAAGTAGAGAATGGGTACGTGAGTCAATGGTGAACCAATGCCCAATTCCGCACCCCAGGCCAAGCTTCATCAACCCGCAGGATGATCAAACGCTCACATTCTGCAGCTTCTCCACGACGAGCATGATGCGCGCGGTATAGGTTTGCAGAGCTTCTTGGCCTTCTGCTCCATCAAAGTCTTCCTTCTGGTCAACGTGCTGATGCACACGAACAAAGTCCTTGATGCTATCCACTAGCGTATCGAGCTGCTTGTTCGGTAGCAGCGTCTGGACCTTTGCTCGTATGGTGTTGTTAAGACTCAGGTTACCAATGAGGACACCAAGATACCCAATGGCTACACCAGAGTAAGATTCTTCTACAGAAGTAGCCTGTGAAGTAGTTAGCATTTGTGAACCATCATCATGCACAAAGTACATACCCGAGAAGCACGCTTCAGTCCCTCCAGAAAGATCTCGACCAATGTGTCAATCTCATCAGCGGCGTTCAGCCTCATTTGTTCGCTCAGCTCCGCAAGATTGATGGCGGCGCCCAAGCTCAAAATCAGACTATCCAAGATCTCTGTTCGCTCCTCCAGCGCCAGACCTGCGTTGATTGACCGAAACTTTTCAACAATAGATTGCATGAGTGGCTGGACGAAAGCCTTCGTTGAGAATGGCTGGCAAGCCTTTGGCTTGTTATTTGTCAGGTTCATGCAAAGCTTGACTGCAAGCATGGTTGATGATGCCGTATCAGGTCCAAAGAATCTAGGCATAAACTCCGCGATGCGTTGAAGCACACCAGTTGACCAAGTGGCTTGTATCTGCCTCGTAGCTGAGATAGATTCCAGTATTGAAAGTACCATCCCTAGTATCGCATCATCTTCTGGCGCTGCCTTGTTAGACTCTGATTGGTTGTTCGAAGTTAAGGCGATCTCGACGATTTGAGAAATCATTGTCTGGTTGAGAAGTATATCGGCGTTGCCAGCCTTCCGCAGCCCAATGATGAGCAACTCGATGGCTTTCAGCGCCACTAGCTGTGGTGATACCTTCTCGATTACTGCGGGCGACCAGATAGAAGATTGCTGGACCAAGGTGCGAAACGAAAAGACCGACTCTTTCGCAATCTTTGACAAATTCGTCTTCCGATCTTTGGCAATCTCCTTGATGTCTGCGCCGTTCTCGGCAAGTTTGACAAGGTTGCCGAGACTACCTGTTTCATACAGCTGGCTCAAGACAGAGTAGGCAGGGTTGGTGCGCAGGACGAAGACGGTGGCAACAGCAGCGACAAACTCAAAGATGATCTCGCGGCTGACGGAGATGTTCTGGAAAAACTGATGGGCCAAGGCTGAGTCGAGAAGTTGATCGCAAAACTTCTCGTCGGCCATCTTGGTGCATAGATCAATCATTGCACTGCGTCGTATATTCTTGCTGGTGGTGGCAGACGTCTCTTCGATCATCATCTCTGCTTCGTGCTGGAGGACTGCGTTACGACCCCGGGTCCTGAGCTCATGAACTTGCTGAGCCTGTGCTTGGCTGTTCTCGGCGTCGCTCTCAGACACAGATCTAGTCTCCCTTTGGGACTGAGATCCAAAGCCGTCGTCCAAATCCATCGAGATGAGTAAATCATCTTCTGGATTATCCTCCCTCAGATATGAGCGTGCCATGGCGTAGGTGAGTCTTGGGCGTACACCAAATCCAGATGGGTTTTGCGATGTCTGCGAGTCACCCTTCGCTTGGTTGTCGACGTCCATGTTGTCGGGAGGCGCCCTTGAGGTATTGACTTTTCCAGGTTCCCGCGAAGATTCTCTTGCAGACCAGGAACGGTTTGAGCTTACTTCCGAATCGTCTCCAACCTGGCTGCTACCCTCCTCGTCGTCATCTGAGCTGGGCTCTGATAGTCTGAGTGTGTCAATGAGTCTGGTCTTACGAGCCTTGGCACTGTGGGTGACATCGGATTTTGACCTGGCTAAGCTGCCGATGAGTGATCTTGGTTTGCGCTCCGTCAACTGTAAGTTGGAAAAGTTCGGCATCGGCGTAGTCGAAGATGATGAGTCGCTTAGTAAACCACCGAAGAGGTCCTTTTGTCGCGGTGTTATTGAGCCTGGCATGGAAGCTTTCGACTCTCGAACAGGTGTCGTCAAGGGATCTGTTATGTCATACATAGTCTGGTCTTCCAATTCGGCAATTTCAAAGACTTCCTTCACAGGAGATGGCTTTGAGGGTTGGCGACCAGAAATCATGCCGTTCAGCATAGCCGGAGAGGATTGGCCCTTGGTAAACGTTCGCGATGCCAATACAGGTACAGTACGCTGTCTTGTCCTCGTCAGTTTGTTGATTGTTGGCGCCGGTGGCTGCACTTTCCGATTCGAGCTTGCGACGGGCTGGTTCGATGACCCATGTCCCGGTGAAGCACCATCTTCGTTCTTTTGGTACTTCCGGTTCCGCTGAGGCGCCGGCGGTTCACGTTTCTGATGCACTACCGGTCGGCTTACGGTGGCAGTGGAAGAAGCGGACCCTTGGCGCTTGCGCTTCTTGGAGGCATTGGAATCGTCCGACTCTGCTGTATCCTTGTGAGACGCTTCAGATGTTGTTCTGGACTTGTTGACAGCCTCTTTTGGACCTCTCGATTGCGCTTGGCGTGAGATCTTCTTGATCGTTGGTGGTGACTCTTCATCCGACATTGGCATATCGAATACGGCCAAATCGTCCACTGGTTTAACTGGCACTTTTCCTGGCGCTTTTTTCGCGGGCAGTGCCGGTACTGTCTTTGTATTCTTCTGAGCCTTGGCCTGCGATGACGCAACAGTAGTTGCCTCTGAAGGTGCTTTCGCCTTGGCCACGGGTTTGTGCGACAACTTGTGGTCTTGTGTGGTCTGTTTCGGTGCTTGTACGGGCTGAGGCGTCTTCCCGCGTCGCATTCGAGGTACGTCGGAAACTGAGGACGAAGGCAGCGGCGCCTGTACGGGTTTCGGGATCTGCGCCGGCATAGGAAGCTTCTTATGCTTCACAGCGGTAAATTTCGCGTCATCGGGCGTGCGCACCGGCTGTACGGCTCTCGCTGGTTTCTTGGGCTCTTTGAGAGCTTCATCTTTGGAAGAAGTCGTAGCTTCTGAGTCTGCTTCGGGTATGCGACGCTTCGGCATTATCTTCTTCGTAGGCTTCGGACGCGACAGGAACTCGTCCTCAGAGGGTACGTCGAAGATGTCGACTTGGTCGGTCTTTGCGCGCGCATTTCCGAAACCAGGTCCACCATTCGATGCGCCTCCAGCTTTGTTCATCGAGCCGTTCGAGGCTGCGGCATGTTTCCGCGGTCGCTCTGGGGATGGAGGCGCATCATCGTTGGAATCGGGCAGAGGTGGCGGAAAGGTGGAGTGGCGCGATGCTTTGCCATAGACTCTCTTGCGACGATCGCCAGAGGTGAAGTTGGCAAACATGGTCGTGGCCATGTTTGTGGGAAGCCGTGTTGTGGCGGTGACTTAGACGCGCATCTCGCAGGTAGTAGCACCTGTATGAACCGTGGAAGTCTCGGCAATCACCATTCACGCTCACATTGCACGGGCCGACGCGTCGGTTCACCGCAAACCTCAGCTCATTGTAACGACATCATCGCCCATGACGGCGAAATGCTCAAAGCGGAGGTTTGCATGGTGGCTGGTGATCGCAGCAGGGACCCAAACGCAAGGCACGCTAAACAGCGGGGCAAGGGTTCCTCCTTCCCAAACAGAGTGAAGGACTTCGCCGACGGTCACGAGCCTAGACTGCTACTCCACCTACGCTCCAGCTCCTCTTTCTTGCGCCTTATCTAGAGGTCGTATCCTGTTAATAAAAGTGCCCTCTATCGTTTGGTTTTACTCTTTGGAACGACCCCATTCTCGCTACCCCACCAATATCAAATTGCCTTGCAACACCACAAACCTTTAATCCATATTCAGCCTCAGGTGAGTTCCTTTCTGCACACATTGGTGTTCAAAACAACTTCAGTGCAAACCCTGTGTATGGCTTTTTGATATCTCTTTCGACCCCAGAACCGCACAAGTTTGACTGATTGACCAACTGACTGTAATCAGTCTCTTACCTCAAGCATGTCTTCCGAATCTCAACCCCCGTCCGAGTGCTTGGGACCCGAGTATCGTCCCGCAGCCTTGAAGCCAACAGCTACCGTCTCAACCCCTCTCAAGCAGAAGAATGTCCATATTCTACCCCAGTCCCCTCAGTTGATAGCATTGCTCACGTAAGGATCCCACGAACTATGATGGATACCACAAAAAGGTAGTCGACTAACAGCATCAAAGCATGATACGGGATCGCAACACTGGCCGCGCAGACTTCATCTTCTACAGCAACCGCATAATCCGTCTGCTTGTGGAGGAAGGCCTCAACCACCTGCCGACAGAATCCCAGGAGATCACTACCCCTGTGGGCCGCACTTACTCCGGTGTCAAGTTCGAAGGCAAGATTTGCGGTGTCTCCATCATGCGTGCGGGAGAGTCGATGGAGCAAGGGTTGAGGGACTGCTGCAGAAGCGTACGCATTGGCAAGATCTTGATCCAGAGAGATGAGGAAACCAGCAAGCCGAAACTGTACTACGACAAGCTGCCCGAGGACATTAGCGATAGGTGGGTCTTGTTGCTGGATCCCATGCTGGCTACGGGTGGCTCAGCACTCATGGCTATTGATGTGCTCAAGTCGCGGGGCGTACCAGAGGAGCACATTCTCTTCCTCAACCTCATTGCCAGTCCAGAGGGCGCGCAGAACCTTGCGGATAAGTTCCCCAAGGTGAGGGTTGTTACCGCTTTTGTTGATGCCGGTCTGGACGAGAAGAAGTATGTTATCCCTGCCCGATCTGATTTACCAGTGCTGACAAGACATGTAGCTATATCGTCCCTGGACTGGGCGACTTTGGCGACCGATTCTACACAATGTAATAGTAACCAAAAAAAACAAGTCGGATTCATCAAGCGCATTTGTTGGGCGTAGGGCGGCTTGGGTTTGCTTGAGCATATTAGCAGAAGACTGTTCAGACGAAATGCATGATTTTACGCAGTTTGTGAGCCTCTGATGTGCAAGCTTCATTACAAATTTCTATACATGTTGCTAAGCGAACCGTGAAGACGCATCAGCCTGGTGCTGACGATAATGAAACGCCATCGTGAATCTGTGGATCTTTTTGGTATCCTAAACGCCGTGCAAGTCATGGCCCCTTCCCGTGTTCCCATGTGTTGTACAAGGCCGTCGGCCTTTGTGTCTGGTCGCTCCTTCGCTCCTGCCCACGGGCGACTGACTTAGTCTGCGTACTCGCCCTCGGCATCGGGCTCGTCGTGTTCGATGAAGCCGCCGTCGCCATCGTCCTCGTCTTGGTTGTGTGCCGTCGGCATTCGGCCCATACGATTCGTACTCCGCGCCGTGTCGACATTGCCCTTGGCTGCCTGCTTCGCAACCGCGTCACATGCATCGATCCAGTCGGCATAGACGTCGACGGGCGCACTGAGGTAGTTGATGTTTGTCTGGAACGTCTGGCCGCAGACTTTGCACTGCAGGTTGCCGACACCAGACTTCTTTTCGATGGAGACGCTGACGGACTTTTCGTGGTTGCAGAAGAGGCACTGGAACGTCGTCGGGAGTTTCTCCTTCTGCGCGGATGTTAGTCAGCGGCTCCTCTAGAGCGATGGGGTGTGGCGTGCCTTCTTGGGGCCCTGAGGCTTGCTGGATGACTTGCGCTTGCCCTGTCATTGCCATTAGTTTGCGAATGCGATACGTGAAGCCGGGGGAAAACACACCATGATCCCGTTGTTTCTTGGAGATGCCGAATGCAGAAGGTGTGCGGATACGTGGCTGCTCCCGGGCGACGGTAGTGCGGATGGCAAGGCGCGGACTCTGTGATTGTCGCGCGCTGGTCGTGTGCAGTGACGCGGAATCGCGAGTTTGGTTTGGATGCGTCTCGAGTCTCGCGTGGTTCCGACCGCCAAGATCCCTGTCGCTTCCCTTGCAGCTGCCGCATGCGTCGATAGCCGATAAGCGTCCCCGCTCCTATCAGCGCTCTCTCCGAGCCTCATGCACGTGTATAGTCAGCTGTTCTGTACGTGCTGGCACCGTCGGCGAGCTCCTGATATTTGACCACATTGCTCTCCCTCTTACCCTTCCCTCTCCTCTCTTCTCTGGATCTTCTTGGTCCCCTTTGACGTTTGTTCAAAGTTGCGTTTGTGTCCGTCCTTGCTACCCACGTCTACATCATCGTGTGTGTTGTCCCACCATCGGAGCTCACCGGTCTTTGCTTCACGTCCCGCCACGAATCCGGCAGTCACAATTGCTGATTTCCGCAAAACCCGAGAGCTTGTGCCACTTTGCATCGACTTGTCCAATAGCAAACATGTCTTCTGAAAGCACTACCAGCGATGCTGTCCTCAAGGAGATCCTCGAGGGGCTCAAGGCCCTTCGATCCGAGAACTCTGTACTCGCAGCTTCAGTCGACAAGATCAACGGCCGTGTGAACATGCTGGCAGGCATCAAGCAGATCAAGGATGAGGCAGCAGACGCAGCTGCCAGTGGAAAGCTAGACGGCGAGAAGGCGAATGGAGTCGAGCCAGAGCAGTCAAAGTCTGTAGAAGCCGTTAGCGAGCAGTATGAGCAGCCACCTTCAGATGCTGATGCTCAACCACGTCGCACGAGTGTATCCAAGATTTCGAAAATCATCTTGACTTCATATCCCGGTCAAGCTGGTGTGGACCCACTGCCCATGCAATGGGGTGCCAAAGACCCTGCTGTTCGTGGCCCTGTCGTTGTTTCAAGGCATCCGAACACTATCCGAAGGCGCAACGGTACGTCAAGAAGAAATACGATGGAAACCAGTTCATTCCTAACACATCTTAGCTATCGGTGCCCACGGTGGCTCGTACTCCATCTACAACGCTCTGGCTGTAGCAAGCAAGAACCTCGACATCACTCACAAGCCGGACTTCACTAACACCGAGCCTGCTGCAAAGATTGGTCCTTTCCCGCAATGGAGTGACCCCAAGAAGATTGTGGCCATGGATCCATACGGCCATCTTGCACCATGGCTGTACAAGGAGACCATGGACAAGGATGATGTTGAGATCAGGCCTACCATTGCCATCACCAGAGCGCACATGAAGGTGCCAGAACTTGAGGAGAGTGTACGAAAGGGCAGACTTGTTCCTGACGGCAAAATTTGCATCAACGAGACTGGTGAAGTTGCCGTCACCAAGGTTGCAGTCGAGCCTGTATGGTACTTGCCCGGTGTTGCTGAGCGCTTCAACATTGGTAAGTGGCTTCATCGCCGAGTCCTTTGTACGCTAACTAATGAATTCAAAAGATGAGGGAACTCTGCGCCGGACACTTTTCGAAGAGACTGGTGGCTCTTATCCTGAGCTCATTACCCGTCATGACATCAAGCTCTTCCTTCCTCCTATTGGCGGTTTGACCGTCTACATCTTCGGTGACCCAGCAAAGATGTCCGATGCCAGCGCAAAGCTCGCTCTCCGCATCCACGACGAATGCAATGGAAGTGACGTATTCGGATCTGACATTTGCACATGCCGTCCGTACCTCACATTCGGTATTGAAGAAGCAGTCAAGGAGGCCCAAAAGGGTGGTAGCGGTGTCGTCATCTACTTCCGCAAAGAAGGTCGTGCTCTTGGCGAGGTCACCAAGTATCTCGTCTACAACGCCAGAAAGCGAGGCGAAGACCGTGCCAGCGAGTACTTCAAGCGCACCGAGAACATTGCGGGCGTCAAGGACATGCGTTTCCAGGCTCTGATGCCTGATATCCTGCATTGGCTTGGTATCACCAAGATTGACAGGATGCTCAGCATGTCCAACATGAAGCACGATGCTATCGTCGAGCAAGGTATCCCAATCCATGAGCGCGTGCCTATTCCCGATGAGATGATCCCAGCGGATAGTCGCGTTGAGATCGATGCCAAGATCCAAGCTGGTTACTGTAAGTCTTCACATACGCTCATAGCCATGGACATTGCTGACGTGAGATTCACAGTCACGACCGGTCATGTCATGTCGATGGACGAGTTGGCAAACGTCAAGGGTCGTGGTTGGGATGATGTTGACGTAAGTGGAATCACATGAACCTCATATGTGTTGACGAGTCCGTACTAACTTCGATATCCAGCATTAAACCACGAGTCCATCAGTGGAAAAAAGTGCCATATTGCAGAAGTCTACCACAGACAGCAAAATAGCACGACCAAGTTATGTGATGATAGAAAACCACGGCTTCAACCGTACAGTCAAAACACAGAATAAAGAACATAGATCACACTGCTCTGCCACCACTTATTCTTGTGTGTTCAGAATGGCAACTCAAAACCATGCCTACTTCTTTGCCATGATCTACATCATCTTCACACGCAAACAGCAATCACCAGACCCATGACCAATCAACAACATACAAGCCAACAACACTTCTTTTCAACCAATCGCTTACTGTCAAGTCCCCTCAGCACACGTATCCACCTAAACGTCCGCACGCATACCGCGTTCCCATTGTCAAAATCTCCCACCGTTCACCGCACACATCCCCCTCCCCCACCTAGACGCAGTCTCCACCTCACCATTCCAGTCATACTCGCATCTGCACGTGAGAAAAGCCCACATCACGTCTGCAACTCTGCAACACTAGACTCGGTCTGCAACAAAACGGTCCCTCCCCCCTTGCTAGCCATTCGTGATCGCTGTCACTATACATGCATGCCTGGTCCCCATGCCCCTGGTTTTTTTCGTGACATCCGCGCGAAGCCCTACCCGCACCTACCGCGCATGATCTCGTGTGACAGATACCGTATGCATGGCGAGGTCACTTACGGTGGGATTAGAGGACCTACCGTCCGGTGTGTTTAACACGAGTTCATGTGGATAAGCGTGTGTCGGATTCAGGGTCTAGATGTTTGATTTTTGTGGGTGGGCTGTGTGCACGTGTGAGTGGTGTAAGCCAAAGTGGGGGAAAGAAGGGTATAGCTTGGTTGGTAGGGTTAATGTTGAACGGAGCAAAGGACACCGATTGATTGCCGGGAGCGGCCCGCTAGCTATGATGTTCTGACCGCTGGTGTTGGTACACGTTTTTTCTTTCTTCTTTTTTCTTAGTTTACCATTATTGCAGACCGCTTCTTTGATTGTGCGAGGATGTGTTCACTTGTAAATGGATACATGTCCACTATAAGCCTTGGTATGTTTCAGAATCTGGGAAATGGAGGTTTATTGTGGTGGATAATTTTTTGCCTTTGCACGATAGGTAGCCAACAGAACAACGGCGACATCATGGCGAAGTGGATCGGGAAGATAGTGTTCTTGTTTTTCCGAATATGGAAGGAAGAAATTTGTGCCGTTTGGTTGGCTGGCCGGTTGTCAGAAGTGACAAGGTAGGATGCAGTACAGGCCGATTAGTGGCGGTAAACTCGTCACATTGTCGGCGACCGTTTCTGCGTTGCCGCAGTGACAAGCGCTCCTCTACTCGCTCGCTCAGGAGGGAGGAAGCTGCAATTACTCGGCATGGTGGTGAGCGGGTATACAGACCAGTATCCGGGAGGGATCGGCAGCGAGATCCGCCGTCGAAGTGCGTCTGGATTTGCGGAGAATTGTTCTGGGCAAAACCGTCTGAGCTGAGGGTGTGGTGGTGAGGGGTTATGTTGAGGAGGGGCCCAGCATTGTCACGAAAACACCAGCGCCTAGGAGTTCCTTTCGGGACATTGAGAGCTAGGGCATGCGAACTTTGCTTGTAGTGGATGATCGCACGCGGTCCGAAAACTGTACATGGGAATGTATCGTCGATGAGGATGCGGAATTGGAAAGATACTGTGAACGGCCGCGGCTATGACGGCGTGGAGGGGTACCCGCTTCCCGGGTCTGACATGCACGTCGGCATGGCTAACCACATCGCTTGTACACAATGACGGACTGGGCAGCACGGCATGATGCTAGACAACTTTCGGCTTCTGCATTTACCTCGTAATTTGGACGGACAGATGAACCATTGGCCTGCCTATGAGGTCTCTCGAGTATATACAAGAAGGGCCGTATCGTGCTTGTGCAGCCATTTGACATGGTCCTTTATCAGCGTTTTGTTGAACGACCGGTGTTAGGCGGGCAGTTGAAGAGGCATCGTTGGGATGAGGACTGTCAAATCGGAGCGTTGCCCGCTCCTCACGGAAAGCATGGCAACATGTGAGAGCAGCTGACGCGGAGGTGGAGCGAGACGAGGTAACAGTCGTTCCAGAACCAAGTCAGACATAAGCATTGCCGACAGAGTTACGTTTGGTGGCATTCTAGTTGCAAAGTCAAAAGGGTGAGGGGTAGATCCGGGGGATAGCTGGAGGGCTCGAATCATCTCCAGGAAATACTCGCAATCACCCAATATTGCACTCGGAGCCCCTTTGTCGCTACAAGAGTGAATAATCAGTTGTGCAGCGAACGTCACTCTGATTGCAGTCGTGTCAAGTGGTAGCGATATATTGCGAGCCCCCGTGTACCCCTAAAGCGGTAGAAGGTCGGGTACGCGTCTCCCCCTCAATGGCTATGCCACGGAGCGACCTTACCGATGTGACATGCACAACGCGAGAGACCGTTATCGAAGGGCTGTCGGTAATAGTGACCGGTGTCGAACGCGTTGGTGTCCTCGCGTGTCTTTATGCTCCAACCGGATCGCACAAAAGCGTGGGAAGGATGCCCTTGCAAGTGCAACGTTCTCGACTTTGAATGACAAGGGATTGTCATCTGCATTGCATGACACGGCAGAAATAGAAACCTCAGCTGAGGCAATGTCGTCACCAACAAAATGGCCGACATGAATGAGGCTCATTGCAGGTCCGGTACCTGTCTCATGGTCGCACAAACCGCACGGTGGCCTGTAGAAGTGTCTGGAACTCGACGACGACTTGGGCTGTGCTATGGATGAGCATACGTGTGCCCCTCGAACGTTCCTGATACACAGCAAGGAAGGCTCGCCCAGTTCCCAGGGCGAGGAACAAGGCAGAGCCGGTTCTGTCATCACCGCGCAGCCATGACGGGTGTTGATTGGGATGGCGGCTTGCATCCGCCGATGCGATAGTTTGAGGATGCGACGGCGCCACTATGGCAGTGCACTCCCGCTCTTCCGGCGAGGCCTTGGATCGAGGTGCGCGATGCCAATCAGGAACGGCCGACACGAGTGACTTGCCACACGGTAAGCGCACCTCAAGGCGAAATCGACCTTTCCGATCTGGCTGCCCAGGTACCGTGCCAGCGTCTGCTTCATCACAACAACAAAGTGTTTCAGATCTGTCACCCGCCTCGTCGTCGGCGGTGGCCAACTCACACCTGCAGCAGCTCGCAGCAGACTACCAGACTAGAGAAATGGAGGTGAGGTGGTCTTGTGTGCACCAGGGGCGAGTCAGGGCGAGTCAAAGCGTGACAGCACACCTCCCTTGCAAACAGACTAATTCTGAACGTCCACGTTTTCTGGCGGTACCCACTTCGGCATGCATAACTAGCCCAAAAGGCCAGCGATGTCGAGTGGGGAGCTCCGGGCTGCTGATGCAGCCGGCGTCGACCAGGGTGCCTGGAACAGCCAGAGGCGTCACTATACATATATGCATTCGGTAATAGCGTCTAGGCGACTTGGACACCATTATTATACTACCCTTCCGCTCACTTCGTCATTCTCCAATTCCCAACCCGCAGTTAATTCTCCGACTTTGACATTCGCTGCTTGCCGATCGACGCACATCTTCACCATGTCTAGCCACCCACGATACTACTTCTCGCTACCTACCGAGGCGCCACAACGATCTCGCTCAGCAAGTCGGCGGCCACCTCTAACGCCGTCAACTGTGTCTTCGCCATGCCTCACCACACTCGTGCCTGTAACGTCTCGACGGGATTCTGGCACATCAACATCGGGTAGCCCGACCAAAGCCTCCATCCTCTTGGCCAAGGTTGCTTCATCGCCCACTACGCCTCGAGGCGAGACGCCGCCTGGAAGCCCGATGCTCACTCCACGATCGAGGCTGCAGTCGGAACCGGCCTATTCTTCAGAGAGGCCATCAATGTCCAGGACTGAGAGTGATCGCTACGTCAGGCAATACAGGCAGCAGGGTAAGCACTAAACCAAACGATTTGCAACGAAGCAGCACAAGCTAACATTCTCTCTAGATGGCTACATCAGCTTTCCTGACTTTGAGAAGTTTTGCCAGAACCAGGACCCATATGGCCAGCAACAGCAGCAGTCTGATGTCAGGACATGAACGGACATGCATGAGTCTTTGATGTCATGCAACAAGGACTTGTCTTTTCAACAACACCCAGCAGCCCCATCACCGCATCGCTTGCCAGGCTTACGCTCCTTACCATGAGTTGAAGCACCGCAATCTGGTTTCAGAGCATCGCAGGTCGATAGTGTTCTATCTTCTGCTTGATTGGTACACCGTTTGACTGTCACCGCATCGTCATCGCTGCCAAGCAAGAATGGAAATGAGCAGGGGTCAGATCATCAGATCTATGTCGCGACAGTAACATGTCGGCAAGTAAAGAGGAGGAAGAAAGTCATTGGGGCGGTGCGCGCGGGTATGTCTCGTGATGCTAGACGCAGCGATTCAGCTGCGGCCATAATCGCGCTGATGCCACTTGGACTGGAACGCTTGGCGCCGCCGGGAGGACACTTGAGAATGAGTGCGACTCGAATTTGGATGAGGGGGTGCTAGCGTGTGCGAATGGTAGTCTAGTCTGTTCGTCACTGCTGAAAGAAGAGTAGAGGGATATATAGCCACTACAATGTCATCATGTGTACATTACTCGACGTGTCCTATTTGACCGAGACCTGCCGTGAACGATGTTGTTGGTTTCGGTTGCATTGCCAGGCACTTGTGGCATGAGGTCGCTTGTTCCGCATGCGCTGTCCAGACCACTGCGACGACGATGACAACAACGACTATGCATCATTGCCACGATACAACTGCAGCACCTCCCTCTGCTGTACTCTGTTTGTTGTTGTGATAATCAACATGCGTGCACCGCACATGTTGACTTGCAGATTCGCGAGACGCAACACCATTCAATCCGCATTAATCTCGATACATGTGATATCGAGCAGCCTAGCAGTCACTCAAGCACGCGTTCATTGCGGATCTTTCCAATGATGTGCATTGGACTGCAGGCTGGTGTTGCTGATCATCACCCTCGATTTTGGGCTTGGCACACGTGATGCGCTACTGGGCTCGCTTAACGGATTTTGAACACCACCAATTTGCAAGTCTCAGCCTTTTGACATCGACAGCGACAACCACCCTCCCGACTACCGACAACAAGACTCGTAATCATGGCTGTCGGCAAGAACAAGCGTCTTTCAAAGGGAAAGAAGGGTCTCAAGAAGAAGACCGACACCTTCGCGAAGAAGGACTGGTACAACATCAAGGCCCCAGGAACTTTCGCCGTCCGAGAGTAAGAATTCCCGCTGCGCTGTACTGTACACGGGGACGCAATGCTTACTCTTCGCTCTTTGTAGTGTCGGAAAGACCCTCGTCAACCGCACCACCGGTCTCAAGAACGCCAACGACGCTCTGAAGGGCCGGATATTCGAGGTTTCGCTCGCCGATCTCCAGAAGGATGAGGACCACGCTTTCCGCAAGGTCAAGCTCCGCGTCGACGAGGTCCAGGGCAAGAACTGCCTGACCAACTTCCACGGTCTCGACTTCACCTCCGACAAGCTCCGCTCCCTCGTCCGCAAGTGGCAATCCCTCATCGAGGCCAACGTCGTTGTCAAGACCACCGACGACTACCTCCTCCGCCTCTTCTGCATTGCCTTCACCAAGCGACGACCGAACCAGGTCAAGAAGACCACATACGCCCAGTCGTCCCAGATCAGGGCCATCCGCAAGAAGATGGTTGAGATCATGGCCCGCGACGCCAGCGCGTGCACCCTCGCCCAGCTTACCCAGAAGCTCATCCCCGAGGTCATCGGTCGCGAGATCGAGAAGGCCACCCAGGGCATCTACCCTCTCCAGAACGTATGTGGCTGCAAGAACAACGGTGGATGACACAGGCTAATGCGACACACAGGTACACGTACGAAAGGTCAAGCTCCTCAAGGCACCCAAGTTCGACCTTGGTGCCCTCCTCGGTCTCCACGGCGAGTCAAGCCAGGATGACTCTGGCCAGAAGGTTGAGCGTGAGTTCAAGGAGACCGTCCTTGAGCAGGTTTAAGGTCTCGTTGGATAGGCAAGGGGTTCTTGGGTCTTTTCAACTTTCCGCGGCATGATATCGGCATTCCAAAGGTGTTTGTGTTTACAAATGAAAGATAAACATGGCCCTTGATGCGATCCCGCGGCAGTGATGGCGTGCATGGGGTACGATCCGCATCTGGTGTTAACAGGTCATGCGGGAAAAGTATCATGGAAATGACATTGATGAGTTCCAAATTCATACCTACTGCCATGCGTTGTTGATCGTGTCTGTGGTATGGTGGTCCAATCCTGACGACTGGACTGTAGTCATGAGTAAGTCTATGTCGTGCAGAATTGGGTGGAACTATGAGATGCTTCAATTAGGAAGATGATTTTCCACGAACAATGCAAATACGTGCAAGTCTTGTTGTATGCTATGTCTAGAGAAAAAAAAAGGTCCAATTCAGCCTGATCGATGCCTTAACATATGGTGCAGCACGACGTAAGCCACAATTCACACGTATCACCTACGAAATTGTCTTGGGGTCACAACGGTAGATAGAACATCAAAAATCAATGCCTTCCGCCAGAATTGAACTGACGACCTCGTCATTACTAGTGACGCGCTCTACCACTGAGCTAGGAAGGCTGATCAGAAGCTATTATGCTTCTTGTTGAAAGATCTTTACAAAATAACAAATATAGCGCACAACCAAAAATGTCCACAATGCACCGTCCGATGTGTAGATACGTAAATGCACAGATCTAGGGGTCGGAGCACTTCACGAGAACTAGCAAAAATCGGAGGTAATCTTCCGACAACGCCTTCCAACATCCAAACACCCATGCACAACAGCCTCCGATTCCATCCCCAACCTCCGATGTACCCCCTAGCAACCATCACGATCTCTATACCATAAAGTTCGATCGCCGTCCCAAACTTTGATAAGAGAAAACCACATCACCAACGCCCGTTGCGGTCCTACTCCGTTCACAGTTCTGCGGTGTACAAATGCCAATGTGACAATCAATACATTATCGTGTACATCAAAGAGTCTCGACCCTGATGATCAGTTATGATGATGTGGCTCTGCGTTTTCTGTTTCGCGTGGAAGCGGGAAGACGATTCAAGTTTCAGCGTTGGTGGTGTGCTGGTGTTGAGCGGTATCTCACCGCTACTTTGACGGCGGGGAGACGTCAGTGCTTTGGCGAAGTAGCGATACCACGGTACGAAAGGATGGACATCGCGATCGATCGCAACTGTAGAAGTTTCTAGGGGAGTGGTATGGGGATGTGGGAGAGAGTTTAGCTTTGGGTTAAGTGGGTTTGTTGGGTGGAGAGGCTCGGCCTTGGGCTGGGGTGAATTGTAAGACTGGGTGGATCACGAGCATGGGTTGAAATGCGTTCTCATCGTCGATGGTGATGGTTTGTCCGATGTTGCTGTATCCTAGATGCTTGTACGCTTGCGAGTACACACGCACAGCGGGCCGATACGTGTAGCTATCCTACCGGTCCGTGCCACGGTCAACAGTCGCGGGCAGATACTATCGCGGCTCCGCAGCGTCTTCCATACAGTTCTCTCGACACCGCCAGCCCCATATCACGCGGCTATTATGTACATCTGTATGCTGGTCATGCATGCACGTTGGCTCCGGTGAAAGCCCCAGTCTCAACGCTAACCAATCCTCCGCACAACCTTGCTAGTAGGCAGGCCCTCCCTTCTCCTGATCCTGACCCGGACATCTCCCTTGGGAACCTTTATGCCCATTCCATCAACCGCTTTTGGCAGCACCCACTTGGCCTCTTTCCTCTTAGCGTCCTCTCTCTCCCGATTTGCTTCCTCTTTAGCGGCCTTTTGATCCGCAGTAGGCGCCTCGGCGCCAAATGACGCTTCGTTGCCTGCTTCTTGGATCACATCCAAGAAGGTCTTCTTTGGCGCCGGTGCGATTTCCCAGAGTTGGGTAATGCCTGATACGACAGAGATGATGAGATCGGTCTTGTAGGATTGAGAGCTGTCGGCAGGCGGTAAGACAGACGATGAGACTCGGGTGGTGAGGAATCGGTCAGGTCGGAACGTTTCTGGGGAACTATGAAATGCTGATGACGAGTTTATGAGTGACTGAGAGAGGCCCATGTCGATGTATGTGCCCGGTTCCAGTTCCCATTGCTCCTTCCCGCCAGGGCCGTCCTCTTGTAGGTGGAGTGGTTTCCCAACTCTGTATGTACTTGCGGAGCAGGTATATAGACGTCGAGCTTCATTGATGCATGAGCGAAGATAAGGTAGAGAATTCGACGTCAGCGTTTCCTTCACCGAGCCAAAGCGAATTTCTGGTGGTGCCGGAAAGGACGGATGTATTGATGGAGGTTGTATAGCTTGAGCCCAGGCCTTGGACTCTGCTTTGATGTTCTCGAGAGGCGACCCTTCTGTAGCCTTTCCGTCTTGCGTCTTAGATGATGAATAGATGTGAAGAACCGTCCAGAATACAAGTGGCATTACTTCTGAGTAGATACCATGTACTAGATGGAGACCAATCGAAGCTCGTAACTCGGCCGGTAGTTCATGCTTAGTGAAGAGCTCGTTAAGTTTCATAAGAGGCGTGACTACGTCCGCGTCCGTATCTTCCTCTCCACTCATGCTCTCGTCATCGTCTGGTACCTTCCTTACTGGTGGATGTGTCAATTCTGTGAACAAATTCGTAAAATTCTTCAGCAACCTCTTTCTCGCCAGAGCTGCTCCCGGCAAGCCTTGAATGGGTGTCAATCGCGGTAACCCGAGAGCGAGAGCCCAAAATCGTTCGTTACAACTTGCCAGATCAGTAGCGAGCAGTTGATAGGATTCAGTAAACTGTACTCCGACAATTGGGGGCAATATAGCATTGCAACAGAATTCGTTGAGCAGCCTGAACAGATCGCACTCGGCCTCAGAGGTGCCATCCGTAAGTTCCACATTGGAGACGCGCTCCCATTGCATCTGGTCGACGATAGATGAGTTGAATGTAACGAAATCCGGAAGCGATTCGGTTAATATGCGCAGCGATGTTTTGATCAATCCTTCTTTGGCCGCACCTTCGTGCAGTTCCGTCTCAACGACCTGCTTGATTTCGTTCCGAATCTCAAGATAATGGCTCTCCATTATTTTCGGGAGGTTGAAAGTGTTTCGGAGAATAGCGAGGTCGCTGCTGTCCGGCAGCTCCAAGCTAGGCAAGTTCTTATAGATCTGGCCAAGCAAGGAGTCTGATAGCAGGATATTGTGTTTGGTTCCAGCTGCCTTGTATGCCACTATACCCGCAGTTGCAGAGTCCCTATCGCCAATCAGACCAACCCAGAGAACGCTATCAGCACACTTACCGGACGCCGTTTAACCACTCCTCGCCTCCAAATGCAATGCTCAAAAGATGACGTACACCCGGGATCCAGTATGGCAGCGATTGTACCCGTCTCTTCCCATCTTGGCTTTTGGCAACTTTTCCCGAACTTGATAAAAGTCTCGTAGGTAGCAATACGAAAACCGCTGAAATCGCAAAGGTAGGCAAGAGATCAAACCAGGAGAAGTCTTCGGGTATGGCTTTCTCAAGAATCGGACCAAGACCAAAGTACCAGGCTAGAGCGAGTAGAAATGGGCTGAATAGCGTGAGGTAGCATAGTGGCAGAAACAGGGTCCTTATAATGCCGTTGGAGGCATATACGCTCAGGAACAGAGTCCTGAGGGAACCCATTTTGGCGGTGACAAAAGCAACAATGTCCCGCCCGTGCTCGGCGATGACGCTGTCCCGCGATGACGAAAAGGAAAATGCCCAGCTTTGGATGCGTTCCGGAGAACCGCTGTGGAGCGTTTGGTGCGCGCGGTGAAGTCGTGAATAACCGTCGAATGATGTTCAGCCTTACGCCATGAGGCTCTTGCTCGGCGAGCTCGGAGGTTTGCAGTTGCGACCAGTTGATAAGAACGGTGAAAAGCCGTTGTGAAGGATTCAAGAACCTTGCAGGGTGTGATCTGATGCGGCTGAAAGTGATGTTTTGTAGGCCACGGTAACATTCAATGCACGCCAGGAGATGGATCCCTGCTCAGCTCGCTTACGAATGGGCCTAAACATAGACCCCTCAGCCCTATCGCGATACTGTGAGACGGAGACTTTGCAAATTGTGGTATCGGAAGAGTACTAAGCCATCAACCCTAAAAGGTACGTGCTTTTCAGCCCTCGCGATACACAAATTTGTAATGTCAACCGCCCTTTGTCAACCGAGACTGTCATTCAGACCGCCATCATTCTCGCTGCGCCCTTCTCAACATGAAAACACCGATTCTGCTCAGCAGTCAAACAAATCATATAAATCTCAACTAACACCCCTCGCAGCCCCAAGAGCCATAAAAACGAACGAAAAACAATCTGGGAGCTACCCTCTCAAATATAAATTTTTTTTACTCAAAATGGCATCCTCAAGCATTCCCACGGTTCTGAACTTCATAACGGGCAACAAGAACAAGCTCGCCGAAGTCCAGGCCATTCTTTCCGGTGTCATCGAGCTGCGGAATCAAAACGTTGATCTAGTCGAGATTCAAGGCACCGTCGAAGAAGTCACAAGAGACAAGGCACGGAGAGCAGCCGAAGCTGTAAGTAGAACACCAGTTTAAAACACCTCATGCCTTGGTATAAGAACATGATATACTACGAAGCGGAGCTATAGGTTGTACGAGCACCGATTATTTGAGATTATGTTGGCAGCTAACGACCCCGTCATTCAGATCCAAGGCCCCGTCCTAGTAGAAGACACATGTCTCTGCTTCAAAGCCATGAATGATCTTCCGGGACCGTATATGTATGTCGCCCCCTCTCCTCAATGATCTTCCCAAACAGCCCGCCTCTCTAACACTCTTGATCCTCCAGCAAATGGTTCATGCTCTCCCTCGGCGCACCCAATCTCCACAAAATGCTCTCCGGCTTCGACGACAAATCCGCCCAAGCTGTCTGTACATTCGGATACTGCGAGGGACCAGGCCACGAAGCGATTCTCTTCCAAGGACGCACAGACGGCAAATTGGTAGAAAGCCGCGGTCCTACTGTTTTCGGTAAGTAGCGCATCTTTTTAGTGTTGTGTGTGTTGAAAATTGTGGCGAGGGCTCGATGGGGTAGATTGAAGAGCTGACGATTATAAAAGGTTGGGACTCGTGCTTCGAGTACGAAGGCCAGACGTATGCTGAGATGGAGAAGAGCGAGAAGAACAAGATTAGCCATCGGGCAAAGGCACTGGACAAGCTGAAGGAGTGGCTGGCGAGCAAGAAGACTGAGGCGTAGAAGAGCATTTTGATTGCTGTAGCGCTCAGAGCACATGAGGGAGGGTTGAAGTGATAAGAGTCACCTTCACCAGAACCCTCTCAAGTAAAAAAAAAAAAAAAGACATCATCTTGGTATCATAACACATGCCATCGTATCACATCCTACCCTTTCTCCTCTCTTCTTCCAGATATCCCCAAACACGACCTACTCCTCCTCTTCCGCACTCTGCCTATCCTTCTTCCACTGCGCAATCCACTGCTCCACCCGCTCCAAGTTGCTCTCAACATCCTCGTTACTCTCACTCCTCAGCTCCACCACAATCTCTTCTTTGTAGCTCTCCCTCGCCTCATCAAGCAAAACCTGCATAATCTCGCTATCCATATTCTCCTCCAACTTCTTCCCCGTGTAGCCCCGCGCAGTGAGCCGATCGTACAAAAGCGTGCTATCACAGCGCAGCACAATGACAAGGTCAATCCAGCGTTCGGGAAAAAGGTCGCACGCGTGCCAGTCGAGTATGTAGCCGCCTGTGCTGGCCAGGGGCAAGGATTCCAGGTGGTCGAGTAGCTGGACGGCAACAACACGTTAGCCGCGGGAACTGTGAGTTATGTTATGATGAGGAGGATGATGCATACCTTGTCTTCGTCCACAATCCAACTCCCCGTCTCCTCGTCTTTGCCCTCGTGGAAACCTTCGTCCTTGACAATCTGGTTGACGGAAACGTGCTTGAATCCTGTTGCTTGCGCTAATTGCTCAGCGTGTGTTGTCTTGCCTACTCCGGGTGTACCCGTGATGACAATGTTTGGATTTTGGCGCGCCATGTTCTCGTCCTCTCTTGTATCTCGTCGCAAAATCGGGCGCGGGCTCTGTCGCGTGGTAGGCGGGTTGTTGCGAGTGTTGTAGGCTGGCGCAGGTCGTTATTGGTACGTGTTTCGCGACTGGAATCTATTGCCAAATATAGATCTGTTCTGTAAGGTAGTTCTGGTAGCGTTCCAAGGCGTAAAAGTGGTACAGTGTTGTGTAGCGTTCAGGTGCTCAGTCGCGTCTGCTGCTGGTCGCATCCCAGAATTATTTTTTGAGCGCCCGAACTTCACCCGGCACAACCCCCACTACCCCGCAACTGCTCATTCTGACATGGACCCTAGGCAAAGCAAATGCACAACATCTGAAGTTTGATGGCGGGTGCAAGGATATCTATGCAAGCACAGCATGTATGACACCCTTCTAGAACTCGTAGATGGTTGGTTGGGCATTTGGAATGAGGCGAGCGTCATCACACGCTCTCTACCGAGGCAGATCAACATCATGAGCACATTATACTGGCTACCACCAAAAGTGAGGCTTCAAACTTTTCTTTTCATTGACCCGTAACATGCGCTCAAGACCGTCTACGCCGTCTAAAATACCTCGTCAACATAAGCATTCCTGACCCAAGGAAAACATGCTGCAAAACCCCACCAGGACAACGCCGTACATGCTAGCGATCGGTGGTTGTAAGAGCCCAGGAACCTGTTTGAGCAGATGTCTGGAGGGGTGGGAAGAAGTGGTAGGGGGGAGGGGGGAGAACTGAGTAGTTCTTAAGATATCTAGTCCAGAGGAAGCTCCAACCAACCATTGCCGAACGAACACCCCTGAACTCTTTTGATGCAGTATTACGCCGAGTAAGAAATCGTAAAGAGAAATATCGGACGTGGAGAGTCGTTTAACAGGACATCTCAGTGTGACAGAAGGCGGCTAGGAGGCTAGCTTGAACTGCACATGCCGCTCAACAACGACGTGGGGATATTGTGATCTTTGGAATGCGAGATTACTTTTCGTCGAGCATTTAGCTCTGCTTGCACTCAGCAGCCTCCTGCTTTGGTTTTGTGCCGTCGTTCTGGGACTGTGTTAGTTGGTGTTTGTTCAGAGGGTGACTGGAACTGCTTACCTCGTCGTCTGACTCCTCCTCCTCATCGCGGTCATCGCTGAGCTCGTCCTCGTCCTCGTCGTCCTCGTCCTCAAACTCGCCCTCGTCAAAGTCCTCAATGTTCTCGTATTGAAGAGCTTCACCGGTAAACCAGTCAATGGCGCGGGGGATGAGCTTCTCCTTGATGTCTTCACCGAGCTGGTAGTCGAGTTCGAGACGCTCCTCAATATCGGAAGTGGCGTCATCGTCGTCTTGTGGGGGCTTGGGCGGGTCGAAGAAGTTGAAGAACGACTCTGTAGGCACAGTCTTCTTAACGACGCGGGTCTGCTTGGTGTCTAGAAAGTCGTTAGTCGGTCATCGTCTTGTGACGGCAATTGGAAACTCACTCTTGTTCCTCTGCTTCTTGCTCTCGATGCGGACAGTCAGGTCCTTGCCTGCCTTCCAGTCGACCTTGTCACCCTCGGCGTGGTCGTAGATGAAGTCACCTCCGTAGCCGTTCTCCTCCTGGTAGAAGTAGGTCTTGGTGATGGTCTTGTTGGTGAAGAACTCATTCTCCTCGAACTCGAAGATTAGGCGGAAACCGGGGCGGTCGAGGTACTCCATGCGGATGTCGGTCAGGTGCTTCAGAGCAGCCTCGTCGCGGTCTGTGATCATCTCGGCGAGCGAGATCTGGTTCTTCATGGCGCTGAGCCAGAACTCTGGAATACCCTTGACGTCCTTGCCCTCGTCCTTGTTGAGCTCGGGCTCGGGCTGGTCCTCGTCGTCGTCGTCCTCATCCTGCTGCTCGCCGACCTTGACGTGGTCCTCGGAGGGCTCCTCGGCGCCGTTGACAATCTTGGCACGCGTCTGGTACAGCGGTGTGAACTTGGCAAAGTACTTCTTCTCGAGCTGCAGGACCTCTTCTTGAAACTCAGCCTCGAGCTTGGAGTGCTCCTTCTGGACGCCCTTGAGGCCGGCAACACGGCGGCGGACCGAGGCAGGCAGCGACTCGATGTAGCCGCTGGAGCGGCCGACGAGCGAGCCGAGCTTGTTCTGCATCATGGCGACGAGGGCGGGGTTGGCAGCGAACAGGCCGGCGGCGGTGCGCTCCAGTTCCTCTGTGGGAAAAATTGAGTTAGCGGTCAGGGCGTCGACGAGGATGCAGGGCGGGGTTGGAGGGGCAGGGAATTTGCGACATACCTTCCTTGATAGTGCCGACGCCGGGCTGCTGAGCGCGCGACGATATCGGGGCAGCATTTGCGGGTGTGTTCTGGGGGGTGCTGGCAGGGCGCACGTTAGAATGCGGTACGTCCATGGTTTGGAGCGTGCTCGTTGTGTGGGAGTGGGTGGTGTTTTGGGGGACAAAATTGTGTGGCCGAGAAAGAGGGAAGCGACTTACGGAGCGGATATCGAGTCCATCTTCTTATTGCGGATCGGCTCAGACATCTTGGCGAATGGGTGAGGTCGGTCTGGGTGTGGCGAGATTGTTGGGCGAAAGGGTGGATGTTGTGGGTGAGGCGCAGAATTGTTCGGCGGGTTGAGCGAGAAGGACAGGCGCTACGCAAGGTTGTTTTCGCCCCTCTCTATGCCTAGTTGCAGGCTAGTGCACAATCCAGCAGCAGCAACACACTCGACAGGATAGCGACCAGCCAACAGACACTGCCGCAGATATCCAAGGGAAGGCGAGGGGGATACAGCACAATGCCCGCCAGAAGAGGCGGGCGCCGTGGTTTTTGTACCTTGACCGTCTTTTCGCGGCCGACAGGACACGTGTGGGTGGGTGCCCTTGCCTTGCATCTCTCCGACGTCCAGCAAACGAGCGAGTCGACTTTGTCTGGCGGCGATACCTCACCTGCTTGTGCGCGCGCAGTAGTCTACCACGTCGACTGCCCTCTGCTGCGCTGACTGGCACCACGGCCGACCTTGGCCGCCGGCACATGGATGGATGCACTAAGCAGCACCATGCACACATGCTACCTAGGCACTCTCTGCCACCTCTATCCTACACGCTCATCATCAGCGTCAGCGTCGATTAGTAGCCACACCTGCCTTCTAGAACAAAGCGGGTCTCTGCAAAACCCTTAGCAAACCCTAAGCAAAATCTCTCTGGCCCATGGCACCACCCTAGGCCCGAAAGCGCAAAGCGGCAATGCCAACCACGGATGAGAGCATGTTGGGGGTGGGTGTCACCAAGAGTCATGTTCTCTGCGGCCCATTAGCGGCTGACGACAGAGAGAAGTTGAATTGCTCGAAATAATACCCACACCTTATAATTGCCGGCCGACAAGAGCCGGACATAACCAAGTCTTGACATGGACATGACGGTGGTGATGGTTTTGATTTTTCTTCATCTTCTTCTCTTCCTAGGCTACTCAGGATATCCACGTCGTCCCATCTACATCCTTCCCTGTATCCTCCCCAACCTCCTCGTAGCCACAACCGCCATGCACGCCGAACAAGCTCCAATGAACAAGCAAACTGCAATTGCATTCGGCCCATCCGTGCTGTGACGTTCCTCGGGCGGCGCCTCACTCAGTTCGGGACTTTTCCCGGGCTCCAAGATGGAAAATACTACCCACGATATCCCTGTGCCCATGAATTGTGGTAGCGTCGTATAGAGGTTCATGATGCCGAGGTACTGGCCTGAGCTTGCTCCGCCGCTAGACGCAGATGCGCTACCCTTTTCGAGGTTGGATTGTGCTTCGGGAAGGTCGACGGAGGACCGCTTTGGGTGTGTCGAGTGCGACGAGGATGTATTAAGCCGGTTGATTTCTACGCCGAGAAACGCAAAGGGAGCCCAGCAGGCTACCGACCATGATCTGTATTGCATCAGCCGAGCTCCGTGGGAGTTGGGGTCATGGTCGTCACTTACACGCCGCAGCAGGCGATGATGATGGTGGCATGTCTCAGACTTCTCACAAAAGGCGCCATGATCATGCTTCCTGCAAAGATACAATGCGCGACTGTCCACGCGGTAAGCAGGCTTGGCTTGTATTTTGCCAGCCCAGTCGACCGCTTAGGCGGATGGGAGAAGCCAGGGCCCTTGTCGTCGTCTTCTGGGCTTTGTACGAAGAAAGGCAGGAGAACAGACATTACGAAAGTGATGATGGAAAAGGCAATGAGGGCCATGGAGCCAATGCGACCAACTTTGCCCGTGAGGTCACCTGCTGCTTTGACTTCGGCTGGCGCGTCATATCGTAGGTATACCTCGCCAACCCAAGTTGTGCTGTAGAAGAGAAACGGAAACCAGCCTGGCACATGATTAGTACACAGTCGACACAAACAGCACATCAACAACGTACCGATCCAAGCCCAGAATTGAACTGTGCAGATGGCTTGGATACTTCGGGGCAGATTCAAAGCAGTATGCGCGATAGTACCGAGAACTTGCTTGAGATCCAGCTCCTTGCCCTCTTCAGCTCCATCATTGACAAGCACCCGTTCAGTAACAGCCCAGCTTGTCGTTCCAATGGCCAAGCACAGCGTCAAAGCCGCAACGCCCGTCAACTGCTTGAACTGCGTGTCTCCCAAAATGGGCCCAAACACACTCTTTAGATCAATTGCCCCTGCGCCATATCCAATCAGACTCCCGACCGCAACCATCCTACTCGCCCAACTGCTGCCCATCTGTTGTTTCGAGATCGGTAATGTATCGACAACCAGGCCCCTGCAACTCCCCTGCACGGCATTGATGGCGAAATCAATGCCATAGATGCTGAAGACGGCAACGTATATGGTCGCGCTCTTGGCCGCAGCCTCATCCTTTATAAAGTACCGAACCACCTCTTTTGTCCAGCCCAGCAGCAGCAAGAACATGGCCACCAGTATCGTCCCAAAGAACATAAAGGGTCTGCGACGGCCCCAGCGCGAGGTAGAACGGTCCGCGACGACGCCGACAATGGGCTGCATGATGAGGCCCGACAGCGGGCCAGCAACCCAGACGAGAGAGATTTTGGATTTGGTGAGGCCGAGTTCGAGGAGGTAGGGCGTGCAATATGTCATTTCGACGTTCCACGTGAACCTGCATGTTGCTTAGCACACGACACTTGTAGACAGGACGGTGTCTTACTGCAGGCCTATCAGCGATGCTGTGAGCAGCGCCATGCGTATGCTCTCAGTCGAGCCCTTGACTGAAGGCGTCCCCTGCCATTGCGCAACAGACGGCATCTTGTTTCCCCCTGACACGTCACGGCGTCTTTGTCGTAGTCTAGGGAAACGTCCAAGGGCGCATTGGGGTGAGATGGGAGCGTGTCGTGTTTGGGTATCGTACTACGTTGGCAAGATGCAGGGTTGGAGGTAAGTCGTCAACCAGAATAAATGCGCGTTGAATGCAACAAGGAGCGAGACTAGGAAAAAGCAATGACAGAGGTAGTGCGAGCGAGCGAAAGCAAGTTGGTATTGATGAGTCTCTTTTCTTCTAGGGGCCTGGTTTGTAGGATTGTGAGCAAGAGGGCTTGCAAAGGAGAGGAGACGTTGTCGTCAGCTCCATGGCTTGGCCGTGTCGCTTGTCGAGATGATTACGGATGTCGGGATCGTTGGAAGAGCCAAACGGCAGCCAAGTCTAGCTAGCGCGCCAGATTGAGCGGGCCGTGTGGCGCACCCCCGAACGTCTGGTTCGGCGCAGCTTGGGCCGACGGTCGGAACACAGCCCAGCATCACACAAGGGTTTCAGAAACATATTGCTCAACTTTCTATGAATCGCGAGAACCTGAACTAACAAACCCATGAACAAAAGGAAATCTATGAAAAAAGGAAACCCCCGCAACCATCGCTAGTCCCTGGCACAGATCCCGAGACCAAAACGTGTTTGAGAAGCCTGACTGCCGACTCTTCTGGTGATCCCTAGCACCACCATTCCTCATCCCTCATCCCTCATCCCTCATCCCTCCACTCCTAATAATCCTCATCCCTGATGCGAAGCATTGAGACGTCTGGCGACGAGTCATCCCCGACTCCGGCCTTTGACAACTGCCTCACGATAACAGGTGACTTGCGTTGAGTACGTGTTGCAAGTACTGCCTGCCTTATCTCGTACGTGCTCGGAATATGCTCGTCCATTGTCCACTCACACGTCTCGGAGAGATCAGTGATCTTGTTTGCAATTTTCACGCCACCGCGTTGCATCGGCACCTGATCCAAATCTCGCTCGCCCTCGAAGTAATACCACCCATAAAGGTCATTTGGATTTCCTGGGACGATTGTGTACTGATCGGATGTGTGCTCAATTGTCGGGTTGAAGTTCTGTAGCAGCCAGACAGCGCCTGCCATGCCATGTTCTTCGATGACAACGACCATGACCCAATCGGCATCTCTCCACGACTCACCCCTGGTATGTTGTCTGTCGGATTGCTTGTCTTTGTCTGACCCGCGTTTCTGGTCGGTGACCTGTACTGTTCCAACTTCGCAGCATACAAACCTAGTGACACCGTTAATCAGAGTGCTCTCATCGCTGAAACCACTCCAGCAAGATTCATGTGACCTATCCCCGCGCTGAATCAGCCAGCGCTCATATTCTGCGTCCTGGTACTTGATCCTCTGCCCTGCTAGATTGATCCCAATGATCGGCTCTTCAGCGTCTTCACGTGGGTCCTCCCAGTCGATTAGGTCTTCATCCGGTCCCAGTATTCTCAAGTTTGGATTAACGCGGTAGCGGCAGTCCAACCAGGAGCCGATGAGTATGCAAGGAGATGCGAGTGCGCGCCGTAGTTGGTACAGCTTTCCCACAGAGTGTCTGTCTGCAAAGTCGGTTTCGGAGAAAGCTTTGATGTAGTCCTCAGCAGTTCCAGCTATGTATGTCGTCCGGATTATTCTGTACTGATCATGTACCCACAACCAGAACTTCTCTCGGTCGATGGCATTCGGCAGTGCAGCCTCGAGGAGTTCGCCGTCATCCTTGTGTACGTCGTCAAGGTCTGTCGAGGACGAGCCGGTCGGGGATCGGAGCTTCGCTCTCTTTACGAACATCCTCTCTCGAATTGCCTTGAATCTCACCGCTTCTTCTTTATCATAACTCGTTGGAAACTTGAAGTCGCTGCTCTTGTACTGTCTATTTAGCTCTGCCGATATTTCTTTGGCGGTGAGTGGCGCTTTGCTCGACGACATGATTCGTGCAGCTAGAGGTTGGATGTTGTGATAGAGCAGACTGTTCTGCGAATTCTTTCTCGAAGATCAGGTAAAGGTGAGCAGACGTAGAATGAGCAAGTAAAGTTGCGGGTGTTAAGTAGAAGCAAAAAGTGAAGTCGACCTTGGAACCAAGAATCGCCGATGGGTAGTCCCAAGGTTCGCGTGAATACCTGATAAATACTTAGAATGAGTCATTTCACCAGGATGTTGGTTGCTCATCTGATTATCCACTTCGTCCTATGGTACTGCGATGATGCATATCAGTTTGAGCCAATTGCAGCTTCTCCAGTTCTCATCAGTCTAAACGAACAGGTTACCTCAAAATGAGCGAATTCGCAGTATGGCGATGTTCTCTAGACTTTTGTAAGAAGAATATGTCTCTACAATTTGTAGACCAGAGGCGTACCCATGCGTAGCAATCGGTAATGCATCTACCATAAAAGTACCTAGAGCACGATGCTAAAGCTACAAGCTTTGAACACGTTTGCGAAACGTCCAAAGTATGTCATTGGCAATAGCAAAAAACCTTGAACCCGTGCTTGAGCAGATGAGCAAATAGGTAACAAATAGGGAAGGTACCATGGACCACCACTACATTCACGAGTATGTACCTAGGTAGAGTTGCCTTTGGATCTTGAGGTGGCGGTTTGGCGATGATCATTAGGGTGTGTTTTGCGGAACGGTTTGATTGTTGTATGGCTTTGGTTTTGTTTCGCTGGGGCCCGTCGTATGGGTCATCGCAGTACCGTGGTTCTCGTGAAATCCGCCCACCTAATGACTTTGGACAGAGGTTTCTGGTCGAGCGACAAGTCAAACATCATAACATGCTAATGCAGAGATTCCGGATCAGTTGGGGGGCTGATTGATCTCTTGCAGCGCAGCGATGATGGAGGATATGCAGATGGGTTTCAACACCTATAAGTACATGACACTGTGCTTGCTTCCAACTGTCATTTGTTCTATTCGTGTGTTCATGACGATAGTCACCAATCACACTGACAGGTCATCTGATATGTAAAGCTGCCATCTAGCAAAGTTATCAGAATTCGCGATACGGGGGTTTCGCGCACCCTACAACCCGACGTACCGGCTACCTGGACGTGCTCGTTCGTCAATGTTGTACCCAGGATTTTATCAGCCCGGGAGTCATTCCTCGGACGATGCTCTTCTGTTCCACACTGTGGTGAATTAGAAACAGATTCGCAATGTCCTTATCCGTTTGGGCTTTTTCTTGCATAGGATGAGTAGGTAAACTGTACACCTGCAGTCTTCCCCAAAGCTCAAACCCAATAATTATCGCGATACAGTAGGCCTCCATCGAGACCGAAAAGCGAACTCTACACTCTCGTAGTAAACTGTACAGTCTACGCCGGCACAATACAGTGACAACCTGAAATGTGACGAGAAGCTCATCGCACACCGAATCGACACACATCTCAAACCGCATAAAAGACAAGGTGAAATAAATATAACATTCCAGAAAAACACCCAGCATTAAATACCCAACATCATCATGCGTCATACGCCTTTGATCCCCCGCTTCCGCAATTGCAGAAAAAAACGTATAGTAGTTTCGAAGCACATCTTCCATCCCTCCCCAGAAGTCCAGCGACCAGACAGACACAGAAGAAAACAGCTGCTGCTACTACAACTACTACGAATATTGGGTTCCATCTGCGGCGCTTATTTTCCTTCATCTCGTCTCGTGTCGTTTCATGTCTAATACCAAATCTTTCGCTGTCGCTCGCTTACAAAGATGCTAAAGTTCATGCCTCAACACCCTCTTCAATCGTACCATGTCCATTCATGCCGCCGCCGTTCATTCCCATCCCGCCAGTGAGAGCGTTCATGGCATCGCCGTTGCTCTGGCCGTTGGGCATGTCGTCGTCGAACTCGAGCTTCTCTTGTTGCGCGATGGCTTGTTGAGAGACGATTTCGGCGAGGCGCTTGAGGCGGGGTGTTTGCAGCCCTGTCGTGCGTGTTAGACGTGTTCTGGTTGGATGATAAATCACTGAAAGGATATACTTACAAGATGGCGTGTATGTCTCAAGTGCTGTGATTACTCGCGGTTCCGCGATTTCGTATGGACCACTGTCCTCCATGTCGACTGCTGTGAGCAACAGAACGTCGCTCTTCTCTGTTACGCGCGATGCGACAGCCTTCATGATCTCGCCGTTGATAGGCTGCTCGTAGTCGGCTACCAGGTACTGGTTCAACAGCTTCTGGATCTGGTTCGGACTCAGCATCCAGCAAATGTCCTGGATAATCTCAATGTCGTTCAAGGTAGCCTTCTTCAGCTGAAGTAGCTTGGTAGCTTGCATCAGATGCTCAAGCTGCAATGTTCCCTCGGGCATGTCATGCGATTTACACCACTCCTCGATACGTGTGATGTTGTAATTGATCTGTAAACCTCGCTTCCATGAAAGGAAGTTACGGCGCATGAGCAAGTCGTTGAAAGCAGTGACACCGACTAATCTCAACAACTCAGTAACACACTGTGTAATGATGGAGTCTTCCAGGTAGTAAGCCTTCATTGCCTTGTAGACACTGTTGAGAAGAGTGAGTAGGTTGTCCATGCTGTAGGCAGGGGTGTTGCTGCCCTGAAGCAGCTTTCCGAGGAAGCGGTTGCTCTCGTTGGTGACGAAACCAGGCAGCGATTGCGATTCGATAATAGCAGGGATGATCATCTTGTGCAACTTCTTCTTCAGGACCTTCATCCAGGTGTGGTAGATGTTGAACTCAAGACTCTCGAGATCATGCTTGACAATCTCCAATAATCGGTCGTACTCGTAGTTGTCCGTCTTTTGTTGCTCATACCAGTCTTCAGCAAGGAAGACAAACGATAGCATCTCGTGTACGTTTGACAACCAGAAAGCACCTGGGTTGATCGCGTCTTCCGCATCGTGCTGCATGACCTCTTGTTGAATCGACTGCATAACGTTTGCGAGGAAACGCTCCGACTCTTTGACGAAGCCGTTGTTCCACATCTCCGAGGTCACAAGGTTGATGAGATAAGCAGGGAAGAGCACTTCCTTGTCGGTTGGTGGGGGTGTGGTGGTAGGCGATGGGATCTTCAGGTTCTTGATCAGCCCAAGGGTGACCTCATCGTTCAACATATCCTCCTCGGCAAGTATGTTCTCAAGCTCAAGCTCGACATTATCGAGCTGAGCAAAGGTTGAGCCAGAAAGGTTCTGCCTGTGGATAGTGGAGCCAGGAGCCATCGAGACAGGCCTTGGGTTGTACTGTTCGCTGTAGCGGTTGATGTCGCGGGTGTCTGGTCCGGCGCTGCGCCTCTTTGGCTTCTTGGACGAGACGAGCTTGATCAAGCTGCTGGGGGCAACGGAAGTGGTGTGACCGTTGGTCAGGTCGGCGATTGGGCCTGATCGCTTCATCAATTCGACCTGCTCTTGCAACTCGGCGAGCTGTTGACGGAGCGTCATCTTTTCGGTTTCGGTAACATTGCTCCTCCGCTTAGATTGCTCCAGATCGTCTGTGGTCCTCTTAAGCGACGCACGGAGTTCCTTTTCCTCTTCCTGAAGATGTCGCATCTTTGCGGTGCTTTCCTCGTAGCTTGTCTGCAGCTTCTTGTATTCGTCTTCCATCTGGCTGAGCTTGGCAGCGGTGATACCGGCCTGGTTGGCTTCGGCTTGTAGCTCCTTCTGACGGTTTTCGAGGGTACGACTGCGCTCCTTGTAGGATTTGATCTGGCTCTCGTAGTTTTCCACCTGCGACTTGAGCGACTTGTTTTGCTCCCTCATCGTACCGAGGTTCTGGGTAAGCTCCACGACCTTGTTCTCCAGTTTGTAAGAGATGTTCTTGAGATCGCGGGATTCGGCGCGGAGGACCTTGTATTCCCTGCGGGCCTTCCTTCCTCTCCAGAGTTTCTGGACAGTAATGATGTTGTTGATCTCCTTCTTGTATGCGCGGATGTATCGTTGTTTGCGCCAGTTGCGTTGGATCATACGAGCAGCATCTCCAAGCCTCTTGTCCAGCATGTTCTTGCGCAGAAGATATCCCTTTGCAGCAGCCTCGAATTTGATGAGCGAGTTTCGGACAATAAGGAAGCGCTTGCGATCTTTGCTACCACGCCAAACTCTCTGGATGGTAGTAGCGGCCTTGACCTGTCTCGCCTCCTCAGCCCGTTCCCTGGTCATGTAGCCCCTAGCCAACGATTGGACGAGAATGACAGCTTCACGCATCTCAAGGTAGATGCGGCGGTAGTATTTGGCTCGGAGGTTCTTCTGGATCATGATAGCCGCATCGTTGAGCCGGGCCGTACGTAGGTTCTCAAGGAACGCAAGCATGCCGGCGCGGAAGAAGATCTTTGTTAGACCCATCTGGTACTTGTCGGTGCCGTCGTTCTTGCCGGCCCCTAGGGCTTTCTTCAAAATCGCCGTAGCCATGTTGCGGATCTCGGGCGTCCAGTCAGCGGATCTGACCAACATGTAGTAACGGAGGGCGAATTCTTCGTAAGTCCATCGTGTAGGGTAACCAGCGCAACTGATTCTGACGGTTTCAAGAACACCGCAGGCGCGCAGTTGACTGAGAACCATGGGTCCGTCGAACTGCCAGGCGGCTTTAGCCTCATTGGGTTTGATACATCTGATGTAGTGAACATCGGTCGAGTTGATGGTCTGCATGAGTTCGATGAGGGAAGATTTGAAGATGCCACCGAGTGTTGGCTTGCGGTTGGTCGCCATTCTTCGCCCAGCCGACATGGCAGTGCCCGGCTTAGAAGACGCGTTGGTAGCGGTCTCCTTTTCTCGGATCGAGGCAGCAGTATCCAAGACTTGGGTCAAGAACTTGTTGCTTGCAGCCTTGAGGACTTCCATATGCTCATCGGGCACAGTATCTCTGTTCTTTTCGATGAAACCATCGGATTCGTATGTAACATCGATGGCGTAATGGCATACAGTGAAAGACGATTTGCCAAACCGAGGCTTCTTGTAGAATTTGTGCTTGTCTCCAGAGTAGTTGTGGTGCAGCTTAGTGACAAACTGCTCATCGGAACCCATAGGTAGACGAGACTCTTCGTCTAGCAGAGATAGGATACCCAGCTTGCCCTCAATAAGGTCGATACACGGCTGATTGTCGGCGAAGTCGATAAAAGTCCAATCGATTTGTTCGCGCATGTACTCTTCCTGCTCCAGCTTGAAAACATGTGCGTTGAATTCTTGTTGCAACTTCTCATTAGCGTAGTTGATACAGAACTGCTCGAACGAGTTCTTTGCGAAATGCTCGAACCCATAGATATCAAGGACACCAATGAAGGTATGAGCTTGCGAGATGACCTCCTCGGTGGCCAGACTCTCGTTCGTTCGCTCGACCAGCCAGTCGAACAGACTGGAGTAGATAAACTTGGCAACGGAATCCCGCACTACAATGGCCTGTTGCTGCGTCAAGTTGGAAACAATCTTTTCTCCTCTGGTGATGAGCTGCTTCTTGACAATCCACTTGGAAAAGGTGTTGGCGTCGATTCCGAGCAGCGAACAAGCCTTGACGAGAGAAGGCTCATCTGGTGCGAGATTTGAGTCTGTCCGGGTTGCTGTGATCTTAATGTCTCCCATGTGCAGCAGGGCCGCTAGCAGGCGCCAGATGCCAGCTTGGGTTTCGGGAGCCACACCGATCTTGGTCAAGGATTGTCTCGTAGCTTTGAACTCCGCCACGTCGTCCATGCCTTCAATCACTGGCGCACTGCCTTGGTTGAGGTAGCTAAACTCCTCGACCGACTTCAGGGACAGCTCCTCGCGCTCCTCGTCCGACGCGCCAGCTACCAACTGGTAGAAGACGTGGTAATTCCGCTCCTTAAGCGGCTGAAAGACCAGTCTTGAGCGTTCCAGCAGGTATGTCCTGATCTTTGCACCAATAATGTCGGTTTGCTTGTTGAACATGATCTCGATGTATTTACCGAAGCGCGACGAGTTATCGTTACGGGTGGTTTTGGCGTTACCGAAGGCTTCCATGATGGGGTTGGTGGCCAGAATCTGCTCTTCTGTCTCACTCATCGAGTCGGACTTGCCTCTCCGCTTGTGGGGGTTGTCGGGAGACTCTCGGGTCGCAAAGTATCGCATGATGTATTTGGCGCTGACCGTCTTTCCGGCTCCAGATTCACCGGAGACAACAATGGTCTGGTTCTTCTGGTCTCGCAACATGTCGCTGGGGGAGGGTCAGTGGCTGCCATGGCGGGTGGGCATGGGGAGCGGTGGGGGGAACTCACGCAAAGGCTTCTTCAGCAATGGCGAACAGATGCGGAGCGCCATACGATCTCTGCTTGCCAGCGTAGACCTGGACCATGCCGGGTACGTATAGCGAGTCGACTCGCGCAAACGGATTTGTCGCAATCAGGACGATACCGGAATATGTGTAGATCTCCTTCTGCAGGTAACGCAGCTTGATGGCCTGCAGCACTGCGCTCTTGTCAGTATGCCATGGCTCGCACGCACATGCGGGCATAGGGAGGGGGGCGTACCAGCCGGCTCGTTGAGATGTGACAGGTTGGTAAGGTCATCGCTGGCCTCGAGCATGGCCGGGTTCATCAGCGGCGGGAGATTGGGGTCGTTGCCCGTCTGGATGGCCGACAGCGTCGTCTCGACGGATTTGGTCTGCGCAGTCACTCATCGTCAGCCGCCATGTTCGTGCAACAACAGGAGTCTCGTCGCCGTCGCCGTCGCCGTCGTCGTCGGCGGTGGGGGGCGTACCTCGCCATTCTCCAGCGTGAACACCAGCTTCACTTTGTCTCCCGCAATCTGCTTGTCCGTCACCTCGGAGGCGACCCAGCCCTCGGTGGCATCGGGCTGCCACGCCCGGGTGCCGATGTCGTAGATGTGTGCCATGGTGCGTCGTTGCCGGCCTGCGTTCTCTCCCCCTCCAAATGGCGGTGCGGGATCAGGGTCCAAAGGCGGCTCTCCCTGCTGCTCGTCGACTCAGCACGCCCAGCTCGCTAATTCGGTGCGGTCGCTGGCTTCGTGGTAGGGCCTGGTTGTGGTGGGCGTAGGCGTCAGCGTGGGATGTCGCTGCAGTCACAGGGCTCGATGCATCCCTAAAGGAGAGAGGTGCAATCGTGTGGGCAGAGATATGCGAACTGCTGCCCGCCGTCTCGTCGACTTTCTCTGGTCACGCTAATCGCCTCTCACCGCCGCCAGCATCCCGCCAACCCGCACAGACCACGTCCAGGGGCCCGAGCCAACCACCACTCCTCGACCTCTTGGGACCACGGGAACCGCGCAGACAGGCGTCTCACCATATGCACCTCCGCACAAATGCACGCGAATTAGCCTCACCAGCATGCCGACCATCTGCATCATCTGCATCTGCACTCTCTTGTGACGCTGTGCGCCTTCCCTACGTGCTGCGTACCACTCTCCCCATGCACGCCAGCATTCTTACTCGCACTGTCCCCTTCTCCACTCGTGTCATCTAAAGCCTCAGTCCTTCCCCAGAGTTTATGCACGTCCACTCCTTGTAAACGTTTCGTCTCTCGGGAACCTCTCTTCTCGCGCACCCCTTCTTGCTTGACTGGGCCGCCTGAAACGTGCCGCCTGGCCATGATACCTGGGCCTCAACACCTCACTGAACTTGAACATTGTCCAGTCTGGAGCACAAACGTTCAACGGCTTGACCAACTGTCAACGGCATGGCTGCCTGGTCATGGCTCAGCTGTATCCACTACGACGTGACTGTGCACTTTGTACACCTGTCTACGGGGCTGTCACCGACTCCACGAGCTCGCTACCAGTAATCAAATGCCGCTGCATGAGACCATGGACCTGTGTGGACTGACTAACTAGACCAGAGTAGCACAGTATTCGCGTCAGCACCGTCGTGGGCATGTTTGCGCTTTAGAAGGCTTGCAAGCAAATGCCTGGCTGTACCGGAATGAAGACTAATGGGCGTGAACGGTCACGTGCGATGTCGCTTATACACATCCGAACAAAATGCTATTCTTCTCTTCGTGTCTCATGTATCCCATTCGTGATGCTTGTACAAAAAACGCAGTGTTGAACTCTACTTTTCTATCCCTGTTCTTCCCTAGCCCGTGTATGCACAAAATCAATCAGACGCCGTACGAGAGCCTTATACCAATACTTCCAAGGTCACGGCTATGCGGCAGCGAACCCAGGATATCAGAAGCCGTATCATTGTGATGTTGCTCAGCGAGATCAATCGGGGATGGAGAATGCTTCCAACCATCCTCGGGTCTTTTTTTCGCGATTCCAGAAAGGATTATCTGCCTAGTACAGGACCCTGGTACGGATACACGCTGTAGAATGTTAGCAGTCAACTCTACAAAGCACACAAGGAAGCATATGCAGACTTACAAGAGAGCTCCTCCAAGCTCGTAAATAAATCCTTAATCTCGCCCTCCTTGACTTCACTAATATCCGCCATGAGGTACGCGATATCGCCTCTTGAGTCGGACATTTGCTTCTCGATGTTGTGGTGGAGCAGGATGCCGTTGACTTGTCTCAGCACACCCGGCACGTTCTTGTGGATGTAAATGACACGCATACAGTCTGGTTGGTCGAGCGTCAAGCTACGTAGGTTGACTTCTGGCAAGTTGACGGCTCCGAGTGTAGTGCCCTCGTTGACATAGCGGACGAGTGCCGTGCTGACTTCGACACCAATGGCGGATTGCGCTTCTTCCGTGCTGCCGCCAATGTGGGGGGTGAGGATGATGTTCTTCAGACCGACGAGGTCCTTGGTCCAGGAGTTTAGGTCGCTGGTGAAGTAGTCGCCGTTGCCGGCGGGTTCGTTGGGGAAGACATCAATGGCGGCGCCGGCGAGTTTGCCAGAGCGGCTGGCTTCGATCAGGGCGGGGATGTCGACAACGGTACCACGGGCGTTGTTGATGAGGTAGCTGCCGTCCTTCATCTTTGCAAACTCCTCCTTGCCAATCAGGTTCTTGGTCTCAGCCGTGGCCGGAACGTGAAGGGAAACAAAGTCTGCTTGCGCAAGCAGGTCGTCCAGCGTCGCTACTTGTCGCGCAGTTCCCAGACCCATTGTGGTAAGAACGTCGTAGTAGATGACGCTCATGCCCATGGACTCGGCCAGCACGCTCAATTGGCTGCCAATGTGTCCGTATCCAATTATACCCAGCGTCTTGCCGCGAATCTCCCAGCAGCCCTTGCTGACCTTGTTCCATGTGCCGTTGTGCAGTTCCATAGAGCGGTCGGCGAGCTGACGGGCGAGCGCGATGATCTCGGAGATGACGAGTTCCGCGACGGAGCGCGAGTTGCTAAAGGGCGAGTTGAAGACGGCGATACCCTGGCTGGCAGCCGTCTGGAGGTCGACCTGGTTTGTTCCGATGCAGAAGCAGCCGATGACGATGAGGTTCTTTGCCTCCTCCAGCACCTTCTTGGTGAGCTTTGTCTTTGAGCGAATTCCAATGACGTGAACATCGCGAATCTTCTCAATCAGCTGGTCTTCTGCCAGACTGGCCTTGATGGCCTCGACCTGGTATCCCTGGTCCCTGAGGATGCTGACGCCGGCCTCGTTGACATTTTCGAGAAGCAGGACCTTGATGTCCTTGGTATCGAAGGGCTTCAATTGCTTGGCGAGCTGTTGCGCATGCGAGCTGTTGGTTTGATTTTGGCTGGTGAAGCTGCCGCCTGGTGGTTGGCGAAATGTGGAGGGTGGGCTGTGGAAAGAGAGGTTCGGGCTGGTGCTGAGATTGAGGCTGTTGGACACTTGACGTGCGAGTTGGCTGATGCCGCTGCCGGCAATGTCTTGTGCGGGACTCATGGTGTGTGCGCGGAGGTGGTTCGGAGGAGGGATGCGACAACTCAATCTGGTTGTACAATCCGGAAAGCGATGGGAATTCTAGACTATTAATACTCAATGACTCCTGTATGACCTCTACCAAACTGTGCAAACTTGGACGAATCACAGGGCAATTACAAGGCAGGTTCTAAGAGGTTGCGGCTAGAGATGACCGGCGGCAGCAATGCACAGCAACATGTGTTGATGCCCACTTTTTCCGGACCACTTGATGACTGTGTGGAACTAATTTTCCCTACAGTGACACCTACAGTTGACTCAGTCGGCCTTGTCTGACGCGACGCTTCTCAAAAATTTCTCATATCGCCGATGATGCCATCCCGCTCTAGCCCTTTACCCCACCAGGAATACCTAGCTAGCCAGCCCTCCGCTTTCGGAAGTCGAGTATGCAGGTCCAGGCACAAGTGCTTTGTTACGGAGAATCAGTCACGTTTGAGCGCTTTGTTGGACGATATGGTTATCGCCGTTGTATTCATTATCTATTCTCTTGAATGGGCCCGAGTTGCCCATACCACCCTGAAACTCATGGTTACTGTGATCCCGAGCATACCCCACCGTAGGCATTCGTCAAGTGTAGAGCAACCACCTACAACTTCTGCTCGTTCATGGGCCACTGGTATCCTGCACTGGTGTCAGCAATGTCCTTTTAGTTCGCTACAGAGGCGAGGTCCTACCTGCTGCGTCGCTGAACTTGTATCCGTAAGAAGAGGTGAAATCGTCCAAAACGGCAGGGCCGCGAGAGCCTGATGACAGTTAGTGAATGTGCGCTTTACTCTTCAATCTAATACGAACCGTATGGGTACTCCATAGGAATAATCTCCTTGTTGTCGTCAAGGTAGTGTAGGAGAGGTGTGAAGATCCTCCAGCTGGCGTCAAGTTCGTCGTCACGGACGAAGTTGGAGTGGTCGCCCTTCAGAGCGTCGAGAATGAGCGATTCGTAGGCCTCGGGAATCTTCAGGTCGGAGAATCGCCGCCTGTAGGTAAGGTCGAGTTCTGTGACGACAGTCTGCATGCTGAGACCGGGCAGCTTGGAGTTCATCTTAATGTAAACACTCTCGTTGGGCTGCACTCGGATGACGAGCTCGTTTCGTGGAATGTCCTTGAAGATTCCGGAGGTGACATCCTTGAACTGGATGCGGACCTCGGTCTTCTGCTCGTTGAGAGCCTTTCCTGCCTTCAGGATGAAGGGTACACCATCCCATCGCTCGTTCTTGATGTAAGCGACCATGGATGCGAAAGTGGGGCATCGCGAGTCCTTGGGGACTGTGTCATCCTCTTTGTAGCCTGGCTTTTGGCCGTCCAGCGACTTTCCATATTGGCCAATGATGACGTTCTTGGGCTCGATGGCGGCCATTCCACGGAGGACGCGGACCTTTTCGTCACGGATGTCTTCGGCCGAGAAGGAGATGGGTCGTTCCATAGCGAGGAGGGTAAGAACCTGGAGCAAGTCTGTGATTGTCAGTCGTTGCCTTCTCGCACCATCAGTACTCTACTCACGGTTTTGCATAACATCACGGATGATGCCGAACTCGTCAAAGTAACCTCCACGGCCTTCGGTTCCGAACGGCTCCTTGAAGGTGATCTGGACGTTGTCGATGTGGTTCCTGTTCCAGGTTGCGCCGAAGAACTCGTTACCGAACCGGAGAATGAGGATGTTCTTGACCATCTCCTTACCCAGGTAGTGGTCAATACGGTAGAGCTCGTCCTCGGTCCAGTCTGGAGCCAATGCGCGCTGGAGTTCTCTCGAACTCGGGAGATCCTTGCCGAAAGGCTTCTCGACCTGCGGGACAGCGATTAGCTGCATTCGTCCAGAAACCTGCATGCAAGCCACTTACAATGACGCGAGAAATACCGTTCTTGGGGTAGCAGTTGCGCTTCAGGTGCTGAGACACTGTAATGAAGACGCTGGGAGGGAGAGCCATGTAGAATATCCTGTTGTTCTCCTTGCGACCCTTCTCAATCTCCTGCATGTGCTTCTCAAGTCCGATGAAAGACTCGTCCTGGTCGTACTGGCCCGAAACATACGAGCAAAATTCGCAGAACTCATCTAGCTGCTTCTCCAGTTCCTTTGTAGGGGTCTTGATGTAAGACTTGACGCGCTTGAGGTACTCCTCACGGTCCATCTTCGTGCGTGCATATCCGACGATGTGGATGTTGTTTGGGAGGAAGCCATTTCGGTGCTATATTGGTGGTCAGAAGCTGGGTGCGAGTCTTGATTGTGCAACCTACGAGCCCGAAGAGCGCTGGGAACTGATATGACGTTAGTGTGATGATTCTCCACGTGTTTGCTTCTTTACATACAGTCTTCTTCTTGGCTAGGTCACCGGAGGCGCCCAAAACAACAATGATGGTGTTGTCCTTGAGCTCCATGTTTCTATCGCGAGATTTGTCAGCCGTGGTGATCAGAAAGCTGCAAGGGCGTTGGGCGCTTCGCGCATTGAGCGACCCCTCTGCCGAAGCGCGCCATGCAGTTCAGCACAAAACAACTGCCGGATAAATTGGTTGTGTATCCAAACACTTCTCAAAAGGCTGTAGGAGATCGGTCAGAGACGGCGAGGGCGACTTACCCGGCATTGACCTCCTCTTGCTTGGGCTGGATAACTGTGTCCGCCATTGTGTCGGTATGGAATGTAAACGCTTTGCGGGAGGGGGCGGGCGCAAGGTTACAGCTCAATTAAGGGCTGTAGGGAGTGAAGGCAATAAGGTTACACAAGAGATCTCAAAGTCAGAGCGGAAGCTACGGATAGGACGTTGGTGTGTGAGGGAAAGTCCTATGTGGTGGGGTTATCGGAGCTGCTCTAGCGGTTTCGTGTGGTGGTGACGTTGGTTAGCTCTAATTTGCCGCTCGAACGCCGGTGATAGGGTATCAGACAGGAAAGCTTCACACAAACATGCAGCGAGGTCTGGCGTCCTTAAAAAGGATATCAGTAAACAGCTCGGTCGCTCCCCGAGCATCACTAAGCGGCCGCACGACGTGCAAAGCATCTCCGGCACCAGTCAAAGCCCTCGAAGCCCGCCGGAGGAGACCTTGCTAAAGCCGTGTCCAGGGATGCGCGGACAACCCCACCATGGCCATGCACTGCGCGTGGAACGGCTTCGTGCGCACTTGGCCGCAAGTCGATAGACTTTGAGGCTCTGAAACTCTGTTTGCTTTTCTGTGGTTATGTTCCAAGCCCTCGGTCGTGCCGCATCACTGTCACAGAGCCTGAGGGGAGCTGCATCTCATGTACGGCTACCCCGCCGCGAGGCTCTCCGAGTCCGGACAATTTGTAAATTCTATTAGAGTAAACATGAGCACCGGCACGTCTCAGTGTCCCGGGCTGGTTCTTGGGTCTGTCAAATCCTCCGGCCCCTCTTTGAGTATACCGAGCGGACAGCACTGGTAAGCTAGTCGCTTTGGTGGGGCGTGTCATAACTAAAGACTTGCAACAGCCGTGTCGGCGTACTGGCCCCAAGAATGCTTTGCGAACGTGACGTGAAAGCCCTGGCAAACGCGATGGCTATGTGGGAATTTTGCCGTTGGCTGTTTGGGTTATTCCAGGCCGTGACACTGATGAGTGAACTTTCTTTGGCCGATCCGATTACTCATACAGTCCTCAACATGCCGATGTGCGACACGCGGCGGCATCTCAATAGGCAGTCGAAAGAGACAGCTATCAACAGTGAAGCGCCAGGCTTACACATCCGCTGCAAGGGAAAGCCCAAAGAGGCAAGAGGAGGCATGGCCTCTGTGGTGGCGGAACTTCTCGCGGAAGAATTGTGCCTTCACCCACGCGAACTGTATACAACAACAGAAGGTCCAGCCTGCAGTGCTCAAGCGCTCGTCATCCAGACGCAGTGGTATACTGACATTGCCTCACTTGGTTTCGCTGTCACGAAAGCGCGATGCCATTAAATGAATGTGTTCCGTCCGCCATGCACCGGCACGCGATCAGTCAGCGTGTTGGTATGAACACGGAATGCGTTTAAGCCATCAGTGCATTCTCTCTCGTCAAAACCCGAATGCCAATCTTACACTGTCCTCTTGTTCTGATGTCCTTCACACGGCGCGGCAGAGCGTCTGCGCCACACGACAAACTGTGGCTGGTGTGGCGCTAGTAAGCGAGAACGCCCCACTGGACATGAAGCAATTCGTCTTTCCTCTGGCATCGACGACTTCTCTGTACTAACGACAGCATCAACCCCGACCCAGACGTCCCCTTCATCCCCCCGAGGCCGCCCAAAAAATTCGCCATGTCTGCCGATAACAAGTCCCACCGCCTTTACGTCAAGGGCAAGCACATCAGCTACCAGCGCGGCAAGGTTTGTGCGCACCGAATTCGCGTATTGTGGCTACCGTTCTGACGAGAAGGATAGAGGAACACCAACCCCGGAACTTCTCTGCTCAAGCTCGAGGGTGTCGACGATGTCAAGGCAGCTCAGTGGTGTACGTCCGCCCCGATGCCGTTGCGGCCACAAATTTTGATGAGCTAACATACCCCCAACAGACGCTGGCAAGAGGGTAGCCTACGTCTACCGCGCACAACGGGCGATCCAAGGCTCCAAGATCCGCGTCATCTGGGTATGAACACGAGCTGCTTTGTCTGACGAGCGGAATCTAACATGAAAACAGGGCAAGGTCACCCGCCCCCACGGCAACTCCGGTGTCGTCCGCGCCAAGTTCAAGAACAACCTCCCTCCCAAGTCCTTCGGTGCCTCCGTCCGCGTCATGCTTTACCCTTCTTCGATATAAGCTGTTCCGATACGATCTTTGGCGACGGGAACGAGCGGTCGAAAAGCAATGGAGTGATGGATGACTAGGCGCAAATACCGGGCACGGAGCGAGAGAACAAACAGTAGTGTGGGAGACACCATGCACAGTCTCTCATGCACGTAAATGTTCAGGCTGGTGCAACGGTGTCTTTTGGTTCCGAAAGTCCATAACAATGGCAAATTCAATCAAGATTCCTTCCAAGATCAATGATACCACGTTCAAAGTCATTGAGAGCATTGGCGTGATGTTTGGACTCCACCGCGGCGACTTGGGCGATGCAAAGGTGTGCTGCTAACTGAGACGTGTAGGCTCTCCTTCGCGATGCCCGATGCAAACTCGGCTCTATCTGGCCGTCGCGCAACCGCTGTACCGCCCTAACGACCACCCATACAATCATATACTAGGTGTACAAGGAAGCCTATCCCCAGCCCGATCAGATGGTCTATGCACTGGGCCTCTTAGATACGGTAGGGCATGCTATTACTAAACGACACAGTCACGTCAGAAGCACGGGCGAGTTTCAATCCTGTTTCTCTTATGTTGTATTTGCGAGCATTATATTAACATTAGTTCGTAATGCCACTCTGCATCTAACCAGTTGCGATCCAAACACATTGCTCGCTCTACTTGTCACTTGCAACACCCGTCTACCTACACCCGGCCATCCTTGCTTACGACAACGTCTAGTCCAAGACATCGCTAAACTGTTCTCCCTCATCCGTGTCAGGCAAGTCGTCATCGTCGTCGCTCTGCGCCCGTGGCATCCAGGCAGGGCTAGAGAATTCGGGCGCAGCTGGTGAAGCAACCGTGCAAGGCGGAGTTGTTGCTGTTGCTGGCGGCGGATGGCTCAAACGCGTAGGCGCATTATCAACACTGGCACTAGCAAGGTTCGATAAAGAGACACTGCCCCGGTGATGGCTCCTGATGTCACTAGAGGAGCCGAAAGAGTGTGCCGGCATCGGGGGTGGTGCGAAGCGGGGACTGCTCATCTTAGGCGTCGCCAGCTGGAAGCTTGGCCAGCTAGGGAACGATCTCGATATCGCCTGCTGTTTGAGCCCAGCATTCGGTGTCATTGCCCGTGGGTCAAATGTGAACGAGCTGGTCTCCCTGATCTAGGGTGTTGGCAGATTGAACAGCGTCTGACCGCCTGCCTGCTTTGCTTTTCCATCGTCAACTCGCGTCTCTTCATTGCGGTCTTCGTCCTCTGGCTCATCTGCGTCAGTGTCCGATCCGTCTCCCTGCCGTCGAAGACTGTGATGGAAGTTGAAGCCAAAGATGCCAGCAACCTGGGGTTCCTCCTCTTCGTCCATCGCTTTGAGCCAGACTTCTGCTTGCTTGTAGTCGTCCGCCAGGTTGAAATCGCCATTGGATGCGATCGTAAACGAGTCCTTTATAGCCGTCTGAGCTATGGGCGGACCAACAAGGATGTTGGTGTTTACCCCATTATCTCGCTGGAAGAAGGACTCATTTGGTACACGTGGAATGCCAGGTAGTGGTCCAGAGGACAAGGACTGCGACTGGCGTTCCACGTTGGCCATCATATGGTCTAGTTGACGGTCTACAAATGAGGCCGACAAATGTGGCGCTTGAACTGGCGGTACGCTGTCTGGGGTCCAGTCTTCAACCGATGGAAGAACATACAGACGCTTCGCAGCCGGCATAACTACACCTGACGATTGGTCGCCATCGTTGCGTTTCGCTGGTGGTTGGGCCTTAGCAAGAGCTTGCTTGCGATTCTTCAGCGTCTGTGCTAGGACAGAGTGATCAACCGGCGGCAAAGAAGGTCGATGCAATCTCTCTGGTTGCGATGCTTTCTTCTTCAATGGACCCTTCGCTAGCAGTGTCGGTCGCTTATCCAAATCCGTCGCCTCGTCAATTTCTTTTCCAGTCTTGAACTTCAACCAGTGATCGGGGCGCCTGTACTCTTCTCTACCATCTAGCGTCTTGGGAAGCACCTTCATACTGCCAAAGTAAGTCGGCAGGAAACTCCCAGCCGTCTGTGGGGCCTTGGGGGCTAGCGGTGCGTGAAAGTTATATTGGCCACCGTCTCGAGTGACTGATGCCCAAGGAAGAAGACCAGTGTGAGCAAGGACGACATGGTACAAGACCTGACTGAAGTCTGCTGGATCATGCAGCGGAAAGTGCGGCGTATGATCTGGAATATCCACTGTCAATCCAAGCTGGGTACTGGAGGCGGCTAACAAAGAGAGAGTAGCATACAACCCCTCTATATCAGACTCTCCGCGTACTTCGACAAAGTTGCTACATTCTATGGTTCCTTCATTGATACAGGCGATGAGTAGGTCCGGAACTGCCAGTCGATGTAACTGCGTCAGGTTGAACATCCGCGAGGGCTTGTGATACCACTCGTGATGGATCTCCTCCAGGTGTGTCGTCGGCTGGTCCATGGTTTTTTCGTCAGTCAATCTAGCGAATGTGGCCTGCATGAACTCAGGCATAGTACCATATTCCACAAGAGTGTCTCGGAGCTTCTTGATCTCAGCGAATTTGATTACACCGTGCTGGGGTGAGATGCAGCGCCCACACTCCTGAACAAAAGCATGATACCACTTTGGGTAGGCCTCACAACAGCTCGCGATCCAGTCCAAGATACCACGCTCTTCGAATCCAGTACCGTCTTGCGTGAACGACACTGTTCGCTTGACTGGAAAGGTCTGCCAAGGCTCTTCCACGTCGCCAACAATCTCTCGTATCTTTGTGCATACATCCTGGGGCGTTAATTCCCATCGGTTATGGTAGAGGATCGATGCCAAGCTATGCAGGTATGAGTGCCCAAGAGTCAGCAGCATGTGTTGCTCTTCGCCAATCTTTGGAGACGGATGCATACGCGCCCAGTCAAGCTCCATCTCCTTGATCGCATCCGAGTGGCAAGGTCCGACCTCACGACGAGTCGCGTTGTGGATCTGGTCGTTCCGGGCCCTGTGCCAAAAATGTTCTTTCATGCTTAGCAAGCGGAGCATCTTTTCTCCCTCCTCCGACTCGCGCGACTCGCCTCTAGGTCCAAAGAAGTCTGCGGCTACGCGCTCCATGATCTTGAACTCCCTACTCGCAGCTTCAGTCTTGGTCATCATTAGCTCCTCGCTGTAGGCATCTTTGGTAGCTGTCTTGCGTAATTGCCAGATATTGCAGCAGCTTTCGGCGACTTCCATCGCAGCCCTGCCATCTTCAGTCATCCTCTTAAGAGGCTCAGGCGCGCCGCCAGGGAACGACGCTGACTTCGAATAATCGACTAGGAGCACGCTCTCAGGCTTGAAGTCAGCCAGACGAAGTAAAACACTCTCTTTGGTAACATTCCCATGTAGAATCTTGTGGGAATGTAAGAAGTTGAGTGCCGACATGAGCCGTCGCAGGAGCTTCGAGGCGATCGCGAAGCGCAGGCGCGGATGTTGTTCCTTGATGTCCTTTTCCAGGGCGGTGTATGTCCAAACCCCTCATGCGTTCCAGTGATCACAGCCGGAATGTGGTTCATCTCAACTGACTGTAAGTATCGTACGATAGATATGTCCACTTTGACCTTCGCGAACTTCAGGAACTCGGCGTCACGAAGCTCACGGCCGTTCTCGTCTTGACGGAAGAATTTCGCTGTTTCGATCTTGCCAGTGAAGCGCTCGAGGATCCGATATGTGTTGGTGGAGATCTGTTCGGGACGCTGTAGATATCGATCCCGCGCCCAGGTCTCGGGGCGGTGAACGACGTCTTATAGTTCGGGGCGTAGCTCCAGAAGTCGATAGTCATGAATCGGATAAAGGTCGCGCACTGTCTTCAGCATGAAGATCTCGACCCGTAATCCATTGATCGAAATGCGGTTGACTAGGTTCTGTCGCAGATGGACGGCCTGTGGCAACTGGCTCGGTAGTTTTCGTGTACGGGGGGTGCTGAGTTGGATGGGCGCATCGTTCACCTCCGCGATGGTCTCAGTAGCGGACTCCAAACGCCAGCTATCGCTTTCCCATACAGGTGCGAGGTTGAACTGATGAATTCCGACCCTACTACCGGGGAAATACACATCGCGCGGCGACGGCGACACGCTCTTATTGTCAGCACGACCCATCGTGTAGCAGTGTCGTCCCTGAATGACACCGAGGAAAATATGGCAGCCATCCAAGGACCATTCGCCATCGGCCAGCTGATTTCTAATACGTGACTTCCTGCAAGCCGTGCTGCAATTCGCATGGTAAGCCCTGGGATCATGGACAGTAACGATTCCAACAACGTCGCTAGCAGAGAGTCCATCAGGGATAGACGCATGTCCAGCTTCGACGGGCTCCTCTTCTGGGAGATCTGACATTATCGCCGTCGGTGTATATGGGTAGGAAGAGTGCCTGAGTCGTTGTTGGTAGTATAGCTCGTTTGGGGCGGTGGTCGCGGTGCGGAGTTGGAATGGCGCAAGAGTTGAGTCTTGGGGATGGTTGTGTGCTCGTTAATTATTGGGCAAAGTTGGCCGGCCCTATTATACCGTCGTGAAAGTCTGACTATTCGCAGGCAAGTGTGTAGCAGGCGTTTTCGAATTTGCCCTTCTGCACGTGCGCCCGCGACAGAATCTCCAACCCACAGATTAGGGCTGAGGCATTCACATGTGACCACGACAGCCCGCAAGCCATGAGAAGATATTCGAAAGCCCCATTTGTTGGTGTAATTCACCCGCGAGACTTTGTCCGAGCTGTCGTGAAATGATCGGTCCATGTTTTCCTGTCTTGAATGTTGTACAGACCTAACAAATCTGGCTTACCCTCTCGAGCTTTGTTTGTGAGTGTGACAATATATCTGATAACCAGTTAACTCATTATGACGTCTTGTTCATACACCAGACTTACAGGATTGAACCTCTTGCTATTTGGTCAAGCATAGTAGCCTTTTGGAACTGGTGTGCGTCTGCTGGAAGGAAGAATCCGATGTCGGCAAGCGCAACAGGTGGGTCTGTTACCAGCACCTCATCTCCTCTGCTCTTCTTTACTCTTCCCCAAAGAAAGTAGTTATCCAGAAGCACGGCATGCACTGGGAATCCAAGGTCCCTGACTCTTGAACTTCATCGCCATGCCACCTTGATGCACGACGCGCCGAGTGGGTTCGTGTAGATGTAATTGCGCAAGCGTATCGGTATCTTCTCGAATACGCTTCTCCAAGTTCTGCACGTCTTCGCGGGCTTGCGCCTCCTCTAACAAAGCCAACGTCAATGTCTTGAGCCAAGTGACGGCCTGTAGAGCGCGTCTCAAGCGTGCAACCTCGCTACTCGCCGCCGGATCGCGGAGCGTTTCAGCAATGTTTATGAGACTTTCCAGGCTATCGATATAAGTCTGCAGCTGTAGACTAGGAAGCTCCAGATAGTGCTGCCAGCTCTTACCAAAATAAGCAAGACTGAGACCCAGAGTGTTGACGAAGGGTGAGAACTTCGGGTCCATGTTTTGAGTTGTACGAAGTGAAGAGGAAGCATGCGGCATCGTGCGGCAATACTCTCGATATAGTCGTTGGCTTTCGTCAACCCAGACTTCGAAGATATGCGGATTACAGAGGGCGCTGCCATTGCCAGCAAGTTCTTGATCCATAGTGTGCAACAAGCACTGCTGATGCAACGAGGCAAGTTGCTCGCCAACAAGAATCGCATTTAGATGCTTCTCGATGATTGGCCATTGCTTTATGATGTTGTCGTAGAACATACGTTTGAGTTTTATCATGCGGTCGACAAACTTTCTCTCTGCGTCTACAAGTGACCTCCATATGCTGTTCATTTCGATGTTGTGCAGGAGTAACGATGTCCCTTGTGCGTGAGGTTCATGTGCATCAAACTCGATATTACTCAAAGCATGGTGGGAAGATCTGGGCACAAGTGACAGCGGCTTCCGCGAAATTTGTTGCCCTGTCGAATTTCTCAGAACCCGTGTGGTCTGGAGTCAGGGGATCAGTAGGTTGACTCGGTAGTGGAGAAGCGTTCTTAGAACTTGTATGGTTCGGGGTCAAACAAAGCGCTGTGGATGAGGTTTGAGGCATGAAGGAAAGTATGTCGCGCTCGAGGGTGTCAAACAAGTCTGCATGATCATCTTTTGTTGCGACTTGAGATGTCAGCTCTTGTTCTGCTTCAGGCTGTAAGACACTAGTAATAGTCTTCTCTTCCTCTGCCGACGGAGGGTGAAGGTCGATAGCATTAACGATCTTGTTTTTGTCGTCGGCTTCGGAGATGCTTCCCAGAGCGGTCGAGTAGTCTTCAAGAATATCAGTATGTGAACTCTCGGGTGCAATCGCTCCGTTGTTTGGAGAAGATAGCGCCATTGCCATAGCCCTACGATAAGCCTTCGAATTTACGACCTCGTCATCGAAGGCAAACTCTGTAGCCTTGGCGATAGAATCCGTATCGACCCCTTCATCGCCCAAGCTTCTTCGGCCGAACAGCGACTCAGGTACCTTCAACCGAGGGTGCGACTGGCGCAGAGTCCTCGACCGTTTTACGACCTGATCGAGTGTAACACTGTTGTCTTCGACCAGCTTCTTGATGTCGGCAATCGACTCCATTTGCAATCCCTGTATAAGAAGACTGAGCGCCGATTGCTGGCCACGGATCTGCGTGAGCAGTTCTCTGAACGTGTCTTCCTTCCACGGGAACCTCGCTCGGTCCTTGAACTTGAGATCGTCGTTTTCCGCCTTTACGCGCAGCTCTCTTACTTCCTCCTCGAGACATCCGTATACGACTCGACACCCCGTGAGTGCGCGATCGAACGTCTCGAGCAGTTGGGGTTTCTCTCGTAGTGCGTCATGCTGCAGGAGGTTTTGGACTTGGGACAAAGACGCTGCAATGACCATGGACTCGGGGTATATGGCGGTAATAAGGGCCGAGGCATCTTTGTACTTTGCGCGCAGGTCGTACAGTTCTTTCGCAGACTGTATGCTTTGCGGTAGAGCGACTATAGTGCCCGTGCACCAGATGAACCACGTCGCCAGTTAAACTACCCTAATAACCTAATATAGTTAATAATATTAAATTATATAGCTACTATAAATTATAATAAAATTACGTAAAGTTAGGATTATATTATATATAAGTTTATAAAGGTTTTAGCTTATTTAGATAATTTTTTAGAAGGTATTATTAGTTATTACTATTAATTATATAGTAGAGTAGTTTATATAACCCTTATAGCTCTTATTATACTTAGAATAATACTACTATACTTTTAGTACTTTATAGCTAGCTTATAAGAGTTTAAAGCTTTATACTTACTTAATTAAAGTAATTATACCCCCCCTAGGCCTTACGGATAGGGCCTATAGTATTATTTTTCTATTTTCTATAAGTAGGGGGGTATTATTAAAATAAAACTTTAAAAAAGTAAAAAGTAGCTATCCCTCTACTTATTAGTTATAAAAGTTAATTAAAAAAAAAGATAAAGTAATAACGTAATTTAAACGCTAGACTAATTAGTGTTTTATTATAATAGGCTAAAGCCTAATTAGCTTATTCCTTAATAATATTCTAGTTATATACGCCTTATGTATAGTTTATTATTAATATATCTAAATAATACTTAAACTAAACCCCTAAACCTTAGACTAAAAGATAATTTAAGTTACTATAAATTAACCTTTAAGATAAAATAGCTTATAGTTCTCTTCTTTATTAAATATAATAATAGTATACCTATATAATAGCTCCCTAAGCGTAGCCCCTTATATTTTATATTTAATCCTAATTAGTAGAGCCTTAATTTAAGACTCTATTAATACAATACATGTTAAGCTCCTTAACCACCTCTTTATTACGTGTAAGTAGGTTAACCCTTTATATAGGATTAGTATTACTCTATTACCTAAAAGGCTTTTAGATAATAACTAGGTATAAGCTATTATAAGATTACTAGCCTAGGACTATAACTTTATAGGACGCTTAGTTAATACGTAACTAGCCTTATATAATACTAGTACTAAATATATATTAGGTAGCTAGTAGACTCTAGTCTATAAGTAAGATACTATCTAGAGAAAAGCCTTATATAATACCTTAGTAGTACTAAGGTATAGGTCCTACTACTTATAAAACCCTTTATAAGAATATATATAATTACGAAGTAAGCTTATAAGTAAAGTAATATATATATAGTTTAAAAATTAAAACTATAAATAAGGGTCCTTTATTTTATCTAGTATATATTTCCCTTTTTAGCGTCCTAATATTCTACTAAAAATTTATCTTTTTTTAGCCTATACACTAGGCTAATACTAACTAATACCTACCTATCCCCTTTCTAGCCTAGTTACTATATTACTTTCTTACTCTAAACTATAACTATTTATATACCTATTTTACTTATTATACCTCTTATAATACTACTACCTAAGTACTATAAGTATAGTAAAGTACTAAGTACTATAATAAATACGTTTTAATTTAAGAAATAGAAGTAAAACTATACTACTTACCTTCTACTTATATATATATACTAATATAATAATATATATATAACTTTAAAGCGTTAGAGCCTTATAATATATACCTTAACCTCTACCTCTATTCTACTCCTACCCCTAATAGTAAATCTAAAAATTATATTATATATACTTATCTACTTAAACCCTTTATTATTATTACTTTATACCTAAATACCTCTACTTATACCTCCTCTACTTTTATTTACTATAACTATATTTATATCTTATCCTAATTTAATACTATAGCTTAATAGTATATTTAGAAGTATAATATCTTTATTATTAGTTAACTCTATAGTAGCTAGTATAAGTAGTATAAGATATATACCTATACTATCTATACTTATAAGGTTTATACCTAGTAATATAAGTTTATCTTATAATACTACTTTTATCTTTATATCTTAGCTAGATTTAGAAATATAAGAGTATAATAATAAGAGTAGTATTAGTAAAGGTATTAGCTAAAGTATTAGTCTTACTAAATTTAAATTAGTAGAGCGCCTTATATATAATATACCTTAAATACTACTACTTATAAACTTAGAAAACTTAGTATTCTTAGAAACTAATACTCTAATAGACTCTAAGAAGATTTTAGTTACTAAGTTTTATTATAAGATTATAAAGATTTATCTTAAGATATATAATACTTATAACTATACGTAGTTTAGGATAGATATTTTTAACTATAAATATTTAGCCTATTTAGAAAATTATATAAACTACTCTAGTATAGATAGGTTTATACTACTTTTTAGTTAACTTAATAATATTAATCCTAGGCCTATACTACCTAAGTTACCTACTCTAACTTATATTAAGAAGATACTTCTTATATATATCTATTTCGATAGGTGTCTTTTTAGTTGCCTTTAGTAAATTTTTTCGACTTTAGTTTTCGCGCATAGACGTCGGAGCTTCACTACTCTAAAACACTAATCGGTCTAGCGTTCGAATCGCGTTATTACTTCATCTTTTTTTTTATTAACTTTTATAACTAATAAGCAGAGGGATAGCTACTTTTTACTTTTTTAAAGTTCTATTTTAATAATACCCCCCCACTTACAGAAAACCAAAAATTATAGTATTTATATATAGTATAATTTAATTATATATAGTATAATTTAATTATATATAGTAGGATACTTAAAGTAAGTTAGTATTAGTATAAAGGTTAGAAGTAGCTAGGTTTTTATATAACCCTTCTTAGTTATAGTAAATATACTATATCCTCCCCTTTATAATATATTATAATCGTATTACTAGCTAATACTAGCAATCCTTATTAGATCTCTACTAAGGTTTAATAGGTATCTTTTTTAGTTACCTTTAGTAAATTCTCTTTAACTTTAGTTTTTGTATATAGATATTAGAGCTTTACTACTATAAAATACTAATTAGTCTAGCGTTTAAATTATGTTATTACTTTATCTTTTTTATTAACTTTTATAACTAATAAGTAGAGGGATAGCTACTTTTTACTTTTCTAAAGTTTTATTTTAATAATACCCCCCTACTTATAGAAAATAAAAAATTATAACCCCTAAATAAATCCTCTTTTAATAAACTAGTAAATAGGAGACTAAGCTTAGTAAAGGAATTAGTAAATAAAGATAAGATTAGTAAATAACCTAGTAATAGAGTAAAGGACTAAGGTACTACTAAATATATAGACCTATTAGCTAAATATAAAGAAGGACTACCTTATAGTAGAGCCTAATACTAGGCTTAATACTAAGCCTAATACTTAACCTAATACCTTAGCTAGTACCTTATAAGAGAAGTAGTATATACTATATAATTTAGTTATTAATTACTTTTAGGTTACTCTTAATAGCTACTTACTAGTATAGTTATTAGTTTAGTTAGATAGGTAAGGGGGTACTAAGAAGATATACCTAATTAAGTATATCTCTTATACTTTAGAGTACTTAGTATTATTAGCTAAGCTAAAGTCCTCTATTATATATTATACTCTTACTAGTATTACTACCTTCCTTATCTCTAAGTATACTATTAATATACTCTTCTAAATACCTATTATATCTATATATAAGTAGTTAGATCTACTTAATACTACTAAGTAATAGTATATCTAGGTAGTATTTAAATATATTTACTACCTTATTATTAATAAGAAGTTAATAGTTAGTCTACCTATACTTAGCTTTATCTATAGTTATTATAGTTAGATTTAGTCTAGCTAGGTGTATATCCCCTTTACTAGTCTTAATATTATTCTTTTAGGTAATTACTACTAGCTCCTACCTATTAGATATTAGGCGCTATATAACTACTCCTTAAGGAAGGATCTTAATAAAGTTTATAGCTAATACTTATATTATATATTTAAGAGGACTATTATCTTAGATACTATTATATATTAATAAGGTATAGCGTAAGCCTAGTTTTATAATACTTTATAGTAACTTTAACTTAGCTATTCTACTTAGAATAATTAAGTATTATTTATAATATAATATAAGGTTAATCTCTTATATTCTAACTATCTCTTATTCTAAGATACTATTTACTTATATAGCTACTATATTAATATATCTTATATTAACTATAAAAGTATATATAATTATAGTAGTCTAGTATTAGTTATATTAACCTAATATAACTAAGCTATATAAGCTTCTATATCTATAGATAAAGCTAGTAATCTACTAAACTAACTCCTTTTATATATTAATATAAGAGTTATATTAATAACTAATATCTAGACTAAATAAGAACTAGTTAATAGTACTACTAGTATTATTAATAATATTCTATAAGATACTAGTGTAGCTAATCTATAAGAGAAGATACCTAAGGCTATTCTTATTACTCTACTAGAATATACTAGTCTAAGCCTTTATATATATACTAATAGTTAAGCTATTATACCTATCTTTCCTATTTTATATAAGTTTTATTAGAATAAGATATCTTATTCTTAGCTGTAATTTCTATTATTACTTACTTAGGCTATTACTATTTATAAGTCTTAAGGTATAAGTCTTAGCTAGGTAATAGTATAGTATAAAAGAGACTTTATTTTAAGTTTACTATATATTACTATTTCTTAGATTAAAAGTTTAGAGGGTCTAGTATTTAAGGAGCCTATATCTTTTAATTATTTATATAGAAAGGAGGGTAAGGTAGTATAGTAGTAGAAGAAGAATAAAGAGTAGTAAGTTAAAGAAATTATTTCTTTATAAGAGATAAGCTTTTTTTAAGCTTATCCTCTATAGTAGGCTTAATACTAGCTATATTAATCCTTTATTATATCCCCTACGTTTACTAACTTATTATAGTAGTTCTAAATACCTTATATTTAGTTTTCTCCCTCTCTATTAGAGTTATCCTTAGAGTTATCCTTAGATTCCTCTTAGAATTTATAGTCCCTAAAGTTAAGCTCTTCTTTAACTACATTAATATCTAATTCCTCTAGAATCTTAGTTAATTTAACTTAATACTTAGCTAATACTCTACTTACTTAGCTTATCTATAATTTATTACTCTAGTATAGTTATATTATTTATATTAATTACTTTTTCTTCCTCTTCTAAGTTCTAGTTAGTATTAAGGCTAGACTCTACTCTAGCTTATAAATTATCTATCTTTTATTAGTAATTATTAGCCTATACCTTCTATATAAACTTACTAAGATTAGGCTTAGGCTTATCCTCTTTTAGTATATTATTATCCTTATTATCTATTACTTATATATTAGTTTATAGGCTAATACTTAGCTAATACTACTATACCTAAGCTATATCCTAGCTTAAATTCTAGTCCTAGTTAATCTAACTTAAGCTAGTTATTTATATTCTTAAGTAGCCCCCCTTTAAGCTCTCTTAATTCTAGTAGTATATATTTAACTTCCTTACTATTAATATACCTATATAGAAACTTCTTACTAGAGAATACTTATTTATTAAATAGTAGAGGTAAGTAGTATAGGCTATACTAAGTAGTAAGGTAAAGGTAGCTATTTTCCTAGAAGTATCCTTATACTATAATTTTTTATTTTCTATAACTAGGGGGGTATTATTAAAATAAAACTTTAAAAAAGTAAAAAGTAGCTATCCCTCTACTTATTAGTTATAAAAGTTAATAAAAAAAGATAAAGTAATAACGTAATTTAAACGCTAGACTAATTAGTATTTTAGGGTAGTAAAGCTCTAATATCTATATATAAAAACTAAAGTTAAAAAAATTTACTAAAGGTAACTAAAAAAGATACTTATTAGAAACCTTAGTAGGCCTAATAGGGATTACTAGTATTAGCTAGTAATATAATTATAATATATTATAAAGAGAGGAGGATATAGTATCTTTACTATAATTAAGCTTACCTAGAATTTTATATATTTCTATAAAAGCCTAGCTACTTCTAACCTTTATACTAACACTAACTTTAAGTATCCTACTATATATAATTAAATTATACTATATATAATTAAATTATACTATATATAATTAAATTATACTATATATAATTAAATTATACTATATATAAATATATATATATCCTCTTTATCTTTATCTAGGAGGTCTTCTAGCCTAGCCTAAAAACCCTAGCTAGATAAGTACTAATTAATATATCTATAAGCATATAATATACTTACCTTATATATACTAGGGAGCTACCTAAAGTAGTCCTTAATAAGTTAGATAAGTAATTACCTAAGTTCTACTACTTCTTATAGACTAAGATAGTAGATAATATTAATATTATTAACACCTCTAATATTAGTAATATTAAAGTAGAGTGTTACACGGGGGTTTGCTATACTTCTCTAAGCTCGGTCCGTACTAAGGCGAGATAGATATTGGCGATAGTCTATAAGGTAATATAGGGAATAATTAGGTAGAAAAGAGTTATTATTATAACTAAAGAATAAATAATACCTATTCTATAAGTAATAGAATAATTAGTTAATAATCTATATAAGAGATAAACTATTTAAGTTAACTATAATAAGTATAATAATAAGATCTAATATATTCTTATACCTATTACCTTAGGTCCTATCCTCTCGCCTAGCCTTCTATATCTTAGATGTTAATAGTATCTAGTAAGGACCTAGCATCTTAAGAAGACCTGTCTTAGTAAGATACTAATTACGTAATTACGGCCCCGTAGTAATTATTACCTTCTAATAGAGTTGCTAGTTAGCCTTTAACCCTAATCCTCGCGTTAAGGAGAGAATCCTTTTATTACCTTATAATATAGAGGAGATAGTAAAGAAGAGTAGAATATAGATACTAAAGGACGTAGAGGAGGTTATCTATAAGGCTTAGATTAATAATACTAGTAGTAGTTAAGTCCTTATAGTTAGCTATCTTACTATCTTAGTATTAGGAAAGGGATTAAGTTAGGAGACTAAGACTTAGCTATAATAGTAAATAGGTAATATTAATAAGATAATTAATAATTAAATATCTTAGGCTTAAGAAGAGGGAATTTAAATAAATACTATAAGGATAAGAGAATAAGGTATAGATAGTACTAGTACTAATATTCTTCTAACTAAAGCTAATTATTAGATAGTAGTAGCTATACTATAGGTAGCTAGTTAGTTATTCTTAAGAAGGGGTAGTAGTTATAAAGGGTAGAAATAGTAGAGGATAGTAGAGGATAGTATATATATTAGAAGGTTATATCTTATCTCTAGTAGGCGTATAATACTATTATATATCTTTAGTATCTAGTATTTATAATATACTATATATATACTAGCTATACTAAATATAAGTATAAGCCTATAGTTACCTAGTTAGTACTTTATCTTAAAAAAGTCTCTAAATATATTATAATAATAAAAAAAAAGTCTATAAAGGCTAAAGCTAAATCTTATATTTATATAGTAATAACTATAGCTATAATAATCCTCTCCTAATATTAGAAAAGTAGTATAAATAGGGGGATTAGTAGGCTAGTATTATTATTAATTTTAATTAGGGGCTTATAGTATTTAATATAGTACTAGTAAGCTTCCTTAATAAGGTTAACTTAATATTATTAACTTTAGCTAATACTAGACTAATACTAGTATATCTAATATACCTTATTATAGTAGGTAAGTAGCTTAGTATATAAAAAGCTTTCTAATAAATATAAGTAGGCCTAAGGAGTATAAGTTAGTATAACTTATATTATAATAAGTAGTTATAAATATACTTTAAACTTAGTACTTATTATCTACTTTATATATACTCTAAAGTCTATATTATATAGTATATTAATCTTAGTAATAGTATTCTTAGCTATTTCTATCTAGAAATCTTTAATATATAACTAGTACGTAAGGTTATAGTCCTTATTATACTAGCTATTAATATAGTTAAGGTATACTCTAGCCTTATACTTAGGTATAATTATTATATAGTATTAGTATAAGCTAATACCTACCTAATACTATACTTATACTTAGTATTATTTATATCTCTTTCTATATTTAGTTCTTACTCTACTTCTATAAGGGTACTATTAGCTTCTATATAAACTACCCTTAATACTATATATATAATTTAATTAGGAGGTATTAGACTATCCTTTAATTAGTAAATAGTTTCTTATTTTATAAAGTACTTATTCTTCTCTTTTTATATAGTAGTATTTCTAGTTTATACCTTACCCTCTTAGCTTAAGTACTTATTCTAACTAAACTTATAACCTCTTAGTAAGGCCTAATACTTACCTAATACTAATATACCTAATCTCTATAGTAATATTATTACTTTAGTAGTAGAAGCTATCTTTAAGATACTTTCTCTTAGTCTTATCTTTTTTTATATCTAAGGCGTTTTAGATAGTAGGCTTAAACTTTTTTAACTAAAATATTAATAAGGCCTAATTAATATAAGCCTATATTAGTTAGGGTAGTATTATATACTTACCTTATTAGTAGTATTATTTAATAGGATCTCTATAAGCTTAATACTTATAGCCTTCTTATATTACTCTCTATTCTTAATAGTATATAGGTTTATAAAGTATATAGCCTTAGATAAATCTACTATAGTAAGTAGTTATAGTAGTATTAGTTTAGTATACTTAGTATTAGGCTCTATAAGTCTATAGGGCGTAAGTAAGGTATAAGAGGTAAAGAGGGAGTAGAGGAGATATTATTAGTATAAGTAATATTAGTATAGACTTACTATATTTAAGGCTTACTTTTAATCTAAAATAAGTATTCCTAATTAGTTATAATCTTACTATTACCTATACTAGTAAGATTAGTAGTAAAGGTAAAAGTAAAGGTGAAGGTAAAGTTTAAATATATATTTTTTCTTCTATACTTTAATCCTCTTCCTCTTCTATCCTCTTCTTCTTTATTATAAGGTAATAAGGAATTACTTCCCTTTTATATAAGTTATAGGAAGGAAGACTATTAGGTAGATATAATAGATAAAAGTAGATCTAAGGTAGGGCCTAGATTATATAAAAGGAATAGTATCCTACTAAGACCTAGCCTCTAGGAGGCTAGTAAGGATTAGGAGGCTATAGCCCTCCTAGGCCTCCCTCTTAGAAGAGAGGCTAAGGAGGATAGGACCTATAGTAATAGGTATAAGAATATATTAGATCTTATTACTATACTTATTATAGTTAACTTAAATAGTTTATCTCTTATATAGATTATTAACTAGTTATTCTATTATTTATAGAATTAGTATTATTTATCTCTTAGTTATAATAATAACTTTTTTCTACTTAATTATTTTATATACTACCTTATAGACTATTACCTAAACCTATCTTACCTTAGTAAAGACTAAGCTTAGAGAAGTATAGTAAACCCCTATATAATACTTTAACTACTATAAATATTAGTAGATATTTTAACTAATAGAACTACTTAATTAAGATTTAATATAGTATTTTATAGAACTACTTAGAATAATATAACTTAGGGTCTAAGACCCTTAATATAAATACTATATAATAATAAGATACTTAATATATTATAGTAGAGTATTTTATTACTAATTCTCTATTAGGAATAAGTACTTAATATAGTAGGTAGATATAGAAATATTAAAAGAAGTATATATTATAGTTATTATCCTATAGCTAAATACTATCTAGCTAGTTTTTATAAGGCCTCTTTTTCTTATACTACCCTTAAGCCTAATAGTTCTTTAACTTCTTATACTTCCTTTAATTTCTCTACTATATCTCTCCCTTACTTAAGAAGAAGGCCTCCTCTTCTTTAACTAAAATAACTTTTAAACTTACTACTATATAATAGAACCTATATATAACCCTAATAAGTAGACCTATAAATCCTAAACTAGATACTAAAGTCCTCCCTCTTAGTATAATTTACTAAGTATTTATCTTATACCTTCTTATACTATATCCCTTAATTCTTATTATAATTTTAATTCTTCTTTATTATACTATCTTTATTCCTTTTCTCTTCCCTTATAGTTCTTAGGATAAACTACCTCTTCTTCTAATAGTCTTTTAAGATTTATTAAAAGTTACTTTATATTTAACTAAGTTCTTATAGCTATCTACTATTCTTTTTATCTAATTCTCTTTCTACTCTACTTAGCTAACCTCTATACTATCTAGAATACCTCTACTTCCTTTAATAGTACTATATAGATTACCTTTTATATCCTAAGTATATTCTAAATATCCTTTAGTACTAGCTATAGGACCTACTTTTTCTATAAACCTTAATATTACTCTAGCTCTATTTACTACTAAAAGCCCTTTAGTACCTAGGAACTAAATACTAAATAATAATAATATTACTTTTACTTACTTTTATTTACTTTACTTCTTCTTTCTTCCTACTACTTTATTACTTTATTTATATTACCTTACTAACTTTATTACCCTCTTACTATTTCTTTTAACTCTACTATACCTTTATTATAATATCTTTTTTTACTATTAACTCTCCTAAGAAGCTAAAGTACCTTTATATTTAGTATAGTACTAAGTTACTTAAGGAGTAATCTACTACTATATCTATACTATTTAATTCCTCTACTTTACTTACTTATATACCTTTACTAGCTATTACTAAGGATACTATTATAACTAAGAGGGCTTTAGCGTTAAGCTTTAATAGTAAGTTTAATTTTATTTTTAATTCTCTACTATATTACTTAGCTTTACTTATTTAAGATCTTAATAACTAATTTTAGGGAGAGTAGGACTCTAATAGCTTAGTCTTTAACTAGAATATTTAAGATCTTATCTTTATAATATCTAAGGGTCTACTTATATTACCTAAGAATACTTTAGTAATAGACTATAATATCTTAGATTCCCCCTCCCTTCGCCTGTTTCGCTGCCGCTATATAAAGCCTTCCTTAATTATTACTAAGGCTATCTTAGGGTAAGAATAAGTAAGTACTACTAATTAAGCTACTATTACTTAACTCTTTAAGTAAGATAATAATAAAAATACTTATAATTTTACTCTTATATTTATAAACTTAGTAAATATCTTTTAGACTACGCCTTCTCTTATCTAGCTTAACACTAGTAAAGCTAAACCTATCTCTTCTTTAAAGAGAGTAGTTCCTAGTAGTAAGGGTTTTATTAATCTTAAACTCTTTACCTATCTATCTTCTAATTCTAGTTATAATAAGGTTATAGAGTACTATAAGTTTTTAATTCTATTTATTATCTTTCTAAATATCCTTCTAATATCCTACCTTATATATTTATTAATAATACTAATAAAGTCCTCTTTTATAATTAGATTAGATCCTTCTAGCTCTACTTCTAGAGACTTAAGTATATTAGTTTTACTCTTAGACCTTTACTCCTAGTATTTATAATTTACCTTAATAATAAGTTTTTAAACTTTTAAGTTAACTCTAAGAGGCTACTTAATCTTCTTCCTAAGTTTAGAACTATTAGTATATACTTCTACTTATCTAGCTCTATAAAGTATACTATTATTAATTCTAATATTAAGGCTTTAATACTTAGCGTTTCTTAGGGCGCTATTATAATTAGTAGTATTAATAACCCTAATAATATTAGTTATACGTATAGCTACTATAACTCTAACTATTATACTAAAGTTTATAGTATCTATATTATTATATATATATTAATAGTAAGCTATATAAGAATAGTATTTATATTAATTATATTTATAGTAGTACCTTCGATACCTATTCTTTCTACTATAAATATCTAATTATCTTTTAAATAGGCTTTTCTTTTCTTCTCTATATATTTTACTTATTTAAACTTTTTCTAGGTAACGTTCTTATTTATTATAGTATTACTTATATTAGTTAACTCTCTTCTATCCTTTCCTCTAATATCCTTAATACTCTTACTTTACCTCTCCTTACTTATACTAGTACTAGTAAGGCTATAATACTTACTAAGAAACCCTTATTTACTTACTCTTCCTTTAGCTAGGTTAGTAAGAAGTCTACTACTAGCTATAGTCTTTATTTAAGCTAGTTAAATAAAGGTAAGGCTAGTAACTTTAAGCCTAAGCTTAGCTTAGATACTAATAGTATTATCTCTAAGGATTTAGCTCTTACTAAGCTACCTTTAGCTAGGGAGTTAAGTAATAACTAAGTTATTACTCTATCTAAGCTACCTAAGAAGGCTACTTATAAGATACTTACTCCTCTTAAGTATACTACTACTTAAAAGCTAGTAATACTATTACTAATAAAGAAGAAAGCTCTTTATAAGAAGTCTTTTACTCTAGTTCCTCTAGCTTCTTCTAAGGTTTATTTAGTTTAGCGCTCTCTTTATAAGCTAACTATTAAGGTTCTAAAGGAGTAGGTTAAAAAGTATAAGAAGGCCTCTCCTTATAAATATTTTCTTAGTAGCTAATATCTTATTAATATTAGTAGTCTTTATTATTATATAGAGTTAATTAATTCTACTCTTTAGCCTAAGGTTCCTATTATTAAGCTTATTACTATAGTTAAGGACACCTCTATTACTAAGTCTAGTAGTAATAATACTAGTTTCTAGTCTTTATTATATACTTCTCTAGGTTTTAGTAGTAAGTAGTTAACTAGTTATATTACTACTATTCTAATAGGCTTTTAGCTATAGTTCTTATAGAAATCTATATTTAACTATTTTATTTTACTTCTTATTCCTTTTAAAGATATTAGTATTACTTCTAATCTTCTTTCTTTATAAAGTATTTATACTACTCTCTCTCTTACTTAAGAAATTAAAGGTCCCTTCTTCTTTAAAACCTAGTTTCTAAAGAGTATTTAGAAAATAGAGTAGACTAAAGGACTAAGTAATTCTATATTTATAATAAGTTTTTAACCTTAGAGATTAGTAATAGCTACGTAATAAATATTTATTCCTAAGCTATAGTTCTATCTTTTTTAATTCTAGTTCCTAGACTTCTTAGGGTAGTTCTTAGGACTCTAAATTTATTTCTTTCTATTCTAGGTATATTCTAGTAGAGTTCTTTAGATATCCTATCTTTTCTAAATTATATCTAAGGTTATTAGATATAGTTCTCCCCTAGGTAGTTACGTTCTACTAACTATCTAGTTAGGTTTATCCCCTATTTAGGTTAAGCGCTCTTTAGTATTAAATTATATTCTAGTATATATTCTTAGTTCCTCACCCTATATAGTCTAGATTATTTCTTATATCTTAAGTATATTTTTAGACTTACCTATTTCTTATAATATACCCTACTATTACTTTAGTATTATACTATCTCCTACCTTAAAAGTAGATCTATTACCTTAGTTATAATAGGCCTTTAGGTAGTAAATAGTTAGAGTCTTTTCTATAATAGTAATACTAGCCAATCTATTCCTTACTACCTTTATCTCTTCTTTCTACTCTTCTTTACTACTTTAAACTTACTCTACTCTCTACTCTTTAACTCTTTCTTTACGTCCTTATTATCTATATATATTTTATAATAATATCTACTCCTCTTTATAATAATACTCTATCTACTTAACCTACTACTACTATATATTATAGTATACTTAGTTTTTAGTTATACATTAATTCCTACCTTATACTACTTTTCCTTTCCTTATCCTTAGTTCTAGCTACTAATATTATTATAACTAAGAGGGCTTTAGCGTTAGGCTCTAATAGTAAGTTTAGTTCTTATTAATATTCCTCTACGTATTATTCTACTTTACTTACTTAAGATCTAAATAATACTCTATAAGGCTAGGAGGATAATAGCTATAAGATTACTAACTAGGATATTATAGATTTAGACTTTAATATAAATAACTAGTCTCCTCCCCTACTACCTAAGAATACTTTAGTAATAGACTATAATATCTTAGATTCCCCCTTACTTTACCTATCTTACTACTACTATATAAAGCCTTCCTTAATTATTACTAGCACTATCTTAGGGTAAGAATAAGTAAGTATTACTAATTAGGCTACTATTACTTAGCTCTTTAAGTAAGATAATAATAAGGATACTTATAATTCTACCCCTACGCCTACTAACCTAGTAAATATCCTTTAGACTACGCCTTCTACTATTATTAATACTTACTACTTAAGATTTATCCTTAGTCCTACTAGGGATTAGGTTACTAATCTTTAGGTACCTCCTCTATTATATTCCTTTATATCTATTACTATAGAGTTTAGTAAGTTAAACCTTCTTTTTTAGGTCTACTAAAATATTATTCTAATATTCTAATATTATAGTTAAGAATAACTCTAATAAAGAGATTACTCTAATATAGCTAGTAGGCCTCTTTAAGTACTTCTAGTTAATTTACCTTACTAGTTATTTTCTTAGTCCTATCCTTTACGCTACTTTTCTTCCTTCTCTTAATAATACTACTCCTTATACTTACCTAATAGGCCTTTAGCTCTTTATTCTAGATAGTATTACTATTAGTAAGTTCTTTTAGTTATCTAGTAGTTAAAAGTACTATATCTTTAAGCCTTACCTAGTAGCTTTAATCTACTAGTATCTAGAGACTATCTATACTTATACTAATACTTATAGCGCTAACTCTAAGTTTAGTAGTATTATAGAGATATATAGTAATTATAAGAAGGGGTTAAAGTCTAAACCCTTTAGTACCTATACTACCTCTATTATTAATAACCTCTTATTTCTAAATAGGACTTATATAAACTACTATACCTTAGGCGCTAAGGCGTCTTATTCTATAACTTATAAGTACTTAATTCCCTCTTAGATACCCTCTTCTACTATTCTATATAATAATTACTAACTCTATATATATTAGGTTATTCTTATATATATAGTAATATATCCTCTATATCTACTATCTCTATACCTACCCTATCTTATATATTACCTTTACTCCTCCCCTATACTACTTACCTTACTAATTTTACTACTAAGCCTCTAAATACTGTTAAGTTATACTATAAAGGGAGTATAGCCTAGGTAACTTTAATAGCTAAAGATACTAATCCTAATAATACTAAGTTTAATCCTAAGAAGTATATTAGTTATCTTAACCTTAATATTAAGCTTATAAGTAATTAATAGAAAGACCTCTAAGTAAAGGATCTTTAGTACTAGATTAATAAGCTAAATACTAGTAAGACCTCTTTATTATCTAAGTTACTAGTTAAGGTTAACTATAAGATACCTTCTCTTTATAAGTATATTACCTCCTAAGCTCTAGTAATACTATTACTAATAAAGAAGAAGGCCTTATATAAGAAGTCTTCTATTCTAGTACCTAAGGCTTCTTCTAAAGGTTATTTAGTTTAGCGCTTAACCTATAAGCTAACTATTAAGGCTTTTAAGAAGTTAGGGGTTCTTACTAATAGTAATATTTTTAATAATAATAATTTTAAGGATATTTATTATTATATTCCTAGTAAGAGTAAAGAGTCTAATAAGCCTTTACTATCTAAGAAGGCTAGGCGTAGTTAATCTACTATTACTAGTATTAGTCTTATTCTAGATAGTACTATAACTAATTATAATAAATATAAAATCTCCTCTTAATTCTCTTTTCTATACTTTTAAGGGGTATACTTAAACTTAGTCTAAGGGTTTCTTAGTAAGCTTTCCTTACTATCCTCTCCTCCTTACTACTATTCTTCTATATAATAGTAATAGTTTAATAATAGTATTATTACTACTTTCTTACTTTAGTAGTAGTTAGTCTTCTTAAACCTAGAGGACTAGTATTTAATAGCTATTTTATAACTAGATAAGAACGCCTAATAGTTATTTAGGTTAAACCCTAGCTTCTATTATAGTATAACTACTATTATATAGCTTAGTTTAGATTCTATCCTTATAAGATCTTTATATTCTTATTAATTAACGTCTTAGATTTCCTAGAGTTAGTATAAATAAGAACTATATCTCTTACTAGTAGCTAGTTTATTACTTAATTTTAGAATATCCTATCTATACTATAGTTTCTTAGTTTTAAGATTATCCTTATTACTAAATAAATTACTACTTACGTTAGCTTAATTATCTATAGTCTATTCTTATTAAGTATAAAGTTAAGAGTTAATTTCTTTTAAATTAATAATTATATATTAGTAAAAGATCTTTAGCTAATTACTAGGTATATAACTATAGAATTTAGTACTATCTAATTCCTTTAGTTAGTACTATCCTTTTTCGCTAGTACTCTTAATACGAAATAGACCTTTCTACTTAAGGAGAAACTTTATAAGCGTTAATCTATTACTATTATAGAATAAGTCTTATAGTAGTACTAAGTTACTAACTAAAAGGTACTTAAACCTAAGTACCTTAGAGTTATTAAAATAGTTTTTATTTTTATAGCGTAATTAGATAGTCTAATTAATAGCTTCTTAGAATTACTTATCTCTTCTATTAAATTACTTAGCTCTTATAGTAAGGAGTATTACTATATTATAAACTTCTTCTTATAGTAGTATCTACTATATAAGTATTAATAGCTTAATTAAGAATATATATTATTAACTATATACTAAGAATACTAGGGTTTTATTTATAGTACACTTAATAGTTATTTAATTTACCTAAAGAATATTAGGTAAGTTATCTACTTAGTTCCTTAAAAGTTTTTTTAAGGTAGCTAATATAAGAGTATAACTTTATTTAATTAGACCTTAACCTTAGGGGTAGTATACGCTAGAAGTAATTTAATTAATTTACTATTAGCTTTAGAGGTCCTTAATAAGTCCTTTATTCTCTAGGCTACTATCTATTAATATTTTAAGTAGTAATCCTTATTAATAGAAGATATTATACTAAAGGAACTTTAGTATACTTTTTAAGTTATTCTTAGCTAGCGCTTTAGCCTCTACTTATTATAAAATATAATTACGCGCTACTACTAAGAACTTCTTACTATTACGCCTAAGTAGTATATATATAATATTAATAGTAATCTATCTAAATAGGATATTAGGTAGCTATATTAGCTATAACTCCTCTTATACTATTACTAATACGTATAATTAATACTTAGTATAAGATTAGATATACTTCTTAACTTATTTATATTATCTTTTCTAGTAGTATCTTACCTATACTTTCCTCTATATCTCTTCTTTACTTTAGTAGCTAGACTTATTATAGAGTAACTAAATAATCCTTAGTTAATCTTTTAGGTTATTTATAACCCTACGTAAAGGTCTTCTATCTATAGGTATTATAAATAGATAGTACTCTCTAACTATTATTTAAAGAGCCTTTTTCTTAAACTTATAGAACTTAGCTAGGGAGAGGTATTCTAGGTACTTATAGAATAGGAGCTAAGCTATAATAGCTTATAACTTCTTATTATAACTTTCTACTAATAGTTATTTATTAAATAAAAAGTTTATATTATAGATACTATACTAGAGTACTAGTACTTCCTTAAAGGTAAGCTAAACTATATTTAGGTACGTATTAATAAAGTCTTCTATATCCTCTTCTAGCTCTTCTAGTAGTTCCTAGCCTTTTAGCTCTAGTCTTCTTAATAGTATATTAGCTATAACGTTTTTCTTACCTATAATATAGATAATATTAAAGTCTTATATATTTAGGAGGGCTAGCTATTATATAATTAGGGCTCCTAGTAGTTTAGTAGTACTATATTTTAGCTATATAATAAGTATCTTTATATTAGTTTCTACTATAAATCGTACCTTATAGATATATAATTAAAACTTCTTTAAAGTAAGTAGTAGCGCCTTATACTTATATTTACTAGAGTCTTAGTTTTACTCTATTATTAACTAAACTCTACTTTTAAATTAGATTAGGTATTAATAGCTATTTAGACTAACTTATATAATAACTATACCCTAACCTTTCTTACTTCTATTAACTATAAGGATAATTTATTATAAGGGTTTACTATAGTTAATAGATACTAATATAGGGGTAGAAGTAAGTACTTTTTTAAAGTACTTTATAGCTTACTTCTCTTTATTAGTCTACTTAAAGGGTACGTTTTTACATAGTAGCTTAAAGAGAAGAGCTACTATAATAGTAAAGCTAAGTACCTATACTCTATAATAGATATATATACTAATAAATATATAGACTTCTTTAGTATTATAGTAATTAGGCTAGTTAGTAATCTTTTCTACTTTCTTCTTATCTAGGTAATATCCCTTTTTATTAATATAGTATCTAACTACTATTATAAAGGGGTAGTAGAAATCTAACTTATACCTAGATATAGTAGCTCTAGTATATTTAATATCTACTAATACCTTATTAATATTTAAAAGGTATTTAGCTATAAATTTTAAAATACCTAGCTCTACTTCCTTATTATTATGCCTTATCTTTAGCCCTTTAATATAGACGTCGTCTAGGTATAGTATATAGTAATTAGGGATATACTCTCTATAGATCTTAGTTATAACGCTTATAAACTTAGCTACTAAGTTTATAGTACTTATTAGTAAAGTATACTATTATATAAGGCTTAGTAAGGTAAAGAAAGCTATTATATCTCTTAAGTCCTTATAGAGTTTAACTTAATTATACCTAGAGAAGAAGTCTAAGAGACTTATAACTATATACTTCGTAAACTCTTCTAAAAACTTATTAGGATTAGGAGGTAAGTTAGTATCTCTTATTATAACTCTATTAAGTTTCTAAGTATTATTAATAAGCTAATAGCTTTTATCCTTCTTTACTACTAAGAACTAAAGATTATAGTTTTAGCTTTTATAAAGCTCTAGTGTACCCCTATTAATATAATCTTAAATTATTTTAATAACTACCTAATAGAGCTTTTATAAGACTAGGAACTAATCTACCCTCTAAGCTTAGTATAGTACTATATTAATAATAACTAGGGGGATAATATCTCTACTAACTTATCTAGATTTATAAAAGTCCTAAGCTAGTACTAGCTCTCTTTAGTAGAGGACTTCTAGAAGTATTTCTCTTTCCTTTAGCTAGAGTTCTAAGGATATTTTTATCTCTAAAATATATTTAGGCGTAATATAGGTACCTCTTAGGAATAGTATATAGTAAGGCTTAAAGTACTAGTAAAAGGGAGCTATATTACTATTACTATTTAGTACTTATTTTATAGCTACCTTTTCTTTCTAATTAAGTTTTACTTTAATATTATATACTAGTTAGCCTAAGTTATTAATAAGTTTAACCTTAACTCCTTTTTACTTATATATACTATTAATCTAAATATTATTTAGCCTAAATATAGTATTAACCTAACTAAGAGGTATAGGACCTACTATTATAACCTTAATAGGTATTAGCTTACCCTTATCTACTTCTATAAGGCTTTATTACTAAAATATATCCTTTATATCCTTAGTAGTATTTTCCTTATATACTTATTATAATACTTCTTCTAGTACTTAGTCTAATAGCTATTTATAACTATCTATTATAATAATATAAAGTCCTTCTCTATCACTTATAATAATACTACTATTAATACCTTTACTTATAGAGTTACTATTCTCTTAAAAAAGGTAATATTACTACTACTTCCTCTCTTATCTACCTTTCTAGTTCTTCTACTTACCTATAAATTTTATCCTTAGCTAACTACCCTTTAGCTCTTCTTCTAAGTCTATTTTTACTTCTATTACTCTTATTATACTAAATACTACTTTACTTTCTAGCCTTTTAGTAAGTTAATAGAGTAGAGTACTAGTCTCTATACTCTTATTCCTTTTCCTAAGATAGGTCTAGTATAGAGGTTAGGTTTAGATAGTTAATTACTCCTAGCGTATATAAACCTAGTATTATATTAGCTATTAATACTAAAGATATAATAGTATATTAGCCTATTAGTTATATACTTAATCCTTACTTAAGTATCTATTAGAAATAGATTACCTAATATAATTAAATTAGTATAGGTTTCTACTATAAAGAAGTTTATTTAGACTTTAACTTACCTTATAATAATAAGGACTCCTTTAATAATCCCTATAAAGTTTACTATACTACTATTAGTAGTAACTATCTAGGCGGCCCTTATACTTCCTAAGAGTAAGGTTATTAGTAGTATAGCTTTCTTAGCTAATTCTCTCTTAATTATATTAAGCTCTACTCTTAAATTAAGTAGTATAAGAAATAAATTACCTTAAATATTAATTAGTACTTTTAAGTAGTCTTATTAGAGGTATTTAATACTTATTACCCTATTATATAGCTTTTAATTATCTTTTAAATAGTTATAGTTATCTTCTTCTATATTATTAGGCTTAGTACTAGTAATAATATTTTTTTAAATATAGTTAATCTCTAGGTTTATCTAATATTCTACTTTAATACCTTAGTAGTTAATAACCTAGCCATCTTAGGATTCTACTAAGATATAGTTAGGGAGAGTATTTACTAAGTAGAGTATATTAATATTACCTCCTAAATAGTACTTAGGTAAGTCTTATATTAAATAGTCCTTATTAACTATTAAGTTAATTTTAAATAGGTTTAGCTCCTCTAATATATAGCTTATATTAAATAAACTTTTATATACCTCTAGTATATTACTTAGAAGGGTACTAATTTAGAGAAGTATTATTATATTTAAGATACTCTTAATAACTAATTATATATTAGGCTTTAAGTTATCTATAATCTTCTTCTTTTATAGTTACTAGTTATTATTATCTCTTTTACTATCTACTACCTCTTTCTAATAGTTATTAATATTAGTATCTTAGTTTATTACGTTATTAGTTTCTTTAAACTATACTATCCTATCCTTATTAATATTCCTATTACTTAAAAGGTATTTAGATTAGCTCTTATAACCTTTTAGGTATAGAATATACTTATTACTTAGTCTTTATAAGATTACTTTCTATATTAGTTTCTATACTTTAGACTTATTATAGCTAGAGTAGGATTTCTATTCTACTATTATATATATTATTATAGTAGAAGTAACTATATTATTATTATATTTACTAAGGGTAGTTAGCTATAGCCTAAAGTATAACTTATCTTTAGTAAAGATACTAGATAATTTCTAGTATTAGTCTACTTTATCTTCTTAAAGGCTTCTAGTAGAAGTAGGGATTAGCTATACTAAGATAGTATTATTTTCTACTATTACTATAGGGGGTTTTTCCTTAAATAGCGCTATAATAGTTAGTAGGTTAATATCTTATTTAAGCTACCTCCTCTTAATCTAAGCTAAAAGATTCTTAGCTTAGAGCTATTAGTTAAGATTAAGTACTCTACCTTATAGGTTTTCTTTTATACCTTACTAGAGTATAGATTACTTATTAAGGTATACCTAACCTTTATCTATAAATACTTATAGTATAGGGTAATTATTCTTATAGTAACTAAGTTTATTATATACTTAGTAGTTTATAGCTATATTAAAGGACTACGCTTAGTTTCTACCTTAACTATACTAGGAGTTATAGTTCTAGTAGCCTTAGGTATTAGTAGTATATAATTAGTTATTATAAGTCTAATAACCCTTCTATTAATACCTACTATACTATTAGGATTAGTACTAACCCTTTAGCTATAGCCTTTTAGGTTCTTAACTATTTATTAAGAGGTTCTAGCTTATTATATTATTAACTCTATATTCTACTTCTATATAAATACCTAAGTTACTTATAAGCTCTATTTCCTAAGATATTTATTATAGCTTCTAAGGTTTAAGTTCTAAGCTAGCTTAATTAATTCTTAGGTTTAGTATTTTATTAACTAACTTATTTACTTCTATATTAGTAGGGGCCTTTCTAGGGGGTAACTAAGTTAGTTAATAGTACTAATTATCTTTACTAATTAGGATAGATAATTTTAGGGCTTAAAAAATTTATATAGGGATATTAGGTAGGTTATAGCTTACTATAGGTATATACTAAATAGCTATTAACTTAGGTAGGGTAAACTCTACCTTAGGGGTAATTTCTTTAATTACCTCTAATAAGTTAAGTATATACGCTTCCTCTTCTACTTTAAGGTAAGTAGTTAGGTAGTTACTAATCTTCTTATAGCTAAACTCCTAAGAGCTATTAGTTCTAAGGCTAAATCTTTTAAGTACTTTAGTTACCTATCTAAGTAGTAATCCCTTAACTAGATAGAAACCTTAGTATTCTTTATTAATAGTTATAGCTTTAATATAACACTTACTATAGATTTAGAACTTCTATAAGTATTCTTTAATATTTAGATTAGACCTTACTTAATACTAAAGAAATTAATATTTAAAGTATTTAGCTTATACTTCTTATTAGCTCTAGTTATTACTCTTAAATAACCTCCTAAGTACTTCTCTAAAGTCTTTCTAAGACTTATTTACCTAAGCTATATTATAGGTATTAGAAGCTTAGATAATAGTCTACTACTTCTACTTATAGTAGGCTAAGAGCCTATTAACTATAACTTTATTACTAAACCTATAGTATTTAGATATATCTTTAAAGTATTCTAAAAACATAGTAATATTAGTACTATTAAAGACTAGAACTATTTTAGCTAGGTATAGTAGGAGTTATATAGCTATTATTAGGTCTTAGCTTCTTAGCTATTAGAGTAAGGCTACTATTATCTAAAGAACCTTTATTATTTTATTATTAGGGGACTATACTAGTAGAATATCTAAGGAAATAGAGCTTCTTAGTATTACTACTAGTACACTTAGTAAATCTACTAGCGTTATTATACTATTAGCTAAGGCTTCTAGTTTCTTTATTTTAGTAGTAGAAGTAAATTAATTTATATTTTAGCTTCTAGCTAGTAGCTTAGTAATAGATTAGGTTCTTTTACCTATCTTATTCCTTACTTATTAGTTCTTACTTATCTACGTAACGTATATAATAAGTATAGTAAGGGCTATAATAAAGAGTATAAGTACTATATAAAGTAGTACTTAGGTTTAACTAGTTAGTTACTTATATATCTAAGAGTCTTTTAGTAAGAGGGTAATTACCTTATTCTTTATATATCTTAAGATACTATCTTAGTTAGCTATCTTTAGTCTATTAATTTAATTATTTATTATTAGTTTTTTCCTTATTAGTAGTACTCTATAGGGGCTATTACTATTATTCTTAGCCTTATATATTATTTAGCCTATTTATATATACTCTATTATATTCTTTATCTATATAGCTATCTTAAGGATTATTATCTTAGCCTATACTCTTTATATAATATACTACCTTATACGGCGTAGCTATACTCTAGTTATAACCCTAGTATTATTAGTAACTTAGTACCTCTATTATATCTTTCTTACTTCTTAGGGGTCTTTCTATATCCCTACCTATTTATATTCTCTAGTCTTTATACTTTTTTATTACTAAATATTCTTTAGGTTACTGTATACTATTACTATTCTCTTATTATTTCTTACTTATTCTATACTATATCTATTCTAATTTCTCTTACTATCTAAGACTATAAGACAGAGCGTCTTATAAAGTCTTTAGATATATTATATACTTAGTAAACTCTTTTTTATCTTTCTTAAGGTTTAAAAGTTATAAGGTTTAAGTTATAATTAGTTATTATATATAGTAAAATATTTTATTACTAAGTCTCTATTAAGAATAAGTACTAAATAAAGTAGGTAGACATTAAAATATTAAAAGGAGTGTGTATTATAGTTTTTTTTTTTTATAGCTAAACACTATTTAGCTAGTTTCTATAAGGCCTCTTTTTCCTACGCTACCCCTAAGCCTAATAGTTCTTTAACTACTTACACTTCCCTTAGTTTCTCTACTATAATATCTAACTCTAAGATAGAGGATAGCCTAAGTATTAGAGAACTCAAGAATCTTAGGTAGCTAGCCTATATCTAGGCTTAGTAGATAGCTATAATATAAGATATAATTAATTAACTTATAAGTTAGCTAATAGCTATACCTAATAAAAGATTACCTACTATTAAGAAACCTAAGATAGTAGCGCCTAAGAAATATAATAGAAGATAGGAAGAGTTATATATATTCCTTACTTAAGTTAATCTCTATTATAAATTTAATAAAGTACTAAGTAACTAGGATAAGATCCTTATAGTAAGTATATATATAAAGGGATAAGCCTTAAACTAGATATAACCCTATATAAATAACTATCTACTAGACGTAGAATACTAAGGAACTAGAGAGGAAACTAAAGCTATAATTTTTTATTTTCTATAAGTAGGGGGGTATTATTAAAATAAAACTTTAAAAAAGTAAAAAGTAGCTATCCCTCTACTTATTAGTTATAAAAGTTAATAAAAAAGATAAAGTAATAACGCAATTTAAACGCTAGACTAATTAGCGTTTTATAGTAGTAAAGCTCTAACGTCTATACATAAAAACTAAAGTTAAAAAAATTTACTAAAGGTAACTAAAAAAAGATACCTATTAAACCTTAGGAGGGCTTAATAGGGATCGCTAGCTATTAGCTAGTAATATAATTATAATATATTATAAAGGGAGGGAGGGGCGGATATAGTATCTTTACTATAATTAAGTTTACTTAGAATTTTATATATTTCTATAAAGCCTAACTACTTCTAACCTTTATACTAATACTAACTTAAAAGCTTTAAAACTTCCTTTAAGACTTATACTATATATAAACCTATAAATATAATATATTTCCTCTATATTATTTTCTAAGAGGTCTTCTATTATAGCCTAAAAACCCTAACTAGACTAGTACTAATTAATCTATCTATAAGTATATAATATACTAGCCCTATATATACCTAGGAGCCGCCTAAGGTGGTCTGTAATAAGTTAGATAAGTAATTACTAGAGTTCTACTATATATTCTAGGATAGTAGAGTATCTAAGAGGGATTAGATTAATACCTATATTAGTAATATTATTATAGAAGAGACTATTAAGGAGAGGAGGATATAAATATAGTAGAAGGTTAAGGAGCTTAGGTATAAGGCTTAGCTTAATAGGCGCTATAGCTATAAGCTCCTTATATTTAGCTATATCTTTCTCCTTAACTAGGGGGGCTTTAGCTAAGAAACCTAGGCCTAGCTACGTAAGTAAGTAGTTAATATTAAGAGGGTAATAGAGGATTAATATCCTAGGCTTAAGGAGAGGGAATTTAAATAAATATTATAAGGATAAGAGAATATAGCGTAGATAGCGCTACTACTAATATTCCTCTAGTTAAAGTTAAAAGTATAGTAGTAGCCCTAGGTAGTTATTCTTAAGGACTATATAGCTATTAGATACTTATAGTATAACTTCTATAGTAATCTATCTCCTAGTATTTATAGGAACTAGGTAGTAGTTATAAAGAGTAGAAATAGTAGTAGAGGATAGCGTATAAGTTAGAAGGTTATGTTTTATCTCTAGTAGGCGTATAATAATATTATATATCTTTAGTATCTAGTATTTATAATATACTACGTACGTACTAGTAGTCCTAAATATAGGCTTATATAAGCCTATAGTTACCTAGTTAATACTTTATCTTAAAAAAAGTCTCTAAATATACTATAATAATAATAAAAATAAAGTCTATAAAGGCTAAGGCTAAGAAACTAAAGCTATATTTACTAGTTAAAATAAATTTAAGTAAGAGATAGGATATATCTTTAAAGAAGTAGATACTAAGAATTAAGTAAAGAAAAAAATTACTTTCCTAAAGTAAACTAAGTCTATATCTATATATATAATAGAGTTTAAGTAACTATAGGTATAGATTAATTAAGATAATATAATACTTTAAATAGTATTTAAAGTAAGCCTAAAAGAAAATATTAAGAATAGTTTTATATACTATAATAAGCCTAGAATACTATAAGCTCTAATTAAGCTAGCTATATATAGATAACTACTTATAGGAATAGTCTTAGTAGAAAGGATAATTTTAGCTAATAATAGCTAATACTAAGAAGTAGTATAATAAGTATAATAAAGATAGTAATACTATTATAACTAGTAAGGTATAGGAAAAGGCTAAAGATAAAAAGACCTAAGGATAGAGATAAGATAGTCTCTCTAAGGAAGAATACTAGAAGTATTATAATAATAAAGTATATCTCTAATATAGTAAAATAGGATATTTTACCTAAGACTATAAGGAAGAATAGGTTAAATAGGTAGCTATTAAGATTTAAATAATTAGTTAGGGTATACCTTACCTAATTCTAATAGAATTAGATAATAACTTAAGTAACTTAGACCTCTATAATAAGGTATATTAAGTAACTAAAGAAAGATTTATAATAATTTAGTAGCCTAAGGCTTTAGCTAAAGATAAGTTAAAGAATAATAATTAGAAAATTAAGGGCTAAGATATATTAAACTAACTAGCTAATAACTAATACTAGGTTTATAGTAGTAATACGCACTATACTAATAACTATAATATTTAAGGATAAGTTACTATTACTAGTAAGAATACTAAGGATATTAGTTACTAAGTAGTATACTAATAGCCCTACTTTAAAGACTTATTAGCTAAGGTTAAGGACTAAGAAGCTTCTAAAGTAGAAGATACTAAGGATTATAAAGATTTATATTAGTATAACTATAAGACTAATTATAAGTTCTATAAATAGGATAAGGAAGAATATAAGATAGACTAAGAATAGTACTACTACCTAAACCTCTAGGTAGATAAATATCTAGTAGATAACTACTACCTATATAAACTAGAAAAAGTAGAAATCTACTATAGACTCCTATAGACGTAATATAGGAATAGATATAAGTTCTATTAAGATTAACTTAATAAGGTAAGATAGGTAGATAACTACTACTATACTATATTATTATTAAATATCTATAAGGTTATAGATTACTTAATATATAAGGCTAAGAAGGCCTAACTAAGAAAGAGGATTACTAAGGAGGAGATCCCTTATTAGAATATCTATTAGAGCTTCTATTATAATAATAGGTACTTAATATACTATAGCTTAAAGAATAATATAAGCTATTTCCCTAAGTATAAGAGAGAGAAGTAGTTAAAAAACTAAGATACTACTAAGGATAAGGTCTTACTAGTAAGGGTATACCTAAAATAACCTTTAGAAAAGTATAAGATACTAATAGTTAGGTAAAGTAGTTACTTATAACTATATTTATATAAAGATAGAATATTAAAGTACTTATAGATAGTAGGGCTATATAAATAATAATCTTACCTTAAGTAGTAGAAAAGTATAAAGTACTCTACTAGATTAAGAAGAATCTAGTACTAGTAGTACTAGCTAATAAAAAACCTATAGAATATAGAAATAGTATAATTTAGATAGAAACTAAATTAATAAAGCTATAGATAGCTAGTATAGAGTACTTTATCAATATTAATATTATAGATCTAGGAGGACTAGATATATTAATAAGTTATAATTAGCTAGAGGCCTATAACCCTACTATTAACTAGTAAAAATAAATAATACTTAGAAGAGAACTTATATATAAGGTTACTAGAGTATATAAAAGAGTAAGCCTAAAGGACTAGAGCTTAACCTAAGATAGGAGGTTTAGTAAGATCTTACTTTATAAGATTAAGAGAATTTATAAGAAGGACCCTTAGAGAGTAGGAGTTATCTAGATAAGATAAGTTATAACTATAAAGGAAGGACCTTTACTACTAAAGATACTAAAAGAGTATTAAACTAATAAGTTTAGAGAACTCTTTAAGGAAAATAAAGCTATAGATTTAGTAGAATATTAGGGTTAGGATTATAAGATTATCTTAGATAAAGGGGTAAAGCTAAGCCTAAGACTAATATATCTTATATTACCTAAGTATAATACTAAGCTAAGGGATTATATCTAGAAGAATCTAAAGAAGGGATTTATTTAACTAAGATTAGGCCTAATAGCCTTACTTATCTTATTTATAAAGAAGCTTAATAGGAAGTAGTAACTATATATTAACTTCTATAAATTAAATAGTATTACTTAGAAGAACTAATATCCTTTACTACTAATAACTAAGCTTATAGATTAACTCTAGGGAGCTAAGTAGTTTATAAAGTTTAATATCTAGGAAGGATTTTACTAAATAAGGATTAAAGAAAGATATAAATAAATAATAGTATTTAAGATAAAATATAGACTATTTAAGTATGTAGTAATACCTTTTAGGTTAATAAATACCTTAGTAATATTTTAGTTAGTTATTAATAACACGCTCTATAAGTACCTTAGGATCTTTTTTACAGCGTATATTAATAATATACTAGTATACACTAGTAGGACACTAGAAGAATATATAAAGTATATTAAGAAAGTACTAAGGAAGCTTAAAGAATATAAGCTATACCTATAGCTAAGGAAGTACGAATTCTATATAAAGGAAATAGAATACTTAGGCTTTATAATATCTATAAAGGGAGTAAAGATAAACTTAAAGAAGATAGTAGCTATATAAGAGTAGCTAACGCCTAAAAGAGTTAAGGATATATAATCCTTCCTAGGATTTACTAACTACTACTAGAAGTTTATTAAAGATTACTTAAAGATTACTATACCCCTCTCTAAGATTATAAAGAAGGAAATTAGTTTTAAATAAGATAAGGAATTGTTACAAGGTAACAAGGAATTGCTTCCCTTTCATGCAGGTCGTATGAAGGAAGACCATCGGGCGGACACGATGGACGAAAGTGGATCTAGGGCGGGGCCCAGATCACGTGAAAGGAATGGCATCCCGCCAAGACCTGGCCTCTGGGAGGCCAGTGAGGATTGGGAGGTCACGGCCCTCCTAGGCCTCCCTCTTGGAAGGGAGGGTAAGGAGGACAGGACCTATGGCAATGGGTATAAGAATGTGTTGGATCTCATTATTACACTCGTTGTGGTTAACTCAAATAGTTCATCTCTTACACAGATTGTCAACTAGTTATTCTATCGTTTATAGAATTGGTATTGTTTATCCTTTGGTTACAACGATAACTCTTTTCCACCTGATCATTCCATACGATACCTCACGGACTACCGCTTTAGTCTACCTCGCCTTAGTACGGACCGAGCCTAGAGAAGTATAGCCTAACCCCGTGTAACACTTTAACCACCTTGGATATCAGTGGACGTTTAACCAACAGGACAGCCCGATTAAGATTCAACAATGGCTCATCAGGGAAACGCGCAGAACAACAGGGCTCAGGGTCAGGGACCCTCGACGCCAGCACGCCCTACCCCAGAAAATGATGAGATGCTGGAAGCATCCGATGACGAGGGAGAGAACCCTAACGTCACCGAGCTCAGGAATCTTAGGCAACACACAACCACGCAGGCTCAGCAGATTGCTGAGATGCAGGCAATGATCAATCAGCTTGCAGGGCAACTGATGATGACCCCTAACGAACGACCCGTTGCTACAAAGAAACCCAAGATAGCGTCACCAGAGAAATACGGTGGAGAACGAGAAAAGCTACGAGTATTTCTCACCAACATCGACCTGTACTGCGAGTACAACGAGGTACCCAACGACCAGGAAAAGATCCTCATGGCCAGTACATACATGAAGGATAAGGCTTCCAATTGGATGCAACCCTATGTGGACGATTATCTGCTGGATGCAGAACACATGGGCACCAAAGAAGGAACCCGTACCTTATTCGCAAGTTGGACAGAGTTTAAGCAAGAGATGGGACGCATCTTCGGAGAAGTAGACGCTCAGAACCAGGCAGAGAAGAAGATCACTCGCCTGAGGCAGACCTCGTCAGTATCGGCATACACGGCGGAATTTAAGCAACTACAAGCACGGATCGATTGGGATGATGCGGCACTTCGAACGGTATTCGAAGCAGGCCTCAAAGAGAATGTCAAGGACGGCCTTGTACACCACGATAAGCCCGGGACGCTACACGCTCTGATCGAGCTAGCCACGCGTATCGACAACAGGTTGTGGGAACGAAACGATCAGAAGAAATACTTCCGACCCAACCTGCCCAACATGAAGAAACAGCGTGGTAGATTCGACAGGGATGGCGACGCCATCATGACCGGCAAGGTACAAGAGAAGGCCAAAGACAAGAAAACCCGAGGAGGTAAAAGACACGACGGTCTCTCCAAGGAAGAACGCCAGCGGCGTTACGACAACAAAGCATGTCTCCGATGCGGGAAGACAGGACACTTCGCTAGGGATTGCGAAGAAGAACAAGTCAAACAGGCAGCTGTCAAGATCCGGATGATCAGACAAGGCACGCCTTACCCGGCCGGGATAGAGCCGGATGACAACCTAAGCGACTTAGACCTATACGAAGAGGCACGCTTGGAGGATAAGGAAGGCTACGAAATCGTCCCAAGAGTTAAACCGGACAACGAAGTTCTCACCATGGGCCAGCCAAAGAAGACTGACTGGAAGGTCAAAGGCACCATCGTGATGGAACGATTAGCCAACAACCAGTGTTGGGTATGTGGTAACAAGACACACTACGCCGACGAATGCACGGTTCGCGAACGAATCATGATTACCGGCCCGAATGCCGAAGAAATTGGGTATCAGGCGATACACCAACAACCCTACTTCGATGATCCAATGGTTGAGGTCGAGGACCAAGAAGCCCACGAAGTAGAAGATACCAAGGATCACAAGGATTTGTGTTGGTATGACTGTAAGATAAATTGCGAGTTCCATAAGCAAGATAAGGAGGATTGCAGGACAGACCAGGACCGGTGCTGCCACCTGAACCTCTGGGCAGACGAATGTCTAGCAGACATCTGCCATCTACACGAACCAGAGAAAGTGGAGATCCACTACAGACTTCTATGGACGCAATGCAGGAACGGGTGTGACTTCCATCGCAAGCAGCTCAAGGAAGCACACAAGGTGGATGACTATTACCATCGCACCCTATCATCAAACATCTGCGAGGTAGCAGATTGTGAGATTCACGAGGCCAAGAAGGCTCAACCAAGGAAGAGGATCACCAGGGAGGAGATACCTCACCAGAACATTCATTGGAGCTTCTGTTACGACGACAGGTGCTTGACGCACTACAGCTCAAAGAATGACACAGGCTACTTTCCTAAGTACAGGAAAGGTAAGCAGTCAAAAAACTAGGATGCCGCCAGGGACAGGGTCACGCTGGTGAAGGCAGTCCTAAAACGACCCTTAGGAAGGTGCAGGATACCGATGGTCGGGTGAAGCAGCTGCTCACGACCGTATCTGTACAGGGACGAAACATCGAGGCGCTCGTAGATAGCGGGGCCGCACGAACGATGATCTCACCCAGAGTGGTGGAGAAACACGAACTACCCTACCGGGTTAAGAAGAACCCAGTATCGGTACTGTTAGCCGACGAGAAACCCATGGAATATGGAAACGGCATGATACGGATGGAAACCGAATCAACAAAGCTACGGATAGCTGGCATAGAGTGCCAAATGAATATCGACATAATGGAACTAGGAGGACTAGACATGTTGATTGGTTATGACTGGCTAGATGCCCATAACCCCGCCATCGACTGGCGAATGAAGACGATACTCAGAAGAGAACCTGTGCACAAGGTTGCTAGAGTACGCCAAAGAGTGAGCCCGAAGGACCAGAGCTCAACCCAGGACGGGAGGTTCGGCAAGATCTCGCCTCATAAGATCATGAGAATCTATGAGAAGGACCCTCAAAGAGTAGGAGTCATATGGATAAGACGAGTCGCGACCACGAAGGAAGGACCCTTACCACTAGAGATACCAAGAGAGTATCAGACCGACGAGTTTAGAGAACTCTTCGAGGAAAACGAAGCCACGGACTTGGCAGACCATCAGGATTGGGATCACGAGATCATCCTAGATGAAGGGGCAAAGTTAAGCCCAGGACCTATGTATCCCATATCGCCCGAGCACGATGCTGAGCTAAGGGAGTACATCCAGAAGAATCTGAAGAAGGGATTTATCCGACCGGGATCAGGCCCAATGGCCTCACCCATCTTGTTCGTAAAGAAGCCTAACGGGAAGTGGCGACTATGTGTCGACTTCCGAAGGTTGAACAGCGTTACTCGGAAGAACCGATATCCCTTACCACTAATAACCGAGCTCATGGATCGACTCCAGGGAGCCAAGTGGTTTACGAAGTTCGACGTTCGGGAAGGATTTCACCGAATCAGGATCAAGGAAGGACACGAATGGATGACAGCGTTCAAAACGAAATATGGACTGTTCGAGTACACAGTAATGCCTTTTGGGTTAACGAATGCCCCGGCAACGTTTCAGTCAGTCATCAACAACGCTCTTCACGAGTACCTTGGAATCTTCGTCACAGCGTACATCGACGATGTGCTGGTATACTCTAGCGGGACGCTAGAAGAACATGTGGAACATGTCAAGAAAGTGCTCAGGAAGCTTAAGGAATACAAGCTGTACCTGCAGCCGGGGAAGTGCGAATTTCACACGAAGGAAACGGAATACCTAGGCTTCATAATATCCACAGAGGGGGTGAAGATGAACCCAAAGAAGACAGCGGCTGTACAGGAATGGCCAACGCCCAAAACAGTCAAGGACGTGCAATCCTTCCTAGGATTTGCCAACTACTACCGGAAGTTCATCAAGGATTACTCAAAGATCACAACACCTCTCTCCGAGATCACGAAGAAGGAAGTTGGTTTCAAATGGAACGAGGAACATCAGGAGGCTTTTGATCGAATCAAGCAGATATTCCTCGAGGCACCAGTACTAGAGATGTACGACCCAAAGCGAGAGACGCGAGTCGAGACCGACGCGTCAGATTATGCACTCGGAGCTGTATTGTCGCAGCAGTGCCCAGACAAAAAGTGGAGACCAGTGTTCTACCACTCAAGAAAGTTCTCTGGAGCAGAACTAAACTACGACGTTCACGATAAGGAGCTACTAGGAGTAGTCGATGCCTTTGAACAGTGGGAAGTCTATTTGCTAGGACTACCACACCAGATCGAGGTTTTTACCGATCACCAGAACTTGGCAGGTTTCATGACAACGAAGAAACTCAACCGACGACAAGTCCGATGGGCTGAGATGCTAGCTCAGTTCGACTTCAAGATAACTCACCGCGCTGGAACGCTCAACGGAGCTGCGGATGCTTTAAGCAGGAGATCCGACTTACGCGAGGAAAATCATAAGGAACCACATGACGCCATGTTCAAGAAGATGCCTGATGGCACACTACGTTACAACCAGCCGGAACTAGCTAAGATAGCTAAGGTGGCCGAGCGGGTAGAAACACTTCAGCAGCAGTGGCAGCAGAGAGCGGCCAGCTGGCAGTTCGAGCCTGACGAGAACGGCTCCGACGAACTGTTACAAGACGAGCGAGAGTACCGAGATATGATTCGAAGCGATCGAACATATGTACCCCCACACATGAGATCGAGTCTCATCAAGGAACTGCATGAGTCCCCAGAGTATGGACATGCATCGCTAGAAGAAATGGTCAGGCGACTATCAAAGGTGTTTGCGATACCACGCTTGCGAGCGAAGGTGCAGGACGTCCTAGGCAACTGTTTGGCTTGTCATCAGAACAAACCCAAGAGACATAAGCCCTATGGCCTGTTACAACCCTTACCGCCACCAACGAGACCATGGAGCAGCGTAACAATGGACTTCATAGTGAAGCTCCCGAAGTCGTTAGAACCAGGATCCGGAAGATTATGCGACACAGTCCTAGTCATCGTGTGTCGTCACACGAAAGGAGCAAAGTTTGTGCCCACGGAAGAAACCATTACGGCAGAAGAATGCGCGTATGAGGTCAGCAAGGCACTTATGTCAGAACATGGGATACCTGAAGAATTCATCACCGATCGTGATAAACTGTTCACTTCCAAGTATTGGAACACATTCCTGGCAAAGCTGGGTGTGAAGAAGAAACTATCGACTAGCTTCCACCCCGAAACAGATGGCCAGACGGAACGAACGAACCAGACACTGGAACAGTATCTGAGGATGTACGCCAACAAGCTGCAAGACAATTGGGTTGAACTCTTGCCGACAGCACAATTGGCCTACAATAGTACTAGGTCTGCGACGACTAAGTACTCACCACACTACGCGAATTACGGATATGAGCCGGTTGCTCATCGAGATCCAAAAGATATAGAGAGTATCGCAGTAGGTGCAGACGACAAAGCCCGCTTGATGCGAGGACTGCACGAAGAATTGAGCAAGAACATAGCTCATAGGAACCTCACGACAGCCAAGGCGGCTAATAAGCAAAGGATTGAGGGACCAACCTTTAAGAAGGGGGACAAAGTTTTCCTGTCACGTCAGAACTTGAAAACTAAGCGACCAAGCAAGAAACTGGACAACCTCCGAATAGGACCATTCGAGGTTCTAGAGGAAATGGGTAACGTAAACTACAAACTCCAACTCCCACCAGGCATGCGCATCCACCCTGTCTTTCACAAGAAACTCCTGGAAAGAGCACCTCCAGATGCCGAGCTAGCTACCGACATAGAGCTCGAAGACGATGAGTACGAGGTCGAAGAAATCAGGGACCTGCGGAAAATCGGTCGTCAGTGGAAATACTTGGTCAAGTGGCTAGGATGGCCAGAGAGCCAGAACACTTGGGAACCAAAAGAAAATTTGACGAACTGCAAGTCACAGGTACGTGAGTACCATCGGAAACACCCAGAGAAGGGAGGACCGGGTCCTCAAGGGAAGAAAAGAATTCAGAAAAAGGATCGAAAGAAGCGTCATCCTGCAACCAGCCCAAGTCAGTCGACAGTCCGGGTAGCGATGGTTCAGTTGGTTGAAAGTCCGTACCAGGGGCAGAGTTCCCCTCGGCTTGCTCTTTCGCGCGATCCTGAAGACTCAAAATGGCGTGATCTCGATCAGCGAATGCTCGCTCTCGCGCCTCAGTCTCTGCCACTTCCAGCCGAAGTTGAGCGACCTCGGCCTCAGCTCGAAGAAGCGCCAAGCGCTTCTCGCGCTTTTCAGCCTCAACCTTCTCCCACTCTTCCTCAGTCACAAATAAGCTACACTCAGCTTTCACCGAAATACAGCCCGCACACTGCCCAGAGGCAGTGTCCACGAAACAACGAAGATTCTTCTCCTCACACCGCTTGCAACGAAAGGTCATCTCGTTCCCTTGTTGGCGGATACGGTCAGCACGAGCCTGGCGCTGTTGAGTCGAGTTCTGGGTACGGACGCGTCGAGAAGTCTGAACCTTGGGCATGGTCAGGGAAAGTGAGGAAAAGAGGAAAGAGAGGATACGACACCACCGGAGTAGCTATACCTCCACCACCGCCGCCGGACTAGGCGCGGGAAAACGATAATCCAGGGTATCGAGACGATACGCCTAAGAGGGGGGGTAATGTTACAAGGTAACAAGGAATTGCTTCCCTTTCATGCAGGTCGCATGAAGGAAGACCATCGGGCGGACACGATGGACGAAAGTGGATCTAGGGCGGGGCCCAGATCACGTGAAAGGAATGGCATCCCGCCAAGACCTGGCCTCCGGGAGGCCAGTGAGGATTGGGAGGTCACGGCCCTCCTAGGCCTCCCTCTTGGAAGGGAGGGTAAGGAGGACAGGACCTATGGCAATGGGTATAAGAATGTGTTGGATCTCATTATTACACTCGTTGTGGTTAACTCAAATAGTTCATCTCTTACACAGATTGTCAACTAGTTATTCTATCGTTTATAGAATTGGTATTGTTTATCCTTTGGTTACAACGATAACTCTTTTCCACCTGATCATTCCATACGATACCTCACGGACTACCGCTTTAGTCTACCTCGCCTTAGTACGGACCGAGCCTAGAGAAGTATAGCCTAACCCCGTGTAACAGGAATATTAAGAGGCTTTTAATTAAATTAAGTAAATATTCCTTAAAGTACTTATACTAGAAATATATAACCTAAAATAAAAAATATAAGTTAAGACTAATATATTAGACTATATACTTAGAGCTATATTATTATAGTAGTACCTAGATAAGAAGTAGAGACTAGTATTCTACTACTTAAGGAAGTTCTCTAAAGTAGAACTTAACTATAATATTTATAATAAGGAGTTACTAGGACTAGTTAATTCCTTTAAATAGTAGGAAGTCTATTTATTAAAATTACTATACTAGATTAAGGTTTTTACTAATTATTAGAACTTAGTAGGTTTTATAATAATAAAGAAACTTAATTAATAATAAGTCTAATAGGTTAAGATACTAGCTTAGTTTAACTTTAAGATAATATACTATACTAGAATACTTAATAGAGTAGTAAATACTTTAAGTAAGAGATCTAACTTATATAAAGAAAGTTATAAAGAACTATATAATACTATATTTAAAAAGATACCTAATAGTACTTTATATTATAACTAGTTAGAACTAGTTAAGGTAACTAAGGTAGCTAAGTAAGTAGAAATACTTTAGTAGTAATAGTAGTAGAGAGCTACTAGCTAGTAGTTTAAGCTAGATAAGAATAGCTCTAATAAACTATTATAAAATAAGTAAGAGTACTAAGATATAGTTTAAGGTAATTAGATATATATACTTTTATATATAAGATTAAGTCTTATTAAAGAATTATATAAGTCCTTAGAGTATAGATATATATTACTAAAAGAAATAGTTAGATATTTAATAAAAGTATTTATAATACTATACTTATAAGTAAAGGTATAGGATATTTTAAGTAATTATTTAGCTTATTACTAGAATAAACTTAAGAGATATAAACCTTATAGCTTATTATAACCCTTACTACTACTAATAAAACTATAAAGTAGTATAATAATAGACTTTATAATAAAGCTCCTAAAGTTATTAGAACTAGGATCTAGAAGATTACATAATATAGTCCTAGTTATTATATACTAATATATAAAAGGAGTAAAATTTATACTTATAGAAGAAACTATTATAGTAGAAGAATATATATATAAGGTTAGTAAGGTACTAATAGTAGAGTATAGGATACCTAAAAAGTTTATTACTAATTATAATAAACTATTTACTTCTAAGTATTAGAATATATTCCTAGTAAAATTAAGTATAAAGAAGAAGCTATTAACTAGCTTCTACCCTAAAATAGATAGCTAGATAGAATAAATAAAATAAATACTAGAATAGTATCTAAGGATATATACTAATAAGCTATAAGATAACTAAGTTAAACTCTTACTAATAGTATAATTAGCCTATAATAGTACTAGGTCTATAATAACTAAGTACTTACTATACTATATAAACTATAGATATAAGCTAGTTACTTATTAAGATCTAAAAGATATAGAGAGTATTATAGTAGGTATAGATAATAAAGCCTACTTAATATAAGAACTATATAAAGAATTAAGTAAGAATATAGCTTATAGGAACCTTATAATAGCTAAGGTAGCTAATAAGTAAAGGATTAAGGGACTAACCTTTAAGAAGGGGGATAAAGTTTTCCTATTATAATAGAACTTAAAAACTAAGTAACTAAGTAAGAAACTAGATAACCTCTAAATAGGACTATTTAAGGTTCTAAAAGAAATAGGTAATATAAACTATAAACTCTAACTCCTACTAGGTATATATATCTACCCTATCTTTTATAAGAAACTCTTAGAAAGAGTACCTCTAGATACTAAGCTAGCTACTAATATAGAGCTTAAAGATAATAAGTATAAGGTTAAAGAGATTAGGGACTTATAGAAAATTAGTTATTAGTAGAAATACTTAGTTAAGTAGCTAAGATAGCTAGAAAGCTAGAATACTTAGGAACTAAAGGAAAATTTAATAAACTATAAGTTATAAGTATATAAGTACTACTAGAAAAACCTAAAGAAGAGAGGACTAGATCCTTAAGGGAAGAAAAGAAGTTAAAAGAAAGATTAAAAGAAGTATTATCTTATAACTAGCCTAAGTTAGTTAATAATCTAAGTAGTAATAGTTTAGTTAGCTAAAAGTCTATACTAGGGGTAGAGTTCCCCTTAGCTTACTCTTTTATATAATCTTAAAGACTTAAAATAGTATAATCTTAATTAGTAAATACTTACTTTTATACCTTAGTCTCTACTACTTCTAGCTAAAGTTAAGTAACCTTAACCTTAGCTTAAAGAAGTACTAAGTGCTTCTTATACTTTTTAGCCTTAACCTTCTCTTACTCTTCCTTAGTTATAAATAAGCTATACTTAGCTTTTACTAAAATATAGCCTATATACTACCTAGAGGTAGTATCTATAAAATAATAAAGATTCTTCTCCTTATACTACTTATAATAAAAAGTTTTCTTATTTCTTTATTAGTAGATATAGTTAGTATAAGCCTAGTACTATTAAGTTAAGTTCTAAGTATAGACATATTAAGAAGTCTAAACCTTAGGTATAGTTAGGGAAAGTAAGGAAAGGAGGGAAGAGAGGATATAATACTACTAGAGTAGCTATACCTCTACTACTACTACTAGACTAGGTATAAGAAAATAATAATCTAGGGTATTAAGATAATACACCTAAGAGGGGGGGTAATATTATAAAGTAATAAGGAATTACTTCTCTTTTATATAGGTTATATAAAGGAAGACTATTAGGTAGATATAATAAATAAAAGTAGATCTAGAGTAGGGCCTAGATTATATAAAAAGAATAGTATCTTACTAAGACCTAGCCTCTAGGAGGCTAGTAAAGATTAGGAGGCTATAACCCTCCTAGGCCTCCCTCTTAGAAGAGAGGGTAAGGAGGATAGGACCTAAGGTAATAGGTATAAGAATATATTAGATCTTATTATTATACTTATTATAGTTAACTTAAATAGTTTATCTCTTATATAGATTATTAACTAGTTATTCTATTATTTATAGAATTAGTATTATTACTCTCTTAGTTAATAATAATAACTCTTTTCTACCTAATTATTCTATACGCTACCTTATAGACTATTACCTAAACTTATCTTACCTTAGTAAGGACTAAGCTTAGAGAAGTATAGTAAACCTATATATAATATTCTTATATCTATTTATTATTACCTAATACTAAACTAATACTCTTATTAGTATATTATCTTACTTTCTACTTATTTAGATACTATATAGTACTTATAATATCTATTAGCTCTAATATATTAAGTTTACTTTTACTTTTACCTTTACCTTTACTTTTACTTTTACTTTATACTCTTACTTATTATTATAGTTACCTAAAAGTATTTACTATTAATATAGTATTATTTACTCTTATAGTTAACTTTTCTTTTACTTCTTACTTACCTTTTATACTTATAACCTAATAACCCTAATTACTACTACTATAATAATAATAATACTACTACTACTTCTCTTAATATAGTTAACTATATATATTAGCTAGTATTAGCTAGTATTAGTTTATATCTTATACTTACTTAGGGTTTAGTACTACTTATCCTCTACTTAGTATAACTAACCCTAAGGGTACTTAAGGTTAACTTTAGCCTTTATAAACTTTTTTTATTATTATAGTATATTTAGAGACTTTTTTTAAGATAAAGTGCTAACTAAGTAACTATAGGCTTATATTTATATTTAGTACTATTAGTATATACGTAGTATATT